>NW_027266341.1:40806355-41464559 GCF_022045235.1 Haliotis cracherodii
ATTACTTCATTATCGGCGATCATACCTACATATACTATTCAAAAAAAGAAACGCATAACCCGTATTTGCTGAGAAAATGTTGTATATTCAAACATGAATAACTTGGTAGGAAATGAACTTGAGTAAATAAACTTTTACATCCGTTTAGGAGAGATCAATGTCTATAGAATGATGTCCATAACTTAAGGTAAGGCATTCACAATATTCCTCAAACGTGAATTGAGTATCAATATCTGTTGTGCCCACCACGTGCACGAATAACAGTTCTCACACGCCTTGTCATGGACTGGATGAGACGCTGGATAACGGCCTGGGGAATCCTCCACCACATCAGTTCGTGCTCTGTTTTGCAACCCGTGGGTGAGTTTAATCACATGTCGATAGGATCCTTCAAATATAAGGATTTCAGTATAACTGGCAGAGTTCCACAACTAACATCCAAAGAGACACGTTGGTAGGGCAACAGCCTTGATAACTCTCAAATGTCATGTTATATGACTAAGATAGCTTGGACCTAGTCCTTTGTGTGACATAGAATACACATAAGACCTCAGCTTATTGTATGCCTTCAGAGTTCTCTCCATAGAGTTGAAGTCATCAGTCAGTATAACACCAACATGCCTGACGGAGTTGGCTGTAGGGCATTATTTCAGCTGGTATACTCAGCTTCTGAAGATCATTTTCTGACTTTTAGCGGGAGAGAGTGTGAAGCGCCACTGTTTGCAGTAATCTTCTGCAATTTTCAGAAGTGCCGACAGATTTGAGTTGAGTGTAAGAATGCCTTATAATAGACCAGGACAGATGTGGGGTTGCTTCAGTAATGTTTGTAAGAGGCAGACGTGATTGTGTGCCCAGTCCTAAAATCTATGGCGTCGTTTTCTGTCTGTTGTTGTGCCATTCAGGATGAAGAGGATGACTGTCCTTTGCATTAGGATATATGATTCATGAGATATGACTTTTTAAATAGATATTTGGATACTGAATTGGGAAAGTATCAGCCATGTTGTTGAGCTCAAAACCATTCCACCATATGGTAAATGTCTTCAAAACAAACATTACAAGACAAGACTGGCCAAGGATGACATCTCTGAGAGAGGACCTTTACTTGGCTGCTCTCGCCTGGAGCAGGTTCATCACAGCAATATTTTTCCACAAGGATCTTCAAAAGGAAGTCGGGAGCATGATTTCTTCTAATGTGATATAGAATGTACACGTCAACTAGGCTGGTACAACATATTCCACTGTATCATATCATCTCCAGCAAAAGGATACGTTCGGTATCGCAACTGGAATGCTATAACTGAATGTCATGTATGACAACGCCCATCTACATCGATAACGAGTCGTGAGGGTGTTTGCCACCACAACTCTCGCAAATGCCAGGGCGATCACAGGAGTTGGAGGCATGGCCAAACTTTTGACATGTATAGCATCGGAGTAGACATACAACTCCACATACAACATGATCAGCTTCAGTTGAAAGAGAGATTGATGTACGGTCAAAAGTGAAGAGATAGGTGTTCGTTGGAGTGATAACACCATCTATCTTTTTAGTGAAACGTTTTACAGTTGTCACTGCTTGATTTTTCAACACAATTTCTTGTCGCACATGTCGTAAAGGCAGCGTGCTCTGTCACGAGCAATGCCTCAACTGGAGTTTAGTATCTTATGTGCTGAAACAGTAACTTCAACATTGGTAAACTGACTGATGGACAACAGATTAAGAGATTGCTGTGTCTGCACACATTTCACAATATGGGAGCCACTACGGAGAAGGGTTACTTTCTAAACTTCTGCACAATGCCCATTGATAGGTTTTGAAGTTGCAAATGGATTTAATTTTAAGGAATCCACCCCAAGAATCGTGCTTGTTTGAAATGTTTTCGGAACGATGATTTTTAAGACGTCTTTATTTTCGTTTCGAATTGAAACAGATTGTTGAATTTGCCCCGGGTCCCGTGATTCAACTGCCACCCAGGCCGTGTCTCCTTCTAATACCAGTACAAGCATACAGTTATATACATGATAATAAACGCATTTAAAATAATGCACTATTATATAATATGCAAATATCCAAATATCTATTTATCGGGGCGTCAGTCAGCAATCTTCAATCTTGATTGAATTGCACAATGCTGCCAATCAATGGCGTATAATACTGCAATTTAAATTCTCTTGGCATAATCCTACATAACGCGCGTATAGCGAATGTTACTTAACCTGCAGTGCTAAAAGTAAAACATTATGCATTGCACGTTATTGTCATATTAGGTCAACATTTCTTAAATATTGGTATAGTTTACAAACACAACTACATACATTAATTTGTCCTCACCCAATAGTGATATCTATGCTACGTATTTACGTTGCAGCTTCGTGATACAGAAAACATGACATTTCGTGAATAGTCAACACACGATTCTTAATTACATATTTTGACGATTGAACTACTCGAGAAAGGTGTCTAACTCGTCTTTTTTGTACCGGAAAGTCTCAAAAATGATGTTTAGTCAGTGCCTTGAAACACATTTAATGTCAAAATTCATAAGTAAACCGATTATACAGTTTACATTTTGTTTTGCAATCATAAAGAGATGACATAAATTTAACATAGGTTATTATGAAAAGGTTTGAATATGATCATACTTACAGACGTTTGAAGTGATATACTCTCGAAACAATTTTCATCATGAACGTTCATTGTCCATTTTGCACACATCATTGCAGCAATGTTTCTGTAGACGATGTTATAGTTGATAGTGGAGTCCTATACTGTTCACAGGACAGTTCGACGTCGTTCATCATTGGTACCTAATGACCGTTCACACTGTTACATATGTCAGCGAGGAGAAGATCCATATCCTTGAATCGATGTTTTCCGAACAGTCTCTGTGTCGTGGAAGCAGCGAAGAAAAACCATCATCAGCCGGGCATCAGCGAGTAGTGGATATTGTGAACTCTTGTTGAAGGCCATGGTTCAATGACTGACGTCTGCAACTTAGGTTATGGAGATTTCAGAAAAAGGAGATTTGTCGTTTTTAGTTAGGCTGTAGCTGTCGTATATGCATTACACCTTAAATATGCAGCTGTTATACTGTTTCGACATATCTTTATTCGACATCACAAATGATGGAGATCTGGAACATAGAACAGGAAACAGAACTTAATGCAACACATGGTTGTATAATGTAAATGTACATAATTCCCTATCCCTAACCAAGTCAGTAGTATATCTTGCAAAAGGTATGACAAGGCTTAAGTAAGACAGTCAAATCTTGACCGAGTGTTAAAATGAACTGAAATGTCTTCAAGTGTGTTGATGTCACATATTATGAATGTTTCAATCCTCCATATCTATGGAAGGGAGGATGACAGGAATGTCATGTAACACGTACATGTCTGGTAATCTTTATCAGATTTACAGCCTTACAGTTCAGGGGTTATTCCACCTAAATGGCACGAATATAGTCACAAGCCACGAGGGTGCAATATTTCTTCGAGTAGAACGTCTTGTTTCAACGTCCACTGGGGCAGGATTTGGGGGTAGTAGCATTTTTGTATTTGATGTTGTTGTCAACGATGGTGCGACAGGTTGTTGTGGAGCTCAGTCTGGTGTTGAAAGCCGGGTAGTTCCGATGACAGGTCTGAAGGACTCACTGTAGTCGTTGCTGGCACGGCTGAGGATGATGGTTCCATCAAGTTTAATTCCTTCTGCGAGGGGGCAACAGGCTGATTACTGATGGCATTGCTGGGCCTGGATAAGGCCTTATGCAAAAAGGACGCTATTGTATACCATTGAAACCAGATGGTGATGTTGAATGAGTAAAGCCTTGCAAATTATCAACAACTGTGACTGTTGTTGTGGGTGGATATACAGGAGTGTATTTGTGGAGGAATTTCCAGTTGTGTAGAGTCACACGGCTTGAGCCGTCCACACGTACTACATATTGGTCGAATTGGCGAACTTCGATCACACACCTGTTTTGTCCCATTTCAGTGGGTGAGGACCTGTTTCATTTTCCATTTGGACGAGATTCCGAACAACAAGGGGTGGCAGCTGTTCGGTGTGCACAGTAAGTCGTTCAGCCGCCCTCGTATGTCAGTTTCTTAAAGCATCCTCTCTCTTGGAAAGCGTACAGAGCCATGTGTCATGTGATTTATAGCGACCAGGTAGTATGGGTATAAAGTCCTTTATGGGTCTACCGAAGACACACATTGCAGGGGATAACTTGGTGTCTCTGTCTGGAGTGTTCCTGCATTGGAGCATTGCGTGTTGAAAGGCCTCAGTGTCAAGTTCCCCCCATTAGGTCCAGTGTTGTTCGTGATGAATCCTTTGACAGTCTTCACACCTCTGCTCGACAACTGCTGTGTGGGAAGGCGATAGGCGGTGATCCCCCATGTTTGAAGGAACCCTTTGGTAACTAAAGCTGTGAATTCAGGGCCACCATCAGAGGATAGCTCACCAGGAATGCCAAAGGAAACAAATGTTCGGCGTAGATAATCCAGATAAGCCAGATACACAACTGGAGGTTCTTTCAACTATTAGACCAGTTGGAGTATCTGTCGACGACCACTAAGTAGTTGTCCCCTTTGTAATGGAAAAAGTCAGCACACACACATTGAAATGAGTAGACTGAGTAGAATGGTGGCATGGGTGGGCCACAAGGTTGGGAGGGGGCCAAACGGTTGCAGTGATTGCAATCGTTTCTGAGAGCTATGATAGCTGGAAGATAGATGCTTCAGCTATCGACATCGATGACACGCATTGGTGAGCAGAGTGGAGTGCAATCAGGACAGCCTGTCGTAGTAATGGGGGAATCACGATTCGACCCTTGTATACTCACACGCAAAAGAAACGCAAGTCGAGTATGCAGTATACATGTTATTTATTTTCAACAGTAAAGACAAGAAATACTAATAGGGCAAGATTGACAAAAAATTGACTGAAGACAGTTTAATGGATTAAAAGGCAGATGACATAATTGTTTTTTTCAAATGTTAAGGGCTTGCACAGTTTCGGGTCAATATCCCAAAATGTCAGTCAATACCTTGTGTGACCACCATTAGCATTGATCACTGCCACACATCTCCTGTACATTGAGTGGATCAGACGATTTGTGAAGGCCCTGGGCATCCTCCTGCACACATCCAGAGCAGCTGTGCGTAGTTCATCGGCAGTTGTATGGACTGGGCGCACATTGTGCAAACGCCTTTGAACCTCATTCCACAAGTGTTCGATGGGGTTCAGATCAGGGCTGAGGGCTGGCCACGGTAGAACACGGATGATGTGTTGTTGCAGAAAGGCCATGGTAGCTCTGGCAACATGGGGACGAGCGTTGTCCTGCTGGAAAATGTGTTGTTGATGTTCTGCAAAAAATGGAAAAATGTGGGGTCTGATCACTTGGTCGATATACCGCTGAGCAGTGACGTCGTGTCCCCGACCTTGACCAACATTCAGAAAGCACATGGGTTCAAGTCTCGCATTAAGTCCAATCCCTGCCCATATCATGCCGCTAGGTCCACCCCATGGATCCCTTTCCACAACGTTTCTGTCAGCGAAACGATCACCTCAACGCCGCCAAATTCTGACTCTTCCGTCTGCATGGGAGACACAAAAGCGACTTTCATCAGAGAAGAAGACACGCCTCCACTCACGATGACGCCAATTGTGATGACCCTGTGCCCACTGAAGTCGTGCTTGTCGATGCCGTGGTTGGAGAACAGGACGACGTGCTGGTCGGCGACATCTGAGGTTGTTGGAACGGAGACGTCGGATCACAGTGTCCCGGCTAATGTGTCGATTATGAGTTCCTATGTTCTGTCGAGCAATTTCACTTGCAGTTATGTTGCGTTTTTACTCGGGGCTTCCAAAATGCAACCAAAAATATTGATAACACCATCAGGCTTCACTACATGCTAAAACTTGTATCAATTTATGATTCCGTGTGTGTTACCTGTTTGCTTAAAACCACTGGCGTTTCTTTTGCGTGTGATTATATGACAACCCCATCGACCGTTTGTAGATGCTTACGAGACTGATGGTAATCAGGAAGTGATGCTGGCAATTCATGACAGGATTCTGGCATCCCTGATTCAATCATCTCCACCAGCTTGACTATATCCTAGGTGATGGACTGGAGGGAGCTGATCGATGACACGGCTGAGTCCTCAGTGCTGACATCAGGCTTCTCGCTGCATCTTATTGAGGCTAGGATCATGTGACTGAGATTTGAGAAAGTTGGGAGGTCAAGCACGTCATCATCATTTCAGATGGCTGCGACATAATCTATACCCTTCAAAATAAGGAAACGCAATGCGGATATTTTTGGCAAAAAAGCAAAATTAGTGGACCATGAGACGCAAAATGAAGGGGTTAAATGTGTTATAGTGTCAGTGACAAATTTCCCGGATGAAACCATTAGTCGGGAAACACGTACGATTCGGAAAAACGCACCCATTGCATTAACAAAAGGGCCATGGAGCTTCATGCACGTACTACACGTGCAGCAGAACTATGAACGGTATCAACGTGAGGGTGTTTGATTGCCTGGTATCTGCGCCAATCGAACAGTGACAGTTCAACAACATGCCAAAATTAACAGAAGCGCAAAAAAACAACGTCATTGGGTCAGTATAGCGCCCACTATCATCACAAAGCTATAAGATCAGTTTCAACACCATGGGTCAACACGTGATCGGCAAAGGTCGGGACGACCAAGAGTAACAACCCCCGCCCAAGATCACTACATCCGACTGCGCCACTGCGTGAAAGGACGACCACAGCCACCTCAGCCGCATCCCAAATACCCGGACTGCGCAGAATCTCTGACCAGACCGTGAGAAATCGTTTAAGAACAGCAGGTCTACGAGCAAGACGTCCTGTTCGATGCGTCATATTGAGTCGACAACATAGTCAACAACGACGGCATTGGTGTCGTCAACACTGGGTATGGGCTCAACTGCGATTGAGAGATGTCTGATTCAGCGACGAATCAAGATTTCACCTCCAATGAGGGGATGGAAGAGCACGGTTCTGCAGACGTTTGGGAGAACGTTACTCAGGAAACTGCTTACAGGATGTGGACATGTTTGGTAGGGGTAGCGTGATGATGTGGGCGGCTATCTCTCATCATAGCAGGACAGGTTTGGTCCCTATCCACCGAAATTCTCCTACCACACGTCCTTCCAACTGCAGCCAATGGCAACGGTGTATTCCAGCAGGACAATGTTCGACCGCATACAACACGAATCACGAGAGCCTGTCTACACAGCAACAACGTTGATGTTCTCCCCTGGCCCTCCAGATCCCCGAATTTGAACTCAATAGAGCACCCGTAGTGTGAATTGGTCAGACGCTGACGTCAACCACAACTCCAGACGTTGCAGCAGTTGGCTTTTGTGTTGCAGGCCGACTGGGCTACCATTCCCCAGGATGTGATTTGCATACTCGTCTCTTCCATGGGCAGGATATATCAGGCTGCTATCGATTCTAACGAGGGACATTTGCGTTATTGATGGCAGCTGACCTTCACCTTGGACTTTTCCTAAGTACCGATAACTGAGATGACTACAATTACCAAGTGTTCTCTCCACAACATTTTGGCTCAATACCTTGTACGGTTCCTCGTATAAATGTATTTTCCTACCTCACACAAATCTTATATTAACACCATTTTCTCAGGGTGGCCAGTTGGATGGCGTGACAGAGCATAAGCAGCACGGTGTTTTCGAGGGATCGGCCGCCAAGCACCTTGAGGAGTGGTTTGTGGTCGACCGCAACAGTGAGAGGGTTACAGCCGAGAACACAGTACTTTACCTGGCTTTTTCCAGTGCATCAGCGACTGCCAACGCCTCCCACAGGGGCCTAGCTGGATTCAGCTGCATGGGTGAATCGACTGACAACCAGAATGATTTTCCAACCATCGCGACAACAGAAAGGCACTGTCTTGAGACAAAATCCAATTCCTCCCTTTGAACAGTCGTAGCAAGGCATGTTGGCTTTCGATTGTCAAATATTCGTTCACACTCCTAAATCTCACTGACAATGACTGCCTTTGATTCCTGAAACAACATGTCTTAGTGGTCATCCCATCGAAAAGGTGTCCCAGGGTTCAATAGCTGGTGGTATGGTTGCATCCTTTCAGGCATGCTGAAGGCATAAGATACCTGGTTGATTAGGCCAAACCATGACCATTTATCTGTAATATTTCAAAGTGTCGAAAGTCCAAGATGGCTTGGATTTACTTTTTACAGGGCCGTACACATGTGTTATCTAAAAGCCTGCAAATTCAACTGTATCCTGAGAAAAGACAAACACCCAGGGTTCAGTGTGATGCCGTTTCTACCACAGATGTCAAGCCATCCACAAGCTTGGAAGAAGCACTCTGCAATGTCGTCAGCTCAGATGAGTGCATCATCTACACACTTGGTTTTGTCAGGTACATCAACAACAATCTCATCAAAATGTTGCGTGTAAGCATCTCCTGAAGCAATGTATCCTTGGGGGACAGTGAAATATCTGTATCAGGGTGTGATGAATGTCATCAGATGTTTGTCTTCATCACGAATGGGTACGCTATGGTAACCATTCTAAGCATCAAATACAGTCTTCTCTTTACCATATGGTACAGATCTGGCTTGGTGGAATTGGGACAGTGTGTGGTGGGTTTCTCTGATTGCATGTGCGTTAAGAGCAAATCAACAGCGTGTCTTTGTTTACCATTCTCCTTAGGACAAACAACCATTCTAGTGCACCATGTGACAGGTTCACATATTGGTACTGGCTCGATCACACCTAGTCGGACGTCTTGATCCAAGCCAACTTTGACATCATCTTGCCAGTGGAGAGGGACTGGTACAGGTGTGTGGTAAGCAACTGGTGTAGCATCGGGGTCAATCATAAGCTTCATTGGAGGGCCCTCCATGAGGGGGAGTGGTTGGTGCTCACAAGTGTTGAATGTGCTAGACTTGTGAAGGCTCTAATTTCTCTAACAGCCTCTCTGCTAAGGAAGAATTTGTCGTAGTCGTCTGTAATGTATACGAGTTGGCGGGTCTCAACTAAATTATCATTAGGGTCTTTGCCTGATAACCGCATGGTGATTGCACCGAGGATGTTGATGCCCTTGTTGTTTGCAGCGTGCATCTTCATTGTCACAGGAATGAGGTCACGCTTCCTGAGACCAAGTTGATATATAACCTTGATACCAGCAAGACAACTCTGACAGTCAGTGTCAGCCATGACGGTAAGGGTAGATGATTTTGGTTTAAATGTGAAGATGGGTCCGACATCTTACATCTTACCTCTTGATTGAGTGGTCACTTGAGGTCCGGTGAATATTCTGTAGATGCACACAGTACACAGGCAATACATAGCATGATGTTGTACTGACAGGTGGCGACATCTGGTAATCACGAACGCTAAACATGATGAAATTGTCGTACCTGGAGATTGTAGTTCCTCCATCTTCTTCACATTTCCTGTAGTTTGTAGAGAGGTGACAGGAAAGTCCAGATCTCATACCACCTGTTGCCCCACAATGGAAAACCAGCATAGGCTTTACCTCAATCGGTAACGTACACGCTGGTGTATGGACAGTATATCTTTTCGCCGAAAACAATTATCTATCCATTATCAGGACCTGAAATATAAGTTCCGTGATTCAGTGATACATTCAGGATGACCACGACTGCTTATATAGTAGCAGTAAACCACTTGATGATCATTCGAAGCGAGCCGGTGGGATCAGCTGATCATTCATTCCAGGTGGTTTTGTTGACGTTTTGGAATAGATAGTTTTAGTGTAGCCCTTGATACTTGAATATCATAGTTTTAAAAAAGAAATACATTTGTATTGCATACGTACCCATATCTATGTTGTATTATCGCCGATCGGGTATTACGCATGCATTTCAGAATAGCGGCTAGTCAAGGCAGTCCGAGAAATGTGAAGGTCTTATGCAACGTTCGATCAGATCATCAGTGAATTGTCACAGCAATACAAGTATTTTTCAGGTATATAACTGAGAGAGTTGAGAATGTTATTCAAAAAAGTGTTTTAAAAAAACAGGCATTGACAAATTATGTCATCAGCTGCATATCATATACCATGTTCATAATAAAAGAAATCACTGAAAACTATTTTGGTGGTTGCAAGGGTTAATTGGTGCATGGTGCATAAAACGATTGCATGGATGAATGGTGGCTGTATTTGCTGTCATACATTTGTGTTGTGATAATAAAATAAAACGTAGATATTCTCATGGCTTTTTAAAAATATTAAATGTTAGAAAATTGTTGGACACAGAAGAGCCTATATATATTAGTTTAAATACACATTCAAGGGCACTTATACCAACTACAATTTTTCATCTTTTAAATTAAAAACAGAATATATATTCATACTAATGTCCAATATTCACAATTATTTTCTTAACATTGCAGTGTCTACATCGTGTTGGCTTTGAGAATGATCAGATGGTTGTAACAAATAAAACACATTCTTAATGTTTGGTTCAAATTCTCACACAAACAAATAAATAATGTTATTCTTGTTTCTCTTTACATCGATACATATCTGCATTGCTCAATATTTTAATTTTATTTGATATAACTTTGTGTACTAATATTAGATTTTACTTGCATGACTTTGTAAAGCTCATTATGCTACATGAATAAATGCATTAAGACATGGAATGAATGTTGTGTTAAATTTATATTTTGATGACATATTTGATTATAAACATGTTAATATCATATCTGCTACATCATATTAATATCTAATAAACTGACTTCTTATAATTCAGTTGTCAGGATATATAAGCTGTAGCAGGATAGTGCAAATAACTGGTTGATAGATGGTAGATTTCCATTTGGTATTCTTATTAAAAAAATAGAATGTTTATAAAAATCAGAATGGAGAGGAAATGTTGATATATAAGTAACATTTACAATCAATCATTTGCAATTTTTTTAGCTGAACACTTAACAAATGTTGATATTTTTAACAAATAATCACTACAAAATATGTGCTAGTTTAAAAAATTCAGGTGCAACAGGGTAACGCCGTAGCTTGGCTCCGTCTCTTCATGTCACTAGTTGTCGTAGCTCACATTGATCCGGGAACAAGACTGGAAGAAGCGTGAATGAGTGAGTGAGTGAGTATGGTTTTACGCCGCTTTTAGCAATATTCCAGCAATATCACGGCGGGGGACACCAGAAATGGGCTTCACACATTGTACCCATGTCGGGAATCGAACCCGGGTCTTCGGCGTGACGATCGAACGCTCTAACCACTAGGCTAGCTACCCGACCGCCCCTGGAAGAAGCAGATTGGACCGTCGCTTATTAAACATTGGTTACGTGAATCATCAATACTCACATATGGACATCCGCATCAGTGTTATCGGATGTTACGCGATACCTGTGATACGAAACATGTAAACTGGGCTTCTCATATTAGAGATTTGCTGTTTAGAATGGCTTTGGGCATGTTTGGATATGCCTGGGACTTGGTGAAGAATAATAATGTATGTTTGTTCTGAAACGAAGTATTCTTGATTGCGCGAAACAAAACTGGCATTCACTTCTCACAGATAAACGATCACTTGTATTTTATTCAACCACGGAATCAGAACTTCTGTTTGAATCGTAAGTGCAAAATATTTATGTATTTAATTACAGAAAGGCCTGGTTAAAATTTAGAAGTGCATACAATACATTTAGTGTTCCAAACTTATGTAAAAGTAAAAGTAATGTAGGTGATGAATGTAAATGTATAGAAGATGAAAAGCATGTTTTGTATATATGTCCTCTGTATACTGATGCACGTACCTATTGTAAAGTTTAACAAACAGGCAAGTCAATGACATGATGTCAGTAATTAATTGTAAAAGATTTGAGAATATATTTCATCTGTCAAAGTATATGTATATCATATTTAAAAATAGAACGGAATGTAATGTAATCCAAGTCCATAATGCAAATATAAGATAATTGTATAACACACTTGTATATAATACGACTCATATGACTTCACAAACAATAAACTTAACTACACGGCTTGGCATATAATTGATCATCTTTGATGTTAGTTTCATTTGTTGATGGATTTTTTCTTGTTTTTCAATAATAATCGACAGTGACTTTGTTTTTTATGCAGTTATCACTATGATTTCGTTTGGGCTGTGTCTAAGCTTTTCGGAAAAATCAACTTGTAACTCGCTCAAACTTTGCACATGACACATATAAAGCATTCCGTCGAGCGTGAGACATCCTGGTTTACGGTATGTGCCAATGCATGTCACAACAACACGGTTCATTGATCAGGTACAATGAAGGTAATGCGTTCAAATGTTACGCGAAGGAAGGAAAAGAAAAGATTGCGCGCAATAGACATGACCGAAGGTGCTCATTCACAGAATCCAGTTGACACACATTTTAGCAACTGCTGGAGCGATATAGGCAAACGGATGGGGTTGGATGAGGGTGGGTAGAGGAAGTCCTAAAAAGACTACACCCACGCAGGATTGATAAACGTACAGTCCATTCTGCATCTCAATAAGCCGAAAACGTTTGAACTATGTTTATGGTGGATGGAATAAATTAATTAAGAAACATCAGAAAATTCTGTGAAAGAATATCTAAAATATCTAAAACGTTTTTAAAGTTGTCTTTATGGGTGGTATAAAACATATATTACTGCTGTTTAAACTTCACGTGTAATCATAACGTTACCTCACCTAACGTGACCAGAAATTAAATACAGAGCAAACACATATTCAATTATTGCTGTTGTCTCAAAAAGGATCATGGATAATTGTAATGGTCAAAATGTTTATTTCTATTTTCAATCAATTATGATAGCTTAATTTGTTGAGGAGGTATGAAATATGGTTTCTAGAATTTCCACAAATTATGTATTACATATATCAACAGCTGTATACAATATTAAATAATTGTTATGGTTAGGATGTTTATTTAATTTCCTGGGTTTGAATGTTATGTTTCATTTTTTATCATGTGCCATTGTTCTTCTGGCGGACAGTTCTCCTCGTAATTCATGGTCACTAGGACATGCCATTGAGATCATGATGGGCGAAAAAGGATCTGTATGTCCGTCCTATAGCTTGTCCGTCCGTCCTATAAACAAATTGTGTGTCATTGTGCATGGGTCAAAATGAACACTTCTTCTGAAAGACATCGTGAAAGAATGTGAATACGTTACCTTTAAGGTTTATTTGGGCTACTTAGAGTGCAGTTGATAACTCTTATAAGGGTCATGAAAAACCGGGTTATAATGGGTCTTCAGCAACCCATGCTTGCCGTAAGATGCGACTATGCTTGTTGTAAGGGGCGACTAACGAGATCGGGTGGTCAAGTCTCGCTGACTTGGTTGATGCATGTCATCGTTTCCCGATTGCGTGGATCGATGTTCATGATGTCAATCGCTGGATTGTCTGGTCCAGACTCGATTATTTACAGACTGTCGTCATATAGCTGGGATATTGCTGAGTGCGGCGATATTGCAAACAAACAAACAAACAAACAAACAAATTATGTTGTTTTCAGGTCTTTTCATTATAGAATGTTTAAAAATCCAGAGAAGTTTTGACCATTTTGGTACTGTGTTTTGTAATTGTTACTCTCTGATTGTACAATTAGGAGACCGGTATGTAATGATCAAAATGTTTATTTCTATTTTCAATCAATTATGATAGCTTAATTGGTTAAGGAGGTATGAAATCTGGTTTCTAGAATTTCCACTAATTATGTATTACATATAACAACAGCTGTATACAATATTAAATAATTGTTATGGTTAGGATGTTTATCTCATTTCCTGGGTTTGAATGTTATGTTTAATTTTTTTGATCATGTGCCAATTTTACATCAACCTTAATAAGAAGGGAGATAAGCACAGATGGGTGTGGTCATGTCACCATGTGCTTTAAGCAGCATGCATGAGGAAGTCATGCTAGGAGCCAGTGAGGTCTAAAGTAATGGTAAGGCACATTTATTCACTCATTTGAAAATTCATAAATAAGAACTTGTTTATAAATGCATCTTCTTAATTTCTACCATACACAGTAACCTAATTCTTCATAATTGAGGGTTTGTGGCTGATTTAGACTTGGCTCATGAAAATACACCCTAGACTTCAACTTTGTTCATAAATATTCTCATGGCCTATAGTTATGAAAGGTATATGAAATATTAAGCTTCCTGTTTATTTAGTGCAGTTAAGGCATTGTTTCTGTACATTTTATTGGACTATTATGTACTTAGTGCAATTTCCAGGTTTGTGTTGTAATTTACCTTATTGTTAAATGTTCATGCCTTTGTAAAGTAAACAAGCCCTACCTAGTATTACTGCTCTATTATGAAGTTAATGTGTTAATTAAGGACATTCAAAAGTCATATACTCAATGAAATCTTTTCTATCTCTTACAGTCAATCTAATGTTTGAACATGAAACACAAGAATAAGAAAAGAATAAAGAATCAAGATTATTGTTTGGAACTTCATGTTGTAATAAACAATAATCAACAGGCAATTATGTCTACACAATTTTAAGCATGTTATCAGTATTATTCTTGATTCTCCAATTGCCTCATTCCAGGTGGTATGCAGGTAAATTTACATCACTGGAGTTCAACTGATTTATTCAACTCAGGATTCATTACCGGCGTAATAACCGGTTACGTATACTTCCTTGTGGTTTAGTCTGGTCAATCGAAGAAGCAAATAGTTCCACAATTTCCAGCTTCATATAAGCATACGTGATTGAATGGTTGAATTAACAGACTCAGTTCTTGGATTAATAAGCGTACTGTTAAATATAAAATGTGTCACCGGCTGTGAATGAATGTGTTATCTTTTATCGTGTGTGGATATGAAACATAAAGACTCATAATCGTGGCTGCTTTACAAGGCTTCAACTAGCATAATCATTATAAATAAGTACCAATCCATTAATTGCTTAATCAAACAGCTTGTTATCACATAAATGCCGCATATAAGGCTAGTACGTTAATTGCGGAAATAATATACCAACCAAGCATTACTACTATCAGGTTGTTACTTCACCCCATTCCTCTTGTGTACTGAGTTCCAAAGCTCAATCAAAATCCGTACAAAGGGAGATATCCTCAGAGGTTCAGGACAATTTGTAAATGATGAAAGTAAATGCCATCTGAAGTTTACTTCGAAAATAATAATATTATGTAAAATGCTGGACTTCCTCATTGATAACATCTATGTAGAAATTGGGGCCAAGACAGTTCGGTAAGAAGTAGGCATCCTCAATGGCACTAAATGTACTCACCTCCTTACTGATGTGTTTCTTTATGCATAAAAATCAAAATTTCTACTCGGATTGGACAAGTCAAAATATTGGACAAGAGGTTTAACTGATATTCAGGTGTAATGGTGTATCTGATACAACCAATTCCCTGTCACTGAAATACTCGTCCGAACTAGAAATAAAGGAGACCAGTGAGATCGCCTCGTCTGTTTGATATTTAGATCTACGCATAAGGATTCAGAGTGACAAAAAGAGGGATGACTTAAACTTTCAAATAGTCAGCTTTAACTTTATGTCGAGCAATAATCCAGATCTTGATGTCTTTACTTCACAACTTTGAGGTACAATCGAGCGTGCTCTCTCTACCAATATTTCAAAGTTGTTTGATCAAGGTTACAACTTCCAAGGCCACAAAAGCTTTCAAAACGTCTTATGGAGACATTTGGAGGACGTTTCCAAATTTGACGTATCCGTGACAAAACTGATGTTGGATGCAATACCCTATTTAGCCTTGTACCATATGTTCCATTGTTTTTAGGTGAACAATAGACTTGATTTGCGCGTGTTTGTGACGAATTCTACCGGTGGGGCAGGATAGTCTCAACTTTTCGAGAACTCCTGGTATCACTACTATTTGATAGTGATTCATAAACACATGCTCCTTAAACAGACGGATTACAGCAGATATTACTTATGAATATGAAAAGGGTTTTGTCGCTTTTATTTTTTTATTTAATCTTGATAAAAGTCATCATGCTTGAATGGGTATTGGAAACATAAGCCAAGATAATCAAGTGACGACGATGACGTCATCAAGAACTTTCAACCACCTTCCAGAAAAAGATGTGTGTTACGATGTGCTATTTAGCTAAACATGACGTCAATAATAGGTCCATTCCCCACGATTGGTCATGCATTCGTTTACACTTGGCAGCGTCCGAATCAATCTTCCAATGACTCCTCGTGCAACGCCTGGACCGGGTCGACTAACGTAGCGTGTGGCCTTTGACGCCGGCGTATACTTCTCCTGATCATGTCTTAGACGTGTTCTTCTGAGGTAATATTCAGTCTGGTGATATTTCGCTGTTTGAGCTGGTCAGTTAAGATACGTATCCGGTGGACACGAGCGTTGTCGTCTTGAAAGTCAAAACGCAAGTGAACGGCGATTTGATTAGCTGTTAGTGATCGTTTTTCTTTTCCTGGTTTTATAAGTCGTTCCTGAGCCTATGTTGTTGGCCTAGGACGCCCTGTGAGAGACTGTTCATTGACATTTTATGTCTACAGAAGCCTGCTTTAAAGTTTGCAAATCATCTTTCATGATCTCATACTTTTTGGAGAGTATTTAATGGGTTAAATTAGCAGTGGAAATACTAACCATCAGTCTGTCATGGTGATTGAGGATCGGAGATAATATCCACTGACTACATCACCCCTGGCATCTACAGGTTGTTGACGTGTACAAGTGTACGTGTGTAATATGTTAGCGCAAGCTGAGTAGCAGTGTTACTGGGGACCCTTGGGACCACCTCACCAGCAATACTGGCCATCTCTTGAGTGCAGTGTCTAACTATGAGTAGGAACAGTTGTTACATCAATCAACCAAACACGTCAGGAGAAATCTCTTCTGGGGTCTCGAGGGTTTAAACCATGTGTTATCTTCCGTCCTGCAACGACCTGCACTCCCGGCAATCCTTTCATTAATCCTGGTATACGTCTGAACCGTTTGATGTATATTGTGTATTGTAGCCCTGTAATTAGCGTAGTGGATACTAGGATCCGGCCAAAAGATCATTTCGACTTACAGTGAGATGGAATTATGAAAAATAAATGTTACTAAATGTTGAAAAGGAATGAAGTGAGATACATAGAATGTTTGGTTTCCATTTTTATCTTTTACCACTTGTGTATTAATTATTGTGTGAGTGAGTGAATTGTATTTAACGTCCCCTTTAAAAGTATTCCAGATATATACTAGCAGTGAACGAACCTCTTATGGGCGAGGATAAATCATTTTTTTTCTTAAGATATTCTTGAACGGTTTAATGATTTGTCTTTGAGGCATGATTTATGTATATATACTTATTACTGACTGTTTGACATTAGTTGGGCTCTCACGATTCCTACACTATGATGCCATTCCTGTCTCCATTAATGGGCAATGCATATTTCTATAAGCTTGAACCTACTGCAATTTTGATCTTTATAAAAAAGTAACATTTTAAACTTTTTATTACTATAAAACGTCATTACAATTTACATGGGGGCAAACCATTATAAGTGTCATGGTGGAGAGATCGTCGTTGCATCAGTTTTCATTCTAATTGCTATAGGCGACTCACAAGAAGTTAATTGACTTTCGCCATGCCATTGAGAGTATAATTGGTTATAGCAGAAAAGGTCATTCTCTGGTACTGTATTTAGGTGCAAATGGCGCCAAAGTGACAACTTGCTTCAAATCTCAGCATCAGACAAACTTGTAGACCCCATCTATGTATATTTTCGGAACATAGAACGGTTATAATGGTATTGATTTCAATCATTAAAGATTGCACGTTTGACAAATACCTTTCCCGATTCTAATTGCCTTGCGTGGGCTACCCACCGAGTACAGAACTTGGATAACTATATACACAGTGAGAGGTCTGATAGTAGCAAATTGGTACATTTCCCAAGTGACCTTTAGAAATAAGAAGTTCGTTTATGTCGTATGGAATGTTTACAATACAAATGAATTGATCACTTAGTCAATTCCCTCTTGCTTTAGGTGACTTTGTCAATTCCCTTTCGCTTTAGGTGTTAAATCCGATTCTCCTTATCGTACTTAAAATAGGCATGGAGACACGTCGTGGTTTTGGGAATTATCATAAATCAAATACGCACACATGCACACACACACAGAGTGCACTTGAGAGGTACACTTTAGAGTGAGGTTACCCGCTGGCGCTACATTGAATGTGGTACCGGTAAGCAAACACAAGGACGCACCCCTAAAGAATGAGGCAAGCATTAGATTTACTTGTAAACAGCGTACAACTAAGACCCCTTATTGTGACGTAAACGACATAACGTCTCAGTCGGGGGGAAGGCGCTACAGTTTGTCCATATGATTTAGAATACACTCTCTTAGTCGGGTTTTCTTCCTTAAATGTATTGTCACAAATACTTAAAATATGGACGTAACACAACTACATTTAGTTTGCACGTTCACCACGATGGATGCAATGTCTAGGACAATTTCTAGCGTAAAACCATACTCATTCACCTACTAACATTTGCACATGTCATTATTTTAAAATTCCCATTGACAATATTCTATAAAGTCTTCCGCGGTGAAGTGGCCGTCAAAACGGTTGTTTCATTCCGAAAAGTATTGTTATTTGATCTTGGCAGAGAATACAAGAAAAGCTTCATTTTATTTACTTAAAAAAGCTAGAAGTGTACAGTGTACACGATTTAGGAGAACCTTGTGGGTTACCATCGTGAAGATTAGTTTATTTCAATATGGTTTTGTCTGTTTATTGATATTCCAGAATGTTGCTGATGAACATTTCCTTCTTTCCGAGTGTCAACAACGTCTGATCTACTCCATCATACACAGTTAGCATCCCTCTATGTGTTCAAACTCTAAATTGGTCACCTTGTCTTCTTTCAAGTAAGCTCCCAACTCGGAATCTTAACTTACTCAAATCGATAAAAAAAAATGTATTACAAAGAGAGATTTCACTGCCATAGGTCTTTGGGCCAATAATCTGAAACATCGCGCAAGAAAACACTTTTCGTACCAAAGTAAAAGTAAACGGCTACCGAGGTGACACTTTGTTGTATCGGGGAACTAACAGATTGATAAGTGGACAAACAGGCAACTGTAAATAATTACTAGTGGCCATACCAAAAGACATCAAAAGATGATCAGCGACATCAGTCTGGACTAGTACAATCTCTCTCTCTCTCTCTCTCTCTCTCTCTCTCTCTCTGTCTCTCTCAATAATTCATGCCTGTGTAGTAAACAGTAGAAACATTGTGTTGTAGATCTGTTCAACATCGAGTTCAGATAGACAAATGTCATACCGAAAAACAAGTAGTCACCTGTTTGTATTCTGTGTATTATCAACCACGCACTAATCCACGTGATGTGATGGGTGTGTAGCAGGGTAGGTTGTTACCTTTATCATATTATTGGTATTTACACCATTATTCATACATCATCATCATCCTAATGTTCATTGTTTTTCTTGTCTACAGTTGCATGTCTGTAAATAACTCTTTAAAGTACTTGATATCCTTATTTTCAGTCTCTGGGAATCTCTCAGACAGATTTTCACCTTCAACCTTCTGTCCATCTTTAGACATTTTTCCATACCTGCAGGGTTTCCCTCAGTCTATCTATATCTTGCATAAAGCACTTCCTTTGATGCTTAATGCAATCTGTCTTCTAATTGGCCACCCTGGTCCTCTACAGGTAGCTTCCTTCCATACCTGACTTCCTCTTCACTTCATGCGCCGCTGTTGAGGAGGAAGGATATGTACTTTTCTTCAGGTATGGAATGGCCACTTTTCAATCTGTTTTCATCTGCTTCTGTCAGAAATTAATATCTATGTAAGGGTGCTGAACTAAATTGAATAACATATATAATATCATTTAAAGTAATATCAAATTAGTAAATGAAATTAATATTATCAATCTAGTTTGTAAAGTAATTAACCACATGGTCCATTTTGGCCCATGTGCTTTTTCAAGTGTCATATAACTTTAATGTTAAATTACTAATAGTTTTATTATGGTTACAAAATGGCTGTGTACTTCTACATTTAAGATAAATACCTGTAAATCTGCAAATATATGACTTCATGTGCTGCTGCTGTTGAGGAGGAATGATATGTTCTTTTCTTCAGATTATTTCTTCAACAGCAGCCACCCCCATGCTAATAAACGCATAATCATCAGCTGCCTGTGTCTGTGTTCTTCAACAGCCCGTGCCGGATCATAAACACCACCCCGGGTACAGGTGCATCTTACTCGCACACATGATCATAATTCACGTCCATGTTAGTTTTGTTTGGTGCGGACATTGGATCCTAGCGTGTGGGACATTGTGTACTAGAGCAAAGTGCAGAAAGCGACATTAGCAGGACATTAGTTCCTGCCACTTGACAATGTTCCTAAGGATTGGCAGTCCTGAGGTAGTGCCCCCTAGTTCCGACAGCACTTGGACATCTGGAACTAGCTATCATTTTCCGGGATACAAGTGACCCGTTTCGCAATACTGAATAAGTGGTTATAATGTGCTGTCGTACTTTATTTAGATATTATCCATATGTACTTACAAAGTAATTGCGGATTTGCTACAAGTTGATTATATTTTTTCTATGCATGATTGCTCGAAGACGATAAGATCCTACAATGGCCACGAAAGAGACACGAGTCGCCACCCGGATTGTCTCGGGATGACAAGTTGGTCACGAATGACTGGTGAAATCCATGAGCACGGACATGTTACTTACAAACCAAGGGTCATAATCATTAGGATCAAGGGGAAGCAATTCTGCACAACGAATCCCGGTGTCTAAGACTACTGAACCCCTTACAACTTTCGACGAAATGGTTGTTATGAACTATATCTACCTGTGACTTGAATCTTGTGTAGTTTACACGTGTGAGTAAATGAATTCATATTGGACAAATAGTTAATAACGTACGGAATTCAGATGGCGCGTTCCGACATCTCACACTTTCTACTTATCTCATACAGCATGCAACCGTACAGCGATGATTGCATTCCTTCTGTTTTGGGATGATCTGTCTGAGAGACGAAAGAATCCAATTTGACGTTTTGTCTTATTTTTCTGTCAGTTCAATGCATAGTTTGTTGAGGAAACCTATTCTCTTCGGAATTATTACGGCAAAAATGGACTTGAGATGAAATTCATAATGGCGAAGATCTTGATATTTTGATTAAACACATCAATCGATATCCCGCACAAGTACCTCTATTCATTCAGATTTCATTGCAAGCTAAACGGCCTACTAGAACCGTGGGTTTATGAGTTCCCGTATTATACACTGGAGGGTAGGAAATTGATGATTATTTTCATCTGTACATCAGAGTAGAATTGTCTGGTTAATGCCACTTTTGGAATTCAACATGGTTGACGTTAACGATCTGATGTTTTGTTCGTGGCTGTATTAATAGGAAACCGACTTGTCTTAAGGTAGAAATCTCATTATGTTGTCATTTTTTTTAAGTGTTGCAATAAAATGGCATCATTTTAATCATGTGGAATTTGAGGTGTTCTTTGACGTGTACGCCTTCGAATTCAGTGAAAATTCGGTTGACAGGTAGCTAGTTTGTTTTAGGATCTCAGCGGAAAAAACTTGTCTGAGCAGACCTTAATTAATGATACCAGCCATCCATGGGGTTGTCCTAAATGTGTGCAAACTTTAGTGTTAAATAACCACAGTTGCTGTTGCTCAGCGTTGGGCATTTAACAACATACAACAGGCAAATAAGACCAGGGCTGTTGCTCTTCATCCACCATGTTCGTCCCATGGGGACGTCATTTTATGTCCGATCCCTTTGCCCATGCCGTCGATTCACGTTAGTTGGTGTCCTGTATGTTTCCTACATGGCGGGCAGTTGCTTCTGTCTGCTGACATTCATAGGGGAAACATGAGTTTCGACCTTTACGACGTAAAACAGCTGAACTATCAATAACCTACGACACATTCATGTATAAGCCTTGGTCCCACAATGCACTTGTGGAATATTTAGTCTTATGTAATTTAAATGAGCTAAATGTATACTAAGGGAAACATACAATTTAACCCTTCGTATTACTGCGCTAATATTACATACTGTTCGGGGTAGTAAATACTGATGAATCTAACCCCAAACTACTCTCGTCAGTGGTGTTTGTATTCTGTTTTAAACGTATTTGTCTCAATCATTTAGGCAATCGGTATTTTCAATTTCCGGCACATTGGGGTAGTACAAACTTTATTGTGGAGGTATAAACGTAAATACCTGTGTACAAACTGCGTAAATTCGCGTAGTCGATTTACGCAAAATGTGCACATCGCTTTTTACGTTAATATTTCCATAAACGCAAAACAGTTTGAAGAATATTCTTATAAATAGATATAGTCAACAACAATTATTTCACAGACGTCTTATTAAAGGATTCGCACAAAATACTGTAGACAACATTAAGAAATCAGTGACAACGTTCAGCCCTGCCCATTCTATTATCAGCCAATCAGGAAACACTAGTTTCTAAGTGAGTGTGGCCTATTTTGTTCGGTTTATGGAAATATAAACGCAAAATAATATTGCTTGGTTAGCCAATCAAATGCCAGAGAAGCGCTTGCAAATTATTTATTTCTTAACAATAGGACGTACAAGTCACGCCTCACAAAAAAAGGCACTCTCAATAGTCGCACAGTGTCTACAAACGGATTTGCAATGTATAACTATTCTGGCTGTTGTAAATAATCTTGACATGTTAAATTCGCAAACCTTTTAATTTTCAAAACGTTATTTACACAAATAATTGTTAAGTTGGTGACAATTGCAAGGGATGTATATTAAACAATTGCACGCACAACAGCCGACAGATAACAGTGTCTTGTCTTCCTCATATAGTACGATGTATCCTGTACATTCTACTTCTTTACACACCTGTGGGTGAGAAACCAATTTGAGATAACTGGTATCAAACATATGTGTGAGATCGAATTCCTGGCCCGTAATTGGCTACTTCATGGTGATGACCTGAGGTCAGATGATGACCTACTTTCCTGAGTGTAAGTCATTCATAAGTTGCTCGTGCTTAAGTCGAATGTTTACCTACGTCTGTAGTGAACAACAGGACCGTGTAATTAATCATAAAAATAAACAAACACGTCCTAGTCTGTGAGCTTGTTTGGTATTATTATCAGTTACATTATCTGTTGTTATGTAAATATTATCGTTTTTTCAGAGTGTAAACCCCCTGGATGCCACAGCGACACATATGTCCCACCTCTTCAACCCTCACTTCGAAATCGAATAAAATTCAAAATACATCACGCAGACTAATACACTTCAGGTGCACAGTTTTGAATTCCCCCTTCTGTTTATCATTTACTGTCTTTTAAGGCAATTCAAAATTACTGAAAGTGACTTCTGAAAATTAGACACATTGCAAACCTCGCCCATTCATAATTCACGGCGTTATATGAATATTTATTGTGGGTCTAGAAATCTAAATATCGGATATTTACTCGAATAATTAAGGTAGAAAAATAGCATATTAGCGATCACGGGTACCAAATCATTAATGATAATTCTGAAACGTCGCTGATAAGCCGAGAATCGTTTAGAATGTTTTGGAAAATACGCATACACGAACGCCGAAGTGTACGTTCCGCCATATTGGATTGTGTTTACAAAATGCCGGTTATGAGACGCCTATTCGATCAGGTATATTTCAAACTCAGCTACTATACATGCATCCCTGAATTCCTCATACATTTTCGAAACACATTAATGGATAAATGGTCTTTGTCACCAATGCAAATTATCTAGATGAAATCATGCGAAATAAATTAGGTATGGAAACGAAAACTGTGCTCGGAAAACTGTACTTGCTGAAATGTAAACAAAGCAAAATTCAGATTTTACACTGTGTAGCATTTTTAGAGGTACTTTCGTCTAATTGTTGCACAGAAGCCGTAAAAGTTTCCGTCCTGTATGACGGGATGACTGACGCTAAATCACGCACAACGATGAGGGTACCTTTCTGCATTTCTGAATAATTCTCTTTGTTACATTGGAAAACATGGTAAACAAATAACAGTACGCAGATTGTCAGAATGTTTCTGATTACTTACGTGAAACATTTATGTGTATACGATCCCTCGATCAACGATAATCCTCCTCTGGAAATCCCGCGTACTGTTGTCAGTGAACACGCCCTTTTTTATAAGTCGGTCACCGATAGTGATGTCATACGGAAGTAAACATTGTTGTACATATTTGATAATTTCTTTGAGGTGTAAACTTTCAACTTGACACCCAGCAGAAGGAGCATGACAGTTAAATGGAGCATGGTTTTCATTGGTTCATATATGTGTTAATATATGTGTGACCTTCCATAGGAGTTCACGTGCATATGTAATAAGCTAAATATGTGTCTGTGGTTTTCATTGGTTAATGTGTGTGACCTATCATCAGAGGTCACTTGCATGTGTAATCAGCCGAATAGTATGCTACATAATCTCACTTATGAGAGCTGAATATGTTGGATTAAGTTTTTGTTCTATACTTTAGGTGTTTATTCCAAGTTACCACCTTGTTATTGTAACCAGATATCCACACCATTCTTGGATTCTAAAGTAATGCATTTATTAAAACAGTTAGCCTATAGCCTTCACCGAACACGGCGGGATAACTGGTTGCGTTATCGTTCGCGTAGTATCGCTGGAAGCACATGCGTCTCTCTGGCTCAGCTGCAAATCAAATTTCTAGCGTAGCCCGAAGACACTTTGCCTTCTAAAGAGTTGGATTCGTTTTGTTGGATGTTGTTGTATGCTGTTCTTGTTTTTTACTGTAACTTATTTTGCATACTATTATGCTTTTCAGGAACTGTTTTCTGCGTTTTCTCTCTCGTTTCAGGTCAGGACACCCTACATCTACAACGCAGTAATGGCGGTAAGAATTGTACCAGTATTAACTATATGCAGTGTTAAAGTACAGTTATATGGTTTACTGATATCCTATTCGCATTTCCTCGCAAAGGTTTATGTATTTAACTATGTTCAGACTCATAAGTAATATTATTTCATGTACATTGCGTTACTAGGCAGTCGCGCGTGACAGGTGGCGCCCAAAATTCATGGCGGCTACAAAACGTTTACTATTATTAAAGAACTACACATTTCAGATGTTATTCCAATTTATATGAGGTGTGGGTTCTGATGGAAACGCAATTTGCAAACTTTGGGTACGTTTTTGTCCTATCCGGCAAAAAAGGGGTTTATCATGAATGTCAAATGTATCATTTTGTTTCCTGTCATTAAAATAGGTCATAAGGCCTATGGATATAGGCTAAAGGCCTCCATTAACCTAAGCTTGTCATACCAAGCGACTTAGTGGACCCGGAAATCCATAAGGGTGTCATGATACACCTACTTCATGATACAATACTTATTGCCATGTTTGATTCACTATATGATACAAATCGCATTATATTTTGTGTGAATTCTTCATGTTCCATACCACCCAACAGATAACAAAATGTCGTTGATGTCAAATGGTTTGTGTTTGTATGATTGGTTAATTCATTCCTACAGTATCATAGTGTAACTGACATTAAATGAAAATATAGGTTGGTGTATCATATGGGTCATATTGTCCTGTAGCAATTTGAAATACATCGGTGAAATGTGACAGCCATAGTGGTCATGGTTAGTTATTTGGTTTATTAGGTATCATCAATACCCCAAGGCATGGGTCTAGTATTGTCAGCCCCTGTATTGTCTCGTCCAGACCTAGCTGCAGTTGGGCGGTCAGGTAGCCTAGTGGTTAAAGCGTTAGCTCGTCACGCCGAAGACCCGGGTTCTATTCCCGACATGGGTACAATGTGTGAAGCCCATTTCTTGTGTCCCCCGCCGTGATATTGCTGGAATATTGCTAAAAGCGACGTAAAACCTCACCCTCACTCACTCACCTAGCTGCAGTAAACGTAAAAAAAAATGAACTCTAAACATAACATCACACTTTTGCAAGATGTCGGAGATAAGTGATAGTGAGCATTTCCTAGAAGGGTCCAGGCCAAGCTCAGGGAGGATAACTGGATCAATATTATCTACTACAAGAAGTGGACAGTACACACAATGCAGAAGCATCTTGCTACGGATTTATGATTCTGTTTCTTGATGTGTATGTCTTTCCATGTCTCGCTATATCAAATATGCAGATAATTAGAAGTCTGCTTCAAAATACCAGGGCCCGACTGTACTTTCAGTATCATTCAGTATTATAAATATTTCTTTTATTGTCGTTCTGACGTGACCCGTAATGGGATGTCCTCAGATCTTTGTTGATCGATAGCGAGAACTAAGATCTGATTTTAATGAGATTACAGATCTTGTAAATATGTTCACACAAATAAAAGCATAAAATTATTAATGTATTATTATTAAAATATTATTATTATTATCATGAACTTCATACCTTGTAGCATGCAATGACATCGGTCCATAAAATGAAGTATGCTGATGATTAAGCTGAAGATTGGAATTCTGGAGAAACTGCCTTAAACATACAAAACACCAATTAATACCACTTGTTATTGATATGGGAAACCGTTTTCTTTATAGTGATATTGAGTAAGTAATACAACTGATGGTCATGATTGTATAATGCACCTGTTTTGAATATAACTTGCTTGAATAATTCAACATGATGTTGACAAATTATGAAAGATGATTATGAAGGCAAATTTTATCATGAGCAAAAATATGGTAGATCTACATATTCTTGAAACACCAAATACATTATTAAGAAATATACTCAGGACAATGACTGTTTCAAATGAGACGCAACAAGCATACTCAACGAGTTATCAACATGCAGAATGTGCAAACATATTTTGAATGAAATATGCCTTACTGTACTTCACTTTGCACATGATTTGTACTGAATCAATTCCAGTATGTTAATACATATATAAAATATGTTAGTGTACGGCTACAAATTCCTTGGCGATTTATGAGATCGGACGGGCAAAATTAGCTAAATTAGTAGGCCTGCTTGCCGCGGGTGGACGGCGACACGTGGGCACAGCACGTAGGCTACAGTAAATCTGTAGACATGGTGAGATGAGATTAACAATGAGATTGAGGATACTATTATGCGATATAATAAATCAAAACTAAAAACAGTTAGGCAACAATAAGAAGAACATCATAGTGCATAGGCGAACAATATGTATTAAACGCCTTACGCTTGGACTGACGGAGCGCTGATGCTGGCCGAGAAAGGAAAGGTGAAGGTCATGCCCAAGCGGCCCGGATTTGTTTCGAATGATGTTATTTTTCTCATTGGCAACTCTTGAAAGAATACGTAACAGTTCATTCCAACTTTACCAAATTTAATTGTATATGAATACATGTTGATGTTTTGTATGTAGTATTTCTAAACTGTAGCGATGGAATTGCACGTCGATGTTAATATGGTTACAGGCTGCATAGGCTCTGCGATTATGTGCAAGGCGTAGAGACGGAGCACAGCCGATAACAGACAACAACCCAAACGACGTATGTAAGGTACACTGTGAGTGGTTGCGTGGTGCTCTATTTAACTGTCATGTTCATCAGCGTGTTCTTTGTTTTTGTCTAGTTTGCATTTTCCTCATCGCCTTGATAATCCACAGATATGACGGAAACCTTTTTTTGTGTAGGGTCACATTATTTATGAGAAGTAAGCAGCACATAGCTATAGGATGATGTCACTTATGACAGTGGTGCTATGTATTAATGCGCTATGTGCGATTTTAGGGTGTGTAAGAAACAGATTACTGCACTCGTGTTATTTTAGGGTGTGTAAGAATCAGATTACTGCACTCGTACCTGTCAGATACCATTGATTTTATAACTCGTTGTTACAAAGCGTATCTACCTCGCTTTCGCTCGTTAGATACGTTTTGAAACAACTCGTTGTAAGATCAATGGTATCTGACAGACACTCGTGTAGTAGTCTGAGTCTCTATATCTCAACGGCTACATGTTGTACTGAGTGGCACATCCAACGCTCTCACACACTTAGACTGACACTGCAAATACTGTTTTTCTTACACTTGTTACGAGTTCTAAAGTAAACCTATTTTGCCACAGTCCTTTTTTCACAAACATGTCTATTGCTTTTCCACCCTCTAATCACCTACCAGTTGCACTTCACGCCATTTACTAAAACCTATTGATATACGAAATCACCTCTGCTACAAGAGAAATCAATTTTACAGTTAGTAAACACATGACACATTCGATGTCATGGTATCGTTTCATACAACACTGTCAATCAAAACCACTGCCTTCGGACAGTACATGCATTTCAACTGTTCAAAAGTACCCGAGGCTATCGGACTGTACAATGCCAGCCGTAATTACGACTGAACTGAACTTTATTTACGCTCAGGCCGCTATCAGCGGCATCAGAGGTACAAAATTATTTCAACAACATAATACATATACATATAAATATAGAACATATACAAAAAAACATATTGGCCGAGCATGCATGCATATTTATACAGATTTACTATGTTAGCAATATATGTGAAATTCAAAAAGAGGGAGAGTTACTTGAGAGGTTTAAACAATGACGTGATGATTTTACAGAATTTTGATAGTTTTCTCAATGTTCCTAGTCGTGAATTATTGAAAAGTAAATTCATTTTATGCATATTGGGTTTAATGTAGTAGAATCTGTAAAAAATGTTTTCTTTCGTTTTCTAAAGATGGACAAATAATGGAATTCATCACCTATGTCAGATAATTTGCAAAGTTGACATTTCCTTTCGGTTAAAGGTATTTTTCTCCATCTCCCAGTTTTCAAAAGGTAGATTATGATTACAAGTTCTAAACTTAAGTAAGAATCGCCAAGCGTTTTCCTGCAGTACGTTTAAATAAGATTCAAAATTTAGGCAATCATTTTTGATGATACTATACATTGTGCCTTTTGAAGACTTACATCTTGCACTGGTCCAACACTGTAGGTTAGTGTCATTTATTTTTTCATGGACTAGATGTTTTAGGTGTGAGGGATTTTTGAAACTTTATGGAAACCAAATGTAACCAACCAAAAGTTCGTTTGATATATGTAATCCATTTATGTTTACATTTTCCTAATAGGTCGTCATTAAATAACAACTTATATACAAGAAAGGATAATTTAAATGATTTCCCGGAAAGTATTTTTACCCAAAAACTTATCATTCTCATTTTGACGATGTTTGATAGATGGATTCTTCCAAGTTCCCCATGTACCATGAAATTCGGAGTACATTAATTTTCTTAATGATAAAAGATATTTTAGGAAACGCAAGTGTAGACTTTCTAGGGCCGAGATGTTTTCAAATCCCCATACTTCGCATCCGTAGAGAAGAATTGGTACAACCATACTCTCAAAAAGCCGCAGTTGACATTTAAGTGACAAATTTAACTTCCGTCCTTGGCATAAAACATAAAACATAGCTTTCGTTGCTTGTTCTATTAGCTTTTTTTTTGTTAAAGTGAATTTTTAATTTTTGTTAAAGATAACACCAAGGTAGTTATAGGAATCAACTTTATCCAAAACATCATGACCAATTTTGAAATTATGTTTATGATCAGTTTTTGATCCACCAAATATTAATATATTAGTTTTGGTAGTATCAACCTTAAGTCTCCAGTGTGTACAATAATTATGAAATGAGTCTAACATATGTTTTAGATCATAAGCTTGTGTGGCCAATAGCACTGCATCATCTGCGTACAGTAATACAAATAGTGTGACAATATTTTCGATTCGATCATAGAATTCATCTTGTTTCAATTGGACACCTTTACATAAATCCTGTTCAAGAGATGCTTCGAGGTCATTTAGAAATATTGCAAACAAGACAGGCGACATGTTTTCTCCTTGTCTTACTCCAGATTTAATTGATAAGAAACCTGTTAAATTACCATAACATGGAACACGTGATTTGATATTCTGGTACATATTATAAAAAAGATAAGATATGTTATTTTGTAATAGTTTTTGCCAAAGTCCTGATCGCCAAACTGTGTCAAATGCTTTCTGAAAATCTACAAATGCACAAAATAATTTCTTTTCCTAGTTTCTAATTATTCCATGAGGTAATATAGAGCAAAGATGTGATCACTGGTAGAATAACTTTTTCTGAAACCTGTCTGAGCTTCCGACAATATGGAGTTCGTTTCGATGAATGTTTGCAAACGGTTATTTAAAAATGCCGTGAAAAGCTTACCAAAACAGATTAGCAGGGTGATAGGTCTGTAATTTTCGGGGTTTTGTGGGTCACCTTTACCCTCAAAAATGGGTTTGATAACACCTACTAACCATGTTTCCGGATACAAATGAAGACGAGCGCTTTGCGCTCTCACAAAAATATGGGTAACTTAGACATAAAGTTGAGAATATAAATCACAGAATTGATGGCGACAGTTCCAGTATTTATTCTTGAGCAGATGTGATACCAGATGCTTGGTTTTGACAGTTGAGTTGACGAGGAGCTGGAACTGCGCCTTTATTGGTCCAAAGTATGTAACGCCAATTTTGAATTTCTGACCTAAGGCTTGTAATGACTGATTGATTTCCCAAGTTTTACTAACCTACTGTTTGACATTAACGATAAGAGGATTACTTCCTAAAAACAATGCATCTGGTATAATGTTTGCCTTGCGGTAATCCTTTGCCTAAGCGGGATAATTAGAGGTAATGGGTAGGTAGACACTGACGGTGATTGAGCTACACTCACTAGTAGACGTTGACGGGTATAGAATAAAAACAGCAGGGGATTATGTTTGGACAATGGGCATGTTGATTTTGTGCCTTATGGGTATGAAATTGGACGGCTTATTGTTTATGTAAGTAGGATATAAAATGAAAAAGCCTGGATAACTTTTATCAAAGTTATTAAAATGAAATAAAAGTAGAATAATAAAGGTAGCTAATGTTGAAAGTACAAGAATTTGGATATACAGGTATATAAGATTAAGTTGGAAATATTTTATTATAATATAAGCTGTAGTTTTGATCAATTGGATTTGAAATAATGTAAGGAATTTTCACTGAATTGGGACAAATATGTACACGATAACACAAATATCTATGAAGACATCAATTGTGTTTGAAATATATTCGTTAATTTTATTATCAAGACCAGCAGCTTTGTTATTTTTTTAAATTCTGCACACAGTTTATAATTTCACCTCTTGTTATAGCTGCATGAAGTATTGTGCTTTCTTCCATGTTTACTTTACGTAGATTACCAATATCAAAGTCGTCATCTGCCGAAACTTCAATTAAGATCTTAAAAGGCTGAATAATGCTTCACTATCTGGAAGGTTTTCACCGACAGACTGCCTTTGCTTAAGAAGTTTCCAAAATGAACGGGGGTCATTTCTTTCAACATTATATAATTTGACTTGAAGGTTTTTTTAAATGAATATTTGAAAATGTATGAATGCAATTTTTATAACTTTTACTTGCATTAACTAGTTGTTGTTTATTTAATGTTTGACTACGTTTGAAATATCTCTTGGCCTCTAAGTATTTTCCACGGGCGATTTTACATTGTTTACCAAACCAAATTTTAGAGCGGTTGTGGGTCAAGCTGTATGTATGCCGTCAACCGTAACCACAGAAATCCGATGATACCCAAATACCGTACGAAATGACTGGAAACGTTTTACCGCACGCTCTATCATAGTACACGGGTTTCGATGGAACGTTTACGTCACGGTTCAGTAGAGAATACTACGATGTGTTGCACCTAAACTGTCCTGTGTCTGTTCCGTAAGTGGAATCGGTTCTTATAAATATCCAAGAGCATACGTTTCTTCCTCAGATGGTAGCTCAGGGTGATGACGGAAGACAAAACTCAAGGGTGAAGTTTAGACGACAGCAGCCATATGTATTGATGGGTTGAAATAGGTCGAAATGGTACAAGTACTTGTAAAAACGTGACAGAACGCACACTGGAACCGAATGATCAGCGTTCCCGGGTGCGGAGATCCGCTCTGTCACATACACATAGAATAGAAGTCGCATGACGTTCTTCATCGTCGACGTAGTCGTTTGTGAGGCGACGGCCTTGGCCGACGTCACGACTAGCCATATAATTCGTCCGCTTCTGTCGATGATCTGGGCCCGACTCCCAGATTGACCATGTCAGATATATAGATTTTGTAGATAGAGGAATTACGTAACGTAGTGCAAGATGAGTGACCCACGATTATGTACATACGTAACATACGGCGACGTAAGGAGGAGTAATTGACATATATAGATAGCGTTGGCGATTAAGGCTCCATCTTTCCGAAGAAAGAAAGTTAACTGACTGTAAAAACTCCCTTGCCTTGGGTAGAGTGGGTTCATAATTGGACCCGAATGCGTGCTGTAAACATTAAATAAGGGGATAGAATTTCGATGCACTTAGGAAACATATTGAAACAAAATCATAGGAATTTTAGATACATGCAGTTTTAAAGAAAAGAATTGAAATGGTTTGCACTATAAACGGGAAGAATGGGAACCGGACTAGAGGACATAACCATGAAAGTATTACGTAAGCAATATTGTATTGGCCTACTACATCGCGTTGTTTTTAAATGTAGAGGGTTTTTTTTCATTTGGAAGGGTGGTCGGAAACTGACGTGTATGAACGACTCATTTTGACATTGATACGTTTTTCACGAGATGGTGTTCTTGAAATGACGTAATTGCAGACTTCCACATTCATTGGGCCCCAAGAGATCCCAAGGATGAATAAATATTGAAGGGCTGCTTCTGATGATTTAGACCCTTTGATATAGAACACAGCGTTTTAGCAAACATGGAGAACAATTGGAGAGTTTGATTGCTTGGTCGTTCACGAATATATTCGCTACGAGTGTGAGTGAGTGAGTATGGTTTTACGCCGCTTTTAGCTATATTCCAGCAATATCACGGCGGCGAACTCCAGAAATGGGCTTCACACATTGTACCCATGTCGGGAATCGAACCCGGGCCTTCGGCGTGACGAGCGAACGCTTTAACCACTAGGCTACCCGACCGCCCCTATTCGATACGACCTATCTTACGACCAATATGAACAAAACAAAGAACTGCACATACAAACTTTCGACTCGATCCGTGTCTGGTGAATGAGTGAGTGTGGTTCTACGCCGTTTCTAGCAATATTCCAGCAATATCATTTCGGGGGACACCAGATCTAGAAATGGGCTTCACACATTGTACCAATGTGGGGAATCGTACCCGGGCCTCCGGCGTGACGAGCGAACGTTTCGACCAATAACCTGCCCCACCGCCTCGATCTTTGTCTGGATTGACTGTGACAGCAATCTAGGAGTTTTCCGCAGTACCTCTTTGACACATCTATATACTCACCTTAATCATAATAGTGCTTTGAGAAAAATCAAATGAATTGACATTGACTTTCACTTTTGTCGCAAGCTCCGGCGTTCAGACACTTCGACATTCTCTATGAAGATTCATAATCCAATGAAGATAATTCTTAGATAAGTTATTGTTTTAAACACACAGTGTCACCATCACACTGGTGAACGCGTCTCATTTACCCTGTACCCAAGGATACAATTCTTCACAAGGAATCCCGAGGGCGTAAAATTAATACTAAGACTTGTTAAAAATCGAGACAGAGCTAAGTGTTGTCGGATATTTTGTCATGCATACAAACAGCACTTTTCCCCACTTTCAGTTGTACACCGATCTCAGCACTGAACTGGGAACTGCTAATTTGAGAGAGTTACGTCCCTTGATGTAACGTCGAGCTGAACTGTTTTCAAAATATATGCCAAGGACGCATATACTACACTGCAAACGCTAGGAGATAACTTGGTATATATTCAACACTCCTGACATCAACATGGTATCGACTGATACGTATAGAGCCAGAATCGGGTCTTTTATCCACCTGAGGGGAACTCGACAAGTAACGCGGCGCAGAGACAGTAAGTACTCGCCATTCGTGTCTGAGATTGATGTTCATTTGAGACTGCTCATTTGCACTTTTGCATTTGCTAGACACCTCTCTGCATCCTTCGCCCTACTCAATCATTTCGAAAAAATGAACTTTGATCGGTATGTGCCAAAAGAAAATAGCTCTTTGTGTGTATCTTGTGTCGTCACTGCGATAGACTATGACCCAGTTTTGACAAAGTACCACGATTGGCTTGCTCGTGAAAGGTGTCGACGCGCTGCCCGTGGGGGTTATCACACAGATCATGTTGTGTTCAAACGACGTTGAAACAAACCCGGGACCGATCTCTTCAGAAGAAGTAAGAGATGCTATCTTGTCGGAGCTACGCGACGTCAGGTCGGAATTAAGTTCACAAATTACAGCTCTAAAAACTGAAGTGAACCCAATCAGCTCTAGATGTGGTCAACTTGAGGTAACATTGACACTAATCAAATCTCCATGGTGTACCCGAAGCAGAAGGTTAGAAATCGATGGCTTGTAAGGAAACGGTGATGTCAATTTTTAATGAACACGTAATGTTTAAAACGTGGCAATCATCTGACATAATCCGTGGCCATCGCCTTGGAATAAGACGTCGACATGCGGAGAAACCACGCCCTATAATTGCCAAACTTCTGATATCAGACAACAAGATTCGAGCTCTGAAAGCTATACCCGTGCTTAAGGAAAAGGGGCTTGGAATTTCAAGTGACTTGACCACACGCCAACGTCAACAAGTGAATGCTCTAAAAGACACCGGCATTTTTTGTTACTTTAAGAACGGTAAACTTGTGACAAAACCTCGTGAAAGTTCGGATAGTACCTCCCGTGCTCAACAGGAAACACCCCCCAACGTAGGCGAGGCATGGTCACTGAAGCTGTAATTGAAACATCGTCGAAAAGGCAACGTCCATAGGGCTATGGCCGAGGCCCGGATAATATATCACATGGATGTAACAGATCAGACACCGGTGACACGATCGATTTTATGAGCGCTACTGTGAATGAAGATGAGAAACAAACTTTCTTGCGTTGGAACCTACATAGATTGAGGCAAAAAGTGGATGACCGCGACATCATCTCTTACCTACGCAAACTCCAAATAGTGTGTCTTGTAGAAACATTTGTATATGATATGTCAGACATTAATTGGTTAGATGACAATGGTTAGGATGTCTTCTGCAGCCCTGCAATTAAATTATCTGAGAATGTTCGACTCTCAGGTGGCGTGCGCATATGTATCCAACATTCAATTGGTAAGTTTTGCAGGTTTATATCATCAGACATCGATAATTTTGTATGCATTAAAGTAGCAAAACAATTGGTCTCTGTTGACAGAAATATAAATTTGAAATGTACTTATATCCCACCGTCGGGTTCGCCACAATAACGATAGTAACTCTTAATGTAACATTGAACTGCTTGATCAGTTCTTATTAGAAAACCTTTCAGAAATTAGTGATTCTTACACAGTTATTTGTGGTGATAATGAATGCACAAACAGATCATCGAAGCAACCAACTTGCTAACTTTGATGATGCTATTGATGAACACAACTTCCATTTAGTGAGATGGAAGATCTACCTATTGATGATCGTAAATCCCATGACAGTGTGATAAACAGATTTGGGCAGATATTGTTAGACATGCGTTACTCATTCCAGCTATTTATTGTTAACGGCAGGGTATATGGAGACGCAGAAGGGGTATATACATATTGTGGTCACAACATTGACATGTTCAACATTGGTGATCGTATAAAGTCCGATCTTTTACCATTAGAATTGACATGTAAATTCCCAAACATGAACAACCAAAAGGAAAATAACTAGAATTATGCACTATCAACATACCAAGGTACCATCAAGTGACGAATGTAAGATTGTTTGACGGGATGCTCGAAAAGCATTGAGAACATTTAGACGTAGACGTACTGACTCTAATAGAAACATCTACTGCAAAAAGAGAAATCACAACAAATCCTGCTGAAGGAAAAATAAATATGACTTGTGTAAATTTAGGCTAAACAACCTGAGTGATACTATCCATTCCCCCTCTGAGTTTTGGAAAAAAATACGTTCATTGCAAAAACAGACAAAAAGAAAGGATAGTACCTCAAAGGCTGAGTGGCTTATACACGTGGTTTTCAACACTGACAGTGATGTGTTTATTGATGTTTTCTCTTCATGTGATAATGATGTTGACAAACTTACTGAAGAATCACCCATATCACAGGATGAAATTCTGCACGCTGTAATACATCTAAAATGTGGAAAAGCTGCTGGTCCTGACCATATTGTGGTTGAAATGATAAAATATTCCAAATTTGAGATGTTGCCTTTTCTTCAAAATTGTTTCAATAGGATGTTTGAAAGTGGTCTATTCCCCAGAAGCTGGTCTTGTGCGGTAATTATTCCAATACACAAGAAAGGAGTTTTAACAACCCAGACAGATATAGAGGAAGATCCTAAACGAGTATTCTTGGAATTTTTTTACATCAATACTTAATTCCAGGATTAAGAATTGGGGTAACATGCGAGATACGATTCCCGAAACTCAATCTGGTTTCAGAAAAAAGTATTCAACGTCAGATCATATATTCACATTATATTCAATAATCCAAAAAATCACGTCGTAAACACAAAGTGTATGTCGATTTTCAAAAAAGATTTTGAGTCCGTTGAACTATACTCAACAACAAAAGTTCCTGTGACACCAATATTTTAGTGTATTTTTCAAACAAGTAAAGTTTTTTTTTTTTTCAATATTGTAAGACATATATGGAATCAAGTCACAAAAACGCAAAGGCTACAGAAAAGCATGCATTCCATGCAAAAGTTGACTTTTATGCACGCCCCATGCATTTCACTACCCAAGAATGGGTATAACAAAATTTGCGTTAACGGGATTCCATATGCATTGTTTAGCATCGTGCTGTCAACAACCGCTCAGAAAAAACAACAAAATTACGCAATTATTCAACATTACGAAATGCCATGCTTGTCCGAAAATGAGCGTCTGCGAGCCATTGGTATGCTTGAAGCAGGATAGAGTCAACGTGATGTTGGAAGACAATTTAACGTCCACAGAAACATCATTTGGTGTTTATGGCAACGTTGGCAACAGACGAATGCAGTCAGAGACCATCCTCGGAGTGGCAGGCCACGCGTAACCAGTAATCGCCAAGACAACTGGATGCGAACAACACACCTACGAAATCGATTCCAGCCAGCAACAGTGACTGCAAGAAGCATCCCTGGCCTTCGACAAATATCTTCACAAACCGTACATCGTCACCTCTGATGTGCAGGGATTGTCGCCATAAGACCCGCCAGACGTCCCCATGCAGTGAGGACAAATTCTATTTACTGACGAGTCTCGTATTCACCTCAGCCACAGCGATGGACGGATTCGAGTGTACCGACGTCGAGGTGAACGTTACGTTAATCATTGTGTCATGGAAGAAGATCGGTTCGGGGGCGGCAGCGTTATGGTATGGGGCTGGATTACAACAAGACAGAGGACCCGTTTGATAGTGGTGGAGGGAAATATCAATTGACAGCGCTACCGTGACGAGATCGGCCCTGTTGTTCTACCGTTTTGCGTCGTCATGGCCCAGGCATTACCTTTCAACATGACAACGCCCGGCCTCATATTGCTTTCCTTGTTCAGGATTCCCTTCAACAAAACAACAGGAAAGTCATCCCCTGGCTGGCTCGCTCCCCTTATCTCTCACCAATCGGGCACATGTGGGATGACATGGATCGACGTCAACTATGTATTCCACAGAAACTCCAGGAACTTCGAAACATGCTCCAGCAGATATTCATTTTGAATTCAATGGAATTTGTAATGTATCTACTTTGAATTCCCCCTTTCGAGTTACGATAAGGTTCCCACAGATCATCGCAATAATGTGAGAAAATGTGTGCAACGAATAGAAGAAAGGATTTCGTTAAATAGTGTTAAAATTGATTTTTTTTCTATGCATTTTCGATACAGTTTTATTCCGCTTAGTTTTGCCTCGCCCATTTGTATTAGTGACATAAACAATATGTCATTTCATTCTCAAATGTATGATAAATTCACGGATGAATGTATCGAAGCTGAGCGTCAAATAGGCGACGCATAAATGGCATACGTGAAACTTGACATTCCAAAACGGCGGAACTGTCACATCCGCGTTCGTATTTGTTAAAACATGCAAACTTACTATAGGGTTATTGGCGACGTTTCGGTACAGGTTAGACCAAGAGGACCCAGTGTCCAATCGTCGAAATGGTTAATTAAACCACGAGGCGCGCGCACCATTTCAGCGATTAAACACTGGGTTCCGAGTGGTTTAACCATGTACACCATTTAAAGCACCTAATATTTTATTAAAAAAACATTGTTTTGTTAAAGGAATTTTAAAAGATATTCAGGAACTCTATGCTCAACTGTGAGAACACTGTGTGAGTCGGCCCTGCGTGAAGCACGTGAGACCTATAGTCTTACACGGAATCACCAATGGAATGGTTTTAAATATTTATTAACAAATAGAGGAGATATGGGATGGAATTCTGTGGAGATTACATAACATGTAGAATACTGTCGGCTCTATTTAAGAACACGACATATGCTTTCTACCGGTATTCCCGTCTGATGTACAACTTATACACAACTTTTTATTTGTTTAGTTAATTTAGCATGTATTTTTATTGTTCTGTGTTTAGAGCATTAACCAAAGCCAAAACGAGCTCACTGCAAATGATAAGGACAAGTGGTATACTCCAATGTGGGATGATAGTAATAACCCTAAATGGTAACAAATTTCATGCTTTTAGGACTTATAAGTGTTGTTTTTTTCCAAATGTTGAATGTTATGTAGGAAAACTTAGTGTTATGGAAAATCGAAGAAATGTTAGCTTTTCAATGTGGTATTATACCATTTTGTGTTGAGGCCTTTACCCAAAAGACAACTTCTAGCATGTTCTTTAAATTGTCTCCAACAGTACATCTATAGAGACCACAAGGTACAATCATTGGAATCCAAATACGTACAGCCAGAGGATTCACACATCTGAAGAAGAGACCAGAGTCATGGTTCATGACTATCAATTTTCGTAGTTTTTCCGGTTTTGCACCAACTTTGATTGTTTTTCCAATGACAGCATTTTCACTTTGGTAACATCAACGTTTATGCTGTAAAGTTGAATCAAGGTAAAATTCGTGAACTATCGCAAAATATGGAACATGTACGTCATGATCAGACCCCACTAATGACTTGTGCCTAAGGTCAATACATTTCTTTAAAAAAGATGGGCGATTAACAGCTGTTAATGAGTTTATAAATATGGCTGCTGTTGTTGCCACGTTTAAGGTCTGATCGAAAATGCTTGAGCAATTTTGGAGACACTATAGCTGGGATCATCCGTGCAAAGTTTTGTAATTTCCCCTTCGGTATAAGTGAAGACTAATTGGGGTGTTGCTTTTTTTTGGTGGTGTTGCTTTTATTGTTATAGAATTTATATGAATACATGTTTGAAAGGTTACTACAGATCTAGGACTACCCTTGTCAAAATTGAAAATGACAATCTTACGTTTCGTTTTCAAAAGGTAAGTAAGTTAGGTTATGTCAAACTGTACTCAACAACAAAAGTTCCTGTGACACCAATATTTTAGTGTATTTTTCAAACAAGTAAAGTTTGGTTTTCAATATTGTAAGACATATATGGAATCAAGTCACAAAAACGCAAAGGCTACAGAAAAGCATGCATTCCATACAAAAGTTGACTTTTATGCACGCCCCATGCATTTCACTACCCAAGAATGGGTATAACAAAATTTGCGTTAACGGGATTCCATTTGCATTGTTTAGCATCGTGCTGTCAACAACCGCTCAGAAAAAAACAACAAAATTACGCAATTATTCAACATTACGAAATGCCATGCTTGTCCGAAAGTGAGCGTCTGCGAGCCATTGGTATGCTTGAAGCAGGATCGAGTCAACGTGATGTTGGAAGACAATTTAACGTCCACAGAAACACCATTAGGTGTTTATGGCAACGTTGGCAACAGACGAATGCAGTCAGAGACCATCCTTGGAGTGGCAGGCCGCGCGTAACCAGTAATCGCCAAGACACCTGGATTCGAACAACACACCTACGAAATCGATTCAATCCAGCAACAGTGACTGCAAGAAGCATCCCTGGCCTTCGAAGAATATCTTCACAAACGATACATCGTCGCCTCAGATCTGCAGGGGTTGTCGCCATAAGACCTGCCAGACGTCCCATTTTGACAGGAAACCACCGTCAGGCACGTCTACAGTGGTGCAGACAGCGTCTACGCTGGACGGCCATGCAGTGGGGACATGTTCTATTCACTGACGAGTCTCGTTTTCACCTCAGCCACAGCGATGGACGGATTCAAGTGTACCGACGTCGAGGTGAACGTTACGTCAATCACTGTGTCATGGAAGAAGATCGGTTCAGGGGCGGCAGCGTTATGGTATGGGGCTGGATTACAGCAAGACAGAGGACCCGTTTGATAGTGGTGGAGGGAAATATCAATTGACAGCGCTACCGTGACGAGATCATCGGCCCTGTTGTTCTACCGTTTTGCGTCGTCATGGTCAGGCATTACCTTTCAACATGACAACGCCCGGCCTCATATTGCTCTCCTTGTTCAGGATTCCCTTCAACAAAACAACGTGAATGTCATCCCCTGGCTGGCTCGCTCCCCTTATCTCTCACCAATCGAGCACATGTGGGATGAGATGGATCGGCGCCTTCGACGTCAACCACGTGTTCCACAGACACTCCAGGAACTTCGAAACATGCTCCAGCAGATATGGACAGTCAGTATGGCAAACTAAACCATTTGAACACTTACAGGAGTCTTTTATCTGTCGCAAACCGAAATTGTTTCAGATTTGATAAAAAACATAACTTTGTATTAAATCTTATTCAATGTCACAGGAACTTTTGTTGTTCAGTATATGTTGTCCTTCCTCCATTGCATTCAATCAATTTGAACATATAGATAGCCTTCGCATGTTCTATTCTCATTTAATCTCAGCTATCTGATTAAAGGCAATGTTATTATTGCTTAATCTTGTTATGTACATACAAAGCGTGTACATTAAAACTTAAAAAAAGCATCCATTATGTTTATTAATGGGAACAAACGCACCATTAAGTGTAAACTTCAAAGATTATTCGGGGGGAGCAATTTCCAGGGGCACTTGGTTGAGGCAGACAGCAGTGGTTATCCGCGAAGCAGATAAACCTTAAATTGCTTATATATTTTGAGTATGTATTGCTTGGGGAGTTTAACACACGTCTACTGATGCGCGAAACGCATAATGTTGATCCACTTTAACTGATTCCCCAAGGCGTTTTATGCCCAAGTTTGTAGTATGAAACAAGGAACAACAAAGCGGATAAACCTCGGCTTCCTGAGGGTGAGGAGGTGATATCAGTACATCGTGCCAAGATCGGGTGCTCATTCAGAAATTTCTTAAATATTGTATTAAAAAGATGGACTTGACATTAAGCTTGTACCACGTACGTCATTGGCTAGTCAAGTGGTCAAATGGCCCATGTCCAACAACTGTGAGAATGTGATCAACACCACACTGATTCCGACTTGTACCTCATTTCTCCTGCCTGCCAGAATAATAGGATATATCACTTCAGAAGTACATGTGTCATATATGAGTTTTCTTTATGGTTGAAAATAGATTTAGGATATATAATCCAGTCAACACGTTTTAATTCAGCTATCTGATTTAATTCATGGTAATTACATTGCAATGTTAATTGTAAATATGAGGTATGTCTACATTTATCATGCTCAATTGACACGCATTCTCTTTGGAACGGAGATATAAGTGTTGTGGATCAAGTCTTTCTAATATGATGTGACATTTGAATATATGTACTTGTTTGTCATGTTGCGTTAATATCTCCATTTGCGTTTACTATTAGGAACTAATAAGTTTATTACCTTGGAAACCTAACGTAGGGCGCTTTGCATTATACCTCATACGACACAGTTGTTTTCCACCAAATACACACAACTTGGCATTATTTACGATTTACATTCAAAACGATTGCTTGGTGTATCATATTGGATTTAGTGTGCACCGTTTACATCCCGTTTACACAAGATGAAATTATATTATGAGCACCAAGGTGTGATTCATAACTAGTGTCAAAAACATGGTCCCATTTGGTGGTTATTAGGATTAACTTATCCGTATTATTTATTAGAGAACTGTGATACATTTACCACAAAAAATCTTAACATCTTCAAGTAGTCTGTGGACTTTCAACGAAGAGAGGTGCCTGTTCGCTTTCTAGTATAATAGTGCATGGTATGAAATTTCCGAATACGCCTAGTAATATACAATGTGATCTCTATGATCAGGGTTTACATCATTGTAAATTCCTTATCTTTACTTTTTGTGTATCATCTATTAATATAACACATTTGCAGTATCAAGAACTCAACTGACTAAATGTTATCGGCGTTCAAACCTTTGTTCATTGGCTAGCTACAGCATTGTCTGCGCATACCTGAACGTTTCATGAATAATCGACAGTGAGAGAATCGACAGATCCATTTTCAGTATGTGTCTGGATTTAGTCATTCAGCTTATTGTCTTTCCGGTTCCTCGTAGGAAATGAAGGACGGATATATCTGGTTCATTACTGGTGTTGTAATAGATGCAAGTTAATTTGAGAAGCACAGACACGAGGTATTAACGGCCATCTTCGTGTTCGCTGTGCGGCATACATGCCGATCAATACAACAATTGTCGGTCGCGTAAAACAATAAAACTTGGATAGTGTCATGGCGGCTTTGTACAACCCAGTATAATGACTCCATCAACCAAGGAGTGAGTGAGTTGGGTTTAACGCCGATTTTAACAGTATTCCAGTTATATCACGGCGTGACAGCTTAATGTTGGAGGAAAGCCCGAAGTGCTGCAGGTCTCGGAAGTTTTCATAAAACTTGGAGATAAAAACTCAACAAAGGAACATTCACTTATAGGCATGCTGAGGTCTTTGCAATCCTGTTGTTATTTTCATCCTATTGAAACGTATCACCAGCGTCAATATCCTTCTGTGGACATTTACATCGTATTATCAGTGTGACATAATGGTCTGTGGCTTGGACATGTGACATCAGATGGACAGTGACAGTCTGTTAATTAGAGCAGGCCGTATACTTGAATTAGTCTTCGGGGAATATTTCATTTCGACATCTCGTGGTTAACATTACACTACTGTTAGTATGAAGGATAAAGCAGTCGTATGGATACATTGAATCGGAGATATTATATACAGAAATAGTAAAGGTTTATACTTAACCTTTAAATGGAGTCACCATGAGCGTAATATATTTCATACATACATTCTAGTTATGGTGACAGCGAAATAGGTAACAATTTGCTGTGACCTTTGGGACACTACTTCGAAATTGCAAATTTATTCTGCGTCATCAGTATATCGGATCAGCTGTTTATGAACTCCGCCGAATGGCCTATGATAGTTGGAGGTGCATGCCCCATATTCGTGTCATGAGATGATGTTAAATAGCACGAATAGCTTAGTATAGACGCCCCGCGGGTACGAATTACAGACTCATCCCTGCAACTGCAACAACGGTTATTTCCCTAAAGTGTCTATTAACAACTTGGAGAATGCTTGCGATGGAAGGTACTAGTTTGAGGGGTGAGGGAGGGATAAGTGAATTTGGTTTTCCTACAAAGTGACATACGTGACAAGTTCTACAAAACTCTTGCTACGTCACTTAGTCTGTAAAAATGTATCAGATGTAAATAGATTACGTCTCCCACAATGAGTAATGAATCCCCTCACAGAAATGCCAAATTAAGATTCACAAAAGGACTTTGGCTTTAACAAAAGTACCAAAAATCCCGGATACACGTCGGAAACCTCCGCTCAGGTAGTATTTCACTCCAAGCGGCCAGCCAAAGATATTAAGTGATTTTTTTCATAAATACTTTGTATTAGCATTTACACGAACACATTATTGAGACGTTCACGATAAAGTGGTGGCACGTGATCCTGTCCACAGCGTACAGATCACAAATCAGATGAAGTTAAGCAACGTCGGTCGCGGAGATGGATGGCTGACCGCGTTTCGGCAGCTTGGCTTCCAGGGTTTCGGTCCTGCCCCATACTGAAACACATGTTAACATATGTCTCTCCTTGGGCACGTGACTTTATTCGAAATGTGCCTCTGTTCACCCAGCAGTGAACGGGTGAATGGTACCAGGCATGATGTGGTTGTTAACCTTCTTTGCGCCTAACAGGAATTTGGGTTGTATATTCCCCGGGGAGCTTAGACTGTTTCTTGAGTGCACACTGATCCAGTGACCGGGGTAACAATAGCGCTTTGAGCACTTCCCTGAGTGGTGATGAAATACGTGCAATATAAATGGCCTATTATTATTTACAGATTAATATAAAAAATGCAGCAAATGGGGTTTGGGTGATCCTGGCACAGTCAGGCTAGTTAGACTCATCATCAGCTCACGGCCTTTGCCCCCTCTACACGCAGACCAGACAGCGAATGGGACTTCTCCCAGGAAGCGCTGCCTAGTCAAACCCACCCAGGACTTTTCGGAGAATGTGAAGACTCCCCAACACTGCAGCCTTCTGCATTACCCAGATTGTCAGAAAGGCTGTATTCCTGGTAGCAAACCCGAGTACTCTCCCGATGTCAGTCAACAGATTGGGAGGTACCAAACCTAAGGCACCGAGAACAATTATTATTATCATATCTTTTATATAAGGCCAATGTGGTGTATTAGTTACTGCCTGAGAGGTAACTGAAAACCAGAGGGAATTTAACATTTAATGGACATAAGCAATAAAAGTACAAGCGGGTGGTCCCTCAGTCTGGACCTCGTCACACTTCAAATTAGCAATACGTAGCGGTGCCACGTAGTTGCACATTTTTTAATGTTTTTCAACATATTTTGACCTAGAAAAGTGTAGCTTTGTTGCATTGTCGCCCTTTGGTTAATGTACAATCTTATTAAAATCTGATCTCAGTGATATAGGTGAGGAGTATAGAAAACTTAAATAACTGTAGTATGATAGGTGAGGAGTAAAGAACACTTAAATAACTGTAGTATGATAGCTGAAGGGCAAAGAACACTTAAACAACTGTAGTATGATGGGTGAGGAGTAAAGAACACTTAAACAACTGTAGTATGATAGGTGAGGAGTAAAGAACACTTAAACAACTGTAGTATGATAGATGAGTAGTAAAGAATACTTAAACAACTGCAGTATGATAGGTGAGGAGTATAGAAAACTTAAATAACTGTAGTATGATAGCTGAAGGGCAAAGAACACTTAAACAACTGCAGTATGATAGGTGAGGAGTAAAGAACACTTAAACAACTGCAGTATGATAGGTGAGGAGTATAGAAAACTTAAATAACTGTAGTATGATAGCTGAAGGGCGAAGAACACTTAAACAACTGCAGTATGATAGGTGAGGAGTATAGAAAACTTAAATAACAGAAGTATGATAGCTGAAGGGCGAAGAACACTTAAACAACTGCAGTATGATAGGTGAGGAGTATAGAAAACTTAAATAACTGTAGTATGATAGCTGAAGGGCAAAGAACACTTAAACAACTGTAGTATGATAGGTGAGGAGTAAAGAACACTTAAACAACTGTAGTATGATAGATGAGTAGTAAAGAACACTTAAACAACTGCAGTATGATAGGTGAGGAGTATAGAAAACTTAAATAACTGTAGTATGATAGCTGAAGGGCAAAGAACACTTAAACAACTGCAGTATGATAGCTGAAGGGCAAAGAACACTTAAACAACTGCAGTATGATAGGTGAGGAGTAAAGAACACTTAAACAACTGCAGTATGATAGGTGAGGAGACTAGAAAACTTAAATAACTGTAGTATGATAGCTGAAGGGCAAAGAACACTTAAACAACTGCAGTATGATAGGTGAGGAGTAAAGAACACTTAAACAACTGCAGTATGATAGATGAGTAGTAAAGAACACTTAAACAACTGCAGTATGATAGGTGAGGAGTATAGAAAACTTAAATAACTGTAGTATGATAGCTGAAGGGCAAAGAACACTTAAACAACTGCAGTATGATAGGTGAGGAGTAAAGAACACTTAAACAACTGCAGTATGATAGGTGAGGAGTATAGAAAACTTAAATAACTGTAGTATGATAGCTGAAGGGCGAAGAACACTTAAACAACTGCAGTATGATAGGTGAGGAGTATAGAAAACTTAAATAACAGAAGTATGATAGCTGAAGGGCGAAGAACACTTAAACAACTGTAGTATGATAGCTGAAGGGCAAAGAACACTTAAACAACTGCAGTATGATAGCTGAAGGGCAAAGAACACTTAAACAACTGCAGTATGATAGCGGAAGGGCCTAGCGCACTTAAGCAACTGCAGTATGATATCTGAAGGGCATAGAGTGAGTGAGTGAGTATGGTTTTACGCCGCTTTTAGCAATATTCCAGCAATGTCACGGCGGGGGACACCAGAAATGGGCTTCACACAATGTACCCATGTCGGAAATCGAACCCGGGTCTTCGGCGTGACGAGCGAACGCTTTAACCACTAGGCTACCCGACCGCCCCGAAGGGCATAGAACACAGCTGGGATGCGATGACATAAACCAACCTGGTCAGCGAGCCTGGCCAACCGTTCACGTTAATCACCTCTTACGACAAGCATAGTCGTTTTTTTAAAGTATAAAACAAAGGGGTAATGTGACAGTATTAGAGGTAATGAGTACAGACTACTGGATTGTATTCGAAGCAGGCACTATTACAACTGCACAATGTGGTACTTAAAGTGGATTGGATGTGTTACTTTAAGTATACAGGCAAATTAATGTTTCAACCATGTCAGTTGATATAATTTCCATTTTAAAATATAGATAAGCGTCGACAGAAGTCTTGTGTATCATCCAGGGACTACACCTAGAACAACTAGAACTAATTACACTCTGTAGATAAGTCATTACCAGGCTCACATCAACGTTTACAAGATTCATTAGTTGTAAAATGTGCATATTATCGTAAAAAACTCCAGCAGACAAGATTGATTGATCGACAATTGGGACTTGCTGACCACTGAATAACAAATGTAAATGGAACACTGCTGGTCTATTGAGAGATTAATGTACTTCCAGTTCTAACGTTTGGGTCAAATCGATAATAGATCAACATTCATCGACGTTGTATGTACGTTGTAATTTCTTCCCAACGTTAACGATGTTACAATTAAAGATAGATTAAAACTACACGTCGTTCAGTGATGTTTAATTAGTAGTAAACTGATGATCACGATCACGTTTCAACACTATTTGATAAGTAAAGCTTATCAGCACTGCTGGGGATCGTAAAAGCGCCAAGCAGAGAGTGTTGGTAGTAAAAGACCTCAGGCTTCGCCCTCGATTTTACTGTTCGTCGCCTTTTAAGCTTAACAATCCCAAGCATAACCAGGAGTAGACAATCTCACATCGGACATTTTAATTACTCTGAAGAAATACTAATTCCCTACGTAGAACTGATACATGATGTCATGCTAGATCAATCTTAGTTTTCAAAGTCAGGGAAACTGGCATTATCATTCCTATCGACGAACACGTGGATGTCAACAAAGCTGACAACTGTACAGTTAGGGTGCATCACCTTTTCAGTAAAGTGTTTACATTTATTATCAATAAAGGAATAATTGTAATGAAACAGCCAGGGAAGGTTTTGCTATAGGAGATAATACAAATGACGATGGTCAGATTTATGTTCTTTTTGTTGACTGTAACAAGGCCTGTAGTAACTGGCAAAAGTTATGATTTGTTTTTATTAAACATGATATTTGTAGTTGCACTGAAGGCATTCATTGTGTTGTAGTTATGCTTTATTTTACTGGGGCAAAAACTATGTTCTCCTGTATTATTATAGTACTGAATAACAAATAGATGAACTAGAACTGTATTAAAAATTAGTCTGAATTTGAATAAAGCAGTAACTGTAGTTATCATTTAAGAAATTGGATAAAAAAACAAAATGTGAGAAATAGTGTCATATCCTTGGCATGCTACCACATGGGTGACCCTATCTCAGTGTACCATGGCTAAGATATGTATCAATTTATCCATTGTATGTTTGTTTTCAAAAGACCACTCTCAGTGGTAAATTGAATAACAGTTTACACAATCATAATGTTGTTTGGATAGAAAACTGTGACAAAACATTCGTAACAATGTCTAAGCCAAAATATCGGAGATTCATGTTACAGTCTGCCACTTAAAATATTATTAACAACCATTAAGTCACTTAAAATAGAGATTATTTCTTTATTGCTTTAGATAGCACGAAACAGTTTGCCTAGCCTTTTATTGGTGTTTATCAGATGGGAAAAAAACAATATCTATCGAGAATAAACGATTTCAGGAAGAGAAATAAACTGTTAGTCTGTAGGATATTTAGGTAAGCCAAATCTTTTTTGTGCGTCCAGTATAATACCTAATACACCAAAAACAAAAATTTCGTTTGGTTGTGAAACTCGACTTGTGTGAAGGCATTATTTGTGCTTTCACACTCACATCCCGTTCAAGCGGCATTAATAACGTATAACGTAGTGGGTGGTTACCCGCTAGGATTAGATAGTAATGTGGCTGTTTACCATCTAGCGCCTAACATGCAGCTTTGGTTTTTATACTCTCCAGGGAGCTGAGAAGGAAATCGAGTTTTCACTGATCCACTGACCGGGGTAATAATTGTGTAGCGCTTTGAGCATGAACTGCTACGTGGAGGTTAGCGCATTATAAGTGCACATTATTATTATCATCCGTGGACTATAATGTACATTCTTCGATCTATATTCCACCAATACATGTTTAAGTCACCATACAAAGAATGATAGTTTTCATTTGCAGTAGCGAACGTTGAAACCTCTCAATGTTCGGACTGTTATAAGTATGGAGGACGAAAGCTCACCGAATGGGTATGTGTTCTGACACTGAACGATAGGGAAGGTGATTTACACTGGGAAACAACTTGGCAGCGTAGAAGATGTGGTCAATATTCTTCATGTGGGAAAAAGTCCCCTTTCACAAGTGTGCCTATGTGACTTATTGTGTCCTTTCTCTATTTATTCAAAATCAAATTATGAGACTGGAAATACGAGAACCTACGGGGCGTAGACTTACAATGAACGGCAGATACGTGGCGCAATATATCATCGGACCCATTTCTTAAAAAATCAAATGACTTTAAAACTTTAAGGACTACATTTTATGTTTTTACCTCATGTGAAGGTCACATCTTCTTTAAATTTGTGGAGCGGTCAGTCCTAACAATAATGATCCATATTTAATAACTGCAGAAAATAATTTTGTCACAACGTATAAGATAGAGTAATATCGTTTTGCGATTAATTTAAGAAGGTTTACAAGAATTCCCATTCCTGTCTCTTGTTGTGCCTTCTCTTCTAACTTATCTAATATTCACCGTTAAGTCTTAAACAACTGCAGTATGGTAACTTAAGGTTAAAGAACACTTTAACAACTGCAGTGTGATATCTAAAGGTCATAGAACACTCAAACAACTGCGGTATGACATCTGAAGGACAGAACACTTAAATAACTGCAGTATGATAGACAAAGGGCATAGAACACTTAAATGACTGCAGTATGATATCTGGAGGTTATAGAACACTTAAACAACTGCAGTATGATAGTTGAAGAGTATAGAACACTTTAACAAAAGCAGTATGATAGCTGAATGTCATAGAACACTTAAACAACTACAGTATGATAGCTGAAGTTTATAGCCGGTACGATATGTGGAGGTTATAGAACACTTAAATAACTTCCGTGTGATAGCTGAAGGTTATAGAACACTTAAACAACTACAGTATGATAGCTGAAGTTTATAGAACACTAAAATAACTGCAAAATGATAGGGTATAGAACACTTCTTGCACATAAGTCTACACTGTATGGGATAGCGGCAACAGGAAATGACGTCACGAATTGATATCTTCTTAACATCGAACAAGGGATAAAACTGTGCCTTGTACTTATTTTATGATTTTAACAACAGAGCTCAAAACGTATACACAATGACATAAGCATTTCTTTTTTTAACTTCGATATATTTTATATGGCATTTAAGAGACTATAGTCGGTCTTTATTTGATCATCGTCTCAGTATCCTTGTTAAGAGACTGTGAGAGAGACTGTGAGCATCACTAATGTAATGAAACAGTCTTTCCCAACACTTGATACAGATCAACCACGTGTTACATGTTATTAGACCGTTACGAGTGGTCAGCACTACCATCACTCTTGCCCATGACGCTGTCAGCGGAAATTGTTATAACTGTCATCTACTTGACCAACAGAGAGAGCTTTCCACACGCCAAGGAACTTAGCAAATGGCTGTCACTTCCGTGATACACCAGGGACTTGGTTATAAATAAAACATGTTTTCATTGTCATTTGAATGTAGGAAAATATAGATATGTTCGTTTTATTATTCCGACATTCATATATACAGACCAACTGGAGTGGCCATTTTTAATTGCAACACGACGTAATACTTGCCAAGATCCATCCGTGTAAAATTGTACTACAAGTAGTGCGACGTACATGGTGTGACATTCCACTTCTTGACACACATCTAACATTTTGATTAGCAGGAAACTATGTGTATATGTTGCCTCGTGTATAAAAAAAAACGTAACAAAGAGTCCCACTGCCAGTGTTCTCCAACGTGGTATAATTTACATGGGCAGTAATGTGACACACCCGAAGACACAATAAAGGTTGTGAATATAGTCACGTACTTGTCACACAACATGGAGGAGGCGAGGTACTGTACTGGTTACCATAATTGTTTTCGAATGCATACCAAACCTGATTAGGGTGATCTCAATTCGATTGTATTTGTATGAGATTGGATCTAATATAAAAAAAACCACCTTGAATCCTTATTTCTTGAATGCCACTATACATACCTAATAATATGTCAAAGTTACCACCGAACACGTGTCTGATAAAATTATCTTGTAATGAATACACCTTTGATTTCTGTGATTATATGTAGCCATGGGTTGGTTCCGAATCTTTCTGGGGAAAACAATATTGATTAATTCATTTCTGTACACAAACGCACGTTTGCTGCTGCTCGTTGACATTTCAAGCATAGCAATGGAAGCCTTCTATTTTGAGTCCCCACAGGCATAAGCTATTCGCAATGGTTTCTACTGACAGTTAGGTTGTAATATTCATTCAGTACTAGGCAGTCAGCGAACAATCTTTTACGAAGACCATTTTCTTATACAATATATTTTCTGCACATCAAGGTTACACACACAATTTTGACCTGCCTGCACATTTTTTAAAAGAGTGAGTGAGTGAGTATGGTTTTACGCCGCTTTTAGCAATTTTCCAGCAATATCACGGCGGGGGACACAAGAAATGGGCTTTACACATTGTACCCATGTCGGGAATCGAACCCGGGTCTTCGGCGTGACGAGCGAACGCTTTAACCACTAGGCTACCCGGCCGCCCCTTTTAGATAAGAAGTATGTAGATATGTAAAACATGATTGCATATGACTTCACAAAATATATTGCTTGGTCACTAGCAGTGTGTCACTTGTCACTTAACTGTTGAAACTATCAACATGTACGTATAGTTTTCCTACTTGACAAGGACAAGTTGTAGATTTAAAGACATGTTTGCACATAGGACAAGGATCGATGCTTCGAACGTAGCAGAGCTAGTAATAAGTAACGTTTCTGCAGCTTCCATCGTGTTTGGTTTGAAATTAGCTATGACAAAATATTGTCTGTTATATTTGACGTTGATATATTGTACTTGCAATAGGTGTCGGTATTGATTTTCTCAGATTGACATTTACGTTATGTGCGTTTCAGTTATCATCAATTTGTTGATGAATAACAGTAGATGTCTGGAAAATGTCTGGTAGAAGTGCCAGTGCTAATAAACTCAACGCTTGAAATCTTACCTCACAGTTTGTAAATTATAAGTGAACTGACCTTTCTATGGATACTGTTGAACACACGACTGATTGCCGACATTCCAATGCAATGTTTGCAGTGTGTCGTTACTGACTATTGCTCAGTACTTTTACTTGAGTTCATTACCGACTAGTATCAAATTGAAAAAGTACAGCCAATCATTTTGATGAATGCATTTGTTCATGCATATTCATGGCATTGGCTTGCTTTGAGAGGAGATCTTCGGCAAGAGCGTGTAGCAAATTAAAGCCGTGTCGCCCGCCACCTGTGGACGTGAATGTGACAGTACGCAATCTTATGTTTGAAGGCTGTAGACAGAGGCAGATTACCTCCACGTCTCTTCACCGTGAGGATTGCCACCACATTCCAGCTCGTGAGTATTACTCTGAATCGGTTTTAAGGGGTTAACTGAAACGGCTTAACTACTGTATGGTGTCAGAATACCATCATGAGCGAAACTCACGAATACATTGCTGCGAACGAGATAACAGACCCATATCATTTGCCACAAGGGAGCATGGCTTTGTTATGCTGTTATGTGAGGGTGTTGGTGGCTGGGTTGAGGATGGAGGTGTATTGGGCCTGTATTTTCATATTTGGCTCGCCTGCTTGTCGCACCTGGTGATACTGCTCATGGGAGTAAGCCTATCTGTTCTAAACTGTTCAATGTATATATAAAAGTGTGAGCAAATAAGGAATAGAAATAGTCATAACTTGTCAAAAGCTGATGTTTGCTCAAGCAGCAAAATAAACTTCCACGGTGAGTTTTAATTATTTACAATTGTTGATGCTCATGCAAGACACTTTGTCTTCCGTTTTGTTTTGTTTAAAGAGACAGACGAGAGTGTATTATCTGCTGTCTACTCTATTCTAGAATAGATCAATAATACATGTTCCTTCAGTCGTGGAGTGATCTGTATCCATTGTGTATGAAAGTAATCAGCTAACAGTCGTGTGAGGGAGAAATAACAGTATTAGAAAATAATTTCAGTTCCATTTCCTGTGATGAGAAAATAGGGTTTATGATTATATTGTCATTGAAAGTGTTGTTGGTATTTCTCACTATTATGCCCTGATGTACTGCCTGATGTGAATGATTCATCGAGTGTTCCTGGGATAACGCTCTAGACCAGGAGTTAGTGTCTTGATTAACGATTACTCTGTTTGCAGCCATTGGGGATATTAGGTTAACCGGTATGACAGGCTCCGTTTTCAGTTTCCGCTAAGCTGAAACATTTACTTACAGTCGTATCTATGTCACTTGACATTAAAAGCATATACCATTTCATTTACTTGGTCGTGATGTACTTGTCTAAACAAAAAATGCAAATATTTCCTCAAACACAAACACATGTACAAAGAATGGCAATGCTTTGATTCAATATATATATATATATATATATATATATATATATATATATATATATATATATATATATATATATATATATATATATAGTGGGTATTTGCAAGATTATGAAACCAAGGACACTGTTCACCTTGAAGGACAGTGTACTAACGTATGTCGTAAATATTTCATCACTACTTCCATATTATTGGAGTACGTCTATCGATTTCCTCTCACACACAACTGATTCAATTATAATAAATAAATTCATTGTTTATATAGACTCGGGAATCTTGAATAGTTTCACGATGTTTATGACGACATGCCCTGAAGTGGAATCTATTTTCTAATGTTAACCCATTATAGCCAAAATGTTGCAATTTACTCCGCAAGCTATAGTTACTCTGGGACCAGCATGGCTCTAAAATAAGCTTGACGCCCTGTAAACAGTTCCTTATTCATTGTGTTATATCAATGCATATTGGACTAATGAATATACTAATGTAGCTTTTCTTCGGGTATTTAAAATGAAGCAATATATATGTATTTTCAATATAATAACAATAGTTCTAGGTACATATTGTATAGAGAGTTCAAAACTCTTTGGACTGAAATTATTAGACTTTGAGCTGTAGGTAAACAAAGGTACATTGTTCGAATAGATTTAACACTACACACATGTCCTGAATGTAAGCTTGGTATAGACTATGAATAACACTTTATCCTAATAAGTAACTATTATGTCACCTAAGAGAATAGTACTTACCGAAAAAGTATTGTTAATGTTCTTCCCTGAATAAGTTTCAAATGCTATTACTTGAAATTTTAAAATATTAACTTGACTTCACTTCTGAAAACATATCACAATATTGAATATATAGATTTTCCTCTCGTTCACACGTGCATCAAGTTGCCTCTCGCGAACATGTATTTCCTATGTCTAAGCCATGGTGTGTCTAAGCAACTCACATTCCTACACTTTTTAAAGGATAAGTTGTGCACACGAGTCCAAACATTTGCAAACATTGACATTGAACTAGAAATAAAGAAGCCCAGTGGGACTGCCTCATCTGTTTCATATTTTGATCCATGCATAACGACTCAGAGGGACTAAACACTCTCCACAAGTCTGTATGACAAGAGGGATGACTTCAACTTTCCAATAGTCAACTTTCCTTTTATGAAAACAATATTCCAGCAGCCTCAGGTGTTTACATTTCACTAGTTCTGAGATACAATCGAGCATGCTCTTTCTACAATGATTTTTCAAAAAGCGTCATACGACTCTTGCTCAGAAATTGTTTGATCAAGGTCAACATTCAAGGCCTGAGTAAAGCTTTCAAAACGTTTTATAGTAGACCTGGTGGAGGACATTTCCAAATTTGACGCATCAGTGACAAAAATGATGTCCGATGCAATTCCCTATTTTGACTTGTACCATATGTGACTTTCCTTTGCGTGAGTGTGTGGTAGGATACGCTCACCTTTCCCCAAACACCTAGTATCATCATTGTTTAATAATGATTCATAAACACATTCTCATGATATAGTCGAAATCGTACAATCGAATCTGATTTTAGCAGAGATTTCTATTGAATATGGAAAAAGGTTTTGTCGCTTTTATTTGTATATCGGACTTCCCGATTGCGTTTATGATTTACCCAAAACATATTCACGCTACAATATCTCTTGTTGGCGTATGACTGCCTCATGAAAGGCCCACGCCAGCCTACTAAGATGCAGCCGATACTTACATTATTGCTATATTGACATTTTACCTGTCACGCTTCTAGCAGTTCACCATATCAGTTTGTACTCATTTGAGTTGTTCCAGTTAATACACGTTCGTTTACTGACAATCCTGCAAAAACGTTTTGTATTCTGGTTGTAGAGTTAAAGAAATACTATGGAGGAAGGCGAGATGCTTCTCTAAAAATGTTTTTCCTCATTGAACAAATTATTCATTGGTTGTCGGTTAAATTTTGCTTTAAATAAATCGGTTTTGAAATGTGATAGAAAAGAAATATGTTGATGTGACAGATTGTAGCATAGCGAGGGCTTCAGTATCTTCTGTTACGAGGTGACTACCAAATCATAAAACAGCGGTTAACACAGGATCAGTACATAATTATAAATTATATTGGAACACACGGTTTTAGGTTTGCAATCACACAAAAGGCAATAAAATGGGTCAAATAATTGGCAGCAGCATTACTTAATAAGCCCTATAATTGGCGAGTGCACTCTCGAAAGTCTATATATCGCCCATATATACATCCAGACAAAACTGTCACAATACGCAACAATTTGCAAGATTAAGCTGTCCTTTGTTTGAAACAACCAAGGAAGGTAACTCTAAATTACTCTACCTGCTACAATCTGGCCACTTCAGCACGCGATGTTTTACGAGAAACAGTTGCAATCAATATATTTATTATCAATTCATTTCTGTATACTACTTTAGAAAATAGTTTCCCATTTGAAAAATGTTTCGTGTACATGCTTTTGGTAATTACCTCTCGGTCTGCATAACACCTCACCCAGCACCTGACGTAATGATGCTTTATTTTTACATGTGTACAAAGGTTCTCATGAATTTCGCATAGAACCTTTGGACTTGATGAACAGTTAATATGGCAAATGGTATTTTGCCTGATCGTTTACCCGATTTGTTATATTCTATTCGGATCGTGTAATCCTTGTGTATGTTTCTTCATCCACGCTACAATATCAGCATATGCAGTGCAGTCAGTATGCAGAATTCCCGTGTACATCACGATCGATTGACACTGGGAATTTTCTTATGACTCCAATTTCCAGAGAAAGCTCCTGAATGATGTGTCCGGAATTGACGGCTCTTTTATTCAAGTCTTTAATGCGTAATATTCAGCGTCCATGCTAATGCGCCCAACCGATACGAGTCGACTTCCACAGGTCCTAGGAATTTCAGCCAATAGTAAAAATATGTTATCGCCAACACGTGACAACCATATCCCTGTTTGAGTTGTATTAGGCCTCAGTGTGAGAGAATGGTATCGACTTGCAGATCGATCACAGCTTGAAATTTCAACTGATGAATTTTCTTTCACATGCGTTCTACATCGGAAGGTGTTAAGTCAGTGCTACTTCAACCCTTATCAATTTACTGTCTTCGTATTCCACAGTGACACATCACCTAGCTGGAGCTCAAAGTAAGTACATGTCGTGTGTATCGTAAATGCTCATTCAGTTTAGTGTTAGGCGGTGTGTTGTGTTAGATACTAACAAGCAGTTCACATCGTGCAGACACATCAAGACGACGAGATCGATAGTGTGTTGTCCGCAGCAGTCAAGTCACAATGCCGGAAAATCTACAATCTATCTTCGCCCAGAAGTCTTAGTACATGAAATAATGATCGTGTTTAAATTGGGATGAAAATGTCAGAGGACTAAATATTTTAATAATAATAACCACCCAAACCCTTTGCTGCATTTTTTATTTTAATCTGTAAATAATAATGATAATGATAATAATTATAATTCCGGTCAAAGGACCCGTGTCCTCGCAAATGTCATTCTCAGCTTCCTGGGATGTATACAACCAAAGGTTAACATTCACATTACCATTTAAAGAGGCATATTTCCAACGAAGGAGGCACCACATTTAACATGTCACCGAAACCCTAGAAAGGCCCAGGAGTCAAGTGTGCACCCTGTCTCCCATCCACTACTCTCCCCGATCAACATTGGTAAATGAGTCTTTCGAATAATGTGCTGCTGAAGAGAACCAGGCATTATCACACAAAATTCGGAAAAATGTGTTTTTTTGTAATGAAAGAAACTTGTATCAAGTTTAATGGTAAAGCATCTAACGAACATTACCTCTATATTTCTGTCATCTAAAAATATATTTGTGACATGTATCTGTCTACAGTTCACTCCCGAATAGAGATATTGAGCGATCGAATCTGTTCAACAACGTATGTACTTTCTGCGTTCGTGTGTATGCTTTTTTCTTTCAACATATCGTTACTATTTTGGATAGTCTTATCCCACGCATCTTCACGAGGCAGAGCGTTAACTGACTTTGAAAATCTAGTTTCCACCCTTGCCGAACTAGGCTGGAATTCCTGGGCCCGATCGCAGCGCCACCAGTGGTTATTATGAGTTATGTCCCCTCTTAGCCTCTCCTATGGACCAATCAGATTCCATCACTTGCATTTGTTTCAAACAAAATGGCGGCGCCCGGTCAAGACGATCTGATCAATAATCAAGATGTGTATTGTGATGAACGGGTGTTTCATCGCGAAGTGCATCAAATCACGCGAGCACGTTGATTAAAAACATGAAAAGATTTGGAAAATGTCTGTTGACAACGAGCTGGCGGTGCACATGTTTTGCAAATCCTGCAATGGACCGAAATCTGCACGACAGTTTACGAACCGGATATCGATTTCGTTGCGCGATTTTGATGGGACTTTGCATAGACTCGTTAGTCCAGCCAAAATGAAACTCCACAATACCAGCCTAGTTCGGCAAGGGTGGAAACTTGACTTTTATAGTCTAATCTGTTTATTCAGTACATGAGTGGGCCAGCGGCCCAAAGTACAATTCGGTTCACCAGACATGTATAAAAATACAACTGTGTACACCTAAATACACAACAGCAAGGCATTCATAGATAAAGAATATTACTTCTGCAAAAATGAATTCCTTAACTTAAAAGCGTGGTAAATATAACAAGCCAGACTTCTAATTGTTGACTGATGCAGAGACGACATAAGTATGTAAAATTGTTCTATTGATGGATTTACATAATATTTTTGAGGAATATATGTCACTCGGAGAGCATAATATTTTTCACAAACCAATACAAAATGGTATTCAGACTCAACATAGCCTGTTTTACAAACCATACATAACCTTCGCTGTCTTGGGATACCAAAATATCTCCCGGTTTCTATGTGGAGCGAGTGGGAGCTAGCTCTAAAACGTGCCAGTGCAACGCGAAACTTATTGATTGTAATAGCCGATAAATAAAATTCCCTGCTAAACCTAAATTTATAACAAAGATATGATGAATACTTGGGGCTATTGGTCAAAGCAAAATGCCAATCTTGTTCATAAGAGCATTTTAATCTTTGTATGAACTCATCAATAAATGGAATAGAAATAACAAGATGCTGATTTTCCCATACGTAGCCAAAGCCATAGGCGTACAAAAGTAATTTAACTCTAGAGGCCCAATTAGTCTTACCTGCTATGGCCTGCTGCACAAGCATATTGTAACTTTTTCGTGGATAACGCGAATCGGGCATCTTTAAAATCTTACACCAATAATTCAAGCATCTTTTGAAAGCATAGATATACAAAGGGTATCTCCCACACTCTCCACGCACAACATGATTGGAAGTTGCTGACTTAACTCCTAAAATACGTTTACAAGCAAGTGTATGAACAACTTCAATCTCCTCGCAAAACGATAAAGATAAACCCCAAACTTCTGCACCGTAAAGAAGTACTGGCACAACTTTAGCATCAAAAATTTTAAAGAAAATATTCATAGGAGTAGGTTTAATTAGCTGTAGGGACTTCAAAAGCTTAAACAAAACCTTTTTAGCTTGATTAACAACATTAGATATATGTGCACTCCAAGATAGATTTCGAAAAAATAATACACCAAGGTATTTATATGTAGTTACACATTCCAACAATTTTCCATCGTAAACCCATTTTTCATATTTTGAAAGAACACTCCCATTTTTAAAAACTACTACTTTAGTTTTATCAATATTGACTGTTAATGAATAATCTTTACAATAACATTCTAACACATTGATTCTTTTCTGGAGACCATAAACAGTATCTGCTATGAGAATGACATCATCTGCGAAAAGTAATAAAAACAATTGAACTACATCTGGATGAAATTGGATACCATGTGCGCAACTGGATTCAATATCTATGGCAAGATCATTTATGAACAAGGCAAACAAAATGGGACTAAGGACACATCCTTGACGAACTCCCTTACTGCAGCTAAACATATCAGAAAATGAGTTATTGTATTTGACCAATGCCAAAACTTGTTTATAAATTGACTGTATACAACAGAACATTTTCGGAGAAATACCATTTTTGTATAGTACCATACGCAATTTGGATCTATCTATGTAATCAAAGGCTTTGGCAAAATCAACAAACAAGGCATAAATCACACCTCGTTTCTTAGCCAAATATTTCTCTATTACTGAATATAAAACAAAAATATTATCAGTTGTGGAATATCCACTCCTAAAACCAGCCTGAGACTCTACTAGTCTATCATAGGATTCCGACCAAAACTGAAGTCTTCTGTTTAAAATAGAAATATAAAGTTTACTGAATACACTTAAGATAGTGATACCCCTATAATTAGTGGGAGAATTGGCATCGCCTTTCTTATATATAGGAACAATGTGGCCAACAGCCCAAGATGAGGGAAAATATGTAGAATCAAATATAGCATTAAAGAAGAATGTCAAAAAAGGAACCAGAACATCAGGAGAAGACTTAAACATTTCTGCTATCAGTCCATCATCTCCCGCAGCTTTATTATTTTTCAATCCTGTAATCGCATCAAGCACTTCATCCTGTGAAATAGGGGAATCAAGAATACTCTGAGTTGTTTCGTCAAAATTAACATCGTCAAAAACTAAATTCTCCTCAACCTCTGAAGAAGAGTATTCACCAAATAAGTTCTTAAAGTGCTGATACCAATCTCCTAGTTCTATATTAGGAGAGCGTCTCCTTCCCTCACCAGAGAGTAGCTTCAATTGTGACCAAAATATTTTGCTGTTGTGTATGCCTGTCACCATATTACTAAGAATTTTATCTTGGTAGGCTTTTCTTTTGTTATGGAGTATATTTGTATATTTATTTCTTGCATGTAGATAGTTTGAAAGTGCCAAATGATCCCCAAGTAGTCTATAAACTTTAAGCAGTCTTTGCTTTTCAAATCTAAGAAATTCACACTCTTTATCAAACCAAGGTTGCTTATCGACTAACCAAGCAGATGGGCAAAACTTACGCATACATTCTGCTGCATTACCTAATAAATCTGAGAATAAAGTTACAGCATCATCAAATTTTCCAGATAAAATATGTTCATTACACTGATCAAACACTGAAGCTGACTTGTCAGAAAGTAATACATCTCTAAATGTTGACACTTTATCTTCATTCCACACATAACGGGAGTTGTCACGCACATCTCGTGCATTACATAAGCTAGCACCCACAGAAGCCATATCACGTGACACAAATGAACACGCAACAGGCAGATGATCTGAATCTGACCTAGATAGGACATCGAAGCGGTCACATGATGTAAACAAGTCAGGGCCTGTTATGATATAATCAACAACACTCTGTCCAATATGACTTATAAATGTAAAGTCTCCTTTCCCTGCGTCCGAACCACATCGGCCATTACAAATATATAAATTTAAAGCACTACAAACATTCAATAGCACTTTACCAAAATTATTAACTTTTGAATCACACGAATGTCTCTTAATATCAATATTATCATAAATGTCCGAAAAATCATCAATAGTCAGTTAACTCTCTTGCTTCGGGAAGATGTATTCCACGTAACAGATATGGATGGTCATCGTATGAGATGCACACTGAAAGATGTCAAAAGGAGAATCAAACTATAGCCACGACATGTCACAGTGAAGCTTCTTATGAGGAGAATCACACTATAGCTACGACATGTCACACTGATGCTTGTTATATGGAGAATCACACTGTAGCCACGACATGGCACACTAAAGCTTGTTATGAGGAGAATCACAGTGTAGCTACGACATGTCACACTGATGCTTGTTATATGGGGAATCACACTATAGCTACGACAGGTCAAACTGATGCTTGTAATGAGGAGAATCACACTATAGCTACGACATGTCACACTGATGGTTGTTATATGGAGAATCACACTGTAGCCACGACATGGCACACTAAAGCTTGTTATGAGGAGAATCACAGTGTAGCTACGACATGTCACACTGATGCTTGTTATATGGGGAATCAAACTATAGCCACAACATGTCACAGTGAAGCTTTTTATGAGGAGAATCACACTATAGCTACGACATGTCACACTGATGCTTGTTATATGGAGAATCACACTGTAGCCACGACATGGCACACTGATGCTTGTTATATGAAGATTCATACTATAGCTACGACATGTCACACTGATGCTTGTTATATGGAGAATCACACTATAGCTACGACAGGTCAAACTGATGCTTGTAATGAGGAGAATCACACTATAGCTACGACATGTCACACTGATGCTTCTTATATGGAGAATCACACTGTAGCTACGACATGTCACACTGAAGCTTCTTTTGAGGAGAATCACACTATAGCTACGACATGTCACACTGATGCTTGTTATATGGAGATTCATACTATAGCTACGACATGACTCACTGATGCTTGTTAAGATGAGAATCACACCATAGCTACGACATGTCACACTGAACATTTTATGATGAGAATCAAACTATAGCTACGACATGTCACACTGAACATTTTATGATGAGAATCACACTATAGCCACGGCATGTCACACTGATGCTTGTTATATGGAGATTCACACTGTAGCTACGACATGACTCACTGATGCTTGTAATGAGGAGAATCACACTGTAGCCACGACATGTCACTCTGAAGCTTCTTTTAGGAGAATCACACTGTAGCCACGACATGTCACACTGATGCTTGTTATATGGAGAATCACACTCTAGCTACGACATGTCACACTGATGCTTGTTATATGGGGAATCACACTGTAGCCACGAAATGGCACACTAAAGCTTGTTATGAGGAGAATCACACTATAGCTACGACATGTCACACTGATGCTTGTTATATGGGGAATCACACTGTAGCCACGACATGGCACACTAAAGCTTCTTATGAGGAGAATTACACTATAGCTACGACATGTTACACTGATGCTTGTTATATAGAGAATCACACTGTAGCTACGACATGTCACACTGATGCTTGTTATATGGAAAATCAAACTATAGCCACGACATGTCACAGTGAAGCTTCTTATGAGGAGAATCACACTATAGCTACGACATGTCACACTGATGCTTGTTATATGGAGAATCACACTGTAGCCACGACATGGCACACTAAAGCTTGTTATGAGGAGAATCACAGTGTAGCTACGACATGTCACACTGATGCTTGTTATATGGGGAATCAAACTATAGCCACGACATGTCACACTGAAGCATCTTATGATGAGAATCACACTATAGCTACGACATGTCACACTGATGCTTGTTATATGGAAAATCAAACTATAGCCACGACATGTCACACTGAAGCTTCTTATGAGGAGAATTACACTATAGCTACGACATGGCACACTGATGCTTGTTATATAGAGAATCACAGTGTAGCTACGACATGTCACACTGATGCTTGTTATATGGAAAATCAAACTATAGCCACGACATGTCACAGTGAAGCTTCTTATGAGGAGAATCACACTATAGCTACGACATGTCACACTGATGCTTGTTATATGGAGAATCACACTGTATCCACGACATGGCACACTAAAGCTTGTTATGAGGAGAATCACAGTGTAGCTACGACATGTCACACTGATGCTTGTTATATGGGGAATCACACTATAGCTACGACAGGTCAAACTGATGCTTGTAATGAGGAGAATCACACTATAGCTACGACATGTCACACTGATGCTTGTTATATGGAGAATCACAATGTAGCCACGACATGGCACACTAAAGCTTGTTATGAGGAGAATCACAGTGTAGCTACGACATGTCACACTGATGCTTGTTATATGGGGAATCAAACTATAGCCACGACATGTCACAGTGAAGCTTTTTATGAGGAGAATCACACTATAGCTACGACATGTCACACTGATGCTTGTTATATGGAGAATCACACTGTAGCCACGACATGGCACACTGATGCTTGTTATATGAAGATTCATACTATAGCTACGACATGTCACACTGATGCTTGTTATATGGAGAATCACACTATAGCTACGACAGGTCAAACTGATGCTTGTTATATGGAGAATCAAACTATAGCTACGACATGTCACACTGATGCTTGTTATATGGAGAATCACACTGTAGCTACGACATGTCACACTGATGCTTGTAATATGGGGAATCACACTAGAGCCACGACATGTAACACTGAAGCTTCTTATGATGAGAATTACACTATAGCTATGACATGTCACACTGATTTTTTTTATTAGAAGAATCGCACTATAGCCACGACATGTCACACTGATGCTTGTTATATGGGGAATCACACTGTAGCTACGACATGTCACACTGATGCTTGTTATATGGAGAATCACACTGTAGCTACGACATGTCACACTGATGCTTGTAATATGGGGAATCACACTATAGCCACGACATGTAACACTGAAGCTTCTTATGATGAGAATTACACTATAGCTATGACATGTCACACTGATTTTTTTTATTAGAAGAATCGCACTATAGCTACGACATGTCACACTGATGCTTGTTATATGGGGAATCACACTGTAGCTACGACATGTCACACTGATGCTTGTTATATGGAGATTCACACTATAGCTACGACATGTCACGCTGATGCTTGTTATATGGAGAATCACACTACAGCTATGACATTCCACACTGATGCTTGTTATGAGGAGAATCAGACTATAGCTACGACATGTCACAGTGAAGCTTGTTATGAGGCGAATCACAATATAGGTACGACATGGCACACTGATGCTTGTCATATGGAGAATCACACTATAGCTACGACATGTCACACTGAAGCTTGTTATGAGAAGAGTCACACAATAGCTACGGCATGTCACACTGAAGCTTGTTATATGGAGAATCACATGTACACTACTGCAGCTACGACAGTTCACACTGATGCTTGTTATATGAACAATCACACTACAGCTACGGCATATCACACTGATGTTTGTTGCTTTGAGAATCACACTTTGACATGTTGATTTGAATAAGGTGTTGAACAAAGATCGTCTGTACGGGTGATCAGACTGACGACTCATGGGCCTTCTGAATACCTTCAAGTACTTTTGTAGTTGAGGTCTTGTTTGAAGACTACTAGGACGTCAAGGAAGGGGAGTTGGCTGGTCTCAAGTGAGATGAAGGGCCTAGTTTTAACATGAAAGAAATGTCAACTTTCTTGTACCTGCAAATGTTGGTTAACGAGAATGTCTGCAATGTGGTTCCTTCTAAATGGGTCATGTAAATTTTGGTGGTTACTGGAAAAAAGTAGGGATCCCTTGGGCAGACTGTGTATCTGTACGTAGATCTTGTATCCACATGTGATGCAGGTACTGCTAATGCATGAGTGTATAAGTGGGGTGCAGTGGGCAAGATGTCTAAAGCGCCATCTTGAAAATGTTGTAGGTGCTGAGATCGTATCCTGCAAGGGACCAGTTTGTTATTCAGCCTATGTACCAACAATGTTTACAGGTCTTTAGGGTGTTGAACCAACATCATCCGATCGCGATGACCAGATGATGGAAACATGAATACGTTCATATACCCGAAATATAAGTGTCAAGTGTCTATTGGTCATCGGTGTACAGATCTGTTATATAATAAGGTTGTGTGTCTCTAAAGCCAAGGATTTCTTTTTTATCTTTATGTATCTTGACGGCGGCGTAAGGTGGCTTAAGGTGAGATATTTGCTATGGACGCATAGTCTATATACTACTCAAACTTTACTAAGAAACATCACTTTAAAATGTTATATGTCAAATTGTGTGTATCTGTTGAAATAACTTACGACAATATTGCATGAAGACGTGTTTAATAATCAAAAGTCCGTTTTCATGCGCCACACAATGCCAACAAACAACATGTGACCAATAATCAGTCAGATAACCCGATACAATGAGATCAAAACTGAACTCACAAAAACAAATTCATTGTCAATAAAAACAAAACCCAGTAGCACGTATGTGTGTGGATGGTTGCCAAGGGAAGATTGCTTCACTCTTCAGTAAAATCATTGCCGAGTTCCTGTGGAGTTGCCGGAAGGACGGGAGTCGTGAGAAGGCGATTTGTAGTTCCTTCCACATGTGTCATCAAGGGAATACGTCTAGTGACCGGGTCAGTAGTCTCCTGCAGACAATGGTCTCCTGTGGACAATGGTCTCCTGTGGACAATGGTCTCCTGTGGACAATGGTCTCCTGCTCAAAGTATGCATCAGCGACCCTTGCACGATGGGATCATGCGTTATCGTCAATGAGGTTGAATCCGTTCCGATTGCACCAGCATACATTGCAATTGAATCATGTACACATCCAGAATGTCATCCCAGTAGCCCACGTCGTCACCGCGCCCCTCTGTAGGACATGGAGATCAGTTCTTCCATCTCTACTGATCCCAACGCAATGACAATCCAAACGTGCCTGTTTGTGGGTCAGTGGGATGGGAATGCATGCCCACCGTAACTGTAGACCAGCCTCGCAGAAAATATTACGTACTGTCTGTACCTTTTCTCCCAAACCAAACTGACATATCTCTCCCACTTTTGGAAGCGATCTTTCGGCCATTGAGTTTATTTACCTTGCCCAGCTCCATCTCTGGGATGCAACACACTGGACACTTCCCTCTAAAAACAAGAAAGAAGTGAGCAAAGCTCACATACCCCCGTTATCCCCGCTGGTCAACAACAAATAGTAAATAGTTTGTTAATTAATGAAATATACCTGTTGCTTTAAGTCAGAGGAACTGCCCTTGTAACCACATGAGGATGCATTATGTTTTTGCAAATATATTTCAATCTAGTGTGGGATAATCAATGCTTTGCACAACATACATTCTTGATGTTTCTTAATGTGTCCATGGAAAAGGCAAACAATAAAAATTCAGAATCTTCAAACTAGCAAAAGGCACAAGTATTCATTGTGGTACTTGTGTAGCACGTTTGGTGAAGCTAGGGTGCATGGTTAAAAAGATATGGGCCGTACAAAGAAAGTTTAAGTTTCTAATCTTTCCATGGAAACGGCAAAAATTAAACAAATCAGAATCTTCAAACTAGCAAAAGGCACAAGTACTGATTGTGGTTAATGTGTGTAGAAAGTTTGGTGAAGCTAGGGTGCATGGTTAAAAAGAGATAGGCCGTACAAAACACCCACCCTAAAAGTTTAAGTTTCTAATCTTTCCATGGAAACGGCAAATATTAAAAACTTCTGAATCTTCAAACTAGCAAAAAGCACAAGTATTCATTGTGGTTAATGTGTGTAGAAAGTTTGGTGAAGCTAGGGTGCATGGTTAAAAAGATATAGGCCGTACAAAACACCCACCCTAAAATTTTAAGTTTTTTAATGTTTCCATGGAAACGGCAACAATGAAAAAGTTCAGAATCTTCAAACTAGCAGAAGGCACAAGTACTCATTGTGGTAAATGTGTGTAGCAAGTTTGGTGAAGCTAGGGTGCATGGTTAAAAAAGTTATGGGCCGTACAAAAGCTCGGACGGAAGGACGGAGGGAAGGACGGACAGACGGAACGCTATATACCCCCGATTTACTTCGTAAACGGGGATATAATAAAGTCGTCCAATTTAAATAAATTCGACGTCAAGTTTCGAGCTCATGTGCGTATCTGCACTTTTAATCGTGAAATACACCACGCTTCGTTCTTTATTGTTCTTTGCGATTTATACATATCTTATATTCTAGCTATGGGTATCATATTCTGTATAGCCACCTAGTAACTTTATAATATTCATAAGAATATTATAAATTTACGAGGTGATAAATAACTGATATAGAAAAGATATCATTTACATGACAGATCATGTTGTTTTTACTGAAGGATGAAACGTTGTTCACATACATATCGCCCGTAGGGTTGAGCATTTAAGAGATCCTGTTTAAGTTCCTTTCATTTTCTTTAAGCACACATGTCTCTCTTGTCTGTGCGTTGAAGACTGTGTTCGTAAAAGCAACCATGCTTATTTATTGGCTGGGATTGATGTTCGAGGTCCCAAAATGGAAAGTGGATGTTGCTTCTTTTTTTTTATTTATAAAGGTAGCATTTGTTTGTTTGTTGTTTAACGCTGCACTCAACCAACATCCCAGCTATATGACGGCGGTCTGTAAATAATCGAGTCTGGACCAGACAGTCCAGTGATTGACATCATGAGCATCGAACCACGCAAATGGGATAGGATAACACGCATCAACCAAGTCAACGTGCTTGACCACCCGATGCCGTTAGTCGCCTCTTACGACAAGCAGTGTCGCCTTTTATGGCAAGCATGGGTTGCTGAAGACTAATACGTACAGGTATCTGAAGGTGTGTCTGTTTCCTGTTTTTGTACTGTCTTTGGTCTGAGTTTTATAACATTCCGAAGTGACATCATTAAACTTTCTTATGATTTTGGCTAAAATGTACGAGACACCTGTAAGTCCTGTACCTGACCAGAGTACATGTACATGTTATGTCTTGAGGCCGGAGATGCATTTACGCTACTTAATATCTTAACTGTAGGCACAGTACCTTAAATCTGTAAAGGAGTAATAGGCATGTGTTACCAAAAAAGAAGATATTGATATCGCACACGTGGCATGAAATGGTTGTTGGAGCCTTGTGGCATGTGTTTTCATGTTTCTTTTTCGTAACACTATAACTGTTGCTATTTTCATAATTTAGGAGTAGAATTAAAATCGTCAAAACCTTAAGGGTAATGAATATTCGTATGTCTGTCACCATAACAAATAAAACGTCTCCGTAAAAAGTAAGCGACATATGCAAGGAACTGCCATCACGATTTACTGTGAAAGTTTGCAAAACAGGTCAGTATGTCCTGCCACACAGGTAGCAACCCTTTAAATTAAGTTTGTTTTTGTTTTTTGTTGTTTTACGCCGCACGCAGCAATATTCCAGCTATATGACGGTTGTCTGTAAATAATCGAGTCCGGACCAGAAGCATCGAACCATGCAATTGGGACCGATGACATGGATCAACCAAGTCAGCGAGCCTGACCAACCGATCCCGTTAGTCGCCTTTTACGGCAAGCATGGGTTGCTGAAGACCTATTCTACCCTGGATCTTCACGGGTCTGTAATCTAAGTAAAGTGCTAATATCAAAGATTCGTCCTTGATACCATCGTTATCAATGGTCAAAGATTAGTTTTCGGTTTTTGTTTTTCAACCATGTATGTGCCTGGGGAACGTATTTGGGTAAGCAATTATAAGCACAGTTATACTGTGTATGTATGAGCCCAAGCAATTTACTAGTATGCATGTTTACAAATGAATTCACAAGATGAAGGTACAAGTCATAAACGTCGTAATAAAATCAGTCATATGATACATGGCCAATAAGCCATGAAGACCTCGGTATTAATAATAAGGGTTCATCAGGTGAAGGCAAACAGTCGTGCTTTTGTGGCATAGATCCATAATGAACAGATGCAACTGATATAAATAGTTAATCAACTGTTCCGAAGTAACCGCTTGCTTAATGGACAGTATCAATTCAAAGGAAAATGTTTTCATGCAATTGATTGCACTCCTTTGCTTATGAAATGTCCTTTGACTACCTAGTTGTCGCAGGTGCATTTCATCGAACATCAGCGTTATATAAATAAAAGTATTGTAAAGATTTAAAGGAAAGAAAGTATTGTTCATATACACATCTGTGTGTCCAATAAAAGGAATGTATTGAATCACAACTTAATGCTCTTATTGCGTTCACGTACAAGATGTTAGCTTAATTCTGGAAGTTCTCGTTCTTAGATAAGAGAACGTGTGTGTGTTAAAACATGTCGGTAAAGTACAGTTTAACAATAAACAACGTGTCACATATACAAAAGTAAAAATAGTTAGTCCAAATAATAAAACATTTTACCAAATAATGTTTTATTTTGATATTTATATTTTAAATACCTCCGTGGTCATGCTTGGGATTTTTAAAATCCGAGGGAAGAGAGACGCGAGGGTAAGTAAGACCGAGGGCAAAAGTATAAAACTATGTTGAATATATCGATTTAAAACAAATAGTGGCTGGTTTGCCCTAAGTTAACACACAAGAACAAAAAAACTACTTTATCACATATTCCGGTAATACTTTCCTATCTTTCCCAAAGAATGACTTCAAAATATTTTCCTTTTCTGCGTAAAACCTCAGTAGCCGACTTGGTAGAAAGCTCGAAATAGGGACAAGAAAACGATTTCAGCAGTAAATATTTACTTGCATGAAAAAGAATGATGACTGTGTGAGAAAATGAGTGTACAGGAGATACTAGTGAATGGCAGCTCCAGCAGCAACCTGTTGTTTTTTCAGAGCACCACCCTCAAGATGTCAGTATCCTATATCACCATCATTTATTCGAAACCATACGTGTAAACGGCGAGGCGCCCAGTCACAAAGACGGGATATACGGGTAGCTGGGATGTTCCTTCATTTCTCCTGCAAGGCTAAGGTCAAGAATGGAAGGTCATGGGGTGGTGATTGATGTCAGCGCATACGTCGCTCATCCCACATGTATTTTATCAGGTTTAGTTCAGGGGCACTGCGATCCATTCCACCAGCAAAGGATACGTAGAAGCGGAACTCATTACTCAAGACCATTCTTCGACAGAAATGAATTTCTCTGCAGCAATACTGAAAACAAAACTGAACTTTCCTCACAGGAGTGTGATGAAGCTACCATGATAAGGTCGACTGCACGCAGTTCTCCCTCAAACACCAAATCACTGTCAATGTATGGATGGATCTCCCATGGTTTCCAGTGACATTCTCTACTGTTCTTGATCTTGGCCCGAAGCGATCATAAAGGTGTTGACGGCGAATGAAGCGGTCCTGAAGGGGCATTTGTTACGTGGTGGGGGTTAGGTTGAGGACGCTACCTGTTTGTAGGAGATGGGTAGTTTGGTGGAAACGGTTTGCGATTGATGCCAGCCAGTAATATTCCAAAAGCTAGGTTCGTCTCTACATATGTGTATTTCACGAGAAAACTGGTTTTTGTTACACAACGCATTATCGTTTTGCCGTGAGACCAGTCCCATATATTAGGATGTGAATGAAAAGGGTAAAATAACTGATGTGACAAATTATAAAAAATAATCAGATGGGGCAATAACTCTTTTCACTTTGTACAATGACAAACTTTACCTTTCCTGCAAACATCCCTAAACCGAATTACCCTTTGTTTGTTCTTTCTTTTTTACACTGATCCTGAAGCCACTAATAACAAAACTACTCATACTTTAAATCAACTAAACATAATTATAGAAAATATTGTGGAATATGAAAAAATAAATTTGGAAACTTCTGGGATTAAGAGTTAATTAGAAGATTTCGAAAGTATGTGTGATCTAAATAATGAAGTTGAGGCAGATAAATATATCATATATTGTGATATTCATTAATTCATAAAGTTGCAAACATAAATAAATATATTTACTGTCAATTTATCTCGACAACTTGATATATGTAAATATTGCATTGTTTATCAATTCCCAAGTCTGATTATACATATACATAATATCTTAATACATAATACATGTATCCAAACCTGTCACCTCCAATACCTGCCTGCTCATTTCAACGAGAGTGAAGTTTGTGTTTGACATTGACTTAATAAACTGTACTGCATAGAGAATCTCATCTGAGTGTCTTTTGATATCAAATATATCAACACGAGTTGATAAAAGTGAAAAAACTGCGAGGATTGTCATTTGATTGTGATGTCATGGTAACCGATGATGTCACAATGGTCTGTAAAGCCTTTACTCATTTACCTCAACCAAGCGATATCTCCTGTGGGAGCCATTTTTTGATGATAAACTCTTTTTCATTAAATCTATGCATCTGTATGACACAGATTATACTGTTTGGGTTTTAGACATATCAGATGAATTGATACCTTCAAGAATGTTCTAAAGAAGCATGTTATGCTATTCATAGTGCCTAATTCTTGCAAAACTTCTCTGTTTCTGAAAAACATTCATTCAATAGTATCTACGGAATAAGAAATATATATATATGTGTGTGTGTGTGTGTGTGTGTGTGTGTGTGTGTGTGTGTGTGTGTGTGTGTGTGTGTGTGTGTGTGTGTGTGTGTGTGTGTGTGTTTGAGTGTATCATTTAAATTTCTTGATGCCATGTTAAGGGGAGATATTGTGGAAGTATTTGGGAAATAGTGGAAATTTTGTCATTGTTAACATGGTCATAGTAATTTCAAACAGTAACTGATTAAGATATTTCGACATTCTTAGAATATCTTCATCTTGTTACCAAATATATATATATTACCAGCCAGCGAACATTTGCATGTGGTGTTTTGTTGTTTTTCTTGGATCTACGCATATACCCACCACAAATGTTGCCCACAAAATGAAATAAAATGTTGGAGAGTTAATAGCCTTAGTAGGGAAAAGTGGAATAACGATTTTACAGAAACGTGACAATATATTTAAGGATTCGATATCGGAAAAAACAGGTTTTATTATTATCTTAATTTAGACAACCTCTATAGCAAATAATTAAAATCAATATTTAGAACAGGCAAATAAAATGTTTGTGGGTTCAATTGCGCGACTCTGATTAACCTAAGGGTTGGATATTGCCAAAATGCAGCTATCTGAAATATTCCGGATTTCTCATATTTAACATTCCGGGCTGCTCATACATAATTAACAGAGCAAAGCAATCGAAATGTTCATGTCTTTATTTCTCTCAGTATGAGCCATTTTTATCAATCACGTCAGACTTTTCGAAACCGAACATGACATGTCCTCGAGTCAGGTGTCAGTCAAATTACCTAATTACATTCCAGGAGAAAATAATGATCTTGCGTGTATACGAATGGTAAACTGTGTGTTTATTTCGGATTACTTTCATTCATAAATCCCAAGTCTCATAAATATCGGCCACATGGCAGGTGAGTGAGTGATTGTGTTTTTTTCTCCACTTCTAGTCCTATATCAGTAAAATGTGACAGGTGATACGTTGTACCCAGTGTGGCACTATCAGCAGAACGCTCCTCCAGACCTCCATCACCGGAGATGTTTTCAGTTTTTACAGCATTCATGTTCTCCATGAAGAAAGGGAATCAAAGAGGGGACATTTTAGGCTGTTGTGTCATCTCTCTGGACTCAACGCTTAAAACAAATCATATTTCAATAATATCGTAATTATATTTCTACGCCTATGATGTCTAATAAACGTTGTTTATCGATCTTTCAAAATATTTCTTATTCAGTAAATACTATCAATTCAATTGATATGTCTAAAACTCAAACAGTATATATAAAGTATAATACTAATAAGATGTGTATGTTTCTGTAAAATATAATGTCCAGCTCATCGTGTGATTTGCTAAAGTTGATGTTTTGACTTTTTGTCTGTGCCAATCATGAAAATATTAACTTTGTAAGATCACAAAATAATACATCTTTTCATGGTTATTTGACAGGGAAATAAAGTTTCCTTCATAACACCATGATATTTTCTTAAACATCTTTTTCCAGTGATGGGATTAAAAATAACAAATAACGGATATTGTTGGGTACTGTGTTTGTATTTGAGTTCATTTACATCAAAACTCATGACTATTCTGATTTGTTTATGATTTTAAATTCTTCTTAGGTTCCGATAAGATAGATACAATCGACACATAAATTTTGTTAATTTCTTACATCTATCTAGAGTGGTCAAAGGTTAATATTTTCGACTTGCAAAAGGCCAAACTGACTTCAAATACCACACTCCTGATATTGAAGTTATGCAAACCCCCAATTCACTAAACAACTAAAAAATAACTTCATGGAATACTGTGTAAACAGTGAATTTTTTATCACACAATGTCAATAGGATTAAGATTAAGTCGGTGTTCAGCTACTGGGAATTACCGGGTGATCAAAGACATTTGAATTTTAAATAACAACAATACGGCCAAACTTACTTGCTAAATTATTTTATTAAGGTGACAACAGAATAATTTGTCAATGATAAGAACTGCTGAATACTGTTGCCATGATAGTTTCGGGATGGCCAAATTGTCACAGTTTGTCCCGCTTGCGTGCCTTATTGACATCGCAATATGTACCATGTGCTGTTCAGATTTCACCTAGGGCACACCAACCGTCACTTTCAAACGAAAGTAGTAAAGTGTGAAATAGGTTGGTTGGTTGGTTTGTTGTTATACACCGCACTTAGGAATATTCCAGCTATATGACGGCGGTCTGTAAATAATCGAGTATGGAACAGATAATCCAGTGGTTATCATGAGCATCGATCCACGCAATTGGGTTCGATGACATGCATCAACCAAGTCAGTGACCATGACCACCCGATCCCTGTGAAATAGGTCAATAGTATTCGCCACTCAAAAAACAAATCACGATAAATACATTTATATTTATGCTCTGACTAATATAATACCTTGTCCATATATGAAGAAACATGACTATGTTTCTGTACAATATATGCCCGAAGGTGTACCTGAAAACAACTATGCCCGAACAAGCGGAAATGTAACATCCTTCTGAAATGAATGAAAAATCCCATTGCATCCTAATGGTGAAAATTAACCTGCTAAGTATGTTATTAATATTGTTGGAAAGAGTGTAGCCAAGAAGTATGTGAGATGCACTATCACAATTTGGGAAATGCATTTCTCAGGACGAAAATAGTGTGACTTTGAAGTTTCCACTTTTGGGGTTTTTTTTGTAATAATTGATAAGAGGAAGTTTGATGGGGGATTCTGGATATGTTATCCGAATGCAAATTTTCTAGCATACACCACTAATTATAATGGGATACTGGAATCGAATATACAAATAATGTAGGCTGCCATGTTGTCTGACTGCGTGATTTGTGATCTTATCAATCATCGCATGGGACCATGTGACAGGATCTTATTTGTGTTTGTGATTTTTACAATTGCCCAATGATCATCCTGCGTATTTGTGCATGGAGAAGTTAACAGTTTATTATCAGAGGAAATTTGTGAACACAATTTAGATAGGATGTCTTCAGGATTTTTAATCGTTTCTTTATTCCTGGGAAGTCACCCAACCAGTTCATGCATTCTAAGTCTGTGACAAGTTACGGCTAGTGACATTTTAGTGAAGTTCACAATTTACGACTGATTTTTGATATTCATAGTATTATAGTTTGTCAAATTGTGATTAAAACTGTCAAATAAAAATAATAATTATTCCATGTGGGGAAACGTGCAATTGGGGATATGTATTATGAAGAATGTATGATATTTTCCTAAGTCCTAATTTTAATCAAACGTTTATTCAACTGTTGCGCTTGTCCTCACTGAACGTGATGATGTACATCTTGATCATTTCCTTTTCCTTTTGTGATGAGAGGTGCTTACAAACTGCGCAACAACAAAACATTAATTGAATACCCTGTTAATGTAAAATTCAGTCTTTTATCATTCAGTTTGACGTCATGAGATTCAGTCACACTTTGTGATGCGAGGCGATTGCAAATTGCACAGATAACAACAAACGTTAAATACTTTGTCAATCTGTAACACAACAGTACTGTTTACCACTCGTTGGAACAGTAATTTGTGTATGCGTATCTTTTATGTAGTAAAAACAAAACATGGTTTATAAAGAACATACCATTAAAAAACTAAATTCATTTATTAAAAGCGGCATTGGATTAGCAGTGTACTGGACCACCATTTTGTTGTTTTAAACAGTAACTTTGGCAGGCAAACAGACAGTTTATTTGAGTCTAACCTTAGGCACAACTCTTATATACTATTACTGAACAACAAAAGTTCCTGTGACATTGAATAAGATTTAATACAAAGTTCTGTTTTTAACAAAATCTGAAACAATTTCGGTTTGCAACAGATAAAAGACTCCTGTAAGTGTTCAAATGGTTTAATTTGCCATACTTACTTCAGAAAATGCGTGATTACATAAAAAACATGAACATGCCAAAATGTCATGGTTGTGATGTAAGCAACACATGTTCGTCTCATGGAATGGACCTGGCGTCGCACAAAGTCCTGTGGGATATTTGTCCATATCTGCTGGAGCATGTTTCGAAGTTCCTGGAGTGTCTGTGGAACACGTGGTTGACGTCGAAGGCGCCGATCCATCTCATCCCACATGTGCTCGATTGGTGAGAGGTCAGGGGAGCGAGCCGACCAGGGGATGACATTTGCGTTGTTTTGTTGAAGAGAACCCTGAACACGTCGAGCAATATGAGGCCGGGCTTTGTCATGTTGAAAGGTAATGCATGGGCAATGACGACGAACTGGAGACGTTCTTGACGGTGGTTTCCTGTCAAAATGGGACGTCTGGCGGGTCTTATGGCGACAATCCCTGCACATATGAGGCGACGACGTACGGTTTGTGAAGATATTTGTCGAAGGCCAGGGATGCTTCTTGCAGTCACTGTTGCTGGATTGAATCGATTTCGTAGGCGTGTTGTTCGAATCCAGTTGTCTTGTCGATTATTGGTTACGCGTGGCCTGCCACTCCGAGGATGGTCTCTGACTGCATTCGTCTGTTGCCAACGTTGCCTTAAACGCCAAATGGTGTTTCTGTGGACGTTAAATTGTCTTGCAACATCACGTTGACTCGATCCTGCTTCAAGCATACCAATGGCTCACAGACGCTCATTTTCAGACAGGTGTGGCAAAAACCTTTGTTTTTCTGAGTGGTTGTTGTCAACACGATGCTAAACAATGCATATGGAATCCCGTTAACGCACGTGCTTTTATACCCATTCTTTGGTAGTGAAATGCATAGGGGCTTGCATAAAAGTCAAATTTTGCAGGGAATGCATGCTGTTCTGTAGCCGTTGCGTTTTTGTGACTTGATTCCATACATTTACTACAATATTGAAAACCAAACTTTACTTGTTTGAAAAATACACTAAAATATTGGTGTCACAGGAACTTTTGTTGAGTATATAAACAAATTAAAACATATACAAATGTACACAGTCAGAGACTAGTATATACAGTATGAAACAATACCTATCTTTACATGAAAGTTAAAAATATTTGTTTGACATATGGGCGCATTAAATTCACCAAATGGGCAGGGCACAAGGTGTACATTTCCATCAAAAATACATTAAAATGAAACTATATAGTCATAACATATTTGAAGTAGGCGTACAGTCCAAGGATCAAGGATATATAGTCATAACACATTTGGAGTAAGGGTACGGTCCAAGTATCAAACTATATAGTTATAACATATTTGTAGTAAGTGTTCAATCCAAGTATCAAACTATATAGTCATAACATATTGGAAGTAATTATTCAGTCCAAGAATCAAGGATATATAGTCATCACATATTTGGAGGAAGTGCACACTCCAAGGATCAAGGATATATAGTCATAACATATTTGGAGTAAGTGTACGGTCCATGTATCAAACTATATAGTCATAACATATTTGGAGTAAGTGTACAGTCCAAGTATCAAACTATATAGTCATAACATATTAGGAGTAAGTGTACAGTCCAAGTATCAAACTATATAGTCATAACATATTTGCAGTAAGTGTACAGTCCAAGTATCAAACTATATAGTGAAAACATATTTGGAGCATGTGTACAGTTCGAGTATCAAACTTTATAGTCATAACATATTTGCAGTAAGTGTACAGTCTAAGTATCAAACTATATAGTCAAAACATATTTGCAGTAAGTGTACAGTCGAAGCATCAAACAAAGATGGCATGATAGATGATTTTGATTTAAACATATTTATTCACAAGGAGTGAACGGGATTGGGGGACAAGTTCTTTCAACTTAGAATGCCCTCTCCCTGGTATTTACAAATATTCACAATTTCAAGTTAAATATATATTCATAAAACATAAAACACTATAGATGAAAATATTTATTCAGTTTCTCTGCCTTTTCAATATCAGTAAAAATTGTCGGGTGTTCGTCCGTATCATACTTTTTAAGAGCGGCTATGTTGTTAGCTGAGCCAGAGTTCTTCACAACATAACGTAAAACTTTCCAGTAAGAGGGTTTGTTTTCTGCATGCAATTCTGATAGCAATTCATCGAGGTTTGAGTAAAAATGTTCTTTAGCGTGACATTTCATGTTATTTACTTTGTTCCTCTGATTTTTATAGGCCCGAATGTCTTTTTCCTTTTTACTTTTTCTAGCCTTCTATTTTAATCTATCTCTTTTCCTGGATTCTCGTCTTAAACTGAAGTCATACCAAGGTTTGTCATTTGGACGAATGGTTACTACTTTGGTTGGAATGCATATTTTAACATATTTATTCAAGTATTTATAGGACAGATTACATGCTTCATCAACATTTGAATTTTGACTAAATAATTCATTCCAGCAAGTATTTTCAATGAGCGAATTGAGTTTATCATAGTCACCGTTTTTAAAACATGAAATTTCTCTTTTATATGCTAATTTTGTTCGCAAACCAGTGCTATTTCAATGTAATTTTACTATCAAAATCAATTACACCAGTGTCGATGGCTTTTATATCTTCACTGATAATAATAGGATCCAATAAACTACTGGTATAGTTCGTAATTCTGGTAGGCTCAGTTATGCTATTGTGTAGATTTTTCTTTGGAGTAAGTGTAGGTCCAAGTATCAAACCATATATTCATAACATATTTGCAGTAAGTGTACAGCCAAAGCATCAAACTATATAGTCATAACATATTTGGAGTAAGTGTACAGTCCAAGTATCAAACTATATAGTCATAACATATTTGGAGTAAGTGGACTGTCCAAGAATCAATCTATATAGTCATAAGATATTGAGAGTAAGTGTACAGTCCAAGTATCAAACTATATAATCATAATATATTGAGAGTAAGTGTACAGTCAAAGTGTTACACTATATAGTCACAGCATATTTGGAGTAAGTATACAGTCCAAGTTTCAAACTATATAGTCATAACATATTTGGAGTAAGTGTAAGTCCAAGGATCCAACTACATAGTCATAACAAATTTGGAGTAAGAGTAAAGTCCAAGTATCAAACTATATAGTCATAACATATTTGCAGTAAGTGTACAGTAGAAGCATCAATCAAAATTGGCATGATATATTTGGAGTAAGTGTACAGTGCAAGTATCAAATGATCTAGTCAAAGTATATTTGGAGTTAATGTATTTTCAAAGTATCAAACCATATATTCATAACATATTTGCAGTAAGTGTACAGCCCAAGCATCAAACTATATAGTCATAACATATTTGGAGTAAGTGAACAGTCAAAGTATCAACGTATACATTCATAAAATATGTAAATTTAGTGTACAGTCCAAGCATCAAACTATAAAGTCATGATATATTTGGAGTAAGTGTACAGTCCAAGTATCAAATTATCTAGTCAAAACATTTTGGGAGAAAATATATAGTGCAAGTATCAAACTATATAGTCATAACATATTTGCAGTAAGTGTACAGTCCAAGCATTGAATTATATAGTCATAACATATTTGGAGTAAGTGTACAGTCCAAGCATCAAACTATATAGTCTTAACATATTTGGAGTAAGTGTACAGTCCAAGTATCAAACCATATAGTCATAACATATTTGCAGTAAGTGCACGGGCAAAGTATCAAACTGTAAAGTTACAACATATTTGCAGTAAGTGTACAGTTCAATTATCAAACTATATAGTCATAACATATTTGGAGTAAGTGTACAGTCCAAGGATCAAGGATATATAGTCATTACATATTTTGAGTTAGTGCACGGTCCAAGTATCAAACTATTTTATCATAACATATTTGGAGTAAGTGGACAGGCCAAGTATCAAACTATATAGTCATAACATATCTGGAGTTAGTGTACAGTCTAAGTATTAAACTATATAGTCATAACAACGTTTCAAGTAAGTGTTCATTCCAAGGATCAAGCATATATAGTCAATACATATTTGGGGTAAGTGTACGGTCCAAGTAGCAACGTATACATTCATAATATATTTCCAGTAAGTGTACAGTCCAAGCATCAAGATATATAGTGATGATATATTTGGAGTAAGTGTGCAATCCAAGTATCAAATAATCTAGTCAAAACATATTTGCAGTAAGTGTACAGTCCATGTATCACACTATATAGTCCTAAAATATTTTGAGTAAGTGTACAGTCCAAGTATCAAACTATATATTCATAACCTATTTGGAGTAAGTGTACAGTCTAAGGATCAAGGATACATAGTCATTACATATTTGGAGTAAGTGTACGGTCCAAGTATCAAATTATAAAGTCATAACATATTTGGGGTAAGTGAACAGTCCAAGTAGCAACGTATACATTCATAATATATTTCCAGTAAGTGTACAGTCCAAGCATAAAGATATATAGTCATGATATATTTGGAGTAAGTGTAGAGTCCAAGTATCAAACTATATAGTCATAACATATTTCAAGTAAGTATACAGTCCAAGTTTCAAACTATATAGTTATAGTATATTTGCAGTAAGTGTACGGTCCAAGGATCAAACTATATAGTTATAACATATTTGCAGTAAGTGTACAGTCCAAGTATCAAACTATATAGTAACAACATATTTGGAGTAAGTGTACAGTCAAAGTATCAAACTATATAGTCATAACATATTTGGAGTTAGTGTACAGTCGAACAATTAAACTATATAGTCATAACATATTTGGAGTAAGTATACAGTCCAAATATCAAACTATATAGTCATAACATAATTGGAGTAAGTGTACATTCCAAGTATCAAACTATATAGTCATAACATATTTGTAGTAAGTGTACAGTCCAAGTATTAAACTATATAGTCATAACATATTTGGAGTAATTTTACAGTTTCAGTATCAATCTATATAGTCACAACATATTTTGAGTAAGTATACACTCCAAGCATCAAACTATATAGTCATAGCATATTTGGAGTAAGTGTACAGTCCAAGTATCAAACTAAATAGTCATAACATACTTGGAGTAAGTACACAGGCAAAGTATCAAAATGTATAGTTACAACACATTTGCAGTAAGTGTACAGTTCAAGTATCACACTATATAGTCATAACATATTTGAAGTAAGTATTCAGTCCAATTATCAAACTACATAGTTATAGCATACTTAGAGTAAGTGTACAGTCAAAGTATCAAACTATATAGTCAAAAACATATTTGGTGTAAGTGTACAGTCCGAGTATCAAACTAAATAGTCATAACATATTTGGAGTAATTGTACAGTCCAAGTATCAAACTATATAGTCATAACATATATTTGTAGTAAGTGTACAGTCCAAGGTTCAAACTATATAGTCATAACATATTTGGAGTAATTGTACAGTCCAAGTATCAAACTATATAGTCAGAACATATTTTGAGTAAGTGTACAGTCCAAGTATCAAACTATATAGTCATAACATATTTGGAGTAATTGTACAGTCCAAGCATCAAACTGTATAGTCATAACATATTTGCAGTAAGTGTACAGTCCAGGTTTGACATCTTGTGCTAACTGGCGAACAGTTATACGTCGGTCTGCAAAAATGGCGGTCTTCACTTGATGGACAGTGTCCTCATCAATGGCTGAATGGGGGCGACCAGGAATAGCAGCTGTTTCCACAGATGTCCGACCACACTTCAACTGGCGATGCCCGTATTTAACAACGTCATATGATGGGGTCATCTTCCCCATAAGTTGTTCTCATTTCATCGAAAGTATATTATAGTTGTGAATTATGTTTTGGGTTTTTTTTCAACCCGTACGCATCCAGTAAGTCCTGGCCCCTCTGTGGTAGAAAGTGGCTCCGAGATCCAACTGGGGCCTTTTATTCTTATGTCAAGCTTGATTTTGGATTTTTATGATGACTTATTATGACCTGAAGAGGTTGGTACCTGCCATTTAGTGATATGTCCACCACTGTGATTTCGGTTGAAGATGAGATGGGAATGCACTGTTTTTTGTGAAGAAATATTATAATGTGAAATATTATTATAAACTGCAACTATTTTTGTATAAAACAGTTTCAGTTATGCAAGAAAATAGTAAATTTTAAAAGTGTATCTGTCAAAAATTGAAAAGATCACTGATATGCCCTGTACCACTGTGAGTGGTGTGATGGTATATAGATTGAAAGATTAATTGATTGAATAATGTGTATAAATATATTCTGTGTGTTTCAGACTGCTTGATACGTGTTTCTTGCCAATCACCTGCTGCAATGCCGTCGATGTTTGATGTCTTTAGGCTTGTGACACTGATAGGATTAGGACAAATTGTTCACGCCCAATCAAGGTACGTGACAAAGCGCTGTGTCTAAAGTTTTGCGGTTCCTTTTCAGCTATGACAGAATATTTTCAATCAATCACACAACATCCGAAATATGGCAATACGTCAGTTCAGTTGTTTATTGTACGAAAGATCAAAGGCCTAGATGAAGGAGAGTTACAATGACGCATATACATGTATTAATATTGAATACATATATACAAGACATCATGATGTTTACCTATTGATAGTCAAAATATTATCAATATATATGCATGATGGATGAAACAGAGCAATTTGATATTGAGTAGCATTCGCATTATTTGACAAGGACAAGTAGGTATGGAGACTAGTAATTGAAAGAAACATTTGGGGAGATTTTGTTGTGAATAGTTTTCCAAGATACATTAAGTCAATTCCCGAGATGAATCATACCATTCGTATTAAGTATTTTAATGTCCATGTGAAAATGCGGAAATTCCACGCCACGTAATCGGATTCCAAAGCAAAATTCTTTGGGGGCGTAGCCTAAAGCTACTGTCGAAACGGTGCGACCCAAATGTTTTCGATGGCTCTTGATGATTAGCAGTTGTACGAAGACGACAGCCAGACGTCATTCTAAAAGGTTTACTATTTCTGTTAATTCCACACAGCCAGCGTTCCATATATTGCCGATAGTGTGAAACGACCCTTGATAATGTGAATAATTGAATTAATTCTCTAACCAGCTTTTTATGACTAACATCCTGTCTGGATACCATAAGTCATCTGCTGCCCTCGGTCCTATTCTACAGACTGAATGTCTGGGATTAATCTCATGTGTAGAAAACTGAAGGCATGTTTGATGTTGTTTAACTAATAAGGAAAGAGGAAAGAGGAAAAATGTTTATTTTAGTGTCAAATTGCTAAGTGAATGTTGGACAGAAAGTAGGTAGTAGAGCGCTTTCCCCGATCTTATTGATAAATTCGACACAGTCCTGCTTAGATTCTGTGTGAGAGTGTTACGGCATATATTGTCGCCGGAGACAATATATGCCAATGTTCACTGCACATGTTGGCGCCTGCGCAGTATGTCGCCAAGGTTCACTGTTCATATTGTCGGCATTCGTCAGAGCAAAAAACATATAAACTTGGAGATGACGATGTTGTTTATGATGATGTCCATGTTGACCATGAAAACCTTCTGCACGTGTAATTCCAGTACTGATGCCTTTGAAATATTTATAGAATTATTACTGACCATTTCTGGGCGTTGTCCAAAACTTGAAAAGTGTAGGCCTTCATAACAACTTCATTAGCTTTTGTCAGGTTGTGTATACATGCAGGGCATGTATGCATGCCTTAGGATTTAGAAATGTAACCTTCAAATTTTATTCTTTTCATTTGGAAGCATTAACAGAAAATATTATAGAGTAGAATGGTGTAGAGGTCATGCATTTCTATTTAGAAATTATTTACGTTAAACCGTATATACTTCTACAATCTTATGTGTAGTTGATGGGGATCTTTAAACAGGGTTGTCCCTATATATATACATGTATCTCTCCCCTATATAAGTTATATCACACATTGTACAGAACAGTTTAATAAACATACTTAGCAAAAACGAAGTGATCTTCAAATAATATAAATAGATAAATATATCAGTACATAGACATAGAAGTTTCACTGATAAATAGACAGCATTCTATAGATGTCTAACTAGTGTATCGCTTGTAGATCACTAGTTTATACTTGTGAATCAGCTTTTTATCATTATAAGGAATATTCTAACACTACCAATTTCATAAGATAACACATTTCTGGTTCCTGATCGTAGATTCATATCTTCAGTTAAATTTGTATTTCCATATAAAATAGTTTAAGATCGTATCCATTGTTACATAAGTAACAATTATATCTGATAATAGTAAACTGAGGGCCAATGAATGATTATGTAAAACATCTCCATAAGGGTGTCCGCATTAACAATATCCTGAATCATCTAAAGTCATGGCCTTTCAAATCACTGTACCCCGGCATAATCGTCGCCGGCGATATGTGACGATTGACGACAATATGTGACGTAATCGTTAGCATATATTGTCGCCAGCGACAATATATGCCGTATGCCGTAACAGAGAGTAAAAAGTATATACAATACGAAGGTATTCATACTCCTGAACAACTTCGATCTATTTTACCTTAAAATAAGGGTTTCATGTGTTTGACAACGTGATTGTACGCTTTACAGTTTAGATACTTCTTCAACGGTTTCTCAAGAACAGGTACACGGGTACTCTAGCCGTTGCCACTACACATTGAATATTCATATGCATGAAAGTTCTTCTCTGGATTTTGAAAACAAAGAATGAATATTTATTGGAATTCACTTCCAGAAGAAGGAAATGTTAATGGATGTATCAAACACTAAGGCGCTGTTACAACCGTTAGAGTTCACCTACCCTTAACTTAACTATGAACACTGATGGTTGCAACTGCAACCCCCAATGTTCATTTCTTGAAATTTACCCTAAGGGTGAAGTTGTCGATATTCTATGCAAGATCAGCCCGTGGTGTAACCATTCACACTTACCGTTGCAGGTAGAGAGGGTATCCTGAGTGAGGTTTTTGGATAAGTGTTTGTGGGTTCGCAAGTGATGGGAGTGTGGATTTGGATTTGAGGAAAGGGGGTGCGGGGGTGCGGGGTGGTTTAGGGTGAGGCGTTAATGGGAGTAGTATATAGTTTTGTGCTGGACTGATGAAACTTGGTGAGTACATGTATCTTAGTAAACAACTATTATTGATTTGGAAAGAAGGTCACCCATCCCTACTTTTCATGCTCCCGTTGTTCATTCATGTCAATGTAATAATAGTTCTAACTTATAAATATGGTTACTTAAATGTTTATTCAATGCACACGCTCTAACTACAAAGTGAGGAATACACTGAGAAAGTTACATCAACGGTCACGAGTTACAGAATGCTCACGAAAAGTGACTTTTAAAGATATATGTGTAAGGAATATTTGACTTTTCGGTCTAGATCTCGGATTCCGTAGGTTGACCATTAAATGAACACTGACAGTTGCTCATAAAACCCTGGTGTCACCCGATGAATACTAGTATTTTTTCCAAAACAAATATTATGCTCAGACAGGTTTTCAAAATCACAATTAAAAAAAAAGATATATTACATGCAAATACCGATCGGATGCTGTATGACAACTTTAAATGTTGATTTCGTTGAGATTTTGATCTTTTCGAAACATTTAACTTTTTGCACCTATCATTTGTGTTTTTTTAACTAGGGTGATTTAAAACTATGGTTAAGGTTTATTTTGGCCCTCAGTTTATAAACAGGTTTTCTAACTGCATAACTTTCTATGTGGAGATAGTAGATCATATTTGCGATTGCACTATGAAACCTTAGTGTTAACTATGAAATGAAAGTATAACATTACATTTCTTCAATATACATATTTTTTTCCTAAACAGCCTTTCAAAAACACAATTGCACATCTTTCTAAAGAGAAATATTACATAATTTCTAGTAAATGAACACAAGCAGTTGCAAAGGTAATAACTGGTGTCACTATCGGAACACTAACGATTGCGCTATCAAAAGTTAGTGTTAACTTTTGAAATGAACGTATAACTACTTAAATTTTCCATAATAAATATTTGCAAGAACACCGTTGCACAACTTTCTAAAGAGAAATATTACATCAAATCTGGTAAATGAACACTAACAGTCGGAAATGTAACACTAGTGTCACCAAATGAACATTAGGGGTTAGCGCTATCAATCCTAAGTGTCAACTTTTGAATTGAAAAAATAATACCTAGTTTCTTTTGAAAAACAAATATTATTTTGAAACAGGTTTTCAAAACCTCTATTGAATTTTTTTATATACAGAGGTATTGCATAGTTGAGAGATTACTGTAAACGACCGTTGAAATAAATATACTCTGAATGACAGAGAATAACAGCAGAAGGTAAATTTGTGGGGAGAAAAGGTCAATTTGTTGATGGACGAGGCGGGCACCACGCATAAAGGGACCCAAAGCAGACGAGCTAACCACTCTCTCTGCTGGACCCTGAGCAGGCAAGAGTTAATTAAGGCTTTGCCATAGCATGCATCCGCTGAATATGCAGGCTGGATAAATGGGCCGCCTCTGTGAAGCAGGCAACCAGCATGATAGCGCTACCATTGGGGTGTTTGCCGACGATATGGATAGTGCCTGCACAAAACCCAAACAACATGACTTTTATTCAAACGGAAAAAAATGACAAGCTTTCACTCTGAAATGTACATGAACGGAGCATGAAGGCTGGGCACAGGGATGGTGGTTTGGGATTTAAATGGCTGCGGAAGACGATAGAGTGAGAAGTGAAGAAATTTGACGTAGTGAGGGCTGTGACGTGGTGGTAACGTCACAAGCGCGTGGCGGTTTGCGGGGTTAGAATGTAAACATAGACATGTGGCAGAATAAATATTATAGTTGAAGAATTGGTGTTGACATGTTAGTAACCGCATTTAGCTGTTTAGGGCTAAATGTTATTATTATTTGAAATGAGTGTATAATATCCAAAACAAATAAACTGTTGGCCAAAAGAAACTTTATCACTTTGAAAATGAAACTGCAAAAAATTGAGATCAAACTAAATTAATGCAAAACACATCGTCAAGTAGCAATAAGGGTATATTATTCATACGGACGACATGTAAGACATTCACACTGATATAACACCACAAAGGAAATGCTACGACTGACACCCGAACAACGCCACGGGGCCCTTGGTATGATACAGATGGGAGCCACCCATGCCCACATTGCTAGAACTTTTGGTTGCTCCCGTGTTGCTGTAACGAACCTGATGCAACGTTATAGACAGGCTGGACAGACATCCGCACAGGCAGTGCCAGGGTAACTTCGCCCAATGAAGACCGGTACTTGAGTAGTTTGACCTAATAGCTCAATGTAGGAAGTCGAAAACCTATCTGATTGTAGTATTTGTTTGTGGAAATAAATGCAGTAATTATACATTCATTTCAAAAGTTAACACTAAATCTTGATAATGCAACCCCTGTTGTTCATATGGTGACACCATAGGTTACATTAGCAACTGTTAGTGTCAGTTGGCCCAATATGATCTCATATCTTCGCATAGAAAGATATGTAATTGTGCTTTGGAAAACCTGTTTTAAAATAATATTTGGTTTGAAAAATAAACTAAGTATATACATTCATTTCAAAAGTTAACACTAAGGGTTAATTTTGCAACCCTTATTAGTGTTCATGAAGTGACACATGGGGTTACTGTTAGTGTTTACTTGCCGTAAATGATCCAATATTTCGAAAAGAAAGTTATGAAGAAATACTAGTCTCAATATATATAAAAAAAAACATTTGGAAAATAAATTAATATTAGTTTCAAAAGTTAACACAAAGGGTTGATACTGCAACCCCTAGTGTTCATATGATGGCTGTCAATACAGTTCAGTCTATTTCTCTGAAAAATCAACAACGGTGGTACAAGAGTGTATAAATAAACAAACTTATAATATGTAATAATTTTTAATTTGAAGTTTGCACGATATGCGGCTTTTCCATTGGACGAGAGGTCGGTCACATGACCGCGAAATTGACGTTGATAAGTGTATTAACGACACAATTTGACGTTCATACGTTTTTCACGAGACCGTGTTCTTGAAATGACGTAAACACTGACGGACTACTTCCACATTCCTGAGGAAGCCCCTGGGAATTCCCTAGCACGAAAACATACATAAGCGTTCTTTCTGATCATTTAGAACCTTTATTCTTGGTCTTAGCGTTTCATCATTCCGAATTATGTTTTCGACATAACATCAAAGTTTCAATTTAATAATTGTTTCACATTCCGTACTAATAATTATACCAATACATAGTATGAACCCTTGATAGAAAGTAATTAGGAATGGTTATAGTTCTTGTATCCATTTCCCAAAAATAACTGAGGTGACACCACGTCTGGTAAATCTTTGTTGAGCTGGCTTATCCCTCAACTCTTCTCTCGGGTTTATCTTTTTGCCAGTATATAGCTACCCTAACAACTTTAGATTCATCGACCTTATTAAAAAGACTAACTTTAAGAGAAGGCAAAAGTGATGCAAATCAATTTTGGAGCTGCCCCACCACACAGAAAGGCTGTCTACAGGAGAAAAAGAGAACTGACTTGTGCGCATGAAAGGAGCAACTAGGACTAGCCAGAAGATTGCCCTTCAATACCTGGATGCCCCTGATGCTCAAGAAATGAAAACTGAGGAAATATGAACTGAGAACTTATATTAAAATTGTTTGTGCAGAGTCTTCTTCTGTTTTAAACCTAAATGCATGCTAGCAATGGTGCTTTCATTTATGAATTGTCATAACTTGTTATTATTATAAAATTGTCAAATGTCAAATGAAAGATTGTTATAAAATTACACGTATCCGTGGAGAGCGGAAGGCCCGGGGTCCGAACCCCGGCCGCGAAATACCAAAGACGTTGAAAGATGGTACTTGTTCTTACCTTGTCTGGCGCTCGGCATTAAACAAAGATTGCTCGGAGTCAGTATACTGTGTCGGGGTTGGCTATTCAACTGCGGCATGTTATCTAGCACTATAAATCGGCATAAGTCCGGACTAGTCCTAGCAGCGACACACACACACACACACACACGCGCGCACGCACGCACACACACATACACGTGCGTGCATGCACGTCGCTATATAAGTGCAATAATCTGGGACGCGACGTACCCAATTTCACTTCATCTCACCTTATACTATTAATTCATTAACACGACTACGTTTCTTATGAATTTTACAATTTTTATTGCAGTTACAGTACTTAATCAACTGTTTTAGGTTAAAGGCGATTTTGTTTTAATAAAGTCTGAATGTAATATTACCATTTTAACACAGAGTACTAGTCGTAAAACACGCCGTTACAAATATAGCAATGATAGGCATCTTCCTGGATTTCATCTTCCTCACATTACCCCAAACACACCCTTCCACGCAGCTTGAGGCAAGTTTGCGCTCGCGGCGATACGTGCTGCTACCTGTAAGCCATTCTTCAACATGAATTTTACGCATAACTACATGCGAAAAGTAATATTTAGATATGGTCGTAACTTTCATGTTTTTTTAAATATCTTACCCAGTTAGTATGTACTGTTTTGGGGCCCCAGTGAAAACAGCAACTACCGAAGAGGAAACGCCTGATAGGGTTAGCGGCCACCGCGTCTGGAGAAAACGGCCTCTGAAAAAAGAAAGTAACAATATGGTGTTAAAATCAGTTTGAATGTCATTCAAAAGTTAATTTGTGATATTTTGGTTAACATTCCACATGTAATTTACATAACTGATTCGATCACCATGTTTTGTTACAGTTCGCACTAACCCCATTGGCCGTTTTCTCTTATGCAAGGGCCATTTTCTCTAATTACCCGGTGGCCGTTTCCTACGTTGGCCGTTTTCTCCAGTTCCCCTGTTTGTGTTTGGCTTTTGGTGTTTGGTGATAGGTGTTATACATATACGTCGTGTGCCACCTGGAGTCCTGGTTGTGTGGCAAGGTATTTCAGTAGTCTGTAGACACGGTCGTAAGTCTGGCAGAGGAAGGAGACTGGGTGCAACATCTGGCCGTCAGTTATGGCATATATGCGTATAGCTTGTGGAAGATCCTTGGCACAACGTAGAAAGTCCCCACTGCAAATATGGCGTCTGCTGCACAAATTTGTTCCATGATAATTGTCAGGAACTTCATAACCCTCAGTCTTGAATAGCTCTGGGATGATGAGGTCACGTCGGCGGGAGGGTAGGGTTGAGTAGCGTCTGTTCCTTGCTCGGTACAGGTTGTCCTTGTTTTTTTCCCAGGCCCTTCACCTACACGTAGAGAGTTCACGTCTCGATAAAGTTGTGGAAGTGGTCTGAGTAACGTCTCAACCTTTAGTAACAAAAGTGTTTCGCGAACCTATCCCATTTCCTCTTTTCAATGACTGTTACTTTACATTTATATTGTGCTAGCCTGGCCATGAATAGATGTTTAAAGAAAAACCGTGATTTTGTGTTAAGTTTCCCCACGAGAAGAAGGACACACTGATCTATATGTCTTTGAAGAGATATAAGGCCCGCCACGAGCAATTGCATTAGGTGTTTGTCTTGGGAACACTTGTATTGTCTTACAGTAGTATTGTTGTATTATTTCTAACATTTCATATTCTTTGAGCGAAAGCCTTGCCCACACATTACAGCCGTATGGACGACATGGTACAACAACTCTTTCCCATATACGAACAGCAGCAATTGGGTTAAGACCACCAACCTACAATCCAAAGTTCTGATTAATATTTATCAATTTTCTGAGTTTCTCACAAGCAAGGGTGGTACGCTGTATGGATGATCTGCATGTATAGATAATTACTCCAGCATGTATAACTGAATCCTATACTGGAAGTTTAATTTCACCTTGGTACAAGTTTGAGGGTGGCGTTAGTTTTCTTGCACATCTAAAGGATAATAAAACACTTTTACTTGCATTGTATTTTAACAGTCATCGGTTAGCACACATTTCTGTGATATGTAGACTCAGTCTTTTCTGCAAGCCCGTGGGGCAACTCCTTAATAAAGGTGTATCATCTGCAAGGAGTAAACATAAACATAAGTCCACAAACAGTCGTTCAATTGATACAGTATGTCATTGATATGGAGCGTAAAAAGCCAAGCAGATATAACTCGACCCGAGCCAATGCCTTGTTTGACATGAAATACATCAGACTTAATACCAGCATAACTAACACATGATTTCGAACGCTTTCTCATTATCGAGGAAATTGCAGTATACAGGTGAGTCACTCTCGTTATTGTAGTCAAGACTACTAGTCCTTTGGATACACAAACAAATTATGTGAATTACACAACACACAAACATGATTTAGGGGATGCAATTTTGTAAATCGCATCCCCTAAATCATGCCTATTACCAAATAAAACTCAAATGCGCGCGCTTCCAGGAGATTGCTCGTTCTTATCAGATACAAGATATTTTGACCGACTGACAGGTCAATCAACATTAAATCTTGTGTCTAAACATGACTCTAGATTTTGGTATGTCCGCATTATCAAATCTATATGTAAAGATAAAGAAATTGAGTTAGAACTAACACCAGCCAACTTGTGATATGTAGGACGTTCCGTGGGTACAGAACGAAACGACAATGGGGAAACACACATCGGATTGTAGATGGAGGGTGAATACAAACCTTGATTTGTGACCGAACACTGCGCGAAGTGGTCTTACCCTTGCAACGTCAGGCAGACTTGAAACTTCCTTTAAATATCAGTATCAATTATTCCACCATCATTTACAGTGTCGATGCCCTGCAAACTTTGAAAACTGCTTTCGTCTGATGTAGACTGATTTCATGTAACCCATTGTTCATGACGTGTTTCTGACCTATTTTGTGCTCGTGTGAATAATAACCGCTTACCAGCGTTGTTCTTTGTCTTTTATTGAGTTGATCTGTCTTGGGACACATTCTATACATTTTGTTTACAAAACGGTAACGCTGCCATCATTTAGTAATTTGCTCATGCTCTAAAAAATAGCGTAACTCTTATGGTGTTTTTGTTTTTATTATTACTCTTAAAAGTGACCTAACAGTATCGACAGGTAATCGTCTTATCTTTGAAGGCAGCTCAATATACCGTAAAACCGTACTTATGGCCAAAAGACAAACTTGAACTACAGAATGATAACCCAAACGAAACATCTGTGTCACAAGATGAATTTTGTAAGTTTCTGACCAGAGGATAAGTGATGCATCCCACTTGACGTCATAAACGGTTTAACCTCATATGTTCAGCTACTTACATCAGCGTTTTCCAAAACAAAACTTTGATTTATATGTGTGTTTGTATTGTACGTGCACTGCATTGTTTGAAGTGTTAATATACTGAGTCAAATTAAAAACTTCACATTTTTAAAAGTAATCCCATATATGAAATACAACGGACAAATGTATCAGAGAAGGTAATTTTTAATCATTAATGTCCAAAGAAGGATTTTAATTAACGATGGTAACCATAATTTGTTCCAAGCACCTACGGTATTCGGTAATAACATCAACAGTTTAAATCATAAGTCCCAAGCACGAGAATCTGATGGCACACAAGTTCAGTAGCGTGTATGGCCACCGTGTGCGTTGACAACTGCTACACAACGCCTCCGCATGGACCTTGTGATGCTTGTGAACACATGATTGGGAAGACGACGCCATTGTTGCTGAAAAATGGTGCCAAGATCTTGCAAATTCTGTGGTTGGTTCTGGAGAGTGCGCATACTTCTGCCAAGAGCATCCCAGACGTGTTCGATGGGATTGAGGTCGGGAGACCTTGACGGCCAGTCCGTGACGTTGACTCCCGCATTCTGAAGGAAATTCCTTGTCAAAATTGCTGTGTGGGGTCTGGCATTGTCGTGTTGGAAGATCAAACCGGGTCCATGTGCTGCCATAAAAGGCAGAAGTTCTGGTGCCAGTACCTGGTCGCGGTAAGCAGAAGCGTTGAGGTTGCCACGGATGACAAGAAGCCTGGAACTTGCGTTGCCACAGAAAGCACCCCACACCATGACACTTCCGCCTCGGAATCTGTCAACTGCCTGTACGCAGTCAACTTCCTGTACACAACACTGGGCGTAACGTTCATGACGGCGCCTCCAAACCCTCGCCCTGAAGGTGAGCAGTTCTCAGACGGTTTCGAACAGTTTGCGCACTCAGCCTACCCCTAAACAGTTCATTTCTGGTTGATGTAGCCGTCAAAAATCGGTTATTGGGACGATACTCACACGTGGTCGACCTGGCCGAGGGCGATCAGCGGTGGTATCCGTTTGCTGTAGACGCGTCTGTAAATCATAAACAGTCCGTCGACTACAAACCCATCGTTCTTGCGAATTCAGCTACGGACGTTCCCGTCTGCAACATGCCGATGGCACGTTCACGTTGCACATTTGAAAGACGTGGCATGACAAATGGCCATAAAGACTTTTGTTTTCTTGTGTTATTCTTTTTTTATTAATGACTGCTAACAAGTATGGCTGAAAACACGTGCGGTATTAAGGCCACGTGACCAGTTGCACGTGAAAAAAACACTTTTGCCACTATAGTGCTGTGCACATGATTTTGATCGATTCACCTGCACAAAAACGGGTGTTATCTGAAGACAGTACGTGGCCATTACTGTTTAAATACACAATAAGGGCCCACAATGATAACTGGTCAAAATGTTAAAATTTTAGGATTGTGAAGTTTTTAATTTGGTTCAGTATATATGAATAATTATTCCATTAACATGTAATACCACTGGAAGCTAATACACTTCTAGTTCTGCTTGGATTTCAATGTTTTATATTTTTTTAGTAGCTTAACGGCAACATTTATATAACATGTGATAAGAATGACGTGAATGAGAATAACATAAATTCCGCTCTGTTAGTAGAATGATATATTACAATTCCTTGTATGAAAATATTTCTTGAAATAAATTTTGGAAATATCACTTTGTCTATTTGATCAGGTTGCATCAACAGATTATCGACAGGTGTATCATCAAGCAACCAGTCACATATTATATAAATTGATTAACCGAAAAGATCGCCCGACAGATATTGAAATAACTTGCGCGGTAATATACTAAACTTCATTTTAAAAAAAGAAATCTTGACAAGAAGTATTTTGAGAGATCAAACGTCGATACAACTTTACCATTGTATGTCTTTTCATTACAAAAGTGTTGTACTAAACTACATCAATTTGTTGTACATTTCAGGACGGACTTTATCAAAGCTCTTCTTGAAGATTATGATAACCGTGTGACCCCAACGTTTGATGAAGGTAATTCCATTCGTCATCACTTACTCCTGTCCGTCAAAAATAAGCAGACACGCCCCCTATCGATCAATGTTATGTTTGAAAATACGACAAATCAATCTGAATGGACGCAATTATAGATATGATTTTTATTTGTTTGTTTGTTGTTTAACGCCGCATTTAGCAATATTCCAGCTATGTGACGGTGGTCTGTAAATATTCGAGTCTGGACCAGACAATCCAGTGATTGATGTCATGAGCATTGATCCATGCAATTGGTATACGAACGATGACATGCATGTCTTGAGACCACACGCCATACCTCATTTGGCACGTCGCCGCAACCACGAGTTTCAGGATGATAACGCCCCTGCCCACACTGCGAGAGCAACGAGAGACTTTCTCAAGCAGAATGGCATCAGAACCATGCAGTGGCCTGTCCTCAGTCCCGATTTAAATCCCATTTAGCACCCATGGGATGAGATTCAAAGACGGCTGAATGATGTCCGACCAAGGCCGACAACTGCAGCAGAACTGCGTCAGGTGTTCCTCAAAGTGTGGGCTCACGTGCCTATGGCCTTCATCAACCGCCTCATCCATTCCATGTATCGACGTTGAACGGCAGTCAACAATGCACATGGCAGACACACGAGATTCTGACTTGTGATGCCATTTCCTCAGATACTAGTGTTTACAGTGTTTGGACAAATAAGGTTTCTAATATATCTATCCATGGTGACGTTTCTTTTGCGATTCAGTATATTTGGTATGTCCTGAAGTGATGTCATTAAATTGGAAATGCTTATAACGTTGAGGTAGCTGCAACTTTCGGTTTAAAGGTTTTACTTGTGTGTGTGTTTTTTTACATGAGGAGGTAATGTTTTGCAGAATTGCTTATAACCTTATGTTTTGGATAGATAGACAATGACTGAAATGCACTGCATTGTATGATACACTATTAGGGAGCAATTTGAACACATGTTTGAGATAGTTTAAGATATCCGACTGATGCTTTCATCACCCGAAAGCGCTTTTTCTATTAATCCTTTGACCGAAAAGGTGTGCCAGTAATTATGACGGGTTACACCCCGAGGTGTCATTTTGTATGGGTTGGGCAGGTCCACCAACCAGTCAGCCATATACTTAGTTCATTTTTATGAAATTGCTGAACTTCAATTTTACTTCCACACTCTTGAGTTTAGTCAATGCGCAAACACAGGAATCAAATCATGTATACTGCTTACAGAGAAAACACGATACTGGCAATTGCTACATCTACGAGAAGCAATTACGAGGAAAGGGTTCTAGTGCACATGAAACATCTAGTTGAAGACCACAAGTAGGATGGTAGTAGTGCTTAATGTAAAAACACATTTCGTATCAATGAATTGTCGAATTTAATACAATTTCATTGTGGATTGCTACGATGGAAACACCACTCTTGTTATTACTCGGGAACGGTTTGCGATCAGTGTTTACCATTGTACCTTGAATATTTCCAAAATGTATTGTGCTGTACATTGACCCGTGTGTGCAAGGACATCTTTGAAGCAATATGTATGACTTATAAATAATAATCATGTACCACTTTTGCATTTCTAGGCACCCCTACTGAGGTCGATGTTTCACTATTCATCAACAACATAGACTCCATCAGTGAACAGACAATGGTAAGTTACAGTTTAAAATTGGTTTTTGTATAGTATTCTTCTGTGTCATGGAATATACAACACCACTAGTTATGCTGTGTCAAGATTCATTTATTTAGTTCTCACTATCTGACAGACTACAAGTATATACCGATCTGCGTATCTGTCTTTCAGGAATTCAGTCTGAATGCCTTCGTAGTCCAAGAATGGAAAGACAAACGCTTGGAGTTTCTGGGCCTTATAGATGCTGAATACCTGGAATTGGACACGAAATTGATGGATGGTGTGTGGGTGCCAGATCTGTATTTCTCTAACGAAAAGCGAGCGTCCTTCCACTCTGTGACCGTACCCAACAAAATGCTACACTTGTATAGTGACGGCCACGTAGTTTACAAACTAAGGTAGGCATTTTTTTGTGTATTACTATTATGTCGCGTGGACCACAGCATGTCACATAATGTGTGGGTGATTACGTTGACAGATGACACACACTGTTTGTTAGTTTGAAATCTTACAGGAAGCATTGTGTGGTAGGAATGATTAGATCCGTATGAATGGTGTTCAGAGTTTCAGGACCGCGGTGTGATTTTTACACCACGAGGTAAACATGTTGAGATATGTCAGTAAGGCATGGGCAATGTGAATGTTTTGGGTCATTATCAATGGTATGGTAATTGGTTTTGTCATTGAATAATGCTTGGTATCTATTGTTGTAAAATATTGTTAATATAAGCGACAAAACCCTAAAGCCAAAAGAAATCTGTGCTAAAAGGAGAGTCAATTTTACTATTCCGACTGTATCATGAGCATGTGTTTAAGAATCACCATCAAAAAGTAATGACACCAGGCGTTCGCGAAAAAGGTAAAATAAAGAATCTCACCTTGATATCAGTTCATTGTTACCATAAGGCAACTCTCTTGTGCCCGGATTCTTGGAAATGGTATTGATGGTATAATCATGTATAATCACTGGTTAACTATCAAGAAACTATGAAAATAAAATAAAATTCAAGCCCTGCATTTCAGTACTGCATTTATGCTGACGTTGAGTATTTTCTCCAAGTTCAGAAAACAGGGACTTCCATTACAATATTCTTTTTTGTCATTTCATCGATGTATACGTGCATCTGGTATTTTCTAGACTAAGAGACATTTGTGACAATTCAATACACATTTCCTTGCATTTACCTGTCACACTTGCACATATAGGGTGTCCCTGACGGCGTCATGTCCAATGCAGTTACAAAAGTACCCCATGGATTCACAGATGTGCTCCTTGTTGGTTCAAAGCTGTGAGTATTAGTAATATTACTCTGTTAAACTTGCAGTGTAAAATGTGAGACATGCGGCATCCAGTATCACTGAATATTTGCTGCCAAAAGGTTACTTTTTACGGTGGAAGACAATCTGAATGTTTTCGATTTGATTATGTATTTGTTTGTTTCCAGTCGCCTTTTCAAAGAGAAGTCTAATGTTCAAATGGAAGGATGAGGACCCTGTCAAACGGCGATTGAAACTGCAGTTGCCTCAGTTTAGCTTGAGTGATATAGAAACCCGCAACTGCACAGAGGAGGATGAAAACGGTACGCTTCACTGTCATGAAGTTAAGCCGAGTCAGTGTGATTGTTTGATATTTGAAACATTTAGAGGTTTTGAATCGCATTTCGAAAACTTTAAATTCTAAAATGTCATTGTGGAATTACTATTTCACTATCTGTTTTAATTTAGAAGACGTTATGACAGAGCTAGCCGTAGGAAGTCCTGATGCTATCATACCAATGAGTACAACTAGTAATTAACCTATAGGCCTTTTTAAAGTGGAACTGCTAAAATGAATTGATGTATTTCAGCGTGATCGTTTGTCTGACCGTTCATCCGTTTGACCGTTCCCTGTCCATTCGACTGTTATCTTACGAAACCTTCTCTAAAACAAGGTGAAGAGATGTCTAGCACCAGAATAGATCTCAGATGTGTTAAGGATGGTAAAATGAAAATGAAAAGCGACAAAACTAAATCCATAATCAGAAATAATCCCTGCTGAAAGCAGTGTTCTTTTTATCATTCCGACTCAATACACAAAATAAACCAGAGCGACATTCGTATTGTTTAGATGTACCTACTTTTCAAGATTGTCCGATGTTTCATTACCTCTAGCTTAACAACTGTAGAAAGAATTAGGTACCACCAAAACATCAACTGCATTCAAAAGACTGTCTGCATGTAAGATAATGCCACGCGTTTATCTCTTCTTAACATATGTCCTTTAGGTTGTTAAATGTCTTCCTCACAAATTTAATTTTCTGGTATTTAAGGGACGGCACAATAAATTAGTTTTGCAAGCTTAACATTTATCTTCCATTTGGAATAATCATACAAAGCATGAACAAAAAGCTTGGATCCACACTAAGCAGGAACTTGTAAACAGCGTAAATCAAGAACACAATTTGTAACATCAATAAAAGATAACCATTACCTCTACATTTAGCATTTACCGACATTACGAACAGGTTTCAGAAGCTGAGAATCGAGGCCATTTCGGAATTAAGTTTCTCCCAGGAGAGCTCCGTTGTGACCAGTAAAAAACAAGATTTGATATCACTGAACATATTTTGAATCTGTGTTAACTTTCTTCAATTACGTCTCTCTGTTTGACTTTAACTTTTAAAACCAAAGTTACAGTTTCGAAAGCCCCGAGAAATATTAGTAAATATACAATATATAGTACATGCTAAGTTTGGAAAAATGCTTTCAGAGTCTGCTTGCACGTGTGTTACTATTTCATTATTATGTACAAACAAAGCAACTACGTCTTACGGCTTAGTGTGGTAATAGGTCTGTTTGAGTTGGGATCTCACGGATTCCCCTTTTTGTAGATTGGACTAAATATTCGTGTTATCCCAGCGTCTGGTGCAACACTTGGCGAAAGTCTAAGGTCACACAACTTTACATACAGCTGATCAGTAATTTCCAAAGGAAAAATAACCTATCTCGTCGTCAGTGTTAATTTGTTTTCATTCTTTGAAAAGGCCATAAATATTGTACTGTTTTACTATATATTATTCAGACAAAGCTTCAAAACTTTCGATAGTGGGCGATGATATAATTGACAAGGGGGATTATTTGTTATCTTCGATCCGTCTTGCCATAAGGACTCGTAGACGTACAGGCCTTTCTATTGTAAAGGTTTATGCGTTTATGCTGGTTCATTGCATTCACGACCTTAAAAACACGCGGTTGATTGGTTGGTTGGTTTGTTGTTTAACGCCGCACTCAGCAATATTCCAGCTATATGACGGCGGTCTGTAAATAATCGAGTCAGACAATCCAGTGATTGATATCATGAGCATTGATCCACACAATTGGGATCGATGACATGCATCAACCAAGTCAGCGAGCCTGACCACCGTTAGTCGCCTTTTACGACAAGCATAGTCGCCTTTTACGGCAAGCATGGGTTGCTGAAGACCTATTCTACCTAAAAACACACGGTAATTACATTATGGCAACACGGGGGTTTGCCTAATTCAAGTTCTCCTACCAACCCCACGGTTTTGGAAAATAATCCGTAAACAAGTTAGTGAAAACAAGAGGCCTCAGCAGCATTTTCCCTGAGGGAGTAGTACAGACAGGCATTGCCAGCTGAGCGTGTTGTCTCACATATACACACCAGCAAACATCCTGAGACGCTTTTAAGGCGGAAATCTGGAGAAAGATCTCGTTCCACATCTACTGATTTCCCTAGTCTGGTTTAATCAATGTACTTTTCAAATTGCTGTTGCTAATGAATTGTGATCTACATGTGAGTAGCCATATGCCTGTGGTTCTTTTGTGTACACAAAGTACAGTTTTTGCTTTTAGCCTTTGATTCAATCAATTGCGCTTGCATGGTATGAAAAGAAATATTGTTTTACTTTTGAACAAAGATCATCAAGGATATTTTTTTCGAGGAGACGAAAACGGTTCCTTGAAGAAGCACATAATCACTCACTGCCAGTGATCAAATTACAATTGTACATAAGGGTATGTATAATCGTATTAGTGGGTGATAAATTTGGTTAGGCGCATTCGATTTTGAATTGAAAGGTACAATATTCTATCACATATTAACATGTCAACAAAAGCTTTCAGATAATTATTTTCCAAAAGGCTTGATAAATTTCATTTATATTGATTGGTTGAAAGTAATCACCACATTACAATAAACAAAATGTTCAGCCCTTGAGTGTTCCAGCTTCAGCTCCCAAGCTAGCTGTTACAGTGAACCTGGTATGAGGGGGCGAGCAGGCCAAGCACAACTCATATCTCCCTTATTGGAGGTTTACTCTTTTTACGTCTGATAATAGGAAGAGACGGTCCCGTTGGGAAATCAGCAGAATAAGTCACAGAGACGCTTCAAATTAAACTGATGTTTGCAATGTTTACATCACACAAGCTCGGAGGTGACAAGGAGGCGCAAATATGGCAACCGCTATTTCATAATATACTGAAACAAGTCAGAATTGCACGTTTATAACACATTTTACAACAATTAATAAGACTTAAGAAGTGAATGTCATAACTTAGTACGCCTGGTTATCAAATATATTCCATCAACTCCTTCGAGATTTGTGTCTCTTTTTATAGGATGATATTCATTTGATTTACATATATTTTAAATAACGTTATGACATGGTTCTATTTCGACTTTTTATTGTTTCGTTCGTAAGTCTTTTGTCATGCTAGTTGGTATGAAACTTAAAAATAGATATACAATATAAAATGAAAATAATTATGGTAAAGTTCTTTATGAACTAAAAATAAGAAGACTTTTAAATCATCAATAACATGACACAATGAGATATGAAGCTTGAAGCTGTTGCAGAGCAGTTGAAATGATTCCTCCAATACACAATGTTAAGAAATACATCATTTGAACGTGTGTGTGTGATTTGTTTTCATTTCAGGGAATTTTACGTGTATAGCCGTTGACTTCCATCTGCAGAGGAACATTGGTTTCTACATGATACAGATCTACATTCCCAGCATGCTGATCGTACTGCTGTCGTGGGTGTCTTTCTGGCTCAATGTGGACGCTGTCCCCGCACGCATCTCACTGGGCATTCTCACTGTCCTCACCATGACAACACAGAAATCTATGGCCATTTCCTCTCTACCCCGGGTTTCCTATGTGAAAGCGATTGATGTGTGGATGGCAGCCTGTCTTTGTTTTGTATTTGCGTCATTGCTAGAGTTTGCTCTGGTAAATGTCATGGATAGGAGACAGGTGAAGCGCCGACAAGCACCAAAGGACATATCTCTGGATATTGTGGAAAAGTCTCCACTGAGGGTAAACACCACTGTATTGTTGTTTCTGACTGATCAGAGTTACTTCTCAATTTGTATCAAGTATGATTCGTTATCCAGTAATGCTGTTAGAACTGCGTATTTGGGCTTGGCTAATGGTTGCAATAGAAACAACTGGTTTCATATTGTCGCCGACAGATTTATATTGCGTTCAGCATAAAAGACCATGTAGTAATAATTGAATTAAAAATACGTTTATATCTGATCTGTATGTTAAACTTTGTTGCAGCAAGGAAACAGTGAACCCGTATCCAAGTGGGTCCAAGATCCTTCGGGGGCCGCAAGAGCAAAGAATGTGGACAATGTGTCTCGAGTGTTTTTTCCTGGCGCTTTCATCGTCTTCTGTGCTGTTTACTGGATGGCCTATAGCTTGTAGACGGTACACATTATGAGGTAGTTTCGCATAATTAGAGGCAAGTTACACGACACATTGACAGTTCGTCTCAGCCAGTTACATCGTTCAGATGTATTGCAGTTTATGTTGTTGTTTTTACTAAATTCGGATCTTATTCACGTATTGAAATATTTCACTTTTATTGCACTGAGGAAATTTTTGTATTCTTCTTAAGTGTATGTACCGAACCGTGGAATAGCCAATGGGTATTTGTTGCTGTAGTGTACACGCAGTGCTCTGTCAGACATGTCAGGACAATATTGATTCACATGCACGGTTATAAATATTGCTATCACTTCAAAGCTTTTTTCTGTTTGACTTTCAAACACTGGGTAATCTATCCAATTTTCCGAATACGCTTTAACGCACACAAATTATAGCTACATCTGTATACTGGATTGTATTTCGTGTTCAAATACGTACTAGGTTTTCAGATAAATGGATGCTATAAACATGTCAGTCTATCTTATATATCATCATGAATTAACAGAGTAATTAAACCCCCTCACACATACAAACGCCCATGCTACTCATAAATTTGTAATAATTTGAATAAAGTAGATTAATTGCAGAGAAAATCTACTGAAGTGAAATTGTTTATGAATTTTAAAGATAAACATGTAATAAATATACAATATTCATGTCCGTCTCTCGCAAACCAAGTTTTGCTACAATTGACAATTCACAGGTAAACTATCACTATGCAGTGATAAATCGAACACATTCTGAGCTGCAAATAGTAGTTTATCATGTTTACCACACCAGATTACAGTTCACGCACACACACACACACACACACACACACACACACACACTCAGTGGCTTTGCAATGTTAGGTGTTTGTCAATGTATATTGCATTCAGTGAGTGAGTGAAACATCTACTGAATTTATACCAATACAATCGTGTCAACAACAGACAGTAAAACAACCAGTAACATATCTCAGAATTACGTTGCAAATTGGTTGTAGAATTCTAAAATTGGACATTTTACAATAAATCGTATATTTATATACTTATCCTATGTCACACTATGAATTTCTCCTTCTTTCGACCGTGTCTGAAATAGAGGTTTCCAGTTTCTTAAGTTAAGTCACCCGTACATACCTAATATCGCCATGGTCACGAACCAGATGTTGGTCATGCACGCTTGCACACTTCACACCTACAAGCACTGTTCATATGTCCATCCCAGCCAACTCATTCAACTCAAGAGCGTATAGACTAAAGGATGGACAATTTATTGCAAAATTTCCAAATCTTAAACTTATCCTGTCTCACACTATCGATTTATCCAACAGGTAGAGGGTGGGCCGCAACTCCCTAGTCTGTAAGTCAACAACTGCAGGATACTCAGAAGGAAGCGGGAACTAAAACAGTGGTACAATACTTAATAAAGTAACGAAGTTACGTGTCGTATGAAAAATTGCGTAGGCAGGAAAGGAAAAAACAAAGAGTTTAAGATCCTGATACTTGAACAAACGAAAGTCAATAAGTCAGGTACAATTTGTGTAACATGTCCATACGTGTAAGCAAGCGTAATCGTATGTCTAAACAGAACGAGTACAATTTATATTCTAGAAGGGTTGTATCCATTCGTGGAATCTACAAGATGGGATATCCCTATCTCCTTATGACCTCAGGGTCGACCCGCGTGGCATCTCTTTTATCGCTTCGTTGAACCCTCAATCACACTTGTTGGTAATTGAATCGATGGGCTAGGACGAGAAGAGGAAACAATCGGCAATACCCACAAACGGATCATCAATCCACTGCTTAGCACACATACCTAAAATAGAGGTGCGTGAGATAAGGGATCCGGATACCGAGATCGGCCGCGTCTAATGACGACTTCGAGTTGAAGACCGAGGTCTTTAGAGACGACTGATTATATCCTCCAACCGGATACTCATTCTGGGAAGCCCAAATGAATACAATAAACACAAACAATCATGACGAGGTTTATTATAAGTAGAGATTGCTGTAATACAACTCCATCTGCGCAGGTGTGTCTTGGAGACTTTTTGCGCGAGCACCGAAGGTCCGATTTTGGAAGGCCTTGAACGTCCGCCTGTGATATGTCTCGGAGGTAATGTGATGTCAATACTGTATCAGATTTCCAGAACTATCCCTCCATAATTGCTCAAAAGGAGAAATTATTGTGAAGAGCCATAGTGGAGGTGACAGCGAGGGTTTGATGCGACGGGAGCAGTGAAGGTGTAAGCCCGAATGTATCCAAAACGATATTGTTGTACGAGATATTTCCATAGTAGCTGTCGTGGAGAGCGGGATGAATCACCTCTTCCGTAATCGTCGAAGTGCCTTCGCTGCTTCCGAGTTCGAAACGCACATACTGTCTTCAATGTAATGTGTTCGAAGTCTTTCTCGGCCAGAGGTTTGTGATCAGCCGAAGTTCGATGATCCAAGATGATGTTTTGATCCCAGGTCGGCGGTAGGATCGTGATGTTTGGTCTGCCAACTTGTAAGATTGAATCAATGATTGCAGTCTGGCGATTGTAGAAATCGTTGCACCTGTTGTAGCTGTGTCAATGGAATTGATCACGGCCATGGCCAAGTATGTAGCTACAGTAGAACCTATAAAACTTACGAGATGATCAGAGATGATGAAGGTATTCAGCAATTTGTTGAGGAGGTGCCATGGCAGGGGTCTGCCTTTACAATGGTCTTAGCCAATCGTGAAGAGTATCCCTTGGAAATAACTGGCAAATACACTGGAATATTTTTGGATGTAATTGCCATTCCGTGGGAGATTGGACATATGAGATGCCAGGAATATGTTACCCCGAACTTGAATTTTGATTGAGTCGATCAGTTGGAAAACAATGTGTGGAGGACTGAAGGAGTGTCAACCAATGAGACACTGCCGGAATCATCGCTTTGTAGGTTGTTGATGTGAAGCTGGCATTCTTTGAGAGACAACCGCCCTGCCACTTGAAATTCTTGACAAGGAGCTCCCGTACCCATAATTGAGGCGTCGACGAAGAGGTGGAGGATTGGGGTGAATGGCTGCAAGGAAACACCTAACCGCCATTGGAGATGTGGATGTAGGTGGTGAGAGATTAGAAACTGACAATCATGTCCTGAAGGTATGGCTTGAGGAAACCCTGGATTGGACGTAGGTGAAGTTGACACCCTCTTGGTAAGGGCCTGTGCCTATGTGCATTGGCGTAAGGGTGGATGGGATGATCCTGGGGTACAAACACCTTGCACGGACTTGTGTTGAAGAGATGTTGTGTTGGAATCGTTTTTTTGTTTTGATGATCCAACCTAGTTGGTGAAGTAAATGTTGTGTGAAATCGACGTGTCAAAGAAGAGTGTTCAAATCCTCGTTGACTTGAATGCAGTTGCTGGTGAAAGATTCGAATGCCATGCCTCAAATGTTAAGGAATTTGACGATGGGTTTCCTGAGGCTAGTAAATATCCATGAGGCCGAAGAAATTCCAAATTGGAGCGCTCGCCATTGGCCAATGAACACGAACTTGAGAGATGGTGCTCTGGGGGGATAGGGACGGGTATGCATCTTGTAGATCTAGACTGATCATGAAATTGCCGGGATGAAGAATCGTTCGTAGTTTAGCGATTGATGTCATGCAAGTGTGGAAGAGTCTCAAGGCAAAGTTTGCTGAAAATGAGACGAAGTTGAGGACGTTGAAACCTGGTGTCATTAGTTGTGTGACCAGACATTTTACTGCGTTCTTTACAAGCAACGTGCTTATGGCATCTAGGAGCACTGGAAGCTGTTTGTCTGGATAAAGAGGCTTGGACGTTGTCGGAGGTGTTGTCACGAGAGGTAGAGGATAACCTGTTTGTAAAAGGTCAACCCCGGATGCATGTTTCATAATTCTTCGGGGGAAGAAGCATGAACTAAGGACGATGAAAGCACTTCAATCGCCGATAGAATTTTGAAAATCAAAGGAAGCATGACGGCAAGATGGCGGCAGGCCGAGGTTGTATGTGATATCCTCCTTGTTGTGTTGAAATTTATGAAGACGCAAAGACGATCTGAAGTAAATAACACTTTTTAATTGTATAAATATTGTCAGAGTACACTCCAAAGATACCTTGTGAGCCAATTTCCCGATCCAATCACAGAATTGAGCCATGATGTCGACTCGAGAGGGCCGAGAGACGGGAAACGCTAGTCAACACAAACACAGACAACACAGAAGTGTGAGCGAAAAACGGAAACCATCGGGATCCCCAACGGATTCAATACCATAAAAAGACCCCGAAACAGATGGTCAAATCTACATTAAATATGACTGATGTGTTTTCGCTTGGAATGAACAGAACACCAAATACAGCCGAGAAAACAAACAGTATCAGTATCGCGTTGCGATCGGGGTGTTCATCTATGTTGTAAAGTCTTCTAACAGGTTGTGTCAGTTGTTTATCTGCCAATCTCCTATCACAAAGTTTCCTTTGAACGAGCTGGACATTATGCATTATATTTTATCACTAGAAGTGAAAGCTTGTAACACTCGACTGTGCCTTTGTGTTCTGCAGGCTTATGTCGGCAATGTAAATGTAATTCTCGTACTCCTATTGTTAATTCAGCTTGCAGGGGACGTTGAACTTAATCCTGGCCCACTGACCGGTGATATAACTAATCGTGTCGATCTCCCATCTAAATACCAGGAGTGTCCGCAATAAGCAAACGTATCTCCCATAATATTTGTCTGAATATGATGTAGTTTGTTTCGCTGAAACACATCTGGACGAATCTTTAGATAATGAAACTTTACAGTGGCAATTATTTCATGATCCAATACGGAAAGATAGAAGTGCTTTTGGGGGAGAGGTTATGGTGTTTACCACAAAGTGTTTAACATACAAGAGAATGCACGGGTTTACTCTCACTTTGCCAGCAGGCTGGGGAGATTAACTTATACGGTCCAGTGACCTGCCAGCTATAGCCTGTTCCGATTATATCTGAGCTCCATGATGACTTATCCGTGACCCACTGTAGGCCAAACTTAACTGATGAAGCGAACTGTGTTCAGCTTAACAGATATGGCTTAATTATTTGATGTGAACATAAATCACTGATTACTATACTTTTCCAAACAGACAAATTGAGTGAGTTTAAAATAACGGGTATATACACTGTACATGTATGGAGGTGCCATTTGAGAATTTATCGCAAAATGGCAAATGCACAGGTAAACGTTAAGTTCATCCCTAATTCGCGAGGTGGACAGAGTTTAGTGTATGGTGGACATAAGTTCAGAGTCAAGACAAGAAGACGAGACACAGTGCACTGGAGGTGATAAAGACTGGATGTCCTGCAACCATCAACACTGCCAACAATCTCATCACCACCTACATGAACATCCATTACCATCTTCCCGATGAAGCCAAGTTGAAAGTCGACGTCTCCCTTGCCTCCATGATAGATACAGTTCAAGTTCACCCTAGCCCGGTGTCTATCTAGTATCTATCTGGAGTTGGAAACTTTGCTGAATATGTCAGTGGGTAGAGGGTGGTGAAAGACTCATGTGGAACCACCATGATACAATCGGCCCTAGAACAACTAACCACGTCAAGGGATGGCATTCCAAGAACTAGAACTAGAACTAGAAAATATTACTGATGAAAGTATATGGGTAAAAATATTTCTTCCTCAAGGGCCTTTATTACACTGTGTTGTTTACAGACCAGAACACAATTCTATACAGTTTCGGAGTCGTTTAGATAATTCTATTGAAGTTGCATTGAGTATTTCTAGTAAAATAGTGATTGTCGGTGATTTAAAGGAAAACTTATTATCTAACAGAAACAATCGCAATTGGGATCGATGACATGTATCAACCAAGTCAGCGAGCCTGACCACCCGATCCCGTTATTCGCCTTTTACAACACGCATAGTCGCCTTTTACGGCAAGCTTGGTTTGCTGAAGACCTATTCTACCCCGGAATCTTCACGGGTCCACATTTAAGAAAGGGGTGTAGGAAACGTAATAGGTTACGAAAGAAATAAAAAAGGAGTAATAAGGAGACAGATATTATTGAATATAAAAAACAACGCAATAAAGTCAACAACATGAAAAGTTATGCGAAAGAAAAGTTTCTAACATCGATGAATCTCTTTCGGAACTATATATAGTAAATAAACAATCATACTGGAAATTATTAAGATATATTGTCAAAAACTCTGGAACATCTTCGAGCATTCCCCAGTTAAGGAAACAAGATACGGATGACTGCCCCAGTTTATTTTCAGATTTAGAATAATCAGAGAGATTAAATGAATATTTCCAATCCATATCTTCCCTAACTGAAGAACGGGAAAAATTACCATATTTCAAGCAACGCATTAAGAGTATTTTTGACAAATTAACTGTCTCAGAAAATGAAATAGCTGACGTTATAAAATGTCTGCAAATTAATAAGGCATCTGGTCCAGACAGAATAAGTCATAACCTATTAAAGAAAACAGTAAACCACATTAGCATTGTTTCATGTATGTTGTTCAATCATTCATTGGCTTTAAATGCATATCCAACAGAATGGAAAAGAGCGCATTTTATGCCATTATATATGAAAGGCGATCATTCAATTGTGGCAAATTACATGCCAGTATCACTGATTAGTTGTATTGGTAAAGTGTTTAAGAGAGTTGTATTTAAGCATCTTTATAACTATTTTCATGACAATAAATTGTTACATAAATACCAGTCGGGCTTTCAAAAAGGCCATTCCACTGTCCATCAACTAATTGAATTGTATAACCAAATTTGTATATCGTTAGATAATAGAGAAATATATCGCATATTTTTTTGCGATGTGTCAAAAACATTTCATCGTGTCTGGCATAGAGGGCTTATGTACAAATTAGAAAGTGTGGTATAAAAGGGAATTTACTTGAATGGCTGCCTAGTTACATGAGCAATCGTATTCAATCAGTGTTTGTAAGCAGGGCTCTATCCAAGCCAAGGATTTTAAAGGCTGGCGTTCCACAGGGGTCGGTGTTAGGTCTCTTTTTATTCATTGTATTTGTTAACGACATTACTGATGAATTAGATTGCAAAACAAGACTTTCTGCTGACGATACAGCACTCGGCTTTTCTTCACCAGATAATCAACTAGTTGAATCAACTCTAAATTTAAACCGAAGCAAGCTGTGGGCAAAACGCTGGTTAATTAAATACAACCCAGATAAAATAGAAGTGGTTATATTTTCATTAAAAGATGATTCAGACCTTAATACCTTGTACTTTGATGAATGTAAAGTTAAGAATGTTCAAAGTCATAAACATTAGGGTATAACGTTTGCATCTCACGTAGATAATATAATTAAATCAACATCAAAAATAATAAATTCAATGAGAAAATTAAAATTCATATTGAACTGAAATACATGAAATAAAGTATATACAATTTTCATAAGACCTCGTTTCGAATATGCGTGTGAAGTAAGGGATGGGTGTAATGTAGAATTATCAACTCAGTTAGAAAATCTCCAACTAGAAGCTGCCAGAATAGTTACTGGGCTCCCAAAGTATTCTTCGCACAAACATCTGTATTATGAAACAGGATGGGAAACGTTAATAGAACGAAGGAGGAAACGCAAGCTATGTTTGTTCTACAAAATACAAAGTAATACTACCCCAACTTATCTTAAAGACATTGTACCAACCACAATGTTCAAATGTATCATATAATTTAAGAAAGTCAGACAATATTGTGATTCCAAATACTAGATTAAAACACTTAAGCTGTTCTTTTATTCCATCAACTGTAAGTTTATGCAACACTATTCCTGCAGCAGGTAGAAATTGTACATCTACATCCCAATTCAAGACATACATACAAAAAGAGCAAGTTATTGCACCTCCATATTTTTCAAATAGTGTTAGAAAGTCGAATATTTATCATACTCGATTAAGATACATGAAAAGCCAGTTAAATTATGATTTATACAGAATAGAGATAAAATGTGATCCAATATGTCAATGTGGTAATCCATGTGAAAGTGCATTTCATTATTTATTAGAGTGCCGAATGTATGTCCACCAAAGCCAATCTATGTTAATAATAATTCGGGACATTTTACAGAACGCCGTGAACAAAAATGTTAAATTAGATTTAAGTTTGATGTTAAACGGAAATGAATGTTTGTCCATTTTCGAGAAGCAACATATATTTAAGGCAGTGCAAATGTTTTTAAGTCATACAAAGAGATTTGGGTAACACATTAATGTAAATATACTGATATCTCTTTTTGTACATTTCTTTTGTTAGCTATCTTCTCTTCTGTTTTCCCTGTATATGATTTACTGTACAGGCTTTTGTAAATACCATGGAGAGGGAGTCCTAAGTTGGATAACCTGTTCCCAATCCATTTCAATCTGAATAAAATATGTTTAAACTTAGGGAGCATCCTCCGAACTTTAGTGTCAAGCTGAACGTGGCCCCAATCATCCTTTGAGGAACAGGAGTAAGGATGCTTAGAAGCTAATGTTGCAATGTCACCATCCAATTCGGGAGCGACCATTGCCAAACCATGTCTTACTGTGTCGGGAGCAAGGATGGCCCAGTCGTCTAAGGCGCCGCGATTCGCTGTGCAGAGTTGCGTCCCTTGGGCACGCCAGAATTCTATGATTGTGGGGTCGAATCCCGGTTCGCCCCGATTATGTTTCTAGGTTTCTCAGCCCCATACCCGTGCTCGTGGGTTTCACAGAAGTGGTAAATGTCTAAGACCTGCATCACTTCGGGCTTTCCTTCCACATTAAGTTGACACGCCGCGATATAACTGGAATACTGTTAAAAGTGGCCTTAAACCAAACTCACTCACTCTTACGGTGTCAGCCAAAACAAAGCATGGAGGCTGAAGCCAATCACAACGATTACGAAAAGAGCCAAAGGCTTTTGTCTAAGTTGGTTGCCATATCCTGCAGGGCGGGTCTAGGAGGAGGTATGATGCTTGGCGTAGAGGCTGATGGGACGACAAATGATGATAGACTGTCCTCGGTTGAGGTCTCTTCATAAGTTGCAGTTTATCTGCAATCCAGATAAATACAGTGATTGGATCAGCCATGCCGAAACTCTTGGATGACCAAACAGCGGAGGTATACTGATCCGATGACATCAAAGTTCTGGTGGTGGATCGACTAAGGAAGATGTAGCGGCTGTTGATGTGGAAGGAGGTACGGATCGTTCGGTTTGGTGTTTGCCGACTGGCAAAAACATGCCGCTGTTATGATTCTGTTGTATTGGGATGGTGAAAAGTGCACTAGAAATGCATGACGTTGGGCTACTATGAGGTAAAGACTATGATATTGTTGGAACCTGTGGTTCAGTCACAACAGGAGGGCACAATGGATGAAAGGAATCCATGTACTGTGGGTAACGTTCCCACTCATGTGCATGAGTGTTGTATGAAGTAGCTAGGGTTCCAAGGATTATCTCGTTGTTGGTGAAACCATATGAGCGGGGATGATCTCGAGGAAGAGGAACGATTCAGATAAGATGAATGCCCAAGAGATTCATTGTAGCGTTCCTCCTCCGAACCTAGGCATGAAGAATCCGAATAGTCTCTTTGTGAAACATGATAAGTAGGCGAACGATTCTTTGAGAGGGAGTCCTTAGTTGGATAACTTGTTCCCAATCCATTTCAATCTGAATAAAATATGTTTAAACTAAGGGAGCATCCTCCGAACTTTAGTGTCAAGCTGAACGTGGCCCCTATCATCCTCCGAGGAACAGGAGTAAGGATGCTTAGAAGCTAATGTTGCAATGTCACCATCCAATTCGGGAGCGACCATTGCCAAACCATGTCTTACTGTGTCGGGAGCAAGGATGGCCCAGTCGTCTAAGGCGCCGCGATTCGCTGTGCAGAGTTGCGTCCCATGGGCACGCCAGAATTCTATGATTGTGGGTTCAAATCTCGGTTCGCCCCGATTATGTTTCTAGGTTTCTCAGCACCATACCCGTGCTCGTGGGTTTCACAGAAGTGGTAAATGTCTAAGACCTGCATCACTTCGGGCTTTCCTTCCACATTAAGTTGACACGCCGCGATATAACTGGAATACTGTTAAAAGTGGCCTTAAACCAAACTCTTGGATGACCAAACAGCGGAGGTATACTGATCCGATGACATCAAAGTTCTGGTGGTGGATCGACTAAGGAAGATGTAGCGACTGTCGATGTGGAAGGAGGTACGGATCGTTCGGTTTGGTGTTTGCCGACTGGCGAAGACATGCCGCTGTTATGATTCTGTTATATTGGGATGGTGGAAAGTGCACTAGAGATGGTTGACGTTGGGTTACAATGAGGTAAAGACTATGATATTGTTGGAACCTGTGGTTCAGTCACAACAGGAGGGCACAATGGATGAAAGGAATCCATGTACTGTGGGTAACGTTCCCACTCATGTGCATGAGTGTTGTATGAAGTAGCTAGGGTTCCAAGGATTATCTCGTTGTTGGTGAAACCATATGAGCGGGGATGATCTCGAGGAAGAGGAACGATTCAGATAAGATGAATGCCCAAGAGATTCATTGTAGCGTTCCTCCTCCGAACCTAGGCATGAAGAATCCGAATAGTCCCCTTTGTGAAACATGATAAGTAGGCAAACGATTCTTTGATCGTCTGTCATAGATGAATAGCATTCTGTAGGTGAACGTCGATCAGTAGAGGTTTGACAGGAGAATCTATCTTTTGAATATCTCTGATCCTTGCAGGTTCAGCAAACTTTCGAGTTTCGTCAAACCTCGTCCGAAACATCTTGATCAGTAGAGGTCTGTTTACCCCTCGATGTATGCTGTGTTCCTGAATCGGTTAGGTTAGACGAGGTTCGGAAGTGGGCTGATTCCCTGAAGTGGTTCAGTCCGATGGCATTCTTTACTTCAGTGAGTGATGATACGGCAAATTGTATCATTTTTTTAGGTGTGCCGAGAGTAGGAAGTTCGTGAAGCTCAGGCAAACGAGTCGTCAGGCGACTCGGAATACTGACTCCATGAGGACCAATCCTTAGAGTCGCTACAGATCGGAAATCTTATTCTTCGGAAGGTGGTCCCGTAATATCAGGGAAATAGCCATCGTGCGTGTACTTTCAGGGGGCAGCACAGTACCGAACTCAATATCAATTGATGAGAATGATGAAGCAAGAGGATGTTCAGCATTAGTGTTCGAGGTAATACGAGAGATCTCAATAAGCAGCGACCTCCGAGCCTCTGGAAGCTGTTGAAGGTAGAGTTTGCTTTGAAGCTAGGTTTGAGTGGGTGTGGACGACATGTCTTCTGTGAGAAAGGAGATGGAAACTCCATTATCATCTAGCGAAAAAACGAGTCCAGTTGGGTTCGTTGTAACCTGGCCCACCAGCGAGGAGGAACGGTCTGATGATCTGGCCTTTTCACAGTTGCTCTTGCCAATTATGTCCTTGATTCCACCAAGAGCTTATTGCCCCGTTGGCTTGCACACTGACAATTAGATGGAGCCACATCATGTTGTCAGTACCAGGAAGTCCGTCTTACCAAATGAAAGTTGATTATATATTTATGTGTAGTCGGAATTTTCCAATTCAGAAGTCTAGTTCTAAAAGTGGACACACAGTCTAGTATATTCAACTCTGATTGGTCATTTTAAAGGAACATAAATGGACGTAAACGATTCCTTACCTGACTGGCTGACTGCATACGGCAGTTCATGTTTGCCTCAATTCCTGATCATATCTTAAGAATGTGATGGAATCTCTCCTATGCACCTTTATCTGAGCTGTCGGGCGGTCGGGTAGCCTAGTGGTTAAAGCGTTCGCTCGTCACGCCGAAGACCCGGGTTCGATTCCCGACATGGGTACAATGTGTGAAGCCCATTTCTGGTGACCCCCGCCGTGATATTGCTGGAATATTGCTAAAAGCGGTGTAAAACCATACTCACTCACTCACTCATTATCTGAGCTGTCAAACCCCCAACTTATACACGACGACGTGCTAGAACAGCCCTGGCATACATTTTGGCCCTTGACTTGACTTTGCCATTGCCAGAAGAAATTACCTAAAGATCTTATCACAAGTTTTGATGACACCCAAATGACAAGCCATGTATAGGAGATTCGTGAGCAAAACTCAAAACGTGCTGACAATATCTCTGTGAAACCACAATCTGTTAAAAAAACCTTTTCCATTCATCTTGAAAAGCAACGTCAGGAGGTCTTCATTTCCTCATCAAAACACCATTTTGGAAGAAGAAACAAACAGGAACATTGGCAGCCTCATCGATAGAAAGTCTTTGCAATGAAACAGGGCTACCCATTTCGTCTGCTCTCTGAGATCTTTCAGGACAGAGTTGTATTTTTGAGTAAGTACCCAAACGCTATGCTTAGTATGCCGCCCGGAGAATGCTAAACATGAAAGCATATCTTTCTTTTTGGTAAGTTTTTTACTCGCACTGCAGTCGTCTATCATGAAAAGTGTTGATTAGTTTAGATTGATATTCCACGTCGTATCTCTTTTGTTCCTGGGAGTTTTAATGATTCTTGTATTCTAACCTATCGCCTAGGGTTGCTTGATAGAAGGGCATGTGACTATCTAGCAATTCAAAGTCTAGCGGAATATAGAATCCGTTACCTAATGCATCAGCAACAGCCTTATCTCCTACGACGGTATTATCACCACTATCGCAGCTACACGCAGTCTCAATGTGTTCTGATTACAAATACCTTGGTATTGTAAGTTTTCCCGTTCTTTAGCCTTTCTCCAGAGATCCATGTAACAGAAATATACATCGCTGTCTTTTATTTTAATCACGATTTTCTTAACAATAGCATGACCTATGTTCTTAACGAGCTCTCTGCTAGCATCGGCAGAATTCAAACTAATTGTAAATGATAGTCGTGCAGTTCCCGGGACTAACACATCGAGTGATCAATGATTCTGATCAATGGTACTCATGTTATTAGTTATAGTTACAGACTGACGAATTGCTTTGACACCTAATGGATCCCGAAGTCTACGTTGTGGGTTTAACTTGCGTCCGTATTGCGAAGACATTGTTATATTGAAATTATGTAACCTTATGTTTAATATAAAAATGGATGATATTAATCTAGATAACATAACTGATACTAGTACAATCAAAGAGGGTACTGATGAAACCAGCTTTGGTGGCATGAATCTTAACAATGAACTTTTGCAATCAACCGTTAATGATTATTACGATGTCTTTAAAAAACACCCAAAAGGTCGTGACTAAGTTTACGATAGATAGTAAAGGAATATTGCGACTGAGTGGCTCTCCCGATATTGATCTTATGAACTCTCGTACTCGTAAGCCACTAGCCTTGTCTACGATAGCCGCTAAACATGGCATCAACACTGTTCGTAATGAATAAGGTTTTGTAGACTACTAACGTGAAAAAAATTCCGCGAAGACTACTAAGGTTCTTCAGACTGTGGGTACTGAACTCGGTAACATAGATAATTTAGAAGAAAGCTCGAAGCTGGCCTCGGACGGACTGGGAGAAATCTTGGATACCTACTACGATGATTCCACAGCCAATGTACCATCCTCTGAGTTCAGTATTAGGGAATTACAAGGTCTTGACAAGGCAATGCAAACACTGCGGGGAGAACTCATCAATAATATAGCCAAGCTATCCGAACTCGACAAGCATATAGCTTTTGAGAAAACAAAACTTAAAAAAACAGGCGGGTGATGAATTCAGTAGACGCCGCATTGAAGAAAGATTGCATAACTTAGAAGACGAAAGATCAGCCTGCCTCGAAGCAGCTTCCAGAAATAGAAAGGCACTTCGTTCACAAATCAGTCGATTTCGAGAAACTATCGATCAAGTCCTCAACGATGATACTACACTTGCCGATAAAATTAAAACGTTGTTCAGAGAACAGGGGATAACCATAGCCAGTATTTAAACCGCATTGTGATTTATCATATCGACTTTGACTCTCGTGTCAACCAGTGGTACAGGCAGTACAGGAGGTGGAATCTGCACTTCCCGGTATCATAAGGAGTATTGTTTCCTGGCTCTTGAATTTATTAGCTAAGACCACCATTTGGCTTAGTCAAAACTTGTGGGCACTGATCGTAGCAATTTCAGGGCTGTTGTACGTATCCCCTAAGAACTATCTATCCAAATCAGTTCATTAAGAACTATTTAACCAAATCAGTTCATTAAGAACTATTTATCCAAATCATGAGTAAACCAGCCGTGACTCCACCTACTACAAGCATTGTTTTTTCATCGATATGTTGTTGATTTTTAGCTGCAATATGTGGTGGTACTTGTGGTTGTTGCAGTTGTGAAACATGTGGTGTCTGTGGCTTGACTAATCCCGTTTCGCCTGTGTTTGTTTGCGTTATTAATTCGCTGTTAACATCTGAATTTATACCTGGTTTTTGCTGATCTAAAGCAATAACAATTTTTTTATTATAACCTATCACTTCATCGATCTTAAGTTCCATATTACTCGGAGTCATGTATAGTCCCGGCGCATACTTTCTACTTTGGATTGAGCGTACTGTAATACATCTTGATAACGTTTTATAGAAGATGGTATGTCAACTGGTGAATTAATAGCATCCTCCACGTTTGCTTCAAACTGTTTTTGTGCATCGAGCGCCGTCCCAGAACCAATTATTCCCGCTCGTGTTTGCGATTGTGCACCAAGAATTGCCCATACATAAGTTCTTATTGATTCATAAACTCTTACAACTCCTGGGTTAGTAAAATTATTTTCTGTTTTATCATTAAGAAATTCATTCCAAGCATTTCCAGGTGGTTGCTCAACCTTTTGGACGGTGAAAGCAACACCACCCTTAAAGTTCAAACGATCGTCTCTCCACTCGTTACTTGAGAGAGCAAAGCTCGGAAGAAGCTGACGTCTTTTCAGTAAATCATCACTGACTTCTTTAACAGAGTGTGCACCAGCGTACGGAATACCTAGATCATGGTTAACTCCACTCAGACGCCAATCTTTACTCGTAGAAACATTAAATTCCTGACAAATATGTTCGAATGCCCACCTATTGTATGGATTATTTTGATACATTCGATGCTCGATCCTGCGGTAATGGGGCACTTATTTCTCTAAGTTATACGTCTGATCTGATAGTACAATTGAAATGATAAAACAGACTTATTTAGTTCAAATCCTGGGGCATAAAGAGATACACCACATCCTGTTATGGCACACCATATGGCGAAGTTTAACTGGTTTTACCAAAATTGCATTGGATTGTGAAACCAATCATGCACCATTTTATCGCTAGTTGCCATGGGATGCTGAAATTAAGCGCTGGAGAAGAGAATTTACTTCTTGTCAAGATCTTAGCAGAAACACTTGGATTTGAAGGCAGAACGGGGAAAATACCACCCAACGATATTGTGCATGGAGTTAAATTACCTGATTTGGTTCCCTATAAAGAGTTGTGCATCCATCTTGATCAGATCAGTACGACGGATATTATTCAACTCGAAAGTCCTTCTACTCTGTTGAGAGCTATTCCAGTCAAAGATGAAAAATATAATAGTGGTAGAACGGAATCTTTCTCATCATTACAATATAAAAAATTAAAGAGGGGTATAATTTCAGATCTCAAAATTTCTGTATTAGATGTAAAACATCAACCTGTACATATAGGTTACTTGAGTGTAACGCTTCATATTATAAATATTGTTTGATTACATATTCAAGTTATGATATAGTATAATTGTATATTCAATATGTATGTTACACTCCCAGGAATAACAAATGGCCAGTCTATTCAACTGCTTCATACTATCGATAACTCGGATGGACAACTTGCAGTCGCTCTATGCGATGTAACATATTACCCACGGTGGACCAATATAAATACTTTGAGAAATAATAATGAGTTAGTACTAATTAACTTAGATGATTGGGATAACACTCGCATTGTTATATCTGATGGGTATTACAGCCTATGCTCACTCAATGATGAAATTTTTAAGCCTTTGGGAGCTGGTCTCACACAAAATGAGTCGAATGGGATGTTGATGCTGATTTTAAGCGCTGGAGAAAAGCAAATATTTCTTGAAAGGAACATGGCAAATATGCTTGGATTTGTAAGCTGCGTGGGAGGAATATTAATAGATCCCAACACACCACGGCATGGAGATAAATTACCAGATTTAGTTCCCTATAAAGAGTTGTGCATCCATCTTGATCAGATCAGTACGACGGATATTATTCAACTCGAAAGTCCTTCTACTCTGTTGAGAGCTATTCCAGTCAAAGATGAAAAATATAATAGTGGTAGAACGGAATCTTTCTCATCATTACAATATAAAAAATTAAAGAGGGGTATAATTTCAGATCTCAAAATTTCTGTATTAGATGTAAAACATCAACCTGTACATATAGGTTACTTGAGTGTAACGCTTCATATTATAAATATTGTTTGATTACATACTCAAGTTATGATATAGTATAATTGTATATTCAATATGTATGTTACACTCCCAGGAATAACAAATGGCCAGTCTATTCAACTGCTTCATACTATCGATAACTCGGATGGACAACTTGCAGTCGCTCTATGCGATGTAACATATTACCCACGGTGGACCAATATAAATACTTTGAGAAATAATAATGAGTTAGTACTAATTAACTTAGATGATTGGGATAACACTCGCATTGTTATATCTGATGGGTATTACAGCCTATGCTCACTCAATGATGAAATTTTTAAGCCTTTGGGAGCTGGTCTCACACAAAATGAGTCGAATGGGATGTTGATGCTGATTTTAAGCGCTGGAGAAAAGCAAATATTTCTTGAAAGGAACATGGCAAATATGCTTGGATTTGTAAGCTGCGTGGGAGGAATATTAATAGATCCCAACACACCACGGCATGGATTTAAATTACCAGATTTAGTTCCCTATAAAGAGTTGTGCATCCATCTTGATCAGATCAGTACAACAGATAATATTCAACTCGAAAGTCCTTCTACCCAGCTGAGAGCTATTCCAGTCAACGATGAAAAATGCAATAACAGTAGAACGGAATCTTTCTCATCATTACAATATAAAAAATCAAAGCGTGGTATTATTTCAGACCTCAAAATTTCTGTATTAGATGTAAAACATCAACCTGTACATATAGAATACTTGAGTGTAACACTCCATATTATAAATAATGGTTGATTCATCAGGCCCTGGAACACTCAGACAATGTAATACAATTGCGCTCTCCGATCTCGGAGACACAGAAGGATTCGGTAAACCCGGTACCGATGCCAAGTTATACGCTTTACACTTACAAGATAATGTATACAAGCCGAAAGAAGTTACATTCACAGGTAATCTAGGAGATTTAAGTGATGTCGACATTAGTAGACTCAATAAAAACACTTCATACAATCTTACTCGCAACGATGATAATAAATGGACTATGATCGAAGAAAAAATCGTGTGGCTACTGAATATTGTCATAAACCCACCTTATGTGATGATGGGTAAGGCACATAATTTAACTAAGGTAATAAATAGTGGGATCGTACTCGCGGCCTATATCCCATCAAAACGAAAAAGTGTGTTAGTCTCTCCCCTGCCAGAAAACCCAGGTCATATGGTATAAAGTCGTTCAGCAGTAAAAAATGTGAGTTTAAATTTGGTTACTGAATTCAATGATATTAAAGATAACTTAAGTGCAATACCTAATCTTTCTACGCTTATTATTGAAGTCTTGTTTGGAAATGCACCGGTAGATGCCTTTGAAATATTACCAGGTCTATTGATTAAATGGCTTAAGAAACAAGAGCGTCAACGTTGCAGTATTTTTTATATGGGAGCATCACCCGTTGCAACCCTTGAGGGAGTCCAAATTATTAAAAGTGACAACATTTCTCTTACTAAGATATTCATGCCATATAATATACATATAATGAGGTTGATGTATACTCTCAAAACATTGAAGGAAGACCAATTGAAGACTATTATATGATATAATAATATACACTATGAGTTTATATCCAGCGCCCGATGAAGCATCTGAAAAGATGGATACTGTTGATGGATTTCGATTACATCAAATAAGTGACATAAATCATCGAATAGAGAAGGAGAGGGAGATGAGACTTGGATTGTATAAAAAGTATCGCAGAGATGTGAATGTGCTCGACGGAGTTGACACCACGCTTGCAACAGCTTGTAACTCGGTGTAGCCGGTGTTGGTTTATTATCAACTATAATCTCGGCGCCTATCGTACTTGGCATGGAAATAGCCGCCTGAGACTCAGGACTGGCCGGAATAGGGATACAATTCATTTCTCATAAGTTGCAAAAGAAAGCATTAAAACATGATAATATTCGGATACTTACCGAAGCAAAGTTGAACAGCATTGAGGACCATATTTCAACAACAATGGCTGATTGTAAGATATCCGAGGAGTTTCGTTTAGTGCTGTCAGAACTCACCAAATACAATGCAATGAAGCAGGAGATTCGATCAAATTCTCGTAAGACCAGTGGTATCAGCTAAGATGAGAAAAAAAGTTCATAGAACAGGGGAGAGCGCATCAATTATTCCGTGCCAAAACCAAAGAACTGGTTGGAGATTAAAAATAGATTGCTTACTATCATTAGATCACATTTAAATGAATGCTTACATAAGTGTATAATAATGGAGAATTACAAACCAACAAAGATAGAACTCGAAAAAGCTATCGAAGCATTTATGCTCATGGACAAAATTATCAAATGGAGAGAATTACCACAGGGTATATATATTATATCAGTGATGTCAAACCAACCAAATACGGTCATCAATTGTTTCTTTCCAATTACCAAGAAGAGTATATAGTCTGGTCTCCTAGTAAAATGAACGAAGAACTTAGTAAAAATGTTGAATATCACTTTGTTCAAAATAATGGTATACGTATGAATAAAAATAATAGAGAATATTTTCATTACAATTTAGTTTAATGTTATGACGATTGTTGAATCACATCATCATTTTGACATAAAAAATTCCCCCTGTAGTGGTGGTATAGGTATATGAATCTGGCTCCAGTGGAAGTGAGCCAGAACCATCATTACCTATACTACTCATACTCCAGTGAGATATTGTCAATGGAACATTGACAATCACCTTCAGTAGCTTTGATTACTCTGCGGTAGTCATTAAAAGTGAGTTCATATTCTAATCTATCGCCTAGGGAAGCTTGATAGAAGGGCATGTGACTTTCTAGTAATTCAAAGTCAAGCGGAATATAGAATCAGTTACCCAATGCATCAGCAACAGCCTTATTTTCTAGGATGGTATTATCACCACTATCAGCACCCACATGCAGTCTTATTGAGTTTTTATTACTTATGCCTTGCTACTGTAAGTTTTCCCGTTCTTTCGCTGTTGTCTAGAGACCCATGTAACAGAAGTAAACATCGCTGTCGTCAATACTCAAGACCTCATTACCACTAATATTAAGCATGATTTTTCTTTACAATTGCACGACCTATGTTCTGAGCAAGCTCTCGTTAACGTCAGTAGTAGAAGTCAAACTAATTGTAAATGACAGTCGGGCAGTTCCTGGAACTAACATATCGTGAGTGCCGAGATTAGGAAAGCGAAGCAGAAGTGTTTGATTCTGATCAGTGGTACTCAGGATAGTTATAGTTACAGACTGGCGAATTGCTTTGACTCCTGGATTCCGATGTCTACGTTCTGGATTTAACTTGTGTCCGTATTGCGAAGACATTGTTTATATTGAAATTATGTAACCTTATGTTTAATATAAATATAATCTGAATAACCTAACTAATACTAGTACAGTCGAAGGGGGACTGATGAAACCAGCTTTATGAATCTTAATGAGCAACTTTTGCAATCAACCGTTAATGATTATTACGATGTCTTAAAAGAAAACAAAAAATATGTTACTCCTATTGGCAATGAGGGGATCACTCATCAATGATATCAATAATATAGCCAAGTTAGGTGAACTCGACAAGCATATAGCTTATGAGAAAACAAAACGTACAAAAGCGCTGGTTTTTTTTATCGCTATGTTGTTGAATTTTGGCGACAATATGTGGTTTTACAACTTGTGGCTGTTGCACTTCTGTTACAGTTGATGACCGTGGTTTTACTTTTGTTGTTTCGCCTGTAATTGTTTGCGTTATTAGTTTGGTGTTAATATCTGAATTTATACCAGTTTTTTGTTGATCGGAAGCAATAACAATTTTATTATTATACACTACAACTTTACCAATCTTAAGTTCCGTATTACTCAGGTCCTGCCCCCAAAACATAGTCTACTTTGGATTGAGCGTACTGTTACACATCTTGATAACACTTTATAGAAGATGGTATGTCAACTTGTGAAGCAATAGCATCCTCTACATTTGCAACAAACTGTTTTTGTGCATCAGGCACTGTCCAAGAACCAATTTTTCCTGTTCGTGTAAGCGACTGTGCACAAAGGATTGCCCATACATAAGTTCTTATTGATTTAACTCTTACAACTCCTGGGTAAGTAAAATTATTTTCTGTTTTATCATAAATATATTCATTCCAAGCGTTTGCGGTATCGTTTTGTTGCACAAACATTGTACCAGTGTAAGCTAAACCACTCTTAAAGCTCATAAGATCTCCTCTCCAATCGTTACTTGAAAGTTCCCAGCCATGATAAAGATTATGCATTCTTAAATGGATTGAATGGTTGATGAGTTTTATAACTAAATCATCACTTTTTTCTTTAACAGTTTTTAGTCCACTGTACGGAATACCTAGACCATGCTTAACTCCTTGAATACGCCAATCTTTATTCGTAGAAAGAGCAAATTCCTGACAAATACATTCATATGACCACCTATTGTGTGGATTATTTGAGGAATTCCATGCTCGATCCTTGGGTAATGGGGCAATAATTTCTTTAAGTATACGTCTAATCTGATACGATACATGAAATGACTTATTTAGCTCAAAGAGATACACCGCATCCTGTTGTGGCACACCATATGGCAAAGTTTAACTGGTTTTACTAAAATTGCATTGGATTGTGGAACCAATCATGCACCATTTTATCGCTAGTTGCTGTGACCCTGTATTTTTCAAAGATATCAGGAAAATGAACAAAAAACTTAACACCAGAGGCACTTTCTAAAATCGACTGGTTCATAATATAAGTTGATTTCATATTTAAGTTGTGGTATTGTTTCTTTGTATATTTAATATGTTTGTTACACTCCCGGGAATAACAAATGGTAAGTCAGTCTATTCAACTGCTTCACGCTATTGACAGCTCAGAGGGCAACCTGAAGTTGCTCTCTGTGATATAACATATTACCGATGGTGGATAAACATAAGTGCTGGGAGAGGTAATAATAAGTTATCTATAAGTAAGGCCCTTCGCGCTATGTCTGATGGGTATTACAGCATATGCTCACTCAATGATGAAATGTTTAATCCTTTGGGAGCTAGTCTCACACAAAATGAGTCAAATGGGGTGCTGATCTTTTTCAGAGGAGCAGCACATGCTATAACACTTGAAAGGGGCTTAGCAAATACACTTGGATTTACAAGAGGAGAAAAGGAACACCTGAGGATACCAGAAGTGTATGGAGTTAAATTACCTGAAAAGTTTCCTTTTTAAGAGTTATGCATCCATCTTGAACAGATGAGTGCAATGGATAATATTCAACTCAAAAGTCCTCCAACTCTGTTCCAGTCAAAGATGAAAAACAAAATAGTGGTAGAACAGAATCTTTCTCATCATTGCAGTATAAAAAGTTAAGGCTGGGTATTAATACAGATCTCAAAATTTCTGTATTAGATGTAAAACATCAACCTGTACATATAGGATATTTGACTGTGGCACTCCATATTATATATAATGGTTGCGTCTTCAGGCCCTAGAACGCATAACCGTAGACAATGTAATACAATTGCACTTTCAGATCTTGGAGACACAGAAGGATTAGATAAACCCAGTATCGAGGGCAAGTTATATGCTTTACACTTACAAGATAATGTATACAAGCGGAAAGAAGACATCTTTTAACTATGATAATGAATAGTGGGATCATACTCAGAGCTTATATACCCTCAAAACGAAAAAGTGTGTTAGTCGCTCCCCTGCCAAATGACCAAGGCTATATGTCATTGAGGCGCCCAGCATTAAAAGATGTTAGCTTAAATTTGGTCACTGAATTCAGTGATGTAAAAAGTAGCTTGAAGGATATACCTGATGGCGCTACACTTATTTTGGAATTCTTGTTGGGGATGCGCCAGAATATGTCTACGAGATATTACTGGATCTATCAATTAAATGGCTGAAGAAACACGAACGTCAAGGTTGCATTATTCAGTCAGGAATAGGGCTCGCTACAAACATTCCGGATGCCCAAGTTGATGGGGAAGGGGGGGGGGAGCATTTTGCTTACTAAGATGTTTATGCCATATCATATACATCTAATAAGGCTGATGTATACTCTCAAGACATTGTCATCCGATCAATTAAAGACTCTTATACAATATAATAGTATGGATGAAGTTAACCAGGCTGACCTCTTGTTTCTTCCCCATGATGAGGTAATGATAGCTCGATGAAACATCTGAAGAGATGGATTCTGTTGATGGATTTCGATTGATCAAATAAGTGACATAAAACATCCCATAGCATGATTCTAGAATTGAATTATATAAAAAGTATCGCAGAGCTGTGAATGCTCTTGACGGTGTTCACACTGCACTTGTAACAGCTGGCATGGGAGTAGTAAGCAGTACATAGGATGACGTCACTTATGACAGTGGTGATATGTATTTATGCGCTACCGCGATCATGAGAAAAGACAAAATGCATCGATTCGATACTAAAAAGGTGCTATTTTAGGGTGTGTAAGAAACAGATTTCTGCACTCGTTAGATATGTTTTGAAACAACTCGTAACAATAGTATCTGACAGACACTCGTGTAGTAATCTCTGTAGACAGACTGCGCTAAACGCTGATACCAGAGCATATATATATATATATATATATATATATATATATATATACAAAGTGATAAACATGCTTCTAGTGACATCCAAGGGAGATAACTCCTTGACGGTTATATTGGCTATATAATATATACACCAAATAAATACACAACACTTACACATTCTGTGTAAACATATACAATACTTTAAGACAGATCGTACGAGCCTATCATACTTGGCATTGAAGTAGCAGCCGGAGTCTTTGGACTGGCAGGAATAGCTCTTAAATTTATTTATCCTAAGTTGCAAAACAAAGCATTAAAACATGACAGTATTCGTGAAGCAAAGTTATATAACATTGAGGATCATATTTCAAATGCACTGGCTGATTGCAAGATTTATATATCTATACTGCTACTACAGATGATTTTTTTTATGTCAAAATGATGTTGCGATTCAACGATCGTCATGAATCGTATTAAAAGAATCATCAATATCAATTAATAATGGATAAAATTTACTATAGCCCACAAGCATATTGGAAATGTATAGGAGCAATAAAAAAATTAGCCGCTGCGGGTAAGGTATCTAAAGATGTGGCCAAGGATTGGTTAAAGAAACAAGCGATGTGGCAAATATACTTACCGGCATCGCGTTATATCCCGAGGAAGAAGTCTGATATTTTTACAATGGATAAAGTTAACCAGGCTGACCTCTTGTTTCTTCCCCATGATGAGGTAATAAAGGTTAAGGTATCAGCGCTGAATAATGAAGTAACAAGATTAATCGGGAAGAAACCATCCGATGCAATTAAAATGAACTCTGTGACTTCAGCACCAAGAAGAGGCAAAGAACAAACTTCCGGACAGAGTAAGCGTAAGATATTTATACCAGCCCGGTGAACTCGAAGGAGGCCTATGTCGTGCAACAGATCCAATTTGGTCTCTTAAGATATATAACTTTAGTCGGTTGGTTATGAAAGAAGGAGAGCCTATTCTTTATTATCTTAAAGATGGACCGGTCAGGGCATTTGTACGAGAAGAGTTGCTCATAGTTCCAGACGATACAGTATTACCACCATAACCATAACCATAGGTAGTTACACCATCCTTATCAATCCATCTCTTTGTATCTAAGGGGGATAATGATGTCTTGTTCATTCTTAATCCATATATCATGTGATTGACACATCTTAAAGAGTTCATCTCGTGTTTGAACGTTCTACCATTGAATAATGATTCTTTATACAGTTCGTGTTTGATATGCTTTTTTACCACATACTTCGTTACACCCTTAGCTTTTCTTATCTCCCCATTGTCGGACTTCTTTATAGAATACATGTTAGGTCTTAATCAAACATACTCCACTATAGAGGTCCCAGCACATCCATCCTTCATCTTACCTAATACCTTTTTATTTACAATGCTGTGCAGTGGATCTTTTGGGTAATCACTCGTGTCGTACATATCTATTTTTTCTGCCATATCTTTATATACATCCTCGGTTTGTATTTCCATCAACAAAGAATCTGTGTCGGTATATAACACCTTGCATCTATCGCCGTATTGCTTCTTGAGTTCGTTGTAATAAAAGTCATACATTAAGTGTTTTGAAAAGTCAAGAATACTCATACCAACGTACACCGGTCTGTTGAATTTTATATTACTCTTGCATATGTAGTGCATCTAAGTCGTTATCGAATATCTTGCTTCTGTTAAAGGCTTGACTGGCTATAAGTTTCCTGAGTCTTTCTTCCTCATTAGATCTGAACAATTTAACATCAACACGCTTCCTTAGATTCTCCATAGTTTTACAAAATGCTGAGTTATTCATGAGCTTAAGGAGGTTCTTTTCGAAATCGCTGGTAGCGATCTTTCTTAAATCTCTGTTCAGTCTAATATAGGGCTCCATCCAAGGGCTTTGATCAAACTTTAGAACTCTGTGTATTTTCTTTAGTTTCATGCCTACCGAAAGATATAACTGGAGATTTCTGTAGTGAACTATATATTTTGTCTGATCCATCAAATTTGGTACGAGTTTTTCTACGTTAGCTAACCTAGTATTACCCATCAAGGAGTGTTGATATTCCGACATCCAATCTTTATTAACCATTACTCTTTCGGGAGCTAGTGGATAACTGTTTTGGTCTTTAGGTAACTCTGTTGGATATTCCAAGTCAACTTCTAGTATGTACCCTTTATCCGCATTGATATTATGAATATCAATATTATTCACATCGACCCACTCAAAAACCCCCATGGCTAAAGGTTGACTCATAGCCCATCCGTACAAATTATTGGCATCGAGATATAATATATGCGTGTCGGGCTTAATCGGATCTTATCCTTCGTCAAATTTATTATTAGCCTTAGAATACCCTTTCGATATACCACCTCTTAATCCTTTCTCAATAAACAAGTGCATATCGTAATCGGTTCTACACCTGTCTTCTTCACGATAGTTCGGGACTGGAACAGTACCAAGCCGGGTCCAAGCCATATTATTTTAAACATGTCTTTCTAAATATCTCAAATATATCGACGAGTAACAGTACATCGGTTTTTAAGTAAAGATCATGAAAATCACCTAAATTCTTAAGCTTATAACCTAATTTATCCCAGACCGTCAGAGCGTGTTCATAATCGGCATCATTTATATTTAGATTCTGTTAAGTTACTATAGAATGATTCAAGAGGTGGTAATTTAGTTTCGTCGAATGTAGACCAATTATCCATATATTCGGACGGATATACACCTTTTCTCAACAACAAATGCCGTGTTAACCGATCAGTATATTGATTTGTTATTGCAAAGTCATTGGGATTGTTCGCATTAGCGAAATTGTCCAGGGAAGATAACAGAAACTGTACGGAGTCTATGAATCTGAGTCCATTACTTTGCTTTATTCTGGCTCTCCCATCCTTGTCCATATAATGTATAGTTTTAGTCAACGAGAATGATATTATTTTTCCATATTATTAGAAATGCACATTAAGCGGTCTTTGAGATAGCTTGCATGGTGAGATGAGAATCATATCCTCTAAGGTTGTGAAACACAACGGGAATGGGTATTGTTTGAGAATTCATTTTTAGTTTCAAGTTACACTCGTTATGAACGGCTCCCCGATACTAACCCTTCACGTGACAATGATCTCTTACAGAATCCCCATTCAGGGGCTTATTACAAACATGACAACTCGTTGACTTCTTATAGGCCCTCCAATCATCCCTCGTCATACACATGGGTTTCTTACACGATAAATTTTCCCTGATTATTCTCTCTTCATTTTGTAGATATTCTAGGAACTTTCCCGCTGCATCGGGACCTCTGTTAATCACGGGCGTGTTTGTTTTCCCATCATACATTAGAACTATATTTCCAAACCCACAGGGAATATGTTCTTGAGTTTTATATGTAAAACTACATTTAGTATTGTGTTCGGTATTTTCTATAGGTTTGATAAGTGCTTCGTAGTCGGCGTAAATTACGTACGGTACTGGCATTTGATTACAATAATGTTCAAATTTTAATATATTTTTTCCCTCTTTAGTCATATCAGTCCTGATAGCAGTCTGTCCAACACCTCTGCAGTCTTCTTTATGTGCTTTTTATTGATCATGTCTGCTGTACCCATGCAGGCATCTTTCACAGAAATATTTCTTTCCTGCATGTTAGATCACATAATAGCCTGCTTAAACTCTTTATCCATGTATAATGATATTTACCATCTTTTTGAAATGAAATGAATTGATTTTGGGAATATAGTCTGGGGCGGAGCTTATCCTGTGAACAACAATTCCTTTATGAGAATGTCCGAAAACATTTATAGCTAAATTATTTTGCTTTTCCACCTTATCAATTTGTGAGATTGGTGTAGGTTCGTCTGTACCATCAAGGTTTAGTCCGTCGTTTTGAGGATAGCTAGAATCATGCTGCGGGGAACTATGCAGATCGTATCATCATTCTGAAACAGTCATCACCTTTATTTTTTACATTAATTATGGCTTTTATCTTCTTATAATATGGGGGTAAATCTATATAGGATCCACCTTTGAAAGGCATATAATTTGCTATATCTAAATATAAACTATCGATTTTATCCACATCCCAACCCAAACCTCTATTAGTCCAGCGTTCTAAAGATTCTTGTATCCTCTGAATTGATGTATCTAATGATGTGCTTATAGTATCGGATAGTTATGCCTTCTTGATTGCTCCGGAAATAAGGTTCGGTATATTAAGTGCTATCGTCTGCATTACTTTTACTCAATGACATTTTAACCGTCAGCTGGTATTTTAGACTATTTAAATCATCTAAGTCCTCGTTAATTTTGCTCGATATGATGGGCTTAACATCATTAACATCCATGTTGGATTTAATATCCATCTTCCAACCTCTTAGATATTTACCAACGCCAGCTGTGGATACAAATTTTAGATCACCAAATGATTTATTATTATTATCAACATCACCAAATGATTTATTATTATCTAGTAAAGCAATCAATTCAGCTTTTCTCATTCGAAAATAACCTCTCAGCCCACTTTTTGTCACTTGAGCTTTGAGTTCTCTAACAGTCTGGGGTTTGTTGTATTCCAAACCTAGTAAATCAATCAATTCAGCTTTTCTCATTTGAGAATATCCATGTAGACCACGTTGTTTTGCCAAAGCCTTCAACTCTCTGACAAAAACCATTGTGATCTAATGGTATATACAAAATGAGTCAAATGTCTAAATGGTTATATTTCCAAATCAAAATACGTATACACCCCAACCTAGTCCTCTCATTGATGTAACCTCTCTTCCTAGCGTAAATAATCTGCTTCCTGACCCTACCAACACCGTGACTCTTACATAAACAGAAACTACCCCTATCCCACATACAGAACAAAAGTAATTTTTATATCCTTGCCTGATGTAATATGTACCACAGTAAACACCCACACACCGTCGGTTACATTGAATTGACTTCCCCATGGGTGTATTTCTGCACAGATTCATGGTTATACACCTTCCATATCATTTGTCTAAAAGGCAAATCACATCTCCACTGGTGAGTCATAGTTGTCATCGCTATTTATAGATTAGTTGATAATAGACAACAGTCAGCCAGTCAGCTCGATATTGCTGAACAGCCTGTCAGCGCTATTTATAGCTGAGTAGTCAGGGTTATTATTAATGGTTGATACGCAATAGAACATAGCTAAAAATAGCCACGATGGACAATCCAAAAACTATAAACGCTATCTCGCGGTCTTTCTGAGCCTCTGACGGTGTATAAAACTGACTTATTGTTGGACTCGGTATTGGGTCAAGTTTCTTTCCATAAACAAGTAAGTATTCGTGCATGGCAGATTCAACATCCTTAAACGTTTGATTTGAATGCCCCTCTTTACGCAGTTCATCATTTATAAAATCTAATCTTAATATCCTATTTCTGGCCCATTGTGACTGGGCTGTTTCGAGTTGTTCTAATGCTTTATTATGTCGTTAACGCTCCTCTTCAACTTTAGCATTTGATTCCCTCAGAGTAGAAAATAAAAAATTACTCCCCGAAAAAGCTAGAGCATTAACAATAGCTCCACCGACCATCATCGCAATTGTTGCCATATTAAAATGTTTTATATGAATAGAAAATATTCAAATGTTCAATAATATAAAATATTCAAATGTTTAATTACTTCATTATGTCTCTCTGGCTTGTGATTTCGCAATCGCTGGTATTTCCTCATTCACTTGTTGTGATTGTGCAATCAGGGTTATTTCCTCGTTCGCTTGTGATACAATCGGGGTTATTTCCTCGTTCACTTGTTGTGATTGTGTTTCCACAATCTGTGGTGTCACTTGAGTCCAAATATTATTAGTAAGTGGGCACGTATGTTTAAATTGACAATACCTAGCCGTTATTAAAGCTGTGGTCACCAGCGCTAAGAACATTCCATATCTATGATAAAACTCACAGTTTACTCAGCTTATAGCACGTTCGATGAATGGGCCTTTCTCTAGAGATTCGCATAAATACATGCGATGTTCTGTCGGGATAGGAAGAAACGTACTAGCTACAACTGTGTATAGTTGTTACATAACCAACCCTATCGTTTTAGTCATGGTAGCTCTCAGTCGAGACTCGTAACGCGCGTACAGTTTATTAATTTCTTCATTGGTCATGTTATCAGTTTTTTCAGTGGTATAATTTTCCTCCAAATATTGGGAGCATTTTCCACCGGCTACCAAAGCAGCGAGTCTTTCTCTATGTTTATCTAAAGATTTATCTACATGTTGATCTATCTGTTGATCATGTTCTTTGAGCATTTCTTCAATAAGTTCGTCGCATTCCATAATGTAATACCTAAGGAGATATTCAAGTTTAACATAATAAAATATAACATATCCAATACAGCCTGAAATAATAAACTGTTGTGAAAGAATGAAGATTTCAAGCCACATTATAACATAATAACCGCTAATGTTCAATTTATCGTATTTTTGCTATTTTTGCTATATTTTTGCTATTTTTGCTATATTTTTGCTATATTTTTGCTAAGCAGTTGCTATATTTTCACTTAGCAGTTGCTTTAATTTTGCTCAGCAGTTGCTACATTTGCTATATTTTTCGCTATATTTTTGCTATATTTTTGCCATATTTTTGTTATTATACCCCCGACAAAATGTCGGGGGTATATAGTTATACCAAGATTCCGGCCGGCCGGCCGTCTGTCTGTCCGTCCGTCCGAAAACTTTGTCGGCGCGATTTTCTTAAACTATTCAGGGGATTCATCTCAAACTTAGTACATATAATCTGTGTCATATGGAGGGGTGCAGTCAAAAGAAAAAAATTGTTTTTATTACTTTTCCATTTTTTTATGAATTTTTCAAACCCTAACGTCCGTCTGAAAACTTTGTCCGCGCGATTTCTCTTACACTATTCAGTGGATTCATCTCAAACATAGTACATACAATCTGTGTCAAAATGGAGGGGTGCAGTCAAAGGAGAAAAAATGTTTTTATTAATTTTCCATTTTTTATGAATTTTTCAAACCCTAAAGTCTGTCCGAAAACTATGTCCGCGCAATTTCTCTTAAACTATTCAGGGGATTCATTTCAAACTTAGTACATATAACCTGTGTCATATGAAGGGGTGCAGTCAAAAGAAAAAAAATGTTTTTATTAATTTTCCATTTTTTATGAATTTTTCAAACCCTAAGTTGGCTAACCCTATCCTAGCTATTTAATTTGTGACTACTGACACACTAGGTGGGTCGGGGGTATTAGTGAGCCACGCTCACTTTTGCACTTGTTTTGGCTATATTTTTTGCTGAGCAGTTGCTATATTTGTGCTAAGCAATGGCATAAGCAGCTGGTTGATCGGTTTTTAATACAAGTTTACAATGCTTCGTTTCTGCTAACAGTTTTCTGACTTTATCTCGTTCGAGCTTGGTATAAATAACATCATTTTCGTGTAAACATTTCTTTAATGAATCTTGGTCTTTGCAATGAAACAAGGCTACCCATTTGGTCTGATCTCTGAGATCTTTCAGGACAGAGTTGTATTTTTGAGTGTGTACCCAAACGCTATGCTGAGTATGTCGACCGGAGAATGCTAAATATGAAAGCATATGTTTCTTTTTGGTAAGTTCTTCACTACAGTCGTCTATTATGAAAAGGGTTTTATTACCCTTATGGGCTCAAATATGCAGTGTAACAACTTTTTGATATTTGCACAGTGTGCAATTAGTGATTCTCGAAGCTGATTGGTCAGTTAAACAAATGTCAATTTTCATTGGTCGACGGGACTATTTTTCTCTCATTGAGTTCATTCAGAAATCCAGGGCATTCATTCACATGTTTTACGTGCTACAATCTCACTTAATCGAGATTTATAAGACTAGAACATAGTTTCATATCAACCACATGATTTCACAGTATAATGAATAAAGCATTTATTTCGCACGAGTTTTAGTATACAATAAGCATAATTACAAAAAATAAAACTACGTCTGCATTGTTTGTAAACAAACATGGCTGACCATTTGACACCTGTCAAACTAAATGACCTCGTTAAAGTTGACGGAGATCTGACAGGAAGAGTTATTCGCATAATTCAACCTCTGAACACATTTAATGTCTTTGTTGTCAAAACTGCATATGGCCAGATTGAAGTTCCAAGATTCAGATTGTGATGTTGCCAGAAACTGTTTCTAGTGCGCTAAAAATCAACACCACCAAGTCTGGATTTGCGTCTGTGTTAGAGGACTTGCTGTTTGGCGAATCTTTCGACCACACGAACCCCCAAAACCGGACTATGTATAGACAGGTTTGCCTTTGTGAACGATGATGACATCGATAACTGCCAATGAAAAGGAAAACACAATGAAAAAGACTAAATTTGACAAGTTGACATGAACTTAGTTCAAATTTATACTGGTTAGAAAAACACGAAAAGTAAGACTACTCACACTTTCTATGATGGCATAAGAATAAATACAAATTCCTTTTGCAACAACGGTTAGACTTTCCGAAAGACATTATAAACATACGCCATTTCGTAGAATTTAAGTTTGTACCATTGTGTGAAGAAATAAGAACGCGACACTTTTTTATACAATGTATACGTTTTTGTAACCGCGACGTCAGCACAGTAAGGCGCTGAGCGGTATGCAGGCTGACTGACGTCCGGGCACCATAAGACTATGAGGGTTAATGACACAGGAAAGGTGCAACTAAACATTATTCTTTGCAAATTTATCATTTCGGCATGCACATCAGACGGTTCAGAATTCGAAATGCCTACTTTGAAAGAGATCAAGGGTAGCACAAATCGATGCACTTTGCTGAACTCAAATAGGTTTTGAAATCAAAACAAAAATAATTAAAAATACAAGGAAAAGAAAACTTACCACTGCGAGGTGATCCTGTGTCCGACATAGAACTAAATGAACTCCGTGAATGCGGACAGCTTGTCACCAAGTCTCCAGATACCGTGTTAGTCTATCAACAGGTATTCGACCATAATGAATCACATCAAAATATCAACAAACTCCCGTCATCTGACTGTGTCCACTCCACAAGCGCGTTTGACAAGTCCTCCTAAAATCCCACATGCACATCGTTTCCCATCAGTCACACTTGTCTCAAATCACAAACGATGTTCATTAAACTTGTTGTCCGGATTAAACTGTAACGCCGGTTCTCTTGTCATTCTGGTTTTGGCTGTCTCATATCTGGGTCAAGTCGGGTCATTCTTTCCGACACTACAGCAATCGTATTTTTCAAAGTTAACCTACTTGTCGTAACTTTTCTCAATCAAACATGACTTCTATACATTCCTTCTATGTTGTTGATACAGGTTTTTGCATTTTTACCGAATGACACATGAAAAAATTGACAGGTTTTCCGTGTTTCCTCTTCTCAATGTGAAATTCATGTCCATGGTGATGCACGAGGGCTATTGTCTTGTCAATGAGAGGTCTTGTCAAAAGAAACCTTGATTAAAAAACCTGTTGAGCCTTTTTTGAAAATTGTCTTCTTTTATCAATGCTAGATATTGTACGCTGTGTAACTCAGACAGAAATATAACTGCAATAATGTGATCTTTCAAGTCTTTCAACAGAACTATATTTTTACGCGTAGCAAGACGTTGATTGAGTAATGCGGTTGGAGTGAGTGGACTGTTTTTTCACACGCGGATTGATACAAAACAGCTGATTCTTGATCGGCGACAGTTGATTGTTTTTTTCTTGAAACATGTCTTTAATATGAATATGGGTAATAAATAGAATAACTCACTCGGTACGAGTGATTACGGAAAATATGTCACTCGTGAAATTAATGTTTTAAGTTCCTCGCTAAAGCTCGGAACTTAAAACATTAATTTCACTCGTGACATATGTTCCGTAATCACTCGTACCTCGTGAGTTATTCTATAAGACTCTCCTTTGTATTTTTTCATGACATACTCGTAAACAGTCTTGTAAACGATCGCCAGGATCAACTTTGTACACCTCGGGATCATTCATTACCCAATTTATCGATAGGTATGTTTTATTAACGCTTATAATCGGACACAGAAAAATAATATGGTCGAAAACATTCCGATAATGACTTGCGCAGTGCGGTTCTTTAGGTAAAAGTTTATTAATAGATTGCTTGCACGAATCGTCCATTCTGTATATTAAGTTGCGCGTCCATAATCACATACAAATACATGTTTCATTTACCAACCGCTTTCTGGTGCTTCGTTATCTGTATAGTAACACCCTCGCTGGCATTTTCTATTCTCCGCCCACTACCGTGTCATCATCCGTAGTTTCGCATGTCGAGCCATAGCGCATACTTCATGGTAAGGAATTCAGCCATCAACACATCCCCGAGAGACAGATCTTTCACGACTGCGTTAACTTTTCGGCTTCGTTTTATAGAAGGGAGTTTTTTAATCTCATCCCACTGTTGATATGCTCGCATGCCTTGACTTTATAGTTGATTAGGCACATCCTCGATTCTACTTTTGTAATGTTGGGGTTGTAGAACTTCTCAGTATCTCTTGCAAATGCATCAGAGGGGTCCTCGAACAACATTAAAATACCCTTCAACGATCTAGTGGGAACGTTTAGATTGATATTCCACATTGTATCTCTTTTGTTCCAGGTGATCCTTCTGGTTCTCAAAGCACGTGATTGTACAAAATGGCTAAACTTCCAGTCTACTGGTTACGAATTTGTCTGGCTAATTCAGGATCTGTTATCATATCATACTCCAGTGAGATATTGTCAATAGAATAGCTAGTAGGATCTTCAGTAGCTTTGATTACTCTGCTGTAGTCATTAAAAGTGAGTTCGTATTCTAGCCTATCGCCTAAGGATGCTTGATTAAAGGGCATGTGACTATCTAGTAATTCAAAGTCGAGCGGAATATAGAATCGGTTACCTAATGCATCAGCAACAGCCTTATCTCCTGCAATGGTATTATCACCACTATCAGCACCTACACACAGTCTGAATGTGTTCTGATTACAAATACCTTGGCACTGTAAGTTTTCCCATTCTTTAACCATTCTCCAGAGATCCATGTAACAGAAATATACATCGCTGTCGTCAATACTCAAAACTTTATTGCCGCTAATTTTAATCGCTATTTTCTTAACAATCGCACGACCTATGTTCTGAACGATTGTAAATGATAGTCGGGCAGTTCCCGGAACTAACACATCGTGTGCGCCGAGATTAGGAAAGTGAACCAGAAGCATTTGATTCTGATCAATGGTACTCAGGTTATTAGTTATAGTTACAGACTGACGAATTGCTTTGACCCCTAATGGATCCCGAAGTCTACGTTGTGGGTTTAACTTGCGTCCGTATTGCGAAGACATTGTTATATTGAAATTATGTAATCTTATGTTTAATATAAAAATGGATGATTTTAATCTAGATAACTTTGATAATCCGAGTACAATCAAAGAGGGTACTGATGAAACCAGCTTTATGAATCTTAACGATGAACTTTTGAAACCAGCCGTTAATGATTATCACGATGTCTTAAAAGAAACTCCAATAGGTCGTGACTATTCAAAGTTTACGATAGATAGTAAAGGAATATTGTGACTGCGTGACTCTCCGGATATTGATCATATGAATTCTCGTACAGCTAGCCTAGCCTTGTCTACGATAGTCAGTAAACATGGCATCAACACTGTTCGAAATGAATAAGGTTTTGTAAACTACTCACAAGAAAAACTTTCTGCGAAGACTACTAAGGTTCTTCAGACTGTGGGTACTGAACTCGGTAACATAGATAAAGATAATTTGGAAGAAAGCTCGAAGTTGGCCTCGGATGGACTCGGAAAAATCTTTGTTACCTACTACGATAATTCCACGTTACAGGTACCATCCTCGGAGTTCAGTATTAGGGAATGACGAGGCCTTGTCAGGGCAATGCAAACAATGCGGGGAGAACTCATCAATAATATAGCCAAGCTATCTGAGCTCAACAAGCACATAGCTTTTGAGAAAACAAAACTTGAACAGGCGGATGATGAATTCAGTAGACGCCACGTTGAAGAAAGATTGCATAACTTAGAAGAAAGATCAGCCCGCCTCCAAGCGGCTTCGAGTAATAAAAAGGCACTTCGTTCACAAATCAGTCGAATTAGAGAAACTATCGATCAACTCCTCAACGATGATACTACACTGGCCGATAAAATTAAAACATTGTTCAGAGAACAGGGGATAACCATTGCTAGTATTTTAACCGCATTGGGGTTTATTATATCGACTTTGACTCTAACATTAACTGGTGGAACAGGTGTTACAAGAGGTGGCACACCTCTTAGTGATAAAAATGGTGTAAAAGAGTGGATAAAAAAGCATTTAAAAGCATTAGGAGAAGCACTGGGAAAGCTCTCCGGGAAAGCCGCATCTGCACTTCCTGGTATAATAGGGAGTACAGTTTCCTGGCTCTTTAATTTATTAGCTTAAACCACCATCTGGCTTAGTCAAAACTTGTGGGCACTGATCATAGCAATTGCAGGGCTGTTGTACGTATCCGCTAAAGACTATTTATCCAAATCATGAGTTAACCAGCCGCAACTCCACCTACTATAAGCGATGTTTTTTCATCGAAATGTTGTTGATTTTTAGCGGCAATATGTTGATGTGCGTCAGTAAATGTGTTAGTAGATGACTGTTGTGGTGTCTGTGGCTTGACTGTTCCCGTTTCACCTGTGTTTGTTTGCGTTATTAATTCAGTATTAATATCTGAATTTATACCTGGTTTTTGATGATCGGAAGCAATAACAATTTTACTGTTATAGCCTATTACTTGACCGATCTTAAGTTCCATATTACTCGGAGACATGTATAAACCCGGCGCATAAGCGTAGTCTACTTTGGATTGAGCGTACTGTAATACATCTTGATAACGTTTTATAGAAGATAGTATGTCAACTGGTGAATTAATAGCATCTTCTACGTTTGCGACAAACTGTTTTTGGGCATTTGAGCGCTGTCCCAGAACCAATTATTCCTGTTCGCGTTTGCGATTGTGCACCAGGAATTGCCCATACATAAGTTCTTATTGATTCATAAACTCTTACAACTCCTGGGTTAGTGAAATTATTTTTTTGTTTGATCATTAAGAAATTCATTCCAAGCATTTCCAGGTGGTTGCTCAACCTTTTGGACGGTGAATGCAACACCACCCTTAAAGTTCATCCGATCGTCTCTCCACTCGTTACTTGAGAGAGCAAAGCTCGGAAGAAGCCGACCTCTTGTCAGTAAATCATCGCTGACTTCTTTAACAGAGTGTGCACCAGCGTATGGAATACCTAGACCATGGTTAACTCAACTCGGACGCCAATCTTTACTCGTAGAAACATTAAATTCCTGACAAATACGTTCGAATGCCCACCTATTGTACGGATTATTTGTCGAATTCCATGCTCGATCATGTGGTAATGGTGCACTAATTTCTTTCAGTATACGTCTAATCTGATAGTACACATGAAATGATAAAACAGACTTATTTAGTTCAAATCCTGGGTCATAAAGAGATACACCACATCCTGTTGTTGTACACCATATGGCAAAATTTAACTGGCTCTGCCAAAATTGCATTGGATTGTGGAACCAATCGTTCACCATTTCATCTCTAGTTGACGTGACCCTGTATTTTTCAAAGATATCAGGGAATTTAACAAGAAAATTAGCACCAGAGGCACTTTCTAAAATCGACTGATTAGTAATGTAACTTGATTTCATATTTAAGTTATGACATAGTATCTTTGTATATTAAATATGTATGTTACACTCCCGGGAAAAACAAAAGGTAAGTCTATTCAGTTGTTTCATACTATCGATAACTCAGCTGGTCAACTTGAAGTCGCTCTATGCGATGCAACGTATTACCCGCGGTGGACAAGTGCTGCAAGACACAATACTCAGGTACTAGGTGTATTAGATGATAGTGATTACATTATACCTGATGGGTATTACAGCATATGGTCACTCAATGATGAATTTTTTAAGCCTTTGGGAGTTAGTCTCACACAAAATGAGTCGAATGGGATGCTGATTTTAAACTCTGGAGAAAAGATTTTAATACTTAACCCGAACGTAGCAGATACACTTGGACTTGTAAACTCCGGCGGAGGAAAAGAAACAATAATAAATCCCAACGAAACACGGCATGGAACTAAATTACCTGATTTAGTTCCCTCTAAGGAGTTTTGCATCCATCTTAATCAGATGATATCAGTACAACGGATGATATTCAACTAGAAGGTCCTTCAACTCTGCTGAGAGCTATTCCAGGCAAACATGAAAAATACAATAGCGGTAGAATGGAATCTTTCTCATCAATACAATATAAAAAAATAAAGCGTGGTATTATTTCAGACCTCAAAATTTCTGTATTAGATGTTAAACATCAACCTGTACATATAGGATACTTGAGTGTAACACTCCATATTATAAATAATGGTTGATACATTAGGCCCTGGATCGCATAACCCTAGACAATATGTAATACAATTGCGCTTTCCGATCTCAGAGACACAGACGTATTCGGTAAACCCGGTACCGATGGCAAGTTACACTTACAAGATAATGTATACAAGCCGAAAGAAGTTGCATTCCCAGTTAATCTAGGAGATTTAAGTAATGTCGACGTTGGTAGACTCCATAAAAACACTTCATACAATCTTACTCGCAACGATGATAATAAATGGACTATGATCGAAGCAAAAATCGAGTGGCTACTGAATATCGTCATTACCCCACCGAATGTGATGATAGGTAAGGCACATAATTTAACTAAGATAATAAATAGTGGGATAGTACTCACGGCTTATATCCCATCAAAACGAAAAAGTGTGTAAGTCTCTCCCCTGCCAGAAAACCCAGGTCATATGTTATTGAGTCGTCCGGCAGTAAAAAATGTTAGTTTAAATTTGGTTACTGAATTCAATCATATAAAAGATAACTTGAAAGCAATATTCGATCATTCTACAATTATTATTAAAGTCTTGTTTGGGGATGCATCAGAAGATGCCTTCGAGATATTACCAGGTCTATCAATTAAATGGCCCAAGCAACACGAGCGTCGACGTTGCAGTATTATTTATATGGGAGTATCACCCGTTGCAACCCTTGAGGGGGGCCAAATTATTAAAAGTAATAGCATTTCTCTTACTAAGATAATTGTGCCGTATAATATACATTTAATGAGGTTGATGTATACTTTCAAAACATTGAAGCAAGACTAATTGAAGACTATTATATGATATAATAATATACACTATGGGTTTATATCCAGCGCTCGATGAAGCATCTGAAAAGATGGATACTGTTGATGGATTTCGATTACATCAAGTAAACGACATAAAACATCGAATAGAAGAGGAGAGGGAGTTGAGACTTGGATTGTATAAAAAGTATCACAGAGCCTTGGATGTTCTCGACGGAGTTGACACGGCTGGCATGGGACTTGTTGTAGCCGGTGTTGGTTTATTATCAACTATAATCTCGGCGCCTATCGTACTTGGCATGGAAACAGCCGCCTGAGTCTCAGGACTGGCCGGAATAGCGATAAGATTTATTTCTCGTAAGTTGCAAAAGAAAGCATTAAAACATGATAGTATTGGGATAAACACCGAAGCAAAGTTGAACAGCATTGAGGATGATATTTCAACAGCACTGGCTGATTGTAAGATATCTGAGTTTCGTTTAGTGCTGTCAGAACTCACCAAATACAAATACAAATTATCGTAAGACCAGTGGTATTAGCGAAGACTAGAAAAAAAAGTTCATAGTACAGGGGAGACAACAAGCGCGTCAATTATTCAGTGCCAAAACCAAAGAACTGGTTGGAGATTAAAAATAGATTGCTTGATCACGTTGAATCACACTACAAGAATTTAGACGAATGCTTACATAAGTATATAATAATGTCACTAACATTTATGCTCCAGGACAAAATTATCAAATGGCGAGAATTACCACAGGGTATATATTATATCAGTGATGACAAACCAGCCAAACACGGTCATCAATTGTTTCTTTCCAATTTCGAAAAAGAGTATGTAGTCTGGTCTCCTAGTAAAATGAACGAAGAACCTACTAAATGTGTTGAATATTACTTTGTTCAAAATAATGGTATACGTATGAGTAAGAATAGTAGAGAATATTTTCATTTCAATTTAGTTTGATTTCATGACGATCGTTGAATCGCATAATCATTTTGACATAAAAAATTCCATCTGTAGCAGCAGTACAGGTATATAAATCTGGCCCCAGTGGGGGGTGCGGCAGAGCCCCCATTACATATATACTTCTAACATTTATAATGGATTACGTACATTTAGTTTACTTCATATAACACTTTAATCATACTGTTTTATTCAATACAACACAAAATAGGGATAATATTCATTTAACTCACCTGATTCAAGTACATTCCTTGCTGGTCTGATCAGTTCTAGTCTGGTCTGGTCTGAGAGAATGCAGTGTCATCAAAGCATGCAGTTTAACAATGGGTGTTAGCTTGGCCAATCAGAATATGAAGCATCTGGCCATTGGGCAATTAGCAAGTAAAACTGGTCAGATACACTGTGATATAACTGACTGCTGAAACTAACAACTAATAATATTATGAAATTAAAACAAATATATACAAATTCTACAACATCAGCCACACAATCGTACAAAGAGCGTCATACGACTGCTGCTCTAAAGTTGTTTGTTTACAATATTCAAGGCCTGAGCAAAGCTTTCACAAAGTTTTATGATAGATATGTGGATGTCATTTTCCAAATTTGACGCATTAGTGACAAAAATTATGTCTGACGCAATTCCTTGTTTTGACTTGTGTCATATGTTACCGTGTATTTTTAGGTGAACAGTTGACTTGCCTTTGCATGCGTTTGTGACGGGTGCCACTGGTGAGGGAAGAAACGCTCATCTTTTCGCGAACACCTTAATATCCTTACTATCTGATTGTGATTCGTAATACATGCTCATGCTTTTAGCAGATATTTCTTGTGGCTATGGAAAGGGCTTTGTCACTTTATTTACTAAACATCCTACATCATCTAAGCCAGGCTTCAATTTTCTATCAAAATAAGACTTGTTATGCCCTATACATTTATAACCCTCAGTTTCAAACTGTTCGCCTTCAAGCAAGTAGGTTTCACACAACCCTACAATAAACAATGTAATCAAAAAGGATGACTTTGTTTCAACCCTTCCACCATTTTGGGTTGTTTGTTTGTTGTTTAACGCCACACTCAGCAATATTCCAGTTATATGACGACGGTTTGTAAATAATCGAGTCTGGACCAGACAATCCAGTGATTGACATCATGAGCATCGAACAATGCAATTAGGATACGATGACATGCATCAACCAAGTCAGCGAGTCTGACCACCCCGGATCTTCACGGGTCAAGTCATTATTGGTTTTAGACCCCCAACCGCATCCAACTCCCAACCAAAATACGTTAAGAGATGGTACTTGTTGTTACTATTCTTGGCGCTCCTCAGTAAGGGAGTAAAAACAATCATATCGGCTCGGGGTCAATGTACTGTGTCAGAGTGGGGCACGATAAACTTCTTGTGGTCAGTAGGCTAGCACCGTTTCTTCTGTACCCAACCGTTACACTTAATCACAACACAACGCGTTTAACAGTGGAACACGCTGTGCGACTCACGGCGGAATTTATTACAACATCAATACATGCCCAGTCCCCACTAGAACACAACCACAAATGCACCTAAATAAGTCAAACCAGAGGTAAAACGTTTTGTAAAAAGAGCTTTTGAACCGTGTTCCCTCAACGAATGCAACAGCGATAATGACGGAGAGTTTACAGTATAAATGCACATCAAATTTGACATTTATCAAATTCACACCAACTGCAAGTATTACAACGGCTGTTCAGCTATGTTTCCCAATGAACCAAAATCGACTGGAACTGGCTACCCATAAATCTCAAATAACATTCATCACTGAGCATGGATTACAATGTTAGAATGGCTTGTCAGCTCAACATGTCAAAACATAGATACAGACAGCAAAAACGTCTTCTCTTAATACCACAGACGGTGTAATTAATGGCTCTCCAACCTAAACAACCGAATCCCGTCCAACATGAGATTCCACATATTCAGTATAACAATCTGAAAAAACACAGAAAAAAGTGAATTAGGATATACGAAAATATATATAGTGCATTATTTAATATTACAAATAAGGCAGAGAGAAGAATTCAAATTCACCTACCCTTTTTATAACATAACAATGCCACCTAACGGGGCACACAATCCCTAGATTACAGCTGCACCTCGCAAGTAGAGAACGATTTCCTTACTACTCATACTTCAAATGAAGGAAATATAATTTCTCCTGTAACCAACCTTCACACTGAATCACAACACAACATTGGAACACACTGTGCGACACACGAGAGATGCAAAGCAAGTCAGAGGCCAAGAGAAAGTGAAACTTTCATTCTGTTATTAATTCTGTCTTTGATGTAAACGTCTTTGGCTTTCTCACGCCTCCATCGTCCATGTCGTTTAGACTTACGATCAGGGACGCCGCTTTTAGCAGAAGCAGTTGACCGCCATTGCACAAACTGTGCAATCCATATTTCTCAACATCGTCAACATGTGGTTGGAGGGCCTCTATAAAAAGTTCTTTCAATTTTGTGAATTTTCCCTCCTAAGCATGTACCCAGAACTGCACTTAGTGACATGACGAAAAACATAGTAATCAGAATCTGGTTAGAAAGAAGCCGCTTCTAGATATCTTTCAAGGCCAGCTACCGGACACAATTTAGAATGCGTTCTTCCAATTACAAGCCATGCACCATCTCTGTCAATATATGTTTTGGACTTCTCAATGAAAAGAAGCATACGTTTTTGACGAAACAAAATATCCGAACGGGAAATAATTATAACTCTGCTGACCTTGGAATTCCAGTATATGCTAATAAACACATCGCCAGTATTCTAAAATATGCTTATTTAGCAATAACATATTTTGCGTCTATAAAAGTTCAAGGATATCCACAGTAATAGGCACCTTCTTTACACCTGACAAAACATGTTTTATCATGGCCGCTTCCACAACATTTTTGACCAGATTATCCTCAGTGGGACTATCAAGGTCAATGCTACAATGTGTTTGCCTCAAACTATAAAATCCAGTTAAAACTGGTGAAATGGAATCACTTTGATATACTGCCGATATTAAATACATTGCATCGTGTAAAGGCTATTTGTAATTGCGCAGGCATATCATTACATATTGCCCACTTTTGTCAAAGCAGCAAAACCATAGTTATATTTTTTGGTGCAAGAATCAGCTCAGGATAACGACAGCAAAGCCCATCATCCTACCCGCGAACTTACACAGGGAGATAATTCAGTTCGTCTGTGTACACATTCAGAAACAAATCTGGAAAACAGAACAACAGCAAAAAACTAATATCTATAAAAATAGCAAGCATATCAAAATGCAAATCATTCTCACCAAACAGACTACCTATAATCCCACTGGCCCGTGAAGATCCGGAGTAGAATAGGTCTTCAGCAACCCATGCTTGCCGTAAAAGGCGACTATGGCTTGTCGTAAGAGGCGAATAACGGATCGTGTGGTCAGGCTCGCTGAATTGGTTGATGCATATCATCGATCCCAAATGTGTGGATTGATGTTCATGATGTCAATCACTGGATTGTCTGGTCCAGACTCTATTATTTACTGACCGTCGTCATATAGCTGGAATATTGCTCGTCTACCTTACTCAAAGGAGTTATCAGTTAGCATGTTCGCATAGCATGTAGCCTCAATATGGTTAGTATACTCACCTGGCAGATCGTGACATGGCCTACTGGCCGGCTTGATTTGAGGTCCCAATACACCTCGCTGAGATTCCCTGAGGTGCTGTGCTATTGACATGTGAACATTTCCTTCTAAAATTTATGTATTCACCACATGCGAAACATGATCCTGACCTTTGATCCTGTCCACGAAAAAGCTGAACTGTGATAGGCTGAATATGCTGAATATGCTGCACAGGGACAGCAGATGAAACAGCAAACTGCACGGGTCTCATGACTGTCGCTGACCGGCGAGTTGACCTAGTAGTGGGCTGGCGCAACTTGCAAACTGTATCATGTTTACTGCACTGGCAATACGTTTATCATGGTCTTAATCATCGGCTAAGTTGTTAGAAATTGCATCCAATGTAAATGTTTATACCAAGCATGAAAACAAAGAGAAGAGTTGACGATAAACATCATCTGCAAGAACGTTTATGTCTGTCAAACGTTACACCAAATCGCAACCCTATAGTTTGCACGTGCCACACGCAGTAGCACCACACACACACATACTTTTATGGAAGGTTGATTAATCTCTGTGGACCATTATTTCTGTCAATCTTATTGATTCTGCTTATCATACGGTTGTGATATACTTGATTTCATTCATCGTTTGTGTATGACGATGTGGCGTCTGCAACGCGCGGAGAGTCTACGGGTTATCGGTAAACCAACGGAAGTCAGCGTGCAGTGGCCAATACATTCAATGTTTCACAGTTAGTCTGGTCATTCTGTAATTTAACCTCAAGAAAATTGCAACAGAATATTTTACGACGGTTTCCTTTTAATTGAATGTATTTGAGTTTGTATTAAAAAGTCTACCAAAATCAACCTTCGGGAAATTGGTTAATTCCCGCATCAAAAAAGATAAAAACCAAAGAGGAGAATATGGCATCTACGGGTCGCCGTACATCAAGAAGAGCTCGCAAAGAGAGATAATTCATAGTGATCCTGCTAGTGCCTTGGAAAATATTTTTAAAAAAACAACGATAACGGAGCCGTATTATTTCATGGTAAGTTGACAAATACACATTTATTTAAAAGTGTAATTAATAATGATGCAAATAATAGCAGTTGGCTTCCAATATACTTCTAACATGCCTATCAACCATAAATTGTGTAGCGTCGTCTGCTATGTAACAACGGCCGCACCAGCAGAGAACATGTGTGTTAAACACGACCGATAACCATATTCCTGTCTTTTATAAATTCATCCAACATTGTTACAATTATTAGAAACATAATTATGTGAAAAATTATATCGAAAAGTGGACCCTCCTTAATTAAATAAAAAATGTATGGAAGCCCATGAGTGACATGATGTATAATCATTTCCGTAATGCGTACGTAATTTGCAATTCATTAAATTCATTACGTTTTACAACCAATCTTGACAATATTGATATCGGAACAAGTTACCTATTTCTAAAACACCCGATATTGACATTTCTCGTCTTGAGTGCATTTGTTTTACTGTTTAAAGTCACAAAATTAACTCTTTTAACCGGCTTGTAACCTTTTTTTTTGTCTGGGAAATTGGTGAAAAACGGAACTAGGAAAATTCAGCAAATGCAGATGTAAATACTTGAAATATATAGGAATTTAAACAACTTTACTCTCTTTTGGCACGATGCTGTAAGACATTTTTCTTCTTTCAGAACTATTACGGCTACCATTCTGGAACGGCATGATCTCAGACAACAGAGCTAGTGGATTCTGTCTCCGTTTCTTGACTTGAAACTAAATTTGTAGCAAGAGTAGACCAAATACTGTCCCCAAAGATTGTTTGGAATACAGCGAGGCACTTGTTTGTTTATTCGCCGAAGGCCCGGGTGCAATGCGTGAAGCCCATTTCTGGTGTCCCTCGGGGCAATCTCATTAAAATCAAATCTTTGTACTCGCTACCGCCAAACAAAGATCTGAGGACATCCCATTAGGGGTCGCGTCAGAAAGACCTTTCATCCGACCAATCAGAGCGTCGCTTACCAGATCATGAAAGTGACAGTAGAAACGTGTTTTCTAATCATGCAACCACGAAATATTTGACACGGGGTATTCCGAACAACAGTTACGGGTTTTATGATTATATCCGCACAATCTAGGCCACCTATAAGCCATTCCAGAGTGTTCTTCTTATCAGTTTTAATTTTTTTTAATCGAGAATACGTCAAAATATGTTTCGAAGCGTAGTCGCCAATTTGAAACTAGTGTCGTAAAGCTCGAGAAAGCTGCTTTCTGATTAGCTAATGTCGATTTCTTGTCAGTCATTTCATTGGTCGGTCAAAATTCGAGAAAGGTCGTTCTGACGTGACCCGTAATGGGATGTCCTCAGATCTTTGTTTAGCGGATCTGATTTTAATAAGATTGCTCTCGGGGGCACGGGTGGCCCAATCGTCTAAGGCGCCGCGATTCGCTGTGCAGAGTTGCGTCCCTTGGGCACCCCAGAAACCTATGATTGTGGGTTCGAATCCCGGTTCGCCCAGATTAAGTTTCTAGGTTTGTCAGCACCATACCCGTGCTCGTGGGTTTCAACGAAGAGGTAAACGTCTAAGACCTGCATCACTTCGGGCTTTCCTTCCACATTAAGCTGACACACCGTGATATAACTGGAATAATGTCAAAAGCGGCGTAAAACCGTACTCACTCACTTGATCGTTTGCCATATTGCTATGCTATGCAATAGTCTATAATTATCTTGTACTTATACTCAAATTGAATAGATTCGCTCACTAAAATAAATGAATCTATAGTCAGTATAGCCTGTGTTCACTCAGCGTATCAACGACAGTAATAGATAACCGGCTGACATGAGTCTCGCCGGGGCCCCTTTCACCAGAATAGACTATAGTCGGCCAACTACTCATGCGTTACCAAGTTCCAGTTCTTTATGATATTAACATATTTATTTCCATAAAGTGGAGGGATTGGCAAGCAAGCAAATTTTGCTTATCTGAATGCCTCTCCCAAACATGATACACATACAAAATACAATGTATTAAAGTAATATGAGAAATTGCATACATGATATAATTGACATTAAAGATGATTATTGTTCTGTAAGTGTTTTATTACTGGATTATCTTTCGAAACTACAGCTACGTTATATTATTTACATCTAGCACAACAACATCACAGTATCATATATACTTGCCGTAAAAGGCGACTGTGCTTGTCGTTAAAGGCGACTACTAACGGGATCGGGTGGTCAGGCTCGCTGACTTGGTTGATGCATGTCATCGATTCCAATTGCGTGGATCGCTGCTCATGATGTCAATCACTTAATTGTCTGGTCCAGACTCGATTATTTACTGGCCGCCGTCATATAGCTGCAATATTGCTGAGTGCGGCATTATACAACAACAACAAAATTAACTTCTGAAATATGCAACCAATATACTTGCTTAGACGAATGAGTGTTCAGCTATCAGTAGTTGTGAATAAGCATCGGAGTTTATAAAAGTTGGGATTTATACGACAGTAGTTTGGTAATAATTTTCTTTCAAATCTAAAACAAGTACACTGGAACATATGATATTCATTTCCCCTTGTACGCGTGTCACAATTCGGACAGAGTCTCAATCAAAGGAACATTCTGCCACGACCCGTTTCTACGGACAAAAAAGTATTACTTGTACGAAATTGTAAAACTTGTATTAAGGACACTTGACTTCCATTGTCTTTGGAATTATATAATCGTCAAAAAACTTGCATCCAAATAACATAAAATAGCAAATATTTCAGTCGGAGGCTTGGAGGCTTGCTCATTGTTACCTCAGACTGTCACTGGCTACAATTATTAATGGCTATGTATGACTGTCTTCCTCCCCCCCCCCCCCCCCCCCAAACACACACACACAATTAGGTGATTTCTTCCACAATTAGTACATTACGTTCTTAAAATAATGTATGACTTGAATATAATATGTATGACTTCATTCCAATATTTGAAAATCTATGGCAACACTTAACTTCTCGGCCACTCTTCATATATGTCCTCTATTTGACCTTAACTATTATAATGAAAGCTGACATGCTACCAAATAACATAAAGTATGAATTAATTCTGTTGCAATTTTCTTGAGGTTGGCCATTTATTTCGACCAAAATGACCAGACTATGGAACAAGTACCAACAAACCAAAAATGTTGACGAGCAACCCCATTCAGGGCGTCCCGGGTCAACGATAAGAGCACAGGATCCATTGATCCGAATCCAGGCTCTACGAAATCGAGCTCATACGGCGAATGATGTTGCTGCAAACTTTCCTCGGGCTACTGGAGTACGAGTTCACTTTGCATTTCCTTGAGAGGCGTGGACGTGTCTGGCGACGTTGACGTTAACTTCACAGAGCCAGCGAGACCTCATGACTGAATTGTCAGTGGATCGTTTATGGTGTGGGGTGGCATCATTATGAATCAGCGAACCCCACTCCATATTGTGCATACTGCCACCCTTTGTTGTCCTGTGTTGGTCGACGTTTTGTCTTTCAGGGTGACAACGCCGGTGCTCACCGTGCACGAATAGTCAGCATCCATAATAATTGCGAGATAGCGCCATATGCCGCCGACAACGTTGGGTGAACTTGGAGTGGGACAGACTTTCGCAAATCGCCAGTGGGCTACTCATACGGAGTATGCCTCGTCGAGGAAATAAATGTTTGACCTATCGTGGCAGCATTACGCACAACTGATCCATAAACATCAACTTCCATATTCCCTTATAACCTCTGTCGACGTCATCCCTTTGTTTACCACCGTGCCATAACCTGGAGGTAAGACCTTGACGACACCAAGGTAGGTCTATCTGTAACTTAGAGACCTCGTTCGAGGTCTATCTGTAATGTAAAGACCTCATATGAGGTCTCTAAATCACAGATAGACCTCATACGAGGTCTCCTAGACCAGAGATAGACCTACCTTGGTGACGTCCAGGTCTGCTCAACTAGATTTCTGTCAGCAGTCTTGCTTTCAGTAGAGAAATCATGTAGAAATAATATTTGATGCAAATTGATCTACTTTTGAAAATTAAACTGACCTACTGAGCTGAGCATGACTGCTTTTCAAATACAATAAACAACGTTTTCTTCATCAGTTTAATATCATCAATTTACATGTTAAAATTGACAACAAGGGTGACTGGACGTTTCTGGGTTTCCTCGTCCTTGCTCGAGCTTGGCACAGCGACAGTGGATGTAGTTACTGTGCTGGGTTTCTCTTCTAACGCTACCGATTCGACGAACTTTGAGGACGCCTCTATCGCACTTTTACTCCTCTTCGAATTGCCGTACAAGATGTCTGAAACCTCCGCTTGCATCGCAGAATTTGTCCTCTTGTACAGTCTCACTGCAGAACTACGATGCCCTGTAGACAGAATGATGTGAATTAAAAATGGTTATAAAAAGGTATTTCGCATAGACCGATACATATCGAAATCTGTTCTATAATTGATTCATTTTCTTCTTATCCCATTAATGGCAAGGACAATATTACAAAAAAATTAAATTTCATTAATCTTGCCCGTTTGCTCACAAATTTGTTGTTCGTCAATTCGGGCATCATAGAGTCTTGGTGGCACTTGACACCCTCAAGGAATGGTTGGTTCGCTTCCCACTCAGTCCGCCTGCTTCACATAGTTTCTTCACAGTTGTCTTCAAGGTGTTGTGTCCTACTGACGATGCCATGTACCAGCAATCTGGCTTTGGTTTCTTCAATGGCGTTAAGTAGAAGGTGTCAATCTTACTGCTATTGGGACTGAAACAAACAGTTTTTCAAATAATTTCTGTTTTTTTATAACGTGACTTTCAAATATGGAAACAGACAGTATTAAAAGTTTATAAACCTTGATAATTGTACAGATTTTTAAAATAATGTATACATGTACATGTATCTGTTAATGTCCTTCAAAAAGGACATAAATTATACTCGATTTGATATTGTTTTTTCGAGCATAAATTCGACATCTATGTGGCGAAAAGAAAGAATCTAGTCGAGGTAAGACAACTTACCAAAGAGATGTGTACTTTTCCCAAAATCGCACATAGCGTCGTTGTTTATCAGCTGAGTTTTCGAAAGCTTTCACCGCTTTTGGAACACATTTTCGGTCCTTTAAGCCTCCAGAGTTTGTCTTGGACACATCTTCATGATATACTAAGTATCGTCGTTTGGAAGATGGGTCAGTAAATGGCCACTTTGATCTGTGGTCTCACCCGAAGACGAAGATTTCTGAGCTCTTGTCCCCCACGTAAGGCGAAGTGAAGACCAGTGAGATATAGACCATCGTGTGGAGAAGTTGGGTCGGATTATTCTCCCCCAATGTACCCTTCTCCCACAGCTCGTTTTCTTCTTCTACAGTGATTGGTTGGAGAGATCTTTGATTCCAGGTCCATGACCCGATGCCGCCAAACGTTTCATACTAGCATCAGGTGCCTTTATACAATCTCTTAAAGCTTCATCCTCAAACAAGTTTATCAGTCTTCTCTTCGAGCGAGGGTACGATTGAATTCGACAAAATGCTCCATGCAGGGATTGACTTTTGTAGTTTTGGCCGTTTTCACGTCTGATCTCAAATACAAAATGTTGCAAGGCCTCGTTTAATAAAGCGTCGGGCATATCAGTTATATTCGTGGTCAAGCAATCTCGTGACAGTTCCAAATTTTCAGAAATTGATAGAAGAAGACGGTGATTTTTGCCATTTACGAAATAGAGAAACAGCCCAATCATACTTGTAGATGGTGTCCCCCGGGGTTGCTTCGTTCACCATACCTTGGATTCTTTCTATATCTACAGGGTCGCCAAACTGCAGAGGTTTACAAACAGAAACACCTTCAATATCTTCTGTTTTCTCTTCATCAATAACCTTACTTTGAGTCAGAAATAAATCCTCGTCAAACTCCATGATACTTGATATCGTCTCACGATACTGGCAGTGTGTCACACGCCGCTGTCTCAACGCGATAACATGTGCTCTTATTCATGACAGTCATGAACTGAGCGTGCAAAATGTCACGTGATACGCTGCGTCGCCCGAGATGACACATTTGTATAAACTGTCAACTTTTACTGTACAGTGTTAAAGGAAAACATTTTCGGACTTTTGATTACTCAAGATATTACAAAAGATTCTTTTTCAAAACGATCCATAAAAATAGCATTTGAAATTGTGTAGCTATCTAATGAAATCATTTGGTTCAGTTCATTTTCATACAGGGGTGTGAGTATTTTTCAAATGCGAATTTTACAGATTTTCCCTTAAAATCCCATATTCCCTCAGTTTATAAGCCGGTTAAGGTCCTCAGACTCGGTCTTGATGCATGTAGATAGACCGCAGGGGGGTTCAGGTAGGGCAGATAAACCTTGGGCTTCGCCCGCGGTCTATTTGACACCCCCCCCCCCCCCCCCCCAGAGACCATCCTTATAGAATTCATAAAATTAGATTGGCTAATTAAAATCATTTGTGGGAAAGAAAAGCAGTCAAAATACAGTTAAAATAATTGTACATAAGTTTAACAGATGATTTTAATTGCTCAATTTCCTCCTATTGTTTTGAGAAATCAACTCGGTTTAATGGTTTTTTTCTCTTACATCATAAAGGTAAATGGGCGTTGAAGTCGACGAAATACTGGAATTCCAGGGTCTTTGGAGATTGAACGAATGAGAGAAGTTTTATTTCCAATTTAGGTCGGCAGTTATTAGATTGTACCGATGTTTATTGCAATTTACGTCAAACGTTATTACAATTTACTGCTATCAGAATGAATGCGATCAAGGAATGGATGAAAATGTCTGGCATTTTCTATATTGGCCCACTTTAATAAATCACCGTAGTTCATTTAAACGAATTTATTTGATCGTCATCCAGTGGCCAGATAACTATACTGAACAAAACAAGTTAAGGATGATGCAATATTTTTATATACCGTATAGTACACATTTATAGAAACTCAGTTTTCACTAACAAAATAAATCACCCCAAATCACCCATGATCTCAAAACGTTCAGTATATGTTTCAATACAAATATGAATCAGATTAAATCTAAATTTTTATTGTGTCGTATTTACAAATGGGCTTTATCACTGATGATTGAAGTTTCAGCTGCCGTATGTACATGTAATTACAACTTATATAAAGCTATCTTTATTGGTTCGGTGACTAGTATTTGAAACAGTTGCTGATGTCCAGGTACTGATTTCCAATTAGCTAATTTCAGTCTGATTGACGTACCGATTAACCTGCTGACAATTTCAGAAAACCCATGTGGTTACGTCAGCGTTCCACCCGTTCGATCGCTAGATGGCAGGAATAATGCCGATGCGACGTTACATTTTAATTTAATATAAATGGTCGATGCAAGAGCATAACCAGTTCAGATTATCCACCAACACAGATTACATTTGGCGTAAAGGGCAAAAAAGCTGTGAAAATTATATGAATGAACTACTGAAAATCAGGTGTTCAGGGTTGTCTGATCAGCCAGCCGCTTCGAGCTCCAACTCGTTGATATCACAGATACAGTTCAATTTCCCCGGATATCGCACGTGGAAAAATAGTCAAACTAACCATAATCTCTGAGGAAAATTGAAAGTTCTCAATATATTAGACGCTAGACCTGTCTATTTTTAGTACGGTTAGCCTTTTGACCCATTGTGAAATATCTTGGGGTGTACAAGACGTACACATCGGAAAACTTATCCATTACCGTGTGCTTAAGTGTGGGTAGGGTGTGTCACGTATTGAAATAACCACAAACACAAATTAATTTTTTTTATTTAAATATTTATTCCCTCCTTTAAGTTATGTTTTAAACCCCAAATAACAATACGTAAATGCAAACTAATTCAAAATATACTAACTTAACTCATCCTAGCCTACTTCTCTTACGAATATCCTACAAACAATACTTATATCTTCTACTTATGCTAATATCTTACTACTAACAATATAACTATCACGATACTTCTAAACTAATACTAATAGTCTACTTCTAACAATACTTACACAACACTCATACAAATGTCCAAATAATAAAACAACTAATACACATTAATAATATCATGGATGTACATATATAAAACAACAACAACAAACACACTCCACTGTCTCTTTCACATTAGCTACATGCATAATCTCCCAGAGTTTCATGTCAATGTACTATTTCAGTCCACAAGCGGAAACCTCCTGTATATAGTGATAGAGTGGTCTTCACCCAAGGCGATGGTTTCCCCACGGAGTTGGGTGCCCATAATATGGATGTCACGTCAGTGTCCATCCTACGTTGTATACTCCCCCAGAGGTATGCTGTGTGATGCTCACACTAATCGGAGACACTTCTTTCCTTACAGAGGTTCGGAGACACTTCTCTTCTTACAGAGGTTCGGAGACAGTTCTTGCCTAACAGAGGTTCGGAGACAATTCTTTCCTTACAGAGGTTCGGAGACACTTCTCCCCTTCTTACAGAGGTTCGGAGACACTTCTCTTCTTACAGAGGTTCGGAGACTCTTCTCTTCTTACAGAGGTTCGGAGACACTTCTCCCCTTCTTACAGAGGTTCGGAGACACTTCTCTTCTTACAGAGGTTCGGAGACTCTTCTCTTCTTACAGAGGTTCGGAGACACTTCTCCCCTTCTTACAGAGGTTCGGAGACACTTCTCTTCTTACAGAGGTTCGGAGACACTTCTCCCCTTCTTACAGAGGTTCGGAGACACTTCTCCCCTTCTTACAGAGGTTCGGAGACACTTCTCCCCTTCTTACAGAGGTTCGGAGACACTTCTCCTCTTACAGAGGTTCGGAGACACTTCTCTTCTTACAGAGGTTCGGAGACACTTCTCTTCTTACAGAGGTTCGGGGACACTTCTCTTCTTACAGAGGTTAGGAGACACTTCTCTTCTTACAGAGGTTCGGAGACTCTTCTCTTCTTACAGAGGTTCGGAGACACTTCTCCCCTTCTTACAGAGGTTCGGAGACACTTCTCTTCTTACAGAGGTTCGGAGACTCTTCTCTTCTTACAGAGGTTCGGAGACACTTCTCCCCTTCTTACAGAGGTTCGGAGACACTTCTCTTCTTACAGAGGTTCGGAGACACTTCTCCCCTTCTTACAGAGGTTCGGAGACACTTCTCCCCTTCTTACAGAGGTTCGGAGACACTTCTCCCCTTCTTACAGAGGTTCGGAGACACTTCTCCTCTTACAGAGGTTCGGAGACACTTCTCTTCTTACAGAGGTTCGGAGACACTTCTCTTCTTACAGAGGTTCGGGGACACTTCTCTTCTTACAGAGGTTAGGAGACACTTCTCTTCTTACAGAGGTTCAGAGACACTTCTCTTCTTACAGTTACAGGGATGACCAGCCAGTTCCGGGACACTACAATACAATATCAGTGACTATAGTCACTTAGGTACGTGCCAATACCTTACAACGCATACAACAATACATCAATACTCCGATTTACACTTCACAGAGTGGAACTATTTTATACTTTACTCATATGTTGTTTAGGTTGTTGTTGATATTTTTAAAGTAGCTTAAAGAAAATAACAATCAATATATGTATATAATTACATTTAACGCAATGCATAACTTAAATTTTTTTTATCTAAAATACAATCCTATATTAAACAAATAAATGTAAAAACTTACGCCAACCGGAGTAGAAAGCTCCCACAATGTAAGTCTATACCTCCTATGAACATACTGATTCTGACTGTACAAATCATTACCCCTCCCCGCAATTTAAACTGACGCCATACTCCAAACTGACCCTGACCTCCCTATCGTTACATGAATTACCTCCCCAGCAATCAGCCCTACCCAGTCACGCTTCCCTGAACTTAACCTGTTCCCATAGTATCCCCTGACAGTATCTAAAAACACCCCGCCAAGATTAATATACTAATTTAAACATACCATAATACATCTATCTAAAGTACTAACACTTAATTAATATATACAACATTATCAGCAACGAGAAAAACATCGAAATTTCAAGTTTTTGACACAGACATATTGCTAATATTCGAAGTAACGAGAAAATATACAAGCTCCAGCGACGGTACCAGACCACCAACACTACAGATGACCGACCATGTAGTGGAAGACCAAGGGTCACCCCCCGACATCAGGATCGTCAGATTGTGCGACAGCATCTTCAAGATCGATTTGTTACTGCTGCGGAAACTGTTCGACAGGCCATGGGGACACACCAGCGACACATTAGTTCCGACACCGTACGTTGACGATTGACACCTCCACTGTCACAGGCCACACCGAGGACCAATTCTGACACCACGTCATTGCCGGGACCGTCTTCAGTGGGCAACACAGCACCAACATTGGCGCCACCAGCAGTGGAGAAGAGTCCTTTTCTCAGACGAGAGCCGTTACTGTATCCCAACAGCAGATGGCCGAGAGAGAGAGAGTCTGGCGACGCCGTGGGGAACGTTATTCGGATGCTTGTGTTGTTGAGTGAGACTCATGGGGTGGTTCGAGCATCATTGGTCTTGTATAGAGGGTCAGCCCTGTGGTGTTCCAGAACATCGATCCAGGGAGAGGCAATGGTGTCACAGCAGCTCGGTACATTGATCAAGTCTTGAGACCACACGCCATACCTTATTTGGCATGTCGCCGCAACCACGAGTTTCAGCATGATAACGCCCTTGCCCACACTATGAGAGCAACGAGAGACTTCCTCCAGCAGAATGGCACCAGAACCATGCAGTGGCCTGCCCTCAGTCCCGATTTAAATTCCATTGAGCACCTGTGGGGCGAGATTCAAAGGCGTCTGAATGACGTCCGACCAAGGTCGACAACTGCAGCTGTACTTGCGTTTCTCAGAGTGTGGGCTCAAGTGCCTATGGCCTTCATCAACCGCCTCATCCATTCCATGTATCGACGTTGCACGGCAGTCATGAATGCACATGGCGGACACACGAGATACTGACTTGTGATGCCATTTTCTCAGTGTGTTTAATTTTAAGAACATTTGACACTTTAATTTCAACCTTGATGATCAGTTTTGCTAAGTTTCACCAAGTTTTACTTTCTCAAAGTATGTTTACAGTGTTTGGACAAATAAGGTTTCTCACATATCTATCCATGGTGACGTTTCTTTTGCGGTTCATTATAGTTTGTTTAGAATTTCCCCAGGGGAGACGTAGGTTTAGGACTAAGTATGCTTTGTGGTAGGTAAATCATACAGTAAATAATAGGCAGTTAAGAAAATGGTGCTTTCTTCCGTGTGAATGTTAAATTTGTCAATTTTATCTTTTATTAAAACACTTTACTTTTGTTATTCATTAAAATTCATTATATATACAAAGAAAAACGTTAAGCACATCTTAATATATTCCATTAAAAGTTATAAAAGATATGATTACGGGAAGAATTAAGTTTTCTCGAGATGATGTAATCAATCATGCGTGACGTTATCTCTAAAAAATGCTTTTTAAGCTCGGTTAACGCAGGAATGGCTTGTAATGCCATCGGTCGGAATTTAGGGTATCATCACACTGTCCTTAGCCGTTTAGTCGAGAGACATGCTCAGACCGGTGATGTACAGGACCGTCCCAGATCCGGAAGACCTCCCGTGACGACACATCGCGAAGACAGGGACCGTCTTCGTCTCATACGCCGAGAACCATTTTTAACAAGTACTCGTCTGCCCGATCGTCGTTTACGAACAAGAACCGTCAGGACTGAGGGCTAGACGAGCCATAAAGCGTCCCTTCTTGAGAGATCACCACAAAGCTGCACGTTTAGCATGGTGTAATGCGCGACTGAACTGGAATCTGAGAACTTGGAGACGGATCCATTGGTCAGACGAAAGTCGCTTTCTGCTCCACGTCACTGATGAAAAAACAGCGTTTGGAGGCACCGGGACACGGCCTACACCCCAAGGAACAAACCGACTGTTGCATACGGCGGGGGCTCGGTAACGGTTTGGGGTGTATCTCTCATGATTGCAGGTTGGATTTGGTCACCATAAAGGGCAACTGAACAGGGGCTCAGTACATCCGGGACGTTTTGAGGCCAGTCGTCGTTCCTCATTTTGACAACCACCCTTTTGCTACTCGACCTCAGTACATGGATGACAATGCCAGGCCTCATCGTTCGCATGCAGTCGTGGATTACATGAGGGCCAATGCAATTACGACTCTACCCTGGCCAGCTATGAGCCCATATTTTAACCCCCTTGAACATGTTTGGGATATTCTGGGGCGGCGTATAGAGGCATGAGATCCTCCTATACAAGATTTACGCCAATTGGAAGCAGCATTGCACCAGGAGTGGTTGTTGTTGACCCATCAACAGATGCAACGTCTGACTGGAGGCCTGAGATGTAGGGTGGAATGTGTCATCCGGGCACGTGGTGGTTATACCCGCTACGGATCTGTTTCACGTGTCATGTCAAGTAGAGACTTTAAGAAACATTTTCACATGAAACATCAAACGTAACTCGTTTACTTAATCCTGCAGCTCCATACATTTTTTAGGTCTAAGGTAAAAAAAAGTACTTGTTTTACCATGATGTTTTTGTCAGTAAATTTCAATCATAACTCACCAATATCTTCTGTATTTGTTGTCAAATGATTGTTCTATCCGATGACATTGGTATCGCCCAGCTTCATCCTATGCCATGATTTTATGCCATTTGTCATGGTTCAGAAATAGGGGTGTGCTTAACATTTTTCTTTGTGTTTATTTTCCACAAGCCTTTTAGTGTTTATTCACCGGTTGCCTAATGCATGAACCATACTACAAAGTCTAAAAGAATATTTACGTCTAAGCCCACACATTTGCCATCCAGTGAATCAGAGCGCAAAAGGCCGTGAGCCAGCAGTAGGGTTCGATCTAGACGCACGGAAGTGAATTCAGCTGTGACTTGGCCGCCTCATGCTAGGCGCGCCTTTTACACATGTTTGGTGGAAAACACCACGAGATATAAGATAGCTATGTTTACCTGGTCATGACGTTCCATAGAAATTGAAGGATAACAAGCGCAATTAATTATACTGCCTCTAACGCCAAGAAAGCTATGTTTTGTCTACTAAAGAGGGCAAGAAATTTGAAAATTTTATTATAGATTGTATATTTATTAACTTATCTCACGCTATGCATTCTTCTTTCTTCTTTCGATTCTGAGTAGAAACATGACTGAAATAAAAGTTTCCAGCTTCTAAAGTTAATTAATCCGTTCATACCTCAGATCACCTCACTGATCTGGGTCATGCGCTATGCCATGCATACTGGTTGACCTTCTTGCACTGATCACGTGTCTATCCCAATCAACTCATTCTCTTTCAAGAGCATATAAACTGAGGAAATGCGAAACGGGGTTGGACGGATTGGCATATAACGTGTGAGATAGAATAAGTATATAAATATATAATTTATAATAAAATTTTCATTTTTTTAAACTTATCCTATCTCACACTATGCATTTTAACCCCATGGTTGAGGACTGTTTTTCTTGGGAACCAGAAAAATTGGAGAATAGAACCCTCGTGTAATTGGCCGAGTGCCCAGACACTCTATTGCGTTCTTTACAAGTAACGTCCTTATGGCGTCTATGAGAACTGGAAGTTGTTTGGCTGGATACAGATGTTGAGGCAGTTTGCACATTGTCGAAGGTGTAGTGGCAAGAGGTAGAGGATAATCTGTTTGTAGGAGACGAGACACATATGGGTCGTCTAGGATGGTCCAGTTTAAAGTGAACGTGCCTGCGGGAGACGAAGAAATCGGGATGGCTGGAGTCGGAAGGTCCCAGTCGTTCTTCTGTTATAGTGAGTCATTTGGGGTTAGTGTCTCCTGACTTAGGAGAGTTGGTGTTTCCTTTAGTCCCTAAAATGGAGTCAGTGCGTCTGCTTGATCTCCCTCCTGGCTGATGTTGGCGTGCTCGGCCCCTGCCATGAAAAGAAGCAGACCTATTACTCAAAACCTCTCTAAGGTCTAAAGTTTGGTCGTCTTCGGTCTTTCCTTTGCTCTTCCAGTTGATTTCTCTGGAGACGAAGTAAGTCAACAGTGACTTGCAGGAAAGTGTCTCTTTGGACTTCATGGGCGACCTCCTGTATGCGCCCAGCAAAGAGGGAGGGTGTTGACAATGGCAGTTGGTACAGCCTGTTCTTATATTGATCATGGGCAATGTTGTAACACCCCACGTCTACGAAGAGATAGATCCTGCATGGTGAGCAAGGAGGTCTATTTTAGCTGTCGTTTTATCCTGGATAAGGGTCACAGCACCTCGAATACAGGATTCTTCCGAGGAAGATGCATGAGCTAGTGCTGATGAAAGTGCTTCAGTTGCTGATAAAATAGTGGAGACCAATGGGAGGGTCCTTCGAACAGTGGTGTCGAGGTGAACGAGGTCCCTATCATCCACTGAAGAAGCAGAGTACGGACGCTTAGGAGCTAATGCTGCGATGTCACCATCTAGTTCGGGAGCAATCGTAGACAAGCCATGAGTCCCTGCATCCACCAATACAAATGCTTTGTCTAAATTGGTGGCCATATCCTGTAGGACTGTTCTAGGAGGGAGTGTGATGTTCGGCAATGAGGATGAAGGCAACAACAAATGATGATTAAGTGTCCTCTGTTGAAGTGCTTTTTAACAGTTGTAACTTATCTGCTATCCAGATAAGTATAGTAATCGGATCCGCTATGTCTAAGCTCCCAGAAGACGAAGCTGGGGAGGTATAATGGTCTGATGACTCTGATGGTTGATCCACTGAAAGGGATGTAGTTGCTGTCGATGCAGATGGAGGTACCGTAGTTGGTACAGCAGGTGCCGGTTGGGGAAGACATGCTGCTTTTACAGCCAGTAACAGAGAACGAATCTGTTCTGCTGGAATAGCAGAAAGCTCGCTAGGGATCCATGATGTAGGGATAGCTTGAGATGGAGTTTGTGATTTTGTGGGTGTCCGTGATTCAGATGAAACAGGAGGGTGGTGGTGGGCAGCCGGTACGACGAGTAGGTGAAGTAGAACTCTGCCTATCTTTAGGTGAAGGACATCTACTAATGGTAGCTGATCTGAGTGGTCTATCTCTATGTCGCCGAGGAGAATCCTCATGACGAGAAGAGGAAATGTGGCTTGACCGACAAGGTCTGTAATCCGGATCATGAGGATAACCATGCCGTGGGGATCCTTGTAGTGTGGGTAATGTTCCAACTCATGTGCGTAGGCACTATACAAAGTAGTGTTCCAAGGGTAATCACCACGTTGATGAAAATCAAAAGTGTGAGGGTAATCTCGTGGTCGAAAATCCGGATGGATGAGCGAGGGAGAAGATCGAGACATGTAGGATGAATGGCTAATAGACTCGTTGTAGACGTAGATGTAGATGTAGACCCTAGACGTGATGGGTCTGAATATTCTCTGCGTGAGATATGATAAGGGGATGAGCAATCATCCGCTCGCCTGTCATAAGACGAATAACGATCTGTAGATGAACGTCGCATCTTAGGGGAATCTCTCAAATGTCTCCGATCCTTGGAGGTTTTATGATCTCTTGTGTCCCGTTGAACTTCCTTTGAAGTGTGTCAATACTAAGGAGTCTGTATGTCCTTAGAAGTTCGTTTCGATGATGTTCTTTGAACCTCATAGGTTCGACGTGGCTCGGATCCCTTTTGTTTGTCCAAAGATGTACGATTCGAAAGCGACTTTCACACCTAGGGAGTACAGCGATGTTCAAATGTTTGACCAGTGTCAGAGGGTCGGTGATGTTCGGAGGGTCGGTGATGTTCGGAGGTTCGATGAGGTTCGGAGATTCGATGAGGTTCGGAGGTTCGAGGTGCAGGGTTCGAGGTTTGGAGGTTCGGAAGTACGAGGAACCTTTGATGGTGGGAGGTCCGGTGATTCATCTCGGTGTTGAGAGTGAGATGTCCGTTGGTCCCAGTCTGAATGCCGATCCCCTGCTGAAATGGGAGGTTCGTGAGACTTGTCTGATGAGTCGTCATAAGACTCCTGGTCTTGAGAGGATCGATCCTCGATGGTAGGTTCGACTTTGAAGCTGGATTCGTGGGGACCCTAGACATATCGTCTGTGAGAAAAGAGTCAGAGACTCCGTCATCGTCTAACGAACTCATGAGACCAGTGGGATCCCCAGTATCCTGGTCCGCCGGTGAAGATGATCCGGGCGATCTGGCTTTCTTGACCAGTGTTTTCTTGGCTTTCATGGATTTTTCTGCAGTCTTAGAGAGACGATCTGACACCCAACGCCGACATTTATGCAGGTACAGTTTGAAAGATTCATCTGGTAGATAGGAGCAGAGCTCGCAACGCTCTAAAAATCTGCATAATCCACGACAATCCAAACACTGGGAATGAGGGTCAGAAGGAGAGAAATCACGTCGGCACAAAGTGCAGACAGGTCTCCGTGTGGACTGCTCATCCATTATGAAGAATAACTATCCCAAACAGGGATATAAGTAAATTTACAGGCAATTAGACGATACAAATATGAAGATCGCTTGCAACCCAAAAAAACCAAAATGGATTCCTGTAATAACAACACGTCACCACTGCATGGCGATTTGAAAGAGAATGAGTTGACTGAAATAGTCATGTGATCAGTGCAAGAAGGTTAACCCGCATGCATAGCTCGCGTGAACAAAATCTGGGAGGTGAACGTGGCGATGTGAGGTATGACAGGGTTAATTACCTTTAGAAGCTGGAAACTTTTATTTCAGACACGTTTCCACTCAGAATCGAGAGAAAAAAGAGAAATACAGAATGTGAGGTAGGATAAGTTAAAAAAATCCTATCTCAAGAGGACGAACGATTGGTTGGACCAGATCGGCATCTCTTTTATCACTTCATCAAACCCTCAATGATCTCAGTGATTGAATCGATGGGTAAAAAAGAAAGAGGAGGAAACGATCAACAATATCCACAAAAGGATCATCGATCCGTTACTCAAAACACATACCTAAAGTAGAGGTGTGTGAAATAAGGGATCGGGATTCTGTAATCAGCCACGTCTAATGACGACTTCAAGTTGATGACCAATGTTTCAACAGGCGAATGTTTATATCCTCCAACCGTATGCTCATTCTTGGAAGCCCGAATAAGTACAATTAACACAAATAATTATGACAAAGGTGAGATGGATGTAATGTAACAAAAAACAGGTTATACATCTCCCTATCTGCGAAGGTGTGTCTTTGAGATCTGTTGTGCGAGTACCGAACGTCCAAACTGGTGAAGGCCTTGAACATCCCTCCATAATTGTGTTTAAGGAGCAAGTACTATGAAGTGCCATGGTAGAGGCGACAGCACTTTTTTCGTAAAGGATAAGATGCGACTGGAGCAGGTAGGCCAGCAAAGGTGTAGGCTCAAAGGATTACTGAACTATCCAAAACGAGATTTTTTTTTTATTTTGATTTTTTTATTTTTTTTTATTGTTCCTGGTAGAAGTACATCATGTTTAGATAAGAGTCCAGATACATGACCAGGGTTTTTTGAGAAAGTACATATCATTCACACACATCCATACACACATTCACACTCACTAGAAGCTTTGGTACTTATGAAAACAGAATGCAGGATATATATTTAGTAAAGTTTTGGAATGGCAAATGTTTATATTTTCAAAAGGTTTTCATAAGGAGCCCATTTCGTATAGAATTCAGTCTGTTTGGCTTTATTAAAGTGTCTATATTTTTCTATTTGGTAATAATATTTAACCTCATTTTGGAAATGTGTAATGGTTGGTTGGTTATTTTTTATTTTGCATCTACAAATGTGAAATTTGGCCAATAAGAGTATCAGATCAAAAATATCATCGGTGTGGAAATGTTTTGAAAAGCCAAAAAGAATTAGGTCTGAAGTAAGATTTATCTTGCCAGTATGTGAACACTTGGATTCAATCCATTGTGAAAATTTTTTCCAGAAATTTTTGCTTATCCTACAGTCCCAAAACAGATGTTGGATAGATTCTGGCTCGGCATTACAGAAAGTACATAGACAGTTATCAACAATATGCATCTTGAGTAGATAAGTATTAACAGGTAGAATTCTATGGAGCAATCTAAGCTGAAACCATCTAAGTTTAGGGTCTAGAGTAGTTTTGTGTGCTCTGATAAATAAGCTCGGCCAGTTCATATCCATTAAAAGTTCCTCTTCCCACTTGTCAATAACTTTTAAGCTTTCATCGGTTTGACTTATTACATAGTAATATTTCTTTGAGCCTTTTTTACATGAAAAAAGATTGGCAATAGATATATTTGTATTGTTTGTTGTTTCCAGATGCAGGTCTTTATTAATGCCTAATTGTATCATGTATGTATTTACTGATCTTGTAATACCATAAAATTCAAGAAAATTTATATTGAAGTATTTATTACAGAATTGTTGCAATGTCATAAAATTTCCATTATTGTTTAGCAAGCAATGTATGCTGTGTATATTATTGAGATGAAAGGTTTTGTTATCTAATGATTTGCCATTTATAATAATATTTTTATTGCATAGCAGAGGTTCCCTTAGGAACTCTTTATACTTATTGGGTTTTATTTTATTGCTATATTTAGAAAAGGCAGTAAAACAATCTTTCCAGAATTGGTTTTTGTTTTTTTTAGCAAGCTTGAGTGGAAAATCACTTCCCATAAATAGTAGATCAGGAAATTCAGGAGTAGTATTAGTCATTAAAATTTTCCATTTCTTTTCCAGATTAACATTTAGTAACTTTTTTATCCAGATTATTTTCAGAGCGTCAACATATGCAAAAATATCTATCATACCAAGTCCTCCAAGGGAAATAGGTTTACAAGCAACTGTTCTCTTTATTTTGTCTGGTTTATTATCCCATAAAAACTTGAAAAGAATAGTATTTATCTTTCTAAGGAATTCATCTGGGGGACTAGGAAGGGTAAGGAAAAGGAAATTAAGTTTTGAAATGAGCATTGATTTGATAATTGCAATTTTGCCTAATGGGGTTATAATTCTTTTCATCCATCTTTTGATGGTTTGTTCAATTTCAAAGATTTTGCTTTCAAAGTTAAGTTTAATCATTTTATCTCGATTAGTAGAAAAAGTTATGCCTAGAATTCTAAAGGTTTCAGGGTTCCATTCAAGGTTTAAGTCTTGTCTAAATTTGATATTACTATTCTTCTTGGAGCCTATCCAGATTATTTGAGTTTTATCAAAATTTATTCTTAGTCCAGAGATATTTGCAAAGATATCAAGAGTGTCTATGGTAGCCTCGAAGGATCTTTTAGAACCGTCCAAAAGAAATTCTATATCATCTGCATATTGCGCAATTAAATAATCTTTACCGTTTATAGTTAAGCCCTGAATACCTTTATTTTTTTTAACAAGAATTGCGAGAATTTCTGCACAAAGCAGAAAAATATAAGGAGATAATGGATCCCCCTGCCTACAGCCACGGCCGACTGTTATCCAAGGTGACATATTTCCATTTATAATTAGGCTAGACCTGATATCTTTATCATGGAATTGTTCTAGGTGAACAATACCTTCCAAATGACGTGCTGGTTTTCTTGGGGAATTAGTCAGCAAAGAGCCAGAGTCACAGGAGACTAATCACAATTTTATTTACAAGAACAATTAACAATTTACAATTTATGCTTAGATAATAACTGAGGGTGCCACAGAGAGTCGGTACACACTCTGGGCTGTGGGAGAGAGGTCTGCTTTGTAAGAGAGTCAAACCCCTTCTCTACTTGAACTTGGCTACAGTATGTATTTAATGAAAGTTTGAACAATAGAAAGGAATGTGATTGGTTGATACACGATTGGTTGTGTCCTATGCTAAATGGATGGCTGGACAGAGGGGAATACTAAATCCTGTTAATCCTGTTGGACTGGCACTAATCTTGTTGACATATTTACTGGATGCTTGAAAGAGATTAGGGTGTCACTATAGATGAGCTTGTGTGGGGCTAATCCTTAATGCCCTATAGACGAGCTTGTATGGGGGCTAATCCTTAATGCACTATAGACGAGCTTGTATGGGGCTAATCCTTAATGAGTCTTAATTGAAGTAATGTTATTCTAATATACCCCGGTAGGTGATGACAGATATACTTAAATAAATATCCTTTGTCTGGGAGATGGGATCTTGATACCTTAGGCTAGCAACCATCTAAAAAGCTATAACTGAAACTACTGATATTTTATATATGCATTTTACCTGATGATAATTGTTACTTGCTAAACTATAATTATATGAAATGGTGTATAAATATTACACCATGATAACTCATAAAAGCACTTGATGTAGATCTAATTATTATAAGATAACTTAGTATAAATGTTAACCATGATAACTTCCCCTCCGTCTGAAAAAGTTTGGACCCCAAACGTGTAAAAATAAAAATAATGAAGGCTTAGATGGACAATGTATAAAGTTAAACTGGTAGTAGTGAATAATAATTATTATAGAGTCTCTTTGATATAAGGAAAACATAATATAAAAATGCTGTCATCAGGGAATCTGGATGTGGAGCTGGCTTGTCTTGGCACTCTGTACTGGTGGTTTTATGGGTGATGTAGGAGGCCTTGAGTTCCACATCCTTGATTGGGGTTGTAAGATAGTAAGCTGTGTCCATGGAGGTTTTACATGGAAACAAAGAAAAGAGAGTTAGCATGTTCAAATAATATGTCATATATAAATACTTCCTCAGTTTGTCTGTAATAACTAGAAAATAAAACAAATATGATAATTATGATGTAAAAGATCAGTACATAATTATTACTAAACGGTGTCATGGCCAGGAAGAATGTATTGGCGGCAAATTACAAAAGTATATCATGAGAAAAATAGTAATATCCTTCTATTTTTTTGGATACAATCATTAGACGAATTATATATACATATATGTGCATGTGCATATAACAAGTGCATCGATTTATTACACTAATACGGTATACAAAAGGTGTTAGAAAGGTGTATATCCTTTTTAGAATTCTTTGTTAGTTTTCGTAACTATTTGGTTTGCCTTTTCTTTGTTTTTGGTTCAAAAGTTTGGTTGTTAAGTTTGCTTTATTTCAATTTGGTTTGTTTCGCTTTGATTTTCGTTCGGTTCAATGTGATAGGGTTTGGTTTATTTTGCTTCGGTACGGTTTGCTTCGCTTCGGTACGGTTTGGGTTCGATTCGCAGTATGGTTTGCTTCGCTTCGGTGCGGTTTGGGTTTCGATTCGCAGTACGGTTTGCTTCACTTCGGTGCGGTTTGGGTTTCAATTCGCAGTACGGTTTGCTTCGCTTCAGTGCGGTTTGGGTTTCGATTCGCAGTATGGTTTGCTTCGCTTCGCTTCGGTGCGGTTTGGGTTTCGATTCGCAGTACGGTTTGCTTCGCTTCGGTGCGGTTTGGGTTTCGATTCGCAGTACGGTTTGCTTCGCTTCGGTGCGGTTTGGGTTTCGATTCGCAGTATGGTTTGCTTCGCTTCGGTGCGGTTTGGGTTTCAATTCGCAGTATGGTTTGCTGTGTGTCATTTCACTTCGCTTTTGAGATTGGTTGATCAGGTCAATGCTCCAAATTTGTTGTGATACAAATAACTCAGATGATCAGGCTGATGCCATTTGTTCTCAACTGGCGACCCATAGTGAAAGGACTGGACACAAGAAAACATAACAAGATACATCTAATAGCTGTATCGTGATTTGCACCGTTTATTCAGGAGATTTTGTATTTTGATCAAGAATATGTTCAATTGGCAGCTGTCGGTATATATGGGGAGTAGATCACCGTATGGTTGAGTGGTACCACAATTTATGTAATTCGAATATGATTCACGGTAGAAAAAGGTGTTGATATTTCCAAAGTCTTTATGTGGAAAAATACCCCTTTTGGATTTATAAATTGGTGCTGCCTCTGGATCATATGGAGGATTATCTTTTAGACAGCACCACTTACAGAGATCCTGCCAGCTATCGTCAAGGTAGCGCTGTATGAGGTGGGGAGGAACACTTTCAAAATAGCATGTGAATTGATCAGGATTTTCTTTATATGAGACCTTGACATAGCAGTCTCCTTGAATAATTTCAATGCCCAGAACTCTTTCTATTTTATGATTTACTTTTCGTAGGTGTTTTGGAAAAAACAGATATGGTTTGACATCTAATTCTATGCATGGTTTGGTGTTGTCTTGCTTGACATTTCCTGACATTGTATTCCCTGACAGAACATTGACTGATTTATTGTCTTGTGCTGATTCCTTTTGGTCGAAAAACTTATGATTCTTCAGTGGACGTTTTCGTCGTTTTCCTGACATACTTCTTTTGAGGTGAAATTCTCTCCGAATGGAGTCTGGAATGGTGCTGCCATACTCCCATGTGTTTCCTCTTTCTGGATCCTTCCATTTTACTCTGTAGTACATTTTGCCATTTGCTCTCTTGGAACTAACAATTGAGTGGATGTCCTCTGGATTGAAGACTTGAGGGATATCCTTGGTTTGATTACCTGATGTTGGACTTGGAGGTTGTACCTGGCTGTCGTCGGGTTGTTTTCTGGATTTGGGCTGGTGATGCTTACTATTCACTCCTCTTTTCCCTTTGTTTACCTTTTTATTTACCTTGGTTGGAGCACTAGGACCTGGTGTGGCATGATTTTCCTTCATTGTTGCCGTGGGACTGGTAGGTTTTTCTGTTGTACTTGAAGTTGAAGCAGGGTTTTTCTTCTTTGTTGGGGTCTTTTGCTTCGGACTCTTGTTGCTGGAAGTACCTGCCTTTGTTTTGGAATTGACCTTCTTACCTTTCTGTTGTGGAGGTGATTGATCAGTAGCCTGGTAAGTTGAACTTGTTGATGGGGAATTGTTGCTGTCAAACTGAGTATCATTGACTGGTTCCTCGTTGTCATCCATGACTCCTGAATCTATGTCACTGGGGTTATTGAGGTATGGTTCTGGAGGATACTGTGGACGATCAGCAGGATCAAAATATGGCTTCAGACGGTTGGCATGGACCAGTGGTTTGTGTATTTTGTCGTCAGAACTTCGGCGTAGTTTGTAGGTATAATTTGGACCTGTATGGACGATATAATAGCTACCATACCACTTTTGGGTTAATTTGTTGGAAAGGCCTTTTTCAACTTTTTGACAGTAAAGCCAAACTCTTTGACCTGGGGCGAATTCTGGTTCTTTAGCCTTTCTATTATCTTGTTCTGAATACACCTCCTTAGCCCGAGCAGTGTTTTCAGCTGCGATTGTTCTAGTGATTTCAAGCTCCTCAAGCAAATTGGAAAGATAACTTTTGTTATTGTGGCCTAAATTTTCTTTTGGAATTAATGCTACATCTTGTGGAGCTCTCATTTCTCGGCCGAAAAGCATAACATATGGGGATTTTTGAGTTGATGAATTTGGGGCCATCCGATAGGCCATCATGATGCCAGGAATAAAACGGGGCCAATCATTTTGAGACTTGTTACAATAGGCTCTTAGTGACTGATTGATATAGGAATTGAGCCTTTCTACACAGCTGTTTGTTTGAGGATGGTATGGGCTGGTATGGGTAAATTTAATTGCCAAAAGTTCACAAATTGCTTTGATAAGTTTGGACATGAAGTTCTGACCTCTGTCTGAAATTAAGGTCCTTGGTGCGCCATACCGACAAAATATTTCTCTGACGAGAACATCTGCTACTTCTTTGGCTTCTTGGGTCCGAAGTGGGAAGGCTTCACACCATCTGGATGATGCATCTGTGATAACCAAAATGTACTTGTACTTATCTGGTGTTGTTGGCAGGGGACCGAGAATTTCAACGTGCCATCGGGTGAAGACCTCTTCTACAGGTAGTGGACGAAGTGGTGCCTTCTTAGCATGGTAGTGCCTCTTGGTCTGTTGACATACCTCACATGTCTGGACATAAGTAGCAATCTCGCTGTACATTTTGGGCCAGTAGTACTTAGGTCTCATGGTGTTGTGCATCCTTTCTTTCCCATGGTGGCAACCGCCAAACTCTGAGTCATGATAGGATTGCAGGACTTGATTTCTGAGGGTTCTTGGGACTGCCAGCTGTTTAATGAACTTGTCTGCATGGCCTTTCTGTCTTTGTGGAACAAATCTGTATAGGATGCCTTCATCAATTTCAAAAGTATTGGCTTCAATAAGAATCTTTTGACGATCCTTTTCATTTTGTGGAAGGACATCATCCTCTTTGTAGTCAAAGATTTGGATGAAATCTGGACAAATCCTTTGTAGGTGACGTAAATTTGGATGTTCTTTTATACTTACTTCAACCAATGTGTCTTGGGTAACATCAGCATTTGTAGCATGTAATGCTGCAACAACATTAACTGGTACTGACTGATAATCCTCTTCATATTCAAAGGTGACTGACCAATGTGTTGTCTGTGTGTCTGATTCTAAGTGATTGACAATAGGTGTGCAAATATCCTCAGTCTGAGTTGTCTGTGTGACCCGTGTGGATGAATGGGTGTTAGGCAAGATTGTGGTATTGCTAGTTGATTTGCTTTGCTGAGTTGAAGTTACTGAGAAGACTGTTTTCTCAGCATCTTCTTCTGTCTGATCATTACAGTTAATATTTTGCTCATATTCCCTACGTGAGAGAGCATCGGCATTCCCATTGGCTTTGCCGCTGCGGTGAACAATGTCAAAAGTGTAGGTAGAAAGTTCCAAAGACCATCGCCCTAACCTACCTGTGGCATCCTTGATTGATTTCAGCCATTTCAATGCTATATGATCAGTGTAGACTGTGAATTTGGAATTTGCAAGGTATGGACGAAAGGATCTAATGGCTTCAACTAGAGCTAAGCCTTCCTTTTCTGTAATGCTCCAGTTCTTTTCGCTGCCATGTAGAGCTCTACCACCAAAAGCTATTGGATGTTCATTATTTTTCTCGTCTTTTTGACTCAAAACAAAACCTATGCTCATATCGCTGGCATCAGTTGCGTGAAGAAATTCTTTGTCAAAATTTGGATAAGCCAGAACAGGTGTATTACTCATAGCATGTTTGAGTGTGTTGAATGCCTGATCACACTCAAGTGACCATTGGAACTTTGGTTTCTTTCCTACTTCTGCCTCTGAATGCTTCTTTAGCAAGGCATTCAGTGAAAGCGCTATGTGAGCGTAATTTTTCACATACTTCCTGTAGAAGTTCGTGAGACCTAAGAAGGAGCGGATCTGCTTTTGTGATTTGGGCACTGGAAAGGTTCTAATTGCTTCAATCTTTTTGTCATCAACTTGAACACCTCCACATGATAAAACATGACCCAGAAAAGAAACTTTGTCTGTTGCAAAATTGCATTTGGATGGCTTTAGTGTCAATTTTGCCTGTTTCAGATAGTAAAATACTTGCTCCAAATGCTGGAGATGCTCTTCAAAGTTTTTGCTGTAAATTATCAAATCATCAATGTAGATCAGCGCAACCTTAAAAAGTAATTTTCTTAGCACTTTGCTCATGAGCTGTTGAAAACAAAGTGGAGAATTTGTCAAACCTTGGGGCAAACGTTTGAACTGATAAAGGCCTTGATGGGTGACGAAAGCAGTTTTATGCTTTGAATCTTCATGTAATTGCACTTGGAAGAAGCCATTAGCAAGGTCTAAAGTTGAGAAGATCTTAGCTTGTGCATTGGCTATGTTATCAACAACATCATCAAAAACTGGAAGAGGCCATGACATTGGTAAAGTGACAGAATTCAACTTTCTGTAGTCACAAACAAATCTATATGAGCTATCACGTTTCTTGACTAGGATAATGGGAGCTGAATACATAGAAGTAGACTCCTCGATCAAATCATACTTCAGGAAATCATCTATAAGCTCTTCAGTGACTTTTTGGAGATGAGGGGATTGGCGATATGGTCTACACTTAACGGGTGGGTGGTCGCCAGTGTCAATGATATGCTGGTGCATGTCAGTCTTTCCTAAATCTGCAAGACTCGTTGAAAACATGTCTCTATTTTGTCCCAAGAATCTAAGTAGTCTGTGTCGTTGGTCAGGAGTCAGTTGTGTATTGGTCAAATCAAATCCTAATTTTTGTGCAATTTTAACATAATCCCTGGTGTCATTGTCTCTGTTCTCATTGTCGGTGTTAACAGTACTGATGAATGGTTGGTCAGAGCCGATTTCAAAAACAGAGTCTTGGTCAATGTAACTAAATTTGCCTACAACTGTACCCTTGTCAAGAACTTTTTCTTCTTGGGAGGGATTCATAAGCCTAAATGTAGCAGTTTTGCATTTCACTTTGGAAAGAGTTCTACCACCTGCTACTTCAGAATGAGCAGTGAGGGAAGCAATGGGTTCAATGAGGATGAGGGAATCCGCTTTGACCTCTGATAGTCTAACCTTGAAATGAATTTCACTCTGAGGGGGGATGTAAATCTGATCTATTGTTTTTGCTAATCCACTAATCTCTTGCACTGAATTGGCTATGAAATTGATATATTGCCTATCTGAGGTGCTGTTGTTAAGTATCAAGGAATGACAGCTATAATCTAAGACTGCATCATTGTCATCAAGGAAGTTCTCACCTAGTATCACTGCTTCTGGTAGTGTAGGCAGAACATAGAATCTTTGAGAAAATTCCTGATCCTCAATGACAAAATCTAACACAACTGAACCTAACACTTTATGCAATTCGCCGCCAACACCTTTAACCTGTGGAAAGGGTGAGTTTCCAAGAGTAAGGTTTTCAAAAGCTGTGCTCAGAAAAGCGGACGAAATACAACAAATGGATGCCCCTGTATCTACTAAACAATTTGTTGTTTTTGTGCCAAATTTTGCCTGAATTACACTTTTGGCAAGGGGCGTAACTAAAGACACTGTTGGAATTTCACTTTCAAAGTTACTTTCCATACCAGACTCCATATTTGCCATGACACCTATTAGTATGTACCGTACTAAATTAAAGAAAGACAAGTAATCAACAATGTAGTACTTACAATATTTGAAGACTTTTTCTTTCGTTGTTGGTGTCTTTGCAGGAGTTGGTTGTCTTTAATCCAGTGTTGAGGTCAGAGGTAGATGCAGCTTGCTTGTTATTCCATCAGATGATCACGGTTGGACATGTCCTCCAATGGGTTCTTGTAGTTGGTTGTAGTTAGTTCCTGGACTCCGTGGTTCCGAAAACGATGATTCTCCGCCAAATTATTATCATGGAACTGTTCTGGGTGAACAATACCTTCCAAATGACGTGCTGGTTTTCTTGGGGAATTAGTCAGCAAAGAGCCAGAGTCACAGGAGACTAATCACAATTTTATTTACAAGAACAATTAACAATTTACAATTTATGCTTAGATAATAACTGAGGGTGCCGCAGAGAGTCGGTACACACTCTGGGCTGTGGGAGAGAGGTCTGCTTTGTAAGAGAGTCAAACCCCTTCTCTGCTAGAACTTGGCTACAGTATGTATTTAATGAAAGTTTGAACAATAGAAAGGAATGTGATTGGTTTTTACACGATTGGGTGTGTCCTAAGCTAAATGGATGGCTAGACAGAGGGGAATACTAAATCCTGTTAATCCTGTTGGACTGGCACTAATCTTGTTGACATATTTACTGGATGCTTTGAAAGAGATTAGGGTGTCACTATAGATGAGCTTGTGTGGGAGCTAATCCTTAATGCCCTATAGACGAGCTTGTATGGGGGCTAATCCTTAATGCACTATAGACGAGCTTGTATGGGGCTAATCCTTAATGAGTCTTAATTGAAGTAATGTTATTCTAATATACCCCGGTAGGTGATGACAGATATACTTAAATAAATATCCTTTGTCTGGGAGATGGGATCTTGATACCTTAGGCTAGCAACCATCTAAAAAGCTATAACTGAAACTACTGATATTTTATATATGCATTTTACCTGATGATAATTGTTACTTGCTAAACTATAATTATATGAAATGGTGTATAAATATTACACCATGATAACTCATAAAAGCACTTGATGTAGATCTAATTATTATAAGATAACTTAGTATAAATGTTAACCATGATAATTATATGAAATGGTGTATAAATATTACACCATGATAACTCATAAAAGCACTTGATGTAGATCTAATTATTATAAGATAACTTAGTATAAATGTTAACCATGATATCTTTATAGAGTATAGATATCCATTTAGAAATACTTTCGCCAAATCCAAAATATTTCAGGGTTTTAAAGATGAAAGACCAGGAGACAGAGTCAAATGCTTTCTCAAAATCAACTAGAAGTAGCATACCCGGCCTTTGTTTAGATTCTGTGTATAAGAGTAGATCATATATCAGGCGGATGTTGTCTCCGATATATCTTCCAGACATGAAACCAGTTTGGTCTTCACTGATTATCTGAGGCAATACTTTTTTAAATCTATCTGCAATCACAGAAGATAAAAGTTTATATATGGAGTTTAACAGGGTAATCGGGCGCCAATTTTTTATGAATTGTCTCGGTTTATCTTTTTGGGGGATACAGGTGATGATGCCTTGCTTCTGGGTGATTGACAAGTTTCCAGTTTCATAGCTATAATTAATTGTTCTAAGTATAAAGTCGCCCAGATCAAGCCAAAACATTTTGAAAAATTCATATGAAAAACCATCTGACCCTGGACTTTTGTTATTCTTGGATCTTTTAAGAGCTGCTAGCAACTCATTCTTAGTAATACATCCTTCGATAAGATCAGATTCAGCTGTTTTAAGTTTAGGAACATCATAATCTAGAAGTAAATCATCAAGGTCTATATCATTCATCGTGTGATCTCTAGAAGTATACAGGTTTTGATAGAAACTGGTTGCTTCATGTATAATATCCTTGGTGTCATTTAGTACGGTTCCATCTTTTGTTTCTATTTCTTTCATATTTTTGCTGATATAGTTTCTACTTTCCAGATTACAGAAATATTTACTTATAGTTTCACCTTCATCTATCCATCTTGCCTTTGATCTCACTAATATACCATCTAATCTTTTTTTTCGCAATTGTTGCAATTCAATCTTTTTAATTTCTAGATCATTAGCAGTATTTTCATCATAATTGTTTTCTAGTACATCAATTTCTGCTGTTAAGTCATTTTCTTTTTTGGTCATTTGTTTTTTTATAAATGAAGAATAGGCTATTGATTTGCCCCTAATTTTCATGAGGAGAGTCTCCATAAAAAGGTGATCATCGATCTGGAATTGCAGGTTATCATTAGGGACTTGGTCAATGGCATCCTGATTGTAGACTGGTATGGCATATTCTTTCTTTACATCAGATATTACCTGTTTTATTTGTTCAACATACTTGTGATCTTGTAGCAAGGAGTTGTTAAATTTTCAATAGGTTTTCCTTTTGGTGTTTCTTTCAATATTCATGGTAAAATTTATAAATGAATGGTCTGTTCTGTACCCTGGATTTATCTTGACATTGGTAACATTACTGCACAGATTTTCAGAAACAAGGAAAAAATCTAACCTGGCCTGTTTTATAGGATTCGAACGTCTCCATGTATATTGCCTTGAGTCTTGGTTATTATCTCGCCATATGTCAATTAGGTTAAGTTCTCCTATCAGTTCTAAAAGCTGTTCTCTGGCCTTAGGGTTGTTAATATTTTTGTAATTGTTTGTATGTTTATCAGGGTCAAGCACCAGATTAAAGTCTCCACCTAATATGTAACTGCAATTTCCATATTCCTTTAATTTTGTCAATATCATCTTATAGAAATCAGGTGTGTCGGTGTTTGGGCCATAAATAGTTCCAACCGACATTCGATTACCATTCAAAGTTATGTCAATCAATAAAAAGTTGCCAGAGCCATCTTTAAATACGTGGTGAATCTTTTACTCTACATTACAGTCTAATAACAGAGCTACACCTCTCGCTTGGCTAGAATGACAGTTAAGAATCACATCATAGCCCCACATGGATCTTACATATTTTTCTTCCCCAAATGTGAAATGTGTATCTTGCAAAAAATATAACGTGCATTTTTTGGAATGCAGAAAGTTGAATATGTCCCTTCTCTTATTTATATCCCCAAGCCCTCTACAGTTTAAAGATCCAAAACATAAATTATTAGCCATTTTCTAAAATCGAGTGAAAAAGATCTAAAGCTTCTAGCAGCATACATTCATACCTTTCGTACATCAAGCACACCTGGAAAATAAAATGAGACAAATTACACACAACCAGTAGGCGATGTTGTCCCTGCAAAACTGCCTTCGTTTTTTTTAAACACTAGATGGATACCAGCCAAGTCCAAGGCAAAAAAGAAAAAAGAAATAGAAATAAAAAGTCACTGTGAGGACACCGGAAGTAAACACATCCGAGGGATAGCTCCTTACAACGCTGAACACTCTGAACATCGCGTGTATAAACACTAAGAGCGAATCCTTCCAGTCAGCTGATAACGTGAAAAAAACAGAGCATAATTCACATTCGTAATTTTTTCCACTGTCATTTAACAAAAATAAAGATGCATTTTGATCATATAAGTTATTTATACCCCCATAGAGTCAGATCTTGACTTAAGTTTCCAGCATCCCGGGCTGCACTGGGCGACTGTAGCCACCGAAAAGCTAGCACGGTTTCAGAGTCTGACAATAGATTAAAGGGGAAAGCGTTCTTCTAGCTCGATATTATGCCACCGAGAGTCCTTGTCATATCGATACTGTAGCATCACATCACCGCCTTTCTCGAATATCCGGGTTTGGACTTTGTGAGTTTCTCGTAGATTTTTTCCTTTAGCTACAAGTTTGCTCCTCAGTTTCTTCAGTTTTACGGGTAGATCCGATCTTATTGATTTCTTCTGATCTCTGAGCACAATGGAGTGTTTGAAGCTTGCGTAGAATACATTCTGCCTATCTGTCATTCTGACAAACTTGACAATCACGGGTCCCGGCCCGGAGGACGGCCATGTTGGGTCTGTACCATGTCTAGGCAGTCTATGCACGTTCACTAACAGCATCTCGCGTGCGTTGTCAATACCAATGTCTTCAAACAATTTTCTGGTAGATATCTCCGGGTCCTCTGTAGTCGGGGTACCGTAGATGAGAAGATTGAGCTTCCTGCTGTATAGTTCCTTTGTAAGCAGTCGTTTCTCGAATTCCTCACGAAGACTTGCTACGTCGTCGGCAGTTGTTTTAATGGCCTTTTTATTGGTCTCAATTTGTGCCGCGTTAAATTCTACAGTCTTTAGTATATCAGCTGTCGTGGTTCGAAGTTGCGTGAACTCCGTTTTCAGCGAGTCAATTTGGCTACCAATTTCATCCGTTTGCCTGCGAAGTGTATCACTTATAAACTGCTTCAACTCGGCCGCCATGTTGTCGGGTGGACTCGGGTCGACTGTATCATCACGACTGACGACATTGTCGGCTGTTTGCTTCGACTTACTGAGATACCCGTCGACTTTAGGCTGATTATCAAGAGCAGCTTCGTCTTGCTGTTTGTTTCGAGTACCCCCTCGCCTAGTACTTGACATGTTTTAGGTGGTTAGGCAGTTTGCCGCGAGCGAGACAAAATTAGCGGCGTCTCGCCATTGACACCTTACTGGAACGAGATTTTGGTATGAATAACCTTCTACGTAATCGACGAAGTGGTTTCGCCGCTTGCAGATAGATTTGAAGTGGACGTACCGGACACAACTATATGTCTTCGTCAGTGTTTAAGATAGCGGTCAACGGTGGGATGCTGAATAGTGGATCGGGTTGACCAGGCGATGAAATCCCATCGAAGTCCCAAAAATACTTTCACATGTGCCTAACCTTCGAAAAGCACAATGTTGATGTCTAAAGCGTGAATTTCATTCACTCGAGCCGCCGTTGCAAGGGCCAGAAGGAAAACTGTCTTTAAAGAAATGGGTTCAAAATCTTTATCAGCGAGAGGTTCGTACTTGGCCGGAGTTAAATGGCGAAGTATGATGTTTAGATCCCAAGTTGGTGGTCGGAAACGTGATGTTTGTTCCGCCAACTTGTACGATCAGATCAATGCGTGATTGTAGAAATCTTAGTGCCCGGCGTTTTCTTGGTTCTCGTGGATTTTTCTGCAGTCTTAGAGAAACGATCTGACACCCGACGCCGACATTTATGCAGGTACAGTTTGAAGGATTCATCTGGTAGATCGGAGCAAAGCTCGCAACGCTCTAAATAAAAACAGAATCCACAACAATCCGAACACTGGGAATGAGGATCAGACGGAGAGAAAACAAGTCGGCACAAAGTGCAGACAGGTCGCTCGTCCATTATAAAGATGGCACGCATGGGTTGCTGAAAACCTTTTCTTCCAAGGATCTTCACGTGTCTCAAACCATGTTAATTACCAATTCTACCATGAATTTAGAATTTACTCGATCCTGATTGGTCAATCAGAGGCTATTAAATCACAATAAACCCCCTCTGATTGAAACAGCTGGTTTGCCGGCCGCATCACCGGAAACTAATATTCATAGAATAGAACTTTTTTCAGTCATTGTCGGTAGGCATATTTAAATAATTATATATACAATTACAGGTGACAAAGTGCACAGATGCGGTTACTACAATATTCAAAGGATGTGTTGCAATACATTTCGTGCAGAAAACACGATAGAAATCTGCAAAGGGAATGTTTTTACGTTTTGAAGACAACAGAGAACTTCGAATTTTGGCGCTTTTATATATACGACTGTGACTTCATATCTTTTGCGTCACAATGAGCGACATGACGTCATAATGGTGAAGCGCGATGTAGAGCGAAAGCCTTGCAAAGATAATTTAACTGTTTCTGTTTTTCTTCAAGTCCTCCATCCATTAAAGTTTTGGAACTTTACAAAGATTTTGTCACCGACCAATAACGACATCGTCTTTTGTTGTTGGTATGGAAAAAGAAATGCATATATGATATGGAAGGAAGCAATTTCAATATTTTTAAAAAAGGTGTTAGGCTGGGACATGTTTCCCACAAAATTGCACCTGTATGTTCATCAAAAGGAGCCAGCGTGTAAAAATGCAAGATTTTAAATTTAGGTATTTCTGCGTGAGGTAGTTTAAAATTACACAAAATGTCACAGAGAAAGAACTGTTTCCAATACCCACATGCAAATTGTGAGCAGTCATTGTCATCAGTCGCCTGGTGGCTGGGGACTCTCAGTTATTAGTTGCACGTTCTTCTCAACGGGATATATATCAGCAATACAATTCCACAGAGGATCCGCCCTGAAGTGACAGACCTCGCGTTACCACTGCCGCCCAGGATTGGTACTCTGGACATTCTTAACTGTACGATTTTAACTTGGAATAGGCGATTCAGAAAATCTACAATCCTTCAGAAACCTTCCAATATTACATACGAGACCAAGGAATGACACTTTGGTCGGAAATTAAGCAGTAAGAACACAGGTGTTATAACTATTTATTGGGAATACATCGTTATATGATATTTAACTTAATGATGTCTTAAAGTTATAATGTATGACTTTGCTCCTTGTCGAAAGCTACCAAAATGGACCTAATCTGGACATGTTTCGTGCCATAAAGGACAATGTTATAATCAAAGTTGTTTTATTACATACTCACCCGTGTAAATTCTGGGTTAGAGTAAAAGTTCCAAGCACCTTACACTTGCCAGCTGCAATAAGGATTCGGTGTTTAATATGTATGTTCTGGCTCATTGAATGCCATGATATAAGAACTTCTTAATGCCCTCGAAACTGGTTTGTTAAGCCCAGAATCGATTATTTACATGACTGTAAACACATTGAAAAACAACTCACTAGAATACAGTTGCCTGTAGGTACATGTTGATGAGGTGCAAGGTTCATGATGGGTCACATGTGTCGGCACCGTAAATTTGGCACAGGATATTAAATAAGCGTGGTATTTAGCATTTTGCAAGGACAAGTAGACTGGCGCTACATTTGATTCATGTATCAGTTTCACTTTACTATGACATAACGCCAGCTTTAGTGTTAGTCATGTAGAGTATAAATTCTTCATAATATTCTTACATCGTGTGTTGCCATGTTAATTCACGAAACACGCCTGGCTACATAATAACCATAATTTATACCAGTAACTTTGAGATTTAGGTACAACGAATAATATAACGTTGCAGATGCCAGTCAAAGATATGTGTAGCCACACATGTACTCACAATCGAAATGATCGGCAATACTACCAGACGTATCATTTCCTCGAGCATATAAAACGTTTTCAGCAACCGGTGCATGCCGTGAAAGACGACTATGCTTGTCGTAAGAGGCGACTAACGGGATCGGATGGTCAGGCTCGCTGACTTGGTTGATGCATATCATCGTATCCCAATTGCGTGGATCGATGCTCTTGATGTCAATCACTGGATTGTCTGGTCCAGATTCGATTATTTAGAGACCGCCGTCATAGAGCTGGAATATTGCTGAGTGCGGCGTTAAACACCAAACAAGCAAACAAACAAATCAAAGTAAATGTTAATGTCCAGTGCCTGACAAAACAAATACATCGTTTGTGCTCAAAACAGAAATTACGCTTTTTTTTCATGGATTCTAATTAAATATTATGCAAAAAATATTTCAGCCGGGTTCCCTGGGTATGATGCGCTGGCGCTACACTGACCTTTCGCTTTCCGAGTGCGGCGTCAAACAACAAACAAACATATTTATTTCTTAAATACGTTGTTTTAAGTTGCTGAATCTATTCACATTCACATATCTGACTAACACAATTCTGAAGCGAAGAATCATCGTAAACACATCGAAGGAGGACACCAAACAGCATGCCTGACGAAGGACTGTCGCGAGATGGCTTAAAATGTTTGGACACTTAGTGTTTGAAAGTACATCTCTGTTGAATTTAGGAATATTTAAGAAAATGAAACATGAATACATTCACCATATCGTCGTTTCCTTACAAATAACACTCTAAAACTTGAAGGAGCGCCAAGGCATAATTGCGAGGGAACGAGGGGAAACTATAATATATTTTTAACCATGACAGATTTTCTTTACGAAATATATTTTAACATACTAAGCCCTTTCCTACTGAACAATGGCACTGACCATTCACGATTAGTTTATATAGATAGGTTGCAGAATATAATAAAAATAAGTCGCTAAATACTCGCTAAAAGTATTTCCACGCACGTTCTTCCCACTGTCAATTATTTCCTGATAATGAAACCTGTGTTGTGATGAGACCTATATATAGTTCTTTACATACATGATCGACTTTCCGTTTCTCAAAATAAATTATTTCCTGACACTTATGTGAACTATCAAAGGTTTCTCGGTTAATTGTCATGACTGGTATCCCCCGTGCACATGAGAAAAATGTAAAACCGAATAACTGCACTGTTGGCTAAACTCCCCCGAGTCGTTCCTTAATTGCACTTCCTTTATGTCCGTTTCTGCAATAACTGCCCCAAAGTGTCCCTGTGAACGTGATTTCCCAAAGCCGACACTGGTCACACACTTAATTGATCTTTCTATGTTTGGTGGGACGCACCGATAACTCATCCAATATACCTCTGCACAGAGCCCTCATACAAATTAAGCAATTATGCATAGTTCGATATCAGTTGTACAGACATTCATTACACGAACGAATCGTATTCCATCAAATATCATATCATTTCAATCCACGGTTTAAAGCATAATTGTCACATTCAAAGAAATATATTATTACCGAGTTATACTTCATATGTGATTGCCATGAAAAGCATATAGCAGCATGAACATTTATCATTATCATCTTTACATTAAGCGTCTTAAACAGTCAGCCTCCAACTCTCCAGCGCATCTGACTCTTGTTTCTGAACATAGTAGAAATTACACAGACATTATCAAAATTATCAAATATTCAAAATGGTTTTCCACTTTTGACTTTCATGTGAATCTCTTGCAAATGATAAAATGTTTGACCCTCGCTCTAAAAAGGTTCACACTTCAGTCAACAAACACAAAGTCGATTCCGATGCATTGGTAATACATTGACATTCAACTTCCAGTACATGACGTCAAAATAACCTCACAACAGATTGTGCTAGTCACCAATCTTTCAAGTTTTATCGTCACAGTCCATTGTCTGGAATGAAATTCGTGCTCTGTTACTTAATCCAGAAAACACTGTTTGCTGAAGGCAATAGGTCGATGTTTTCCGACAGAATTCCGTCCATACTGGGCATACTGGCACAAGGCGCAAGTCTGGTCGTAGAAGGCGTCCAATCGCAGCGTCTCGCACTTGTATATGTACAGCCAGCCTTCTGGAAATTGTTATTTCGCAAAGCGTCTCGAATGTGGAAGTAAATCAACAGTGCATCTCGAATCTACAACTGTAAAACAACTCTTCACAGCGGAGCTGTCTGTACCGGAAGGGTAACGAAGGTGTCAAGCGGCGGGACGAGCTTGGACTGAAAACAACTGAGAAAGGTCTTTTTAAGTTACGATCGCCTCAATTTGCTACCACTCATCTAAGATAAAGTTACAATGTATCTACTGCCACATAACAATATGTAATGAACCTTGTAGGTGACACCTTTGCGGTATCAGCAAAACTGCATCGAGTTTAAAAAACCGTAGGCTCAAGAGCGGAAAATGATTCATGAGATGTCATCAAACTCCACCACGGGGTGAGTGAGTGAGTAAATTAAAATTTAACGTCGCATCCGCATTATCGCAGCCATGGGAGAATATGGGCTTTGCATGTTTGTTCTGTATTCAACGTCTAATTTTGGATAAGAATACTGAAGATGCATGTTCTTTTCATCAATTATTTACTAAAATTTGAAACACAACTCAGTTACACACCAACACTGTATAGAGCTATCCTGTTCCTGTTCAGTTTTTGTTTTGGTGGTTAATTAATTAATTGAATGATGTCCTTTATAATATCCGCTCACGTTAACTCTTAGCAAAGCATTCGTATTGACGGGTGGAAACTATATATTTAATTAAAATAATCATATGTAAATGTGTATTCATTACTGTTGGTTTTAGCTAAAGCCCTGAATACACACCGTGATTAAAGGTAGTTACTAAAGACATTTTTATGTTCATGTTCCATAGCATTTACATACTTTTCATATGCCTTTGGTGTCAGGCTTATTAGAAATCAAATATTGATCCTAAGTCAAGTGCGTTATACTGGTATGTTTATTCATGTTCATCCAATTATAGTCCTGCTCGTCCTGATAAGGCCTAAATGTCATCAAGCAAAAACACGTGTGTGGCTTTTGAATTTTCCGTTACATTGGTACATGCGTACAGACAGGTTTCTACGTTATGCATCGCAATATGTTAATACAGTATTTTCTGTAATTTTCGGGAACTGATCCAGTCCAAACAGTTTAACAGAGAGTCACAAAGACAAGACATTTTCTCCACACAAACTGTTTTCGAGACTAACTGGTGCCATACACCGATCCAGTTCCGATCGATATGCCCCGCCCACAAGCTGCCGTCCTCGTTCTAAGTCTAGGGGACAACCACTGGCTATTTGCTATGGCGTCACAGCTGGCGAAACGATTACACGGGCGATGAATTTGGCTCAGAATATTTGGATACCAGTCGTGTGTCAAAAATATCTAAAACGAGTTATATATAATCTGTTTGGGGTAATATTTTAGTTGTCAAATTGCATATGGGGAGTGAAAATGAATCGTATGTCCGATGTAACGGTATATCGGTCAATGAGGAAGTCACCATTGCTGAAAGTTAGAAGCGTGCACTATTTCGAAGCACTAATGTCAGACAGAGCATATTATATTGTTATTATATAGCATGTCAATATTGTATTATTCATCCGAGGGCAGGGTAACTAATATTTATTTTCATCGTAAATGTATGGAAAGTATTGGAAACCGTAAACTCAAGCACAAGTTGCAAATCATGTGGATATCTATAAACAGATTGTCAATAGTTACATTGCCCACGTTATCTGCCTGGTGCTCTAAGTAAAACCAATATAACCTTAAAATTATAGAGATAGTGGGTCCTTTTATTGAATAAACGTAAAAGAATAGTTGATAAAATCAAAGCAGTACATTATTTGCCCTCAATGCTCCATTGGATTTTATTATAATAATGAATCATAACATGTATATTATTTGGGCATCTGGAACATGGGGGTGGGCGTGTCACCAGGTATAGATCTAGACCCGCTGAGGCTGATATTCAGTCCTATCTGCAGCTGATGTCAGTAAACTCTTCCTCTTCAACCGTTTTAACACATCTAAGCCATCCTAAAATAATGGAGAATGTAAGGAAAAAATAAAAGTTATTATTTTATTCCCAATCTGATTGCCAAAGGCACTTAGTTTGAAATTCTAAATTAAGATAAAAATCCCTGGTCACACTTCCAGAGTACTGGACTTAATTAACTGCCAGTGTTTAGGTACATGTATGTGAGAACAGTGGAAAAAAGGGGGATCAAAAATAAAATGAGCACCTCTAATTGCCATGGTCATGGCAAATCATATTCCAGAAAAGGGAAACCAGTGATGGCAAAATTATCTGAAGGCAGGGTCTGCATTACTTCCCATCAATTAACTTGATAAAATAAACAACACAAATTAAAATTCATATAGAAATATTTATTACTGTTAACATCTAAACATGTAAATTAAGTAAGCATCTAAAGACATAAATTAAGTAAAACAAATATCTCATAACGAAGAGAATTTATGGATGTCAACTTCTTTATTATGAGGAACACCACCATCCATAAATTCTCTCCCTTATGTACATCATTTCTAAATGCCTTCAAAGACTTCAATATGTCATAAGTTCAAAGTTTTAATCAACAAAATTACCTGTTGACATCAAGACTATGACTGATTAAGAAGACACAATTGTTTTATTGCGCCCGAAACCACATGCTTATAGGACATAACTCTAAATAATATATATTTCATTCACCAATCACATCTGAAGTGACAAGTATTACTTATGCATGAAACAACATACATTTAAATGCAAATATCAGGTATCTTGACACCCGGAGTTCATTAGATATTTAAACATACATCCCAAGTATGTTTCACAAATACTGTTGTGAACATGACTTTTCCATAACAATAAAAATACACACAAACAGGAATTCAGACCAGTTCTTTTTCTAGGATACTGACTGATTGTCATCCATAATGTCCTAAAGTTGTTCTAAAATTTGGCAAAGTCATATAAAAAGATAACAAAACACATGAAAATGTCCCGAAGCCAGCAAAGTAATCTGGCAAGTAAATATGAAGCTCATTCTCAACAAAATCATAACCAGATCTTGAACAATATGTAAATAACCAACACAAATAATATCTAAGAGAGAGGAGCACTATTTCCACCAGATTTTACTTCAATGTAAATAATGGTAGATTTCGTTCTGCACTTACCCAATTTCATTAAACTCAGATCTTAGTTCTCGCTTCCGCTAAACAACGATATGAGAACACCCCATTTACAAGTCACGTCAGACCGACTTTGCGCAAACTTTGACCGGCCAATAGAATGACTGACAAGAAATCGACATTAGCCAATCAGAAGGCAGCTTTCTCGTACTTTGCGGCACTAATTTCAAATTGGCGACTACCCTTCGAAACATATTTTTACAAATTCTCGATAAAAAAATACCTAACAAAAGAATATTCTGGAATGGCTAATAGTTGGTCTGGATTGTATGGATTCAGTCGTTAAGCCCGTAACTATCGTTCGGAATACCCCGTGTTAAAGTTTTCGAGGTTGCATGGACTAGAAGTCACATTCCGACTGTCAGATTCATGATCTGGTAAGCGACGCTCTGATTGGTCGAATGAAAGGTCGTTCTGACGTGACCCCTTATGGGATGTCATCAGATCTAATCCCAGCGATATGTAATGGATATCTCGAGTGAAAATAGCACAAACCGTAGCCACGTCGCTTCTCTTGACCCCGGAAGACAGTCTAACAAATCCGTAAAGCGCGCCCGGCCGTCAGCGATGACTTACCATAACCCACTCACTCTCCTTCCCAGAGTTCCATGCGGTCACCACTGCGCCGGAGTGTGAACACCACCGCCACAGGCTTATTTGCATAAAACGCGTTTTTTTCTGAAATGAGTATTGAACGGACCAGTGAAAGTATTTGGGGGTGTTATAAATATTGTTTTGCATAATTATATCGATATGCTACTACAACTGCGAGTTGCATGACAATACATGTTTACACATCAAAGTGACCGTATCGCTAGCCCTCCGTAGGCCTTCGATAACAGCACGTGGAGCCGTACAACAAATGTAAACATAGGATAACAACACAAATGGAAATCGTTTTTTACGATTTAGGATATTTTCTCAATGAAAGTTAACAATTCTATGACATATGTTTATCTAGATATGTAGACTTGTCAAAAATGAAACAGATGAAAAACATATGCAATATCTTGAATATAGGTACTCATTGTCAAACAAAACGAAGCATTATTCCTCTAAATCTATGTCTCTGCATAAGACAACTGACCTTGTACATTGTTAGGGTATTTTGGGATTTACACGCTTGTGAAAACAGGGCAAGCTTATGTCCTACAATAAGTGGACGTTATGCCAGCTTTTTATGGGCATTCAACTATCATGGTGCCTGGCCCGTCAGATGTCTTTGCATACCGCTCAGTGCCGCGCTGTGATGACATCGCGGTTTCAAAAATGCATACATTGTATCAAAAGTGTTACAACGTTATTTTTCTTTACAATGTGAACAAACTGTATAACATGCAGCTCGAGTTAATTGTCTTTCCAAACAGGTGTCTAAAAGTCAACTACTCCAAATGATCTATGCACTGCCTAGCCATCGATGAAAGTGCTGGTATTGTAAGTTTCCTACTTTTATACATTGATCTAATATGGAGGCACCCGAATGTTGCAAGTAAATTCAAGTAAGCGCCCTTGTTTGAAATCTAAATGTCCAATAAATCATATCATTGGAAAGTACATATCCTCACGGTGATAAATGTATGATATTTATGTATGATATATATTAAGTACACATTCATTGAGAATTCATTCCGTGATTTATATTTACTGATATGAAATTGTCAGTGTTTTTTTACGTCAAAACAAATTAAGTACATACACAAACTGTTTCAAAGATTATGTTACAACACGAATGACAGTTTGGAATGCATATCTTGAAGAAATCCCGGGTACGTCCATATAGGTTTCAGTGTCCGTGCTCTTTCATTCGTGATAAAAACAACTTCGGGGTAATTGATCTCGGGCATTTTCAAAGGACAAAATGTGAAAGATCGCAAAACAGCCCTAACAATACTCAAATTGAAATCGCTTAGTATCGGACATCAATATTGTTTCTTAATAATTAACAAGAGTAAAGTAGCGTACTACCACCAAAGGGTAAGCACACATAGATTCTATCAAAATCGTTGAAACGTTTTCATGGGCAGCAAATCTATTCAAGAAACCTCCTTTTCGATCATTCGTAACTCGGGCGCTATTTACGGTATTGTTTCGCACGGTACAATTATAAGTAATATTAAGATTAAGTGAAAGAGAAAATTACGAAACTATTAATTATTTCGATTAAGATAGTGTTCAATGTATATACAGTTTATGAGCTCCAAACTCTGAAAAAATAAAGTTTGTTTCACTATGACCACTAGAATACATACATCCTCTTTTCAGCTACATTTCACACTTGGCTGCCTTACTTAGACCTTTGCTCAAAATATACTTGTATGGCCGGTAACCTCCCATTAGTTATACGTCCCATTTGGCATACACCTTAAAACAACATAGGTCATGGCTGAATGCACTGATTGGTCTTCCCTATTTTACAGAAGTATTAGAATGGAGTGATCCTTTAGAAAAGTGTACAGAAAATCTGTATGAGTGAACTTACATACAAGGAATTTAAGATAATGTAGAAAAATAAACAATTAAATATATAAAAAACTCTTTATTAACACTGGTAGAAACATTAACAATGTATATCAGTTTTTTGTTTGAATTGTCTCTGTCTTACTCTAACCCTACATAGAAGCCTGCAGCATCCAGGAACTGGAGTGGAGTCTTGAGTCCCTGGTGAAGCTGATCTTTTAATCTCCTCAGACGGTTTTCAGACTCTCTGTAGACTCTCTTGCGGTTGGGTGGGGCTGCTCCGAAATCCATCTTCGCACGGTCAACCCTCTCGATTCTCTGAATAACTTCAATGAAGCGGTCGTGGGGTAGTTCTCGTTCCAGTCTGTTATGAAAACCCTCAAAATCGTTGTTTGTGCGCGTTCCTGTTTTATGGTGATGGTTCCAAAGATGAAGGGGAAATCTAGCTTCAAAGTCAACCCAGTTCATCACAATATAATCATTGAAGCTCTCTGAACGGGGAACTTGGAAATCCATGGCGTCTAACCAGGTGTCTTACACTTGTCCTAGAGGGAGGTGTGGCAGTGCCGCAGCTCGCCGTATCCATCGTTTCACGTGGGGATCTTCTTTGTATGGGACAGCTAAGCCAAGATTTTGTGTCTTCCTCCACACTGGCTAAAGTGTATGGTGGCCGAGAGAGGACATCGCTTTCTCGCTTTATCGCTTTCTCGCTCTATCGCTTTATCGCTTTATCGCTCTATCGCTTTCTCGCTCTATCGCTTTCTCGCTTTATCGCTCTATCGCTTTCTCGCCCTATTGCTTCTTCTAATGACTAACCATAGTCATATCAAGGAATCGGGTGTTCTTTAACTTCTTTTGAATAGCATGTGCTGTAAATCTTGAAATTAACGTTAATTATAAATGCAAAAAAATTAGCGTAGACATAATTACCGTATTCGACGTAATAAGTGCCCAGGGCGCTCTCAAAATAATATTTTGGCGAAAAAAAAGTTGAGTTGAAAGATAAATTTCTTGGTTTATGCTGACAGACTGAAATGTTTATGTACGACAGATATATTTTTCCCGAATTTAATTGCCCATAATTAAGTGTGCATATAACGCACGAGTGCGTATTATACGCGAATAAATAAGTCTGGTGTACATTAATCAATTGCAAGGGGTGCTAATTGGGATTGTTCACTAGCCAATATTTTAGCAAATATCGCCGTGGGCGTTGATTAGAGCGGGGCGCTTATTACTTTCGAATAAGGTAATTATACTTTACATTTATGTCTCAGAAATTACTGTTGATAAGACGGCCTCACTGAACACTTTGAATAGCGGAAATACCAACTTGAATATAAAACCAATCAACTATCTATTTCCACATTACGGTTACTGAGAACAATATGTCATCCAAAAACTAGAAATTACATAAAGGACATCCGGTAGTATTAACCATTGCTTGGGTGAGGACTTCCACTTTGATGACATCTACTCCGCAAACAGAATAAACGTTGATATAAGCGTTGTACTACTCAGCGCTATTGAGCGGTGTTATTTGCTATTTGTTTTGATAACTTGGCCTGGGGGCGGGGGATCCAATAGCTAAATAGGGTCATAAATCAATCAAATTCTTTTGTTCGCAGAAATACGTGTATTGTTATAAAAGCACATATGTCTGTACTGGTATTATATATTTCAGTAGATAGTGAGAAAATTTCAACATTCCGTCCATATGTATAATTTGAAATGCGACTTGGAAAAATCTCAGCTCTCTTTTATGATTAAAACCCACAAGAAGGAATATTGCTATACCGCGAGAAAGCGATAGAGCGATAAAGCGATAGAGCGATAAAGCGAGAAAGCGATACAGCGAGAAAGCGATAGAGCGAGAAAGCGATAAAGCGAGAAAGCGAGAAAGCGAGAAAGCGATGTCCCCTCTCGGCCATCATAGTTTTTGCTGACATTTAGTGATCCATTCCTGTAATTTTCACCGCTATTTTGCCTCTTATGATTAGATTTGATTTTTTAAACATCTTGTAGTAGATAAATATGTTACAAAATACAAACGTAATTTTTTCTCGTTTAGCTTGTATATTTTCTTGTAGTGTAATAAATAAGCAAGATTCACAGAATACAGATAGTCACTGTTCATATTTTCATTTTGTTCATAGTATCCTCCCCTCATTCCTCCATCAATCTTAAAACTGATAAAAAGGAGATCATATATTAACAAATAATTGTCAGTTTTATTAGCCGTTTTGTACTCTGTTTGTACAGAATTATTTTTTTCGGTCATTAGATTTGGAATTGAAGCCGAATATGTGCTCGTCCGATTTCGGGATCACAATCATGTTCATTAAGTTGCATGCACATTATGCAAACAAAAGTTGTACATGTGCACAGTTATGTTTCCCTTACAAAATACAGATGAATTTGATATATGTCTCTACCTTAAGTCACATATACGACTTTCGAGAGCATCATTAACCCGTAACCCCATTCCTTGGACAACAGAAATGAAATGCGTCGTAAATATTTTTTAAAAACAACTCGTTTCTTATAATGACTTTCGATCAAACTGTCTTCGGGAATTAAATTTAATGCTAAAGTGCTTGTAAAATATAATTTAACTTTCCCGCCAGGAGAGACTAGATATCTAATTATAGTATAGTGAGTGAGTGAGTGAGTTTTGGCTTTACGCCGCTTTTAGCAACATTCCAGCAATATCACGGCGGGAGACACCAGAAATGGGCTTCACACATTGTACCCATGTCGGGAATCGAACCCGGGTCTTCGGCGTGACGAGCGAACGCTTTAACCACTTGGCTACCCGACCGCCCCAAATATAGTATAGGCTGAGGCAGGAATATACATATTTATGTAGCAATTTTCTATCCATTTAAACTGTATGTTAACAACACACACACAAACACACACACAAACACACACACACAAACACACACACACACACACACACACACACACACACACACACACACACACACACACACACACACATAATTTTGACAAACCTATACTTAAGATATACATAACATATTATAATGATAGCTGATTTAAAATATGTTATAGATAATCATAGTAATGCATTTCATATTGTTATCAACCTTAACTATGTGGTCACACTAATTTTGTCTCTCCATATGTGTAGTTAACACAAGTACACATATCAACAGTGGTAACGCCACAGCGATGGGGGCAGTGGGGTAGCCTAGTGGTTAAAGCGTTCGGTCGTCAAGCCGAAGACCCAGTTCGATTCCCCACATGGGTACAATGTGTGAAGCCCATTTCTGGTGTTCCCCGTGATATTACTGGATTATTGTTAAAAGCGACGTGAAACCATTCTCACTCACTCACAGCGGTGTTTATCAAATTACTATATGCAAGTACATATATTTGTAGATTTGCACAAGACAAGAAACACAATTCAAGTTAAACATACATCAAATGTCAATAAGAACATTTACGGACAACCTTATGACACACTGTAACATCATATACTACCGAAAACTAGTTATAGAACACTCACAATTATAAGATTGTATTTTTGCAAAACAATCAGCCATGACTAATTAACCATAGTCTTCTTAACTTATATATATTGTAAATATTTAGATTTTAACCTGATTTATTTAGAGGTATTGCCATGATCTGGCACGCGCTTTCGGCGTGATGGTCACATACAACTGAATAGGGCCATAAATAAATCAATTACATTTTACGAAAAAATCGGTGGATTGTTTTAAAATCACCTACGTCGCTACAGTTAAATTATGTTTTAAGTAAATAGTGAGAAAAGTTCAACATTACCTCCCAATTGCAGCAGATATCATGTGCGGCCCCTATAGTGGTCAAGAGGGGATATTGCTTAACCGCGAGAAAGCGATAGAGCGATAAAGCGAGAAAGCGATAGAGCGAGAAAGCGATAAAGCGAGAAAGCGATAGAGCGAGAAAGCGAGAAAGCGATGTCCCCTCCATTCATGTTTAGTGTTAAACATTACCAGGGAGCTCAGATGATGTTATATTACCCTCCACATTTGCATAATATGTGTCCATATGATCTGCTGTGTGACCAATAAACGTTCACATAAATCCAAAGAAGTAAATGTGTAATAACTCACCATTTTATGGTAACATGAGTCAAACTAAAAGTAAACACATACAGACAAATTAAATACAAAAAAGAATGATATAAATTGTATACAAGGAATTATTTTACAGACCTGTTGTAAATCAATTATATACATTGATATTGTCATGATTATAACAGGCAGGATATTCGATTACTTTTATGATTATAGTATCTCTTCAACCATTTGGAGCAGTTTGCAGAGCTCGAAGCTTCAAGTCAATAAAAAAGAATGAAACCCCTTATCACGCGAAGGTCAATAAAACCGAAAAGAAAATGTGTATTTGTACTCAATAAACTGTTTCTTATTTTCTCGTTAAGAGAAATTAAAAACAATTGTGGCTGTGAAAATTCTATACTGCGGCCCAGAAAAAAGTACTTTTTGATGGAAAGATAATTAAAATTCTCATTTATTGAAAACCCACACCTTGAATCATTAGTCTGAAGAACAATCAATTTAGTGAAGAAACCTTTAATATGCTCAAGGCTTTGAAGAGAATATTGGGTGCCCTGCATAATTATTTTCAAGTCATGGTTATAATTGGACAAGGCCAATTAATCATCATAAGAAAAAAGTGCTATTACACTGAGCAGACATTACCACATAAAAAAATAATAGAAATAGACTACCAATGATATTTTTTACAACCGATTCAACTCTCATTGAGCAGACTTCATGTAATTGTGAATCTGGCCAGGGCAAATGTAATCACGTGATTGGTTTACTGTATTTGTTACAACACTATCTATCCCTTGACTTAAAAACAGTGCTACCTGCATTGTCAAAAACATTGCTGCCTCAGACATGGCATGTTCCACAAAGAGGTGAGGTGAGGTGAAATTGGGTTTAACGTCGCGTCCAAGATTATTGCGCTTATATAGCGACGTGCATGTACGTGTGTGTGTTTGTGTGGCTGCTTGTACTAGTCCGGACTGATGCCGATTTAAAGTGCTAGCCCACTGGGATATCATGCCGCAGTTTAACATGAATAACCCACTCAGACACAGTATACTGACTCCGAGCCGACCAGTCCTTGTTTTAGCCCCTTATTGCCGAGCGCCAGACATGGTAACAACAAGTACCATCTTTTAACGTCTTTTGGTATGACGCGGCCGGGGATCGAACCCCGGACCTTCCGCTCTCCGGGCGGACGCTCTACCACTAGACCACGGAGGCTGTGTTCTACAAAGAAGTAAAGGCCGTTTTGCCAAAAAGGTAGACCAAATTACTGTTCAAAAAGTAAAAACACCTGCCAATGGATCTGTTACTTCTAAGTTTTCGACAGATACTAGGTCTTCTACTGCCCCTACTTCATCTGCTGCCTCTACTAAATCTGATTCCTTTACTCCATCTGCTGTCTCTACTACATCTGCTGCCTTTACTCCATCTGCTGTCTCTACTACATCTGCTGCCTTTACTCCGGTCCATCTGCTGCCTCTACTACATCTGCTGCCTCTACTACATCTGCTGTCTCTACTACATCTGTTGTCTCTACTACATCTGCTGCCTTTACTCCATCTGCTGCCTCTACAACATCAACTGCCTTTACTCCATCTGCTGCCTCTACTACACCAGCTGCCTTTACTCCCTCTGCTGCCTCTACTACATCTGCTCCCTCTACTCCATCTGCTGCCTTTTCTCCATTTGCTGCCTCTACTACATCAGCTGCCTTCACTCCATTTGCTGCCTTTACTCCGTCTGCTGTCTCTACTTCATCTGCTGCCTTTACTCCATCTGCTGTCTCTACTACATCAGCTGCCTCTACTACATCTGCTGTCTCTGCTACATCAGCTGCCTTTACCCCATCTGCTGTCTGTACTACATCTGCTGCCTTTACTCCATCCGCTGTCTCAGCTACATCAGCTGCCTTTACCACATCTGCAGTCTCAACTACATCAGCTGCCTTTACTACATCTGCTGTCTCAACTACATCTGCTGCCTCTACTCCATCTGCTGTATCTACTAAATCTGCTGTCTCTAATACATCTGCTGTCTCTACTACATCAGCTGTCTCTTCTACATCTGCTGCCTTTACTGCATCTGCTGTCTCTTCTTCATCAGCTGCCTTTACTCCATCTGCTGTCTCAACTACATCAACTGCCTTTACTCCATCTGCAGCCTTTACTCCATCTGCTGTCTCTACTACATCAGCTGCCTTTACTCCATTTGCTGCCTCTACTACATCTGCTCCCTCTACTCCATCTGCTGCCTTTACTCCATCTGCTGCCTCTACTACATCAGCTGCCTCTACTACATCAGCTGCCTTCACTCCATTTGCTGCCTTTACTTCATCTGCTGTCTCTACTTCATCTGCTGCCTTTACTCCATCAGCTGTCTCTACTACATCAGCTGCCTTTACTCCATCTGCTGCCTCTACTACATCTGCTCCCTCTACTCCATCTGCTGCCTTTACTCCATCTGCTGACTTTACTACATCAGCTGCCTCTACTACATCAGCTGCCTTCACTCCATTTGCTGCCTTTACTCCATCTGCTGTCTCTACTTCATCTGCTGCCTTTACTCCATCTGCTGCCTCTACTACATCTCCTGCCTTTACTCCATCTGCTGCCTCTACTACATCAGCTGCCTTCACTCCATCTGCTGCCTTTACTCCATCTGCTGCCTCTACTACATTTGTTGCCTTTACTCCATCTGCTGTCTCTACTACATCTGCTGCCTTCACTCCATCTGCTGCCTCTACTACATCAGCTGCCTTTACTCCATCTGCTGCCTCTACTACATCTGCTGCCTCTACTCCATCTGCTGCCTTTACTCCATCTGCTGCCTTTACTCCATCTGCTGCCTTTACTCCATCTGCTGTCTCTACTTCATCTGCTGCCTTTACTCCATCTGCTGTCTCTACTACATCAGCTGCCTTTACTCCATCTGCTGTCTCTGCTACATCAGCTGCCTTTACTCCATCTGCTGTCTGTACTACATCTGCTGCCTTTACTCCATCCGCTGTCTCAGCTACATCAGCTGCCTTTACCACATCTGCAGTCTCAACTACATCAGCTGCCTTTACCCCATCTGCAGTCTCAACTACATCAGCTGCCTTTACTCCATCTGCTGTCTCAACTACATCTGCTGCCTCTACTCCATCTGCTGTATCTACTAAATCTGCTGTCTCTAATACATCTGCTGCCTCTACTAGATCAGCTGTCTCTTCTACATCTGCTGCCTTTACTGCATCTGCTGTCTCTACTACATCAGCTGCCTTTACTCCATCTGCTGTCTCTACTACATCAGCTGCCTTTACTCCATCTGCTGTCTCTACTACATCAACTGCCTTTACTCCATCTGCTGTCTCTACTACATCTGCTCCCTCTACTCCATCTGCTGCCTCAACTACATCAGCTGCCTTCACTCCATTTGCTGCCTTTACTCCATCTGCTGTCTCTACTTCATCTGCTGCCTTTACTCCATCTGCTGTCTCTACTACATCAGCTGCCTCTACTACATCTGCTGTCTCTGCTACATCAGCTGCCTTTACTCCATCTGCTGTCTGTACTACATCTGCTGCCTTTACTCCATCCGCTGTCTCAGCTACATCAGTTGCCTTTACCACATCTGCAGTCTCAACTACATCAGCTGCCTTTACTACATCTGCTGTCTCAACTACATCTGCTGCCTCTACTCCATCTGCTGTATCTACTAAATCTGCTGTCTCTAATACATCTGCTGTCTCTACTACATCTGCTGCCTCTACTACATCTGCTGCCTTCACTCCATCTCCTGCCTCTACTACATCAGCTGCCTTTAGTCCATCTGCTGCCTCTACTACATCTGCTCCCTCTACTCCATCTGCTGCCTTTACTCCATCTGCTGCCTCTACTCCATCTGCTGCCTTTACTCCATCTGCTGTCTCTACTTCATCTGCTGCCTTTACTCCATCTGCTGTCTCTACTACATCATCTGCCTTTACTCCATCTGCTGCCTCTACTACATCAGCTGCCTCTACTACATCAGCTGCCTTCACTCAATTTGCTGCCTTTACTCCACCTGCTGTCTCTACTTCATCTGCTGCCTTTACTCCATCTGCTGCCTCTACTCCATCTGCTGCCTTTACTCCATCTGCTGCCTCTACTACATCAGCTGCCTTCACTCCATTTGCTGCCTTTACTCCATCTGCTGTCTCTACTTCATCTGCTGCCTTTACTCCATCTGCTGTCTCTACTACATCAGCTGCCTCTACTGCATCTGCTGTCTCTGCTACATCAGCTGCCTTTACTCCATCTGCTGTCTGTACTACATCTGCTGCCTTTACTCCATCCGCTGTCTCAGCTACATCAGCTGCCTTTACCCCATCTGCAGTCTCAACTACATCAGCTGCCTTTACTACATCTGCTGTCTCAACTACATCTCCTGCCTCTACTCCATCTGCTGTATCTACTAAATCTGCTGTCTCTAATACATCTGCTGTCTCTACTACATCTGTTGTCTCTACTACATCTGCTGCCTTCACTCCATCTGCTGTCTCTACTTCATCTGCTGCCTTTACTCCATCTGCTGCCTCTACTACATCTGCTGCCTCTACTACATCAGCTGCCTTCACTCCATCTGCTGCCTTTACTCCATCTGCTGTCTCTACTTCATCTGCTGCCTTTACTCCATCTGCTGTCTCTACTACATCTGCTGCCTTTACTCCATCAACTGTCTCAGCTACATCAGCTGCCTTTACCCCATCTGCAGTCTCAACTACATCAGCTGCCTTTAGTATATCTGCTGTCTCAACTACATATGCTACCTCTACTCCATCTGCTGTATCTACTATATCTGCTGTCTCTAATACATCTGCTGCCTCTACTACATCGGCTGTCTCTTCTACATCTGCTGCCTTTACTGCATCTCCTGTCTCTACTACATCTGCTGCCTTTACTCCATCTGCTGTCTCTACTACATCAGCTGCCTTTACTCCATCTGCTGTCTCTACTACATCAACTGCCTTTACTCCATCTGCTGTCTCTACTACATCAACTGCCTTTACTCCATCTGCTGTCTCTACATCAGCTCCCTCTACTCCATCTGCTGCCTCTACTACATCAGCTGCCTTTACTCCATCTGCTGCCTTTACTCCATCTGCTGCCTCTACTCCATCTGCTGCCTTTACTCCATCTGCTGCCTCTACTCCATCTGCTGCCTTCACTCCATTTGCTGCCTTTACTCCATCTGCTGTCTCTACTTTATCTGCTGCCTTTACTCCATCTGCTGTCTCTACTACATCAGCTGCCTCTACTACATCTGCTGTCTCTGCTACATCAGCTGCCTTTACTCCATCTGCTGCCTCTACTACATCAGCTGCCTTTACTCCATCTGCTGCCTCTACTACATCTGCTCCCTCTACTCCATCTGCTGCCTTTACTCCATCTGCTGCCGTTACTCCATCTGCTGCCTTTACTCCATCTGCTGTCTCTACTTCATCTGCTGCCTTTACTCCATCTGCTGTCTCTACTACATCAGCTGCCTTTACTCCATCTGCTGCCTCTACTACATCAGCTGCCTCTACTATATCAGCTGCCTTCACTCCATTTGCTGCCTTTACTCCACCTGCTGTCTCTACTTCATCTGCTGCCTTTACTCCATCTGCTGCCTTTACTCCATTTGCTGCCTCTACTACATCAGCTGCCTTCACTCCATTTGCTGCCTTTACTCCATCTGCTGTCTCTACTTCATCTGCTGCCTTTACTCCATCTGCTGCCTCTACTACATCAGCTGCCTTCACTCCATTTGCTGCCTTTACTCCACCTGCTGTCTCTACTTCATCTGCTGCCTTTACTCCATCTGCTGCCTCTACTCCATCTGCTGCCTCTACTACATCTGCTGCCTCTACTACATCTGCTTCCTCAACTACATCTGTTGCCTTTACTCCATCTGCTGTCTCTTCTACATCAGCTGCCTTTACTCCATCTGCTGTATCTACTACATCTGCTGCCTCTACTACATCTGCTGCCTTTACTCCATCTGCTGCCTTTACTACATCTGATGTCTCTACTACATCAGCTGCCTTTACTCCATCTGCTGCCTTTACTACATCTGATGTCTCTACTACATCAGCTGCCTTTACTTCATCTGCTGTCGCTACTACATCTGCTGCTTCTACTCCATCTGCTGCCTCTACTACATCAGCTGCCTCTACTCCATCTGCTGCCTCTACTACATCAGCTGCCTCTACTCCATCTGCTGCCTCTACTCCATCTGCTGCCTTTACTCCATCTGCTGCCTCTACTACATCAGCTGCCTTCACTCCATTTGCTGCCTTTACTCCATCTGCTGTCTCTACTTCATCTGCTGCCTTTACTCCATCTGCTGTCTCTACTACATCAGCTGCCTCTACTACATCTGCTGTCTCTGCTACATCAGCTGCCTTTACTCCATCTGCTGTCTGTACTACATCTGCTGCCTTTACTCCATCCGCTGTCTCAGCTACATCAGTTGCCTTTACCACATCTGCAGTCTCAACTACATCAGCTGCCTTTACTACATCTGCTGTCTCAACTACATCTGCTGCCTCTACTCCATCTGCTGTATCTACTAAATCTGCTGTCTCTAATACATCTGCTGTCTCTACTACATCTGCTGCCTCTACTACATCTGCTGCCTTCACTCCATCTCCTGCCTCTACTACATCAGCTGCCTTTAGTCCATCTGCTGCCTCTACTACATCTGCTCCCTCTACTCCATCTGCTGCCTTTACTCCATCTGCTGCCTCTACTCCATCTGCTGCCTTTACTCCATCTGCTGTCTCTACTTCATCTGCTGCCTTTACTCCATCTGCTGTCTCTACTACATCATCTGCCTTTACTCCATCTGCTGCCTCTACTACATCAGCTGCCTCTACTACATCAGCTGCCTTCACTCAATTTGCTGCCTTTACTCCACCTGCTGTCTCTACTTCATCTGCTGCCTTTACTCCATCTGCTGCCTCTACTCCATCTGCTGCCTTTACTCCATCTGCTGCCTCTACTACATCAGCTGCCTTCACTCCATTTGCTGCCTTTACTCCATCTGCTGTCTCTACTTCATCTGCTGCCTTTACTCCATCTGCTGTCTCTACTACATCAGCTGCCTCTACTGCATCTGCTGTCTCTGCTACATCAGCTGCCTTTACTCCATCTGCTGTCTGTACTACATCTGCTGCCTTTACTCCATCCGCTGTCTCAGCTACATCAGCTGCCTTTACCCCATCTGCAGTCTCAACTACATCAGCTGCCTTTACTACATCTGCTGTCTCAACTACATCTCCTGCCTCTACTCCATCTGCTGTATCTACTAAATCTGCTGTCTCTAATACATCTGCTGTCTCTACTACATCTGTTGTCTCTACTACATCTGCTGCCTTCACTCCATCTGCTGTCTCTACTTCATCTGCTGCCTTTACTCCATCTGCTGCCTCTACTACATCTGCTGCCTCTACTACATCAGCTGCCTTCACTCCATCTGCTGCCTTTACTCCATCTGCTGTCTCTACTTCATCTGCTGCCTTTACTCCATCTGCTGTCTCTACTACATCTGCTGCCTTTACTCCATCAACTGTCTCAGCTACATCAGCTGCCTTTACCCCATCTGCAGTCTCAACTACATCAGCTGCCTTTAGTATATCTGCTGTCTCAACTACATATGCTACCTCTACTCCATCTGCTGTATCTACTATATCTGCTGTCTCTAATACATCTGCTGCCTCTACTACATCGGCTGTCTCTTCTACATCTGCTGCCTTTACTGCATCTCCTGTCTCTACTACATCTGCTGCCTTTACTCCATCTGCTGTCTCTACTACATCAGCTGCCTTTACTCCATCTGCTGTCTCTACTACATCAACTGCCTTTACTCCATCTGCTGTCTCTACTACATCAACTGCCTTTACTCCATCTGCTGTCTCTACATCAGCTCCCTCTACTCCATCTGCTGCCTCTACTACATCAGCTGCCTTTACTCCATCTGCTGCCTTTACTCCATCTGCTGCCTCTACTCCATCTGCTGCCTTTACTCCATCTGCTGCCTCTACTCCATCTGCTGCCTTCACTCCATTTGCTGCCTTTACTCCATCTGCTGTCTCTACTTTATCTGCTGCCTTTACTCCATCTGCTGTCTCTACTACATCAGCTGCCTCTACTACATCTGCTGTCTCTGCTACATCAGCTGCCTTTACTCCATCTGCTGCCTCTACTACATCAGCTGCCTTTACTCCATCTGCTGCCTCTACTACATCTGCTCCCTCTACTCCATCTGCTGCCTTTACTCCATCTGCTGCCGTTACTCCATCTGCTGCCTTTACTCCATCTGCTGTCTCTACTTCATCTGCTGCCTTTACTCCATCTGCTGTCTCTACTACATCAGCTGCCTTTACTCCATCTGCTGCCTCTACTACATCAGCTGCCTCTACTATATCAGCTGCCTTCACTCCATTTGCTGCCTTTACTCCACCTGCTGTCTCTACTTCATCTGCTGCCTTTACTCCATCTGCTGCCTTTACTCCATTTGCTGCCTCTACTACATCAGCTGCCTTCACTCCATTTGCTGCCTTTACTCCATCTGCTGTCTCTACTTCATCTGCTGCCTTTACTCCATCTGCTGCCTCTACTACATCAGCTGCCTTCACTCCATTTGCTGCCTTTACTCCACCTGCTGTCTCTACTTCATCTGCTGCCTTTACTCCATCTGCTGCCTCTACTCCATCTGCTGCCTCTACTACATCTGCTGCCTCTACTACATCTGCTTCCTCAACTACATCTGTTGCCTTTACTCCATCTGCTGTCTCTTCTACATCAGCTGCCTTTACTCCATCTGCTGTATCTACTACATCTGCTGCCTCTACTACATCTGCTGCCTTTACTCCATCTGCTGCCTTTACTACATCTGATGTCTCTACTACATCAGCTGCCTTTACTCCATCTGCTGCCTTTACTACATCTGATGTCTCTACTACATCAGCTGCCTTTACTTCATCTGCTGTCGCTACTACATCTGCTGCTTCTACTCCATCTGCTGCCTCTACTACATCAGCTGCCTCTACTCCATCTGCTGTCTCTACTACGTCTGCTGCCTTTACTCCATCTGCTGCCTCTACTACATCAGCTGCCTTTACTCCATCTGCTGTCTCTACTACATCTGCTGCCTCTACTACATCTGCTGCCTTTACTCCATCTGCTGCTTTTACTACATCTGCTGCCTCTACTACATCAGCTGCCTTTAGTCCATCTGCTGCCGCTACTAACACTTCCTTTGCTTCCCTTACACTTACTCACTCATCATCTTCCAATGCGAAAACTGTCCCTTTAAAAAAAAGAGACGCCTTGACGGTTTGATATCTAAGTGGCAGGATGTATATATTTGGGATTATTTTAAAAGTAGTTTAGTATAAACTTATCCAAAACATAGGTATTTTAGGATTAGTGTATTTATTAAATAAATAAGTTTACTTAGTCCACTAACTCACACCTCAGTAACATAATCTAACATGTGGTGATTGATTCTTTGTGCTAAGGCTACTGCGGTCTCAGCCTAGCCTATTGTTCTCTGCCGGTCAGCTTGGCCTGGCTTTGTATTTCCCGCGTCACATGACCACCTTGGTCATGTACTTCACACCTATGCTATATGCACCATTTCTAGTCACAACTCTCACTGGGAAAGGACAGTTTAGTTTGGGGTGAGTTAAATATATTTACTATCATTGTACTTAGGTTTCTAGTATATATAATGTATTTTAGTACACTCATATTAAGTCATTTATGTTCCATAAGAACAGTGTATCATGCATATGTCATAAACATGAATTATCAGTATATTCATGTTAGTGCAATATATATTTAAATATTGTAAGATGTTACCATTGAGGTATATGCATGATGAGTGTACTAGATTTAAGCATGTATTGGTACTATTTTATTATGAAAGTCTAAAAAACCAAAACAGTATATTTGTTGATTTTAGGATACATATGAAATACCTAAAAATGTTGATTTTTATACTGCTAGATGAGTTTCACATGCCAGGTGATGTTTACTATACCAGTAAGATTAATGTTGTTATATATCATTTATATTATTATCAGGTCACGTAAGATACTGGATGACCAGTTTTGATGACATCTTGTGGTTTGACCTCCGTCCCTTGGACGAGGTGGGGGTTTCTTCCCTTAGTTATACATATATTTATGTCAACATGGCATGGCATAATTGTCTATACTATTGTAATGTTATATTGCTTAATATAGTATTATTTAATTGCTTTGTAGTGTATTCAGTCATATCATCCTCACTGAGGATATATCATCCATAACATGCTTGACCGTACTAAATGTAAAGTAAGTGTTCACATTATATTTTATTGATTGGTATATCAAACACATGTAATGGATGTATAATGGCAGTATTCTTTTAATGATCTATTGGTTATGCTGTTTGCCTACATTTTGTAAATATTGTGTTTTAGGGTTTCATCATCATCATAACCACTGATTGCACACGTGGACCATCATTGGAATAAATCCGGTTGTAAAAGCAGCATGCTTTTTTGTCTCTCCATTACCCTGCATAAGCCTCTGCGACAAATGGCATCCCTGGTGGGATTATTCCAGCTGACAAGATGGACACATCAGATAGCCTGACCCCACAGACATCAGAGTTGTGACGTCATTGAGTCTGCCCACATTCATAATGGCTTCCGTGTATGCTTTATATTTATTTATGTTTTAATTCATAAGTGAAAGTGACACTTTATTTCTGTGATATAGACGCTGGTGATATACTGTGTGATATTGACACTCCTCTGTCATATCAAGACCTATATTTTATTCTTCTCTGATATCAAGACTTATATATTGAAGTACCTGTGACTGTGTTTGTGATATGTGTTACTGACACATCGTGGCGCCTGGACAACAGAAAAGAAGATTTACGTGATATCTGACATTTGTGTGAAATAGTTTATTTGTACAATTACTCTGTGATTATACATTATTAAACGGTAGCTACCTGTGATAAATAAACATGTGATAATTGTGATTATACATTTACTTGCTGTGATATATACTTGTCTACATGGCATGGCATAATTGTCTATACTATTGTAATGTTATATTGCTTAATATAGTATTATTTAATTGCTTTGTAGTGTATTCAGTGATATCGTCCTCACTGAGGAGATATCCTCCATAACATGCTTTACCGTACTAAATGTAAAGTAAGTCTAAAAACATTTGTGGACAAAATCCTAAGGCTAATCAGTTCCCATCAATCATTCCGAATATGAATGATATAGTTCTTGTACCATCTGCTTTTGGTCAAGTTCCCAAAAATTCAACCATTTCACTTCAACAACATCAATCGACTTTCCGAAAAGTCAAGTTCAATGAGAGTTATTCGTCTTGAGTTGGAACTCTTCAGTTGGTTGGATGAACTTCCGCCGAGTACTGTCAACTTCCGTCGAAAACAGCGCGCTGCTTCGAAGCTGTCAAAATGGGGAAGCAATACTGCTGTATTTGTAGCAATTTTAGGGGAAAGATAGTCGATGAAAGAATAGTATCTCTACACGTCATTCCAGTAAGCAAGTCCCTACGACAAGCGTGGATAAGGCGACTTCGGTTGTGAGGAAAGACCTCACAGTGACAAGGCACACGGAAATATGCTCAGATCATTTCATGGGTGGTAACGGTCCAGGCATAGGGCATGATGTTCCATCGACTTTTCCCAAGAAAAACTACAGTACTTGCACAGTGAGGTATGTTGATTCTTATAAGATTTATGCTATTGTTGGTGTATTTAATGTGCTTTATCGTTTGTGAATGTTATGTGATTGTGAAAAAATGCTATGATTAAAACTTGAGAAATGTAAAAAAACAACAAAAAAGTTTCAAGTTGTGTTGATCTTAAAATTCTATGTATCCTCTCTTTCATCTTATTTGTTTGAATAAACAGAAAAAATGTCTCAGTGTCTGTTGATAATTTGTTGCAGGTGTCTGATGCTGACTTTGTTGATACCCCTAAGCCAAATGAAAGCCCATTCAAGCAGGCCTGTGACCCTGAATCTCCCAAAGTGACTATGCAGATACACGGAGGGACTCCTCAGTCTGATGAAATTGAACATCATTCCACAAAATTCAGTCATGGTGCCAGGTACAGCAGGAACATAAGGTTTTTTTCTTTTTTGAACTTGTTGATTAATATGAGAAGTTATGCTTAACGAGACAAAATATAAAAATCATGGTGTAGTCTCTCTTACTTACAGAACAATAAAATATAAAGAGCATAAAATATGTATATAGAGCATAAAATATAATAGACCATTGACCAATAAACTTGATAATAGACTTCTTATATTAGCTTTAGTATTAACAGATTTATGTTAATTTATTTTTTATTAATTTTAATTCCTTTAACCTCAAAATATTGGGGGAAAACTATTTATTTAATGTGATGAAAAGCTATTTATTATTTTGACAGATCCTATGACGTTGCATCAATTATGCTGCATGACTACTGTGAGGCTGTGTGTGAAGACGATATCAGTTGCATAAGATATGGATCATCGCAAACAGAAATGGTGGAAGTTAGAAGCAAGTCTACACAAACTGACTATGTAATGTTCCAGTGTTTGAATCCTGTTAAAACATCCTGTGCAATGACTCAGACTGAGACTGAAAATAAAAAAGTCTTTCGCAATCAAGCCACTCAAGTTAAACTTCCTGATTTAACATTTTTTGATGTGCAGAATGATTCAGAATTGGTAACCCATTATACAGGTCTTGTGGATGCAGAAAAGTTTTCATGTTTATTTGACGAGTTTTCCGAGGTTCATGACAAGGACTATCCAACATCCAATATCGGACGCCCTAAATCTTTGTCTTTGATAGAAGAGTTCTTTCTAGTGTTGATGCGTCTTAGACTTGGACTCCTAGTTGTTGATTTATCAAAGCGATTTCATATTTCCAGAAGCTGCTGCGCTGATGTCATTGATAGATGGATTGATATTTTGTACAACAATTTATCCTTCCTAGTTGTCTGGCCATCAATGGATACTATTAATACAACTATGCCTCAAGATTTTACAGACCTGTATCCAAATACAAGGGTTGTTATAGATTGTACAGAATTATTTACAGAAAAACCTTACTCTATTGGTAAACAGTCACAAATGTACAGTCATTATAAAAGTCACATAACATATAAAGCTCTTGTTGGTGTCACTCCAAATGGTGTTGTTAGCTTTGTCTCTGACTTGTGGTCAGGAGCAATAAGTGACCGGCAAATAACAGTAGAATCAGGACTTTTAGATTTGTGTGATGTAGGTGATGCAATCATGGCGGATAAGGGATTTACAATCTCCGACTTGACAACACCAAAAGGTATACTCCTAATAATTCCACCAAAGAAACATAAGAGACAAGTATTTGTCACAAAGTGACGAAATATCCCCCGCCAATATATATACCATAGTACCAAATATCAAGACAATCCAGCGATTAGTTCTTGAGATATTGCGGCAACAAACAGGTGGGACGTACGGACGGTCGTGAATACTATATTTCGCGCGGCGGGGGACAAAAACAGCTGACTAGGAACAAACTAGGAGAATAGCAAACTTGAGAATCCATGTAGAAAGGCACATGGAACGTGTCAAGAATTTCAGAATCTTGCAGGGTATAATTCCAATTACAATTTCAAAATCTGGAAAATCTGTAATGCTTTGACTACTCTGCTTTCCCCCCCCCCCCCCCCCCCCCCCCCCCCTCCTTTCTCCTCATGACCAAGAAATTGATGACAATTACTTCTTTGATGACAGTTCCTTGCTTGCTCTGTAATAAGTAGGATTAGCATAATCTTATTGCAGCTCCAGATGTGAATGGTCACATGATATTTTCTGCTATATTTAAATTTAATAATCATGGTATCATGATAACAATTTTGTATTAAAAACATTGAGCCAAATAAGTCTAGCCAAATAAGTCTATTTTTGTCCATACTTTGTCCATTTTTGTCCAATATGACTACTGACATGACCACCTACTTGTTGTCTATTTTTGTTTTACTTATTGAATCAAAGCATTGATATAAAAATCCTGAAAGTAGATAAACAATTTCATGTTTTAGCTGTGACAGCAGGATCATAGTCCCATGGTTCTAATTTTTGTAACAATAACTAAAAATGAAAGAAATAAACCCTTGATGATTTTCTTTAATGTGTCCATGTTGTCATTTCAAGACGTTACAGAAAATATGTTATGATATTTTATGGCTTAATAGAATGGTTCAAGAAATTACTAAGAGAAGAACATATCCTATGTCTAAGCGACATACTATCTGAATGGTCAGTGGCCATGAATGCGACGTTAAGTAACAATTCATCCACTGAATGGTAAGTATCTATGACTATCAAAGAAAGATATGATATGGTATTGAGTGAAACATTGAATTGACTGAGTCAGCGTAGGGTAAAACAACTGGTAAGATGGTAAATCTAATACAGTGAAACACCTCGCTGGACACGTTAAGTTTTCAGGAATAATGGATGACAGATAGAAACTGCGAAGCCTTGTGACCATCTAATGCCACTTGTTCTCGTCAAATGTAATCCTTTCAATAGATATCCCTTTGAGAGTCCACACCACAAAATCACACCTAGTTCTTTTGGTCAAGGCCATCTGTCCTTATACTTGAAAGTGGTATGCATGGTTTTCTTTTAGAGTCACATTATTGACCACAATATGGCAGAAGACAGAAGAAGTTTGTGTTTGATGCAGCCTCTTCTGGTGTTAGATCTCTGTAGCTGTAGATGTCTGTCGGATAAATACTTTGCCAAACTGTGAACTTGTTATCCTTTCCAATCTGGCTTCCTTCCAAAACTCTGTTTTATGTTGTCCTCTTGTCATTCTCTCTATTGACCTCACATCCTTTTCTGACACTTTCAGGGAATCAAAATAATTTTGAAAGTTAGTTTGACAGGTTGGCGATTTAATATCAACATGGTCAGGAATACAACGATCAATGCATGGTATTTTTGGAAGTTCTGGCATAGGTTCAGGAGCTTGAGTAACAGTAGTTGTATTAACAACATATCCACATTTACTTTTTGTTTCATGACCAATTAACTTCTTATTAAATCTTGTGAGATTTATTGTTGTCTGCAGCATGCTGCTGTTGGGACACATTGATATTTTCTTGATTGTTCCATTCTGTATTCCGACAGTACCTCGTGTAGTCCCAGTACCTTTTTGTTGACTCTTCCTGCCACTTGACATCAGGTTCAAGTCATCCGATTTCATTGGATCCAACTTCCCTTTTCTGGGAATTTTCCACTTGCACTCAACTGATGTGCATGAAAGCAAACCATCCTTTTTCTTCTGACTAATGTCTGCAAGGGCATGAAGCAGGGCTGATACATGATTACAAGCCTCCCCGGCACTGCAAAAAAAAAAATTAGTTATATTTATTAATGTTATTTGGACATATAAAATGACAGTCATGTTTCCTCTATTTCACCCTAAATAATTATTATTTTTAATGTAATCAGCTAAAGATGTCACATATTAATAAGCAACAATATCAATAATCTGTTTATTTATTTAAATTAACAAATGTGAATGAGAGGTCCCTCAAAGAAAGAGATTTTAAAATGTATCAATTTCTTTGCTGTTATTTGGAATTAATAATTTACATATCTTTTGATCAAACTTCATATTTGGAACATATTTTCTTTGAAAACGTTTTCAAACGTTTTGTTTGTAAAAAAAACAGCGCTCTAGATAGAGATGACACGACTGTAGTTATATAAATGCAAAGTCTACATACCCGGCTGCACAAGTACAATTTGCTGAATGAACACGACCCGTTACTTTTGAGAGACTTGCCCAAACTTCGTGATCAGGGCTTTTCTTAGGATCCGGTGTTGGTAGTGATGGTATGACACGGCATCTGACAAACATATGGTCACAGTCGTGATGGATGTTGTGTAGAGCTACGCCGTGAAAATGTCTATCTTGGTAAAAAACCACTGCCTTCATTTGTCATTTAGTCATCATGGGATTCGTGTCTGAAGTCCTATGGTTGCTAAGTACCATATAATTGTAGATTTCCTTCTCTGAGAATTCCGGTAATGATTCAACAGCATCGTTCCATCCAATCATTAATGTAGTGGGGTCTGGCATTCGATATCCGCTGGGTGTGATGAGCTTCCGTTGCATAGATATAACGCCTTTACTGGGTTGTACTAAGGTGGTTGCATCCAAACGAAGTGCCTTGGCCCCTCTTGCTCGCGCTAAAACTTGTGCTCTTACCCCAGTCACCTTTTGATTTCGTTCCCGTAGGTATTCACGCAATTCTTTAACTGTCATTTGATGGAATTCATCATCAACGTCAATATTGTTATTTGCCGCCATTTTGAAGGTTTACTCGGCGGAAGTGAAGCAAGCCCCTTCCCAGCGCGTGACACCTTCGTTACACAGCGTGCTTTATACGAGCAGGAAACACAAGATCAATGTGAACAAAAGAAGTGGTTTGAACTTAAGGCACATCTCCTATGTTCAAGTAACTTTAAATTTGTGCATACCAGACAAGATAATTTTGAACATTTGTGTGACTCTCTACTGAAATCCAAAAGACAAATGAGGCTATGAAGTGTGGCATAGAGAATGAGGACTCTGCTGCTGAGGCATATTCAAGGCTGCTGAAGCTTAATGTCCACCATAACCATACATGTCCATATCAAGCCACTTCACCAGACAGGCGGGTATATGACCCGTCTGAGAGTGACCCTTGGGGTTTGCAAGAAATCAAATGTTCCACTGCACAATCCATATTAAAAATCAACTACCTTAAGTTAACATCTCAAGGTACATACAAGTTCAAAGAAACATTCCAGCATTATCATCAAGTAATGGGTCAAATGTTACTCACTGGGGACAGGTGGGTCGATTTCTTTGTTTGGCGCAAAGATGATTACAACTTGGAGAGAATATATTTCAATGAGGAATTTTGCAATGAAATGTAAACCAGGATGGACCTGTTTTACTTCAACTGTTTCATAAATTACATCCTTACATTAAACAATATTATCAGTCTGTAAGACTGCGAGGGGCAAGTTGACTGATGTAATGAATGGAAAGTAATTTGACAAGTAGCTTTTACAGCCGGAAACCAGACAGACTCCAGTGGCATAAATACTGACACATATCAACCCGTAAATGTCTTTTTATGGGTAATGAAGTTTTACATTGGTAATCGGGTTCTGATGATGCATACATCAGCCAAGTGACATTGTAATTAATGTGTTTCATGAAGAATGAATTTCTTTACTTCTCTGACATTAGACATCGACAATTAATTGTTAAAAATATAACCATATGCATAGTAAGATATGTACACACATATTCATGAATGATCAAATTGTTATGGTATTAACATACTTCAGTTTTGAAAACTTTAGTTGAACTGTTTCAGAATGAATGTATTTGTATTACAAGGAAATAAAGATGTTTCCACTCTCCCATTGCCATTCAACTATGACACAAGAACTTGCAAAACTGATTGCATAAAATACCATATTGAAGTAATTTACCAGTAAACAATATCACATTTCTGTTTAATGATTATTTATCAAGATGACACACCATGATGACATAGTTAAAATAATGGTCCAACGTCACAAGACTGTCGGTACAGAGGCATTAAGCCATGTTATGTTTCATAAGTTTTCTCTTTGCATCACTTAAAAATGAGAGCCCTTGAAATTTGATAGTAGACAGCAAACAGTCCAAATTTGATTTACAGATCCTACAATAGTTAATGGAATTATGCCATCAAAAATATGGTTTTCCTTCACTCTTCTGATAGCTCTCTCCACATGTATACGTCGTCTGGATATTTCCTGTGTGATTTCTACATCCTTTCTAGTAAACTGAATATCAGGGGGGGGGGGGGGGGGGGGGGGGGTGAGCACCTGTAGACTGAAGCAGATCATCAATCAAAAACCCTTTGTCAGCCATTACTTCATCGCCTACCTCTAACAATGACAAGAGACCACTCTGTTTGGTTAATTCCTTATCAAAAATACATCCTTCATAAAGTGGACTAATGAAAGTTATTGGCCCATGGGGAGCAATACCAATCAATGCTTTCATAGTGGTGTGGGTTTTATAATGCGAAAACGTTTCTGAATTGACAACCCTAGAGGTTGGCGTTTGACATTTCAATTCAGTACAGTCAACAATAACCCGTGTTGCAGGATAAGAACATTTAAATTCTGGTGGCATTCTTTTATTTATCGTTTCTCTAGAGGGCCAAATGCATACACATCCAAGCAAAAAATACAGATAATTGGCCAATTTAATAGTTATTCTACAAATAGTTGATACACTGCCAAGTTTGTTTCAGGGTAGCCTTGCCTTACTCTAATGAGAAACACAAATAATTGGTCAAACAATGACAAAGAACATAGAAATCCACAGTGTAGTTTGTCTACATCAGTGCCTCTGTGAAACTGTGCCAGGTTTGCATCTTTGAAGCAGTAGGATAGAGCCACTGAACAAGAGTCATCAGAAAGATGACATATCCCCCCGGCAACTGTCTGTAAAGTAACCACAAGTAAATGTGCAATTCTATATGTGATGAGTCAAGAGTTGAATGTTCTTGAAGAAGCATACATTGTTTACCCTCAAAAGATCTACTTGTAAAACGAGTGTGTTTCTGTGGGTTTTTTTTTTTATGAAAACAAATGACAAATTACAAGAAACAATAACTACACAAGCGTAAAGTCAACGAAGTCATCCATATCCCCCGCCCATTTTAACACGTTATGGTCCCAAACCAGGTAACTGACCCAACATTTCTCCTAGCCCATGTAAAAAATAGCTGCAATGGAAATTCTAAAATAAACAATTCTAAAACTGCTTAAAATCAAATGGCACAAGTTCAGTATGTGCTTTAAATATAGATATGGAATGTTTGGCAAGGAAATATTTAACTGTTTATTTGTTATACTCCATAAGTGAACCCATCCTATATTAAAACTTAAATCCAACTTGTTGCCATGGAAGGGTAAAAAATAAAAATTTATAAAATACCTAAATAGCAAAAGGCACCAGTTCAGCATGAGTCTGAAAGACATGCAAAGTTTTGTTAGAAAGTTTTGAATGGGTTTTGAGTTATGCTCCGGAAACGAACTCTACCCTATAAAACCTAAGTCCAAATTGTTGCCATGGAAACGTAAAAAATAAAAATGTCTAAAATTCCTAAATAGCAAAAGGCACCAGTTCAGTATGTGACTGATAGAATTGCCAAGTTTCGATCAAATACACTGAATTGTTTTCGAGTTCTGCCCCGGAAAAGGAAATAATTACGGACGGACGGACGGACGGACAGACTGGCTGATCGCTATATCCCCCCGCATTATATGCCAGGGGAATAAAAATGATCCAGCTCATTGAAATCAGCAAAATCTGTATAAAAACTGATGTCCAAAGTTAGCGAAACGCCTTATAGATAATAATTTTGCGGACTTACATAGTTTTGTACTCGTTTTATCTCTGCATGTGCAGAAGCTAACTTTTCTTCAGTTGTGGTGTGTTGTTGCTCATGGTAATCATGATCTACTGTTGGGTTGGGGGTAAATGTTTGGGTTGGGTCTCTGGCCGTAGTTGAAGCCAGATCTTCAGTGTCAGCTGGTGTAGGCATTGTTGGTACAGAAATATCACAGAAATATATTTTAAACTTGATTCCATTTTAAGCAATTTCGTGCAGTTTGGACAACATTCATTCCAACAAATATCATAAGTCAATGACAAAAGTCAAGTCAAATAAACAAAGTTGGCGAATGCAGTAAAATTTCGTAGTTGAATCAGTACTTTTAAAAAATCGGACATAGCTTCCGCACACCCGGCTACCCGCCAGGTCTGGGAGCGATACTGCCATTTCTATTTTAATAATATGATTTACATTTACAGTGTCACGCACTGTACCGTACATGCACTGCAATAGAAATAAATGATTAAATAAAATATTAATGTCATGACAAATTATGATTACAACTATTTTAGTGAACTGTATATTATATGTAATAATTGATATGATAATAAGATATAGTCATATCAAAAACTTCTGTCCTGGACCCTGTTGGTTGGTCTACTCTTGGTGGCACTGTTCCATGTAAAAAGTGGTAAGAGCAAACAAAAGTGACATTGCGACCAATCTGAAACAAAAACATTACCATCAATAAACATATTTAACAATATTATTCCTTTTCTATTTTTCAAGATAGGGAAGCTGTAAAATAACATTGTTGTAGATAACCATTATTACAAAATCTTTGGTCATAAAACGTTAAAAGTAGCATACATAAGGTAGAAGTTACCTGTATTACATTAATATATGAAAATTTTCAGTACTAGGATTGCTGAAAATAAACCTGACTTGCAGGATAGCAAAATGATCATAACCATAACATTTCATCAACCTGTAGAATCCTTCAATCAAAATGATATTTACAATTTTTTTCAGGCAGCCATAAGTCTGGAGACAGACATGCTTGGTTAATATAGATCTATAGGCCTAGGGCCCAAACCACAAATATTTATCACATAACTATTTCTCAAGTGTAAGGTCGCCTATAGTGCCAGCGTTACGTAATGACATTGCATTCAAGTAAATCTGTTCCAATATTATCAACATTTAAATAAATAATACATTTTTTTCATAACATTATATGCTTGCCGACTGTTTATGTCAACCCATTCACTGATCGTGTGATGAAGTTGTCAAGAGCTCATCGATCAGTTGACGAATGGCCCGAAATATGGAAGTAAATTTTGAAATTACATTATTATTATTGTTATTAGTTTACCTATAACACGATGTTCTTGTCAATTTTAGTGAAATATAATTTTGTCGGACTTCTTGTGAACGATTTAACATTTTTCTTGAGTCGAGACATGTACCACTACAGACAGACTGCTTACCTGGAAGGAGTTGCTCACATCTCGACGTATGGCTACGATCCATTTCCTCCTGAGATGATTGTCTTAAGGAAAATTGAAAAAAAAGACAAATCCGAAGAAACTGCTTTTCTCCGGTCGCTAGTACAGAATGGGACCGACCAGTGAGCCATTACTTTCTGTGTGTTGACACTACCTGCAGAAGCAGCGATGCTCTCCAAGCCTCGCTTTCAAACCGGAAGTAGCGAAGTGTTGAAAAGGTCAATAAGCCAATAATTTGTCATTCAATAGTCAACATTTTACAAGTTCGAAAATGCCGAGACTCAGCGCTGCCGATCGGAGCATCGCCATAGGACGCATCCAAAGCGTGGAATCAGTCATCTGTTGCACGTCACTTCAACGTCCACCACAGCACCATTTGCCGCCTTAGTGACAGATACATGCAGTTCAATTCCACTGCAGGCCGTCCGAGAACCGGCCGACCAAGAGTTACCACCCCTGCACAGGATCGCTACATTCGACTGTTCCACCTTACATCATCGCAATGCCGCAGTTACGGTGACTGCAGGACGCATCCCTGGTTTGAGGAAGATATCGGACCAGACTGTCAGGTACCATCTTCGCGAGGCTGGAATCCAACACAGAAGACCAGTTATCGTCCCTGTTTTGCAACAGATCCACCGACAGCGACGCTTACGTTGGTGCCATTCCTTACAGCCTTGGAATTTGAGAAAATGGAAACGAGTGTGGTTAAGCGATGAATCACGATTTCTTCTTTACCGGCGAGATGGAAGACAATGTGTATATGGTCGTCGAAATGAGCCTATTGTATTCGACAATTATGGTGGCAGTATTGTCATGGTGTTGGGGGGCCATATCCTATACCAGGAGATCTGACTTGGTTGTTGTTCAGGGGAAATTGACAGCAAGTCGCTACATGAATCAAATTCTTCAACCTCACCGTCTTCCAATCATTGACAGACCTGTTTCGTTACGTGTTTTGTTGCATTCGAGATGATGCATAACTTAAAGGGGCACTGATCTAACGCAATTCCCCGGACTGGTTGTTGCCTTTGTTATTGTTTTTTCCCCCGTGAGTACCCGGATGATACGCAACGCAACTGAGCGTGACCAGAGACTGGACTACCGTCAGCAAGGACAGCTAAATAAACTTGGAGGATGGAGGCAATATTTGTTTTACGCATTTTTGCATAAACACTGATTGGTTAACTGTGATCTATAAAGATTCCGACAAAGGGCGCATGTTAAATAATTTCTTCAAAAACAGACAAAAAGAACGGCGGAGCTCATCGGATGTCGTCATTTGGAAATACCCAAAATGGTTATAGTTTAATACTTTAAAAAAGTATCCATGCAGTGAAAGCATTTTCGGATTTCGGATTGCATCGATAATACGATTACTACTCCCGTGTTGTCATCCACGTTTTCTCGTATAACCCTACACTTGTGTATTTGTCGTCATTCACTTGATGCTCAGTTAATGAATTTATTACAGGTACATTTAGTGGTAGCAACACTTAGATTACCTGACAAAGGTTCCCATTTGGCATTTATTGTGTCTGGGGTAATTATTCAATCTAAATCCAGGTTTGAAGTGAGGTGAAATGTGTCTTATGAATATGCACGTGGCAGCCCAGCAAGAGATGAATGATCAGTTGATTTACTTTTTTTTGTAAATCAACGGATCGTTCCTAGCCATCAAAGGATTAACAGAAAATACGTTGATTGATTAATCACTGTTATCTTGCACAGTGGATATGTCAAAAGTGAGTGTTTACATGTCTAGGTTTACTAAAACAAAGGGAATACACTCATATCATGGCGTGAAGTGCCGATGTCAAAACAACATACTTTGTTCAAAGGGTTAACTGATAATACGTTAATTGATTGATCATTGGTATCTATCACTCAATGGATTTTTTAGGAACCGTGGACGTTATGAGACTAGTTGTCACGTGGGCTTTCTCAGCCGACCCTTGAGACTTGACACCTATGTGAAACACCTGAAACAATCCAAGTGATCAGTTGAGAAACGAATACGGGTTATAATATCCGGAAACGATATATATCTTTTAAAATATTCGATTGTTACAGACACACGTGACATCGAATAAGTTTCTTTGTACAGCTGCAGACGAGTGAGATATTGTTCCTTTGTGTGGATATTCACGGATACATTCCTCGAACAAGGAAGCTGCCTAAAATTTATACACATAAATTTGGTAGGTTGTAATTATGGTATTTGCATTTTGTTTTCGTTCATTTGAACCGATTCTTGGTTGGGAAATTCTTCAATGCGCGATAGATGTTGTTTTCATAGGCCTTTTCCTTTGTAAGCGTGTATATATTACCGTCAATTTGTAAAATGTGATTCTCTCAGGCAATTCATAAAATGTGTAAATATTTCAGTCATTTTGACTAAGAAATCTGTCCGGATTGATTAAGACGATCAAAAGGGCTTACAAACATCACAACAGATTATTATGTAGGATTAGAAGCCAAACAACATAGAAATGTACTTTTCAACGTAACATTTTCAGTCTCTTGGTGATGACATTAAACATCAAAATGTTTGGAATTCGTTATCATAATAATACAGATTGAAATGTTTTTCAGCCACTTTGTAAAATAACTGAATATTTAGACGTTTAATAAATTTGTTACACATTTTGACAGTAAAAAAATATACACACTATAAAAAAAGCAATGCTCAGGTGAAATATTTACTTTGTGTTGCAAGTCAAAATAGTGTAAACGAAAATCGCAAAATTACCACGCAAGTGACTTATCAAAACTTCGTCACCATTACCGATGTTACCCACAAAGATACCTACATATCCTTATTATTTCGAAAACTGTATTTCATTTTGTTGATCAATGTGACCATACGCCCTTATTACTACCCATAAAAGTGACTAATGCGCTTACGAATGGCGCAGCAGAGGTCGCGAACTAGTCTAGATTTCTGCTTTACATCCGGGTACTCACTGGGAAAAAACAATAACAAAGGCAACAACCAGTCCCGGGGAATTGCGCTAGATCAGTGCCCCTTCACAGGAGGCGTCTGCTTGAAGTTGGTTTACTCCGGAAGTCAGTACATGAGGTCACGTGATGTCCCATTGACATATTCGGGGACGTGATGCACAAGATGAATATTACATATCGTAACATCTCCCTTTTTTTAGAAAACAATTAAAGTCAATGAGATAATAGGGAGTGTGAAACTGTTCACATTAAAGTCACTGTTCCTATTAAAGTCACTGTTGAAATAAAGAAACATATGCATGTAAATAAGATTAAAGTCCATGAAATTAAATTGATGTGCACACAGCACTTAATAGATACACAAAATTAAAGTCATGTTCACACTTTCATGTTAAAGTCTACCACTTCTCATGATTCTCGGTGATGAGTTGTTGTTACTTCTTGTTGTTATTACCAATGGCTGTGTCTGTGACTGTTTAACTTTCTTGGGAGACGGTTGTTTCAGTGGCTGGTCTGTACCTGGCTCTGGTGCTTGTATAATTGCTGGTGTTCGAGCATGTTGAGACGCTGGTTCTGGTTCATGAGGTGTAAATGGTACTGGTTTCAAGTGACGTCTATTTCTCCTTAGTGTTTGACCATCATCAAGGTTAACTTCATATGATCTGATGTTAACTTGTTTGTTTACTGTACCTTTTTTCCATTCATGATCACCTAGTCTGAGTGGTTGAATGCGCACTTGGTCGCCTTCATACAATGGCAACAGATCTTTTGCATGTCTGTTGAAATACTTCACTTGACTCTATACTTTCTTCCTCTTTTCAGATTTGACTGTTGGACAAACAGCTGGTCGGAGTAACTGGTTGGTCGTAGGTAGTAGAGTCTTGGTGCGGCGATTGAACAGGCGCTGTGCAGGTGATGTAGACATTCCTTCAGCTGGTGTGTTGCGGATGTCTAACAAGGCTAGATAAGGGTCAGAACCTGCTTTTGAGCATTTCTTGATTAGTCTCTTGGCTGACTTTACTGCAGACTCGACTTTACCATTCGACTGTGGGAAGGCTGGTGAGCTTGTTATGTGAGTAAACTCATACTTGTTGGCGAGATCAGCAAAGTCCTGAGAATTGAACGGTGGACCATTGTCTGAGATTATGGTATCCGGTATTCTGTGTCTAGCCAAATGACTTTTGAGTTTCTGGATCACTTGTTTTCCTGTCTTGTCAGTGATCATATCTACTTCAAAGAAGTCACTGAAGTAGTCAACTAGGATTACATAGTCTTTCTGATTACGGTTGAACAAATCAATACCTAGCTTTGACCAGGGTCTGTCTGGAGTGTCATAAGGAATCAGAGGTTCCTTGGCTTGCTTGGAATCATAGATCTGGCACACTTCACATTGGGATATGAAGTCTTTGATTTCAGCATTCATGTTAGGCCAATAAGCACATTCACGGGCCCTTCTCCTGGTTGATTCTATGCCAGTGTGAGCATTATGTAGACGTTTGAGAATGTCAGATCGTAATGCTATTGGAACAACACATCTGTTTCCACGAAACAGAATTCCATCTTGAACACTAAGTTCATCCCTCACATGGAAATATGGTGTTGCAAGATTAGCACTCTTTGTCTCGGGCCATCCTACTTGTACCATCTTGGCTGCAACCTGGAGGGTTTCATCCAGAGCGGTTGCACGTTGGATTTCAGTGAGTTTTTCATTAGACACAGGCAGGTAGTCTAACATTTGGATTTGTTCTGTTTCCATCTCCACATCCACAGCTTCTTCTGTCTCTGTCATGTATACCCGAGACAGGGTGTCGGCAAGATACATTTCCTTGCCTTTCTTGTATGTGATGGTATAGTCATACTTCTGCAAGGCGAGAAGCATGCGTTGAAGACGCTTGGGAGTTGTGCCCAGAGGTTTCTTGTGTACAGTTTCTAAGGGCTTATGGTCACTTTCGACTTGTACTTTGCGTCCATAGAGATACTGGTGGAATCTAGTGAATCCAAACAGGATGCTCAGGAGCTCTTTCTCAATTTGAGCATAGTTTCTTTCTGTGGGAGTAAGAGCTCTGCTAGCGTATGCTACTGGTTGTCCACCTTGAAGTAGAGTAGCTCCAAGTCCTGTTTCTGATGCGTCACTTTGAAGAGAGACTTCTTCATGACTGTTGAAGTACTTGAGAACAGACGCTTGAGTGACAGCTCGCTTGATAGAGTCGAAAGCAGCATCATGTTCGGGTGTCCAATTCCAAAGGATTCCTTTCTTTGTCAATTGTCGTATGGGTTCGCACAGATCTGACAAGTCTCTGAGGAACTTGGATAAATATGTAACCATCCCGATCACACGTTGGACACCTTGAACATCTGTAGATGTTGGAATTTGAAGGATTGCTTTCACTTTTCTAGGGTCAGGTTTGACTCCATGATCTGTTAGAAGATGACCAATGTAAGAGACTTCTGACCCTGTCAGATCAAGTTTGTCTGAGTTGAGTCGAATACCTTTCTCTCGGCATCGTAGCATGAACTGCACAAACCGTTTGTCATGGTTTGCTATTCCTTCTTCCTTGGTAGAGCCTTCACCAATGATCAATATATCATCTGCTATCCTGAATACTCCAGGCAGATCTTGGAGAAGCTGATCGATTCTCTGCTGGACTATCTCTGGTGCAGGGTAAACACCAAAAGGAAGTCTGAGCCACCGATAGCGTCCAAATGGCGTTCCAAAGGTTGTGAGATAACTGGAGTCCTCATCAAGTACAATATGCCAGAAACCATCTTTCAAGTCACATTTAGACTTCTGCAATATCTGGCAGTATATCTTCCATTACAGGCAATGGATAGTGACATCTTTTGAGAGCTTTATTGAGAGGTTTAGGATCTATGCATAGGCGTAGACGTCCTGAGGGCTTCTTAACGATCAATAGACAAGAGACCCAGTCTGTAGGTGTATCAACTGGAGTAATTACACCACGCTTTTGTAGACGTTCGATCTCTGTCTTGAGGTCTTGCTTGAGAGCATGTGGAATTCTCCTGAGTGGCTGTTTGACAGGCATTATACTTGGATCAATTTCTAGCTTTTGAGTTCCTTCAAAAGTTCCAGGTTCATCGCTAAACATGTCTGGGTAAGTCTTCAGTATGTCCTCTTTTGTAAGACCAGTTGAGGATGTGACTTTCTCAGACGGAGGTTTCTCTTCAGAAACTTCAAGAATATTTTCGTGGAGCACTTTGATAGCACATCAACACCATGCTGATGTAGGACACTATTGTTACTGAAGATGGCAAACTGGCCCTGTTGTCTGGTCTCTGCAATCATCGAACCATGCAAAACTACCATCTGTGAAAACATATAATAAATACTCCCTCACACGATCACTGGTCATATTAGTTCCTGGAATTCCTGACCCGTGACTCATTAGCCTAAACCGAGCATTCAATAGCCTCACATATATTTCCATAGACGTATCAAACCACCAAATACCACCTGGTTATACAAAATATATATCTAGTTGCTCAACATTTGTATTCACATACATTTGACAAAAACAGACCAAAAAGATACATGAGTGTTATGCTAGAATGTCATTAACATTTTAATCAAATATGAATTTTAAATTTAGTTGTATTTTTTGTGTTTTTTTGTCAAATCATTCTGAAACATTTACGATGACACTCGAAGTGTTTAGAATGTTTTGGAAAATCCGCAAACACGAACGCCGAAGCAAACTTTTCGCCATATTGGATAGTGTTTACAAAATCGCGTTTTAAGTAGGTTATCAGACGTCTTTTACACCACGTACATTTCAGACTCATTTGCGATAATGTCTCATACATTTAAAAATTAAAGTGTCACAAATACAATGTCATTATGAAATCAAGCGAAATAAATTAGTGGTGACAACGAGCACTGTGCTTGAAGAACTGCACTTTTCTGAAATGTAAACAAAGCAAAATTCAGATTTCACACAGTGTCGCATTTTCTCCTATTCATTGCACACATTGGCTCAACGTTTTGTAGAATATGCATGGGAAGAGTACACACTACAATGATTTGGTAAATTCACACCGAATTTTCAAAGTTTCCGACCACGATATTTATCGGAATTGTCTGACTCTTTCTCTTTGTTACAATGCAAAACACAACAACAATTAAGAAAACGCAGATTGTCAGACTGTTTGTGAATATTTTTTGGACACATTTTTGTATTATACGATCCCTGAATCAACGAAAATCCCCTCTAAAATCACGCGTGTCAGTGAACATTGCAGTTTGTAAAAGTGGGTCACCGGTGAGGTGAATACTTCTGCATCCAGTTCCAATTATGATGTAAATTTTTGCGTATCTCTTACTCTGCTTTTCACGCAATTTATATCACAATGTTCAATAGCAAAGCATGCGTAGATATATGTCACACAATGTATGAATCTTTGATAACAGTAGTTTGCAGCAGAACCCTAGCTCCTAGTCAAGCAGGAGTTATCTCCCCTACCGGAAGTGCCGCCATTTTGGATGTGCGAAGAGGGGCATGATAGGTAATGCATGCGCATCCAAGATGGCGTCAGGTCCGGTAGGGGAGATAACTCCTGCTTGACTAGGAGCTAGGGTTCTGTTGCGGGCGTGCGTGCGCATGCCTTCAAGATGAAGGAGAGAGGGGGAGGAGGAGGAGGAAACAGGGTTCTTTTTTTGTTGTTTGTGTTGGCAAAGCAATGATGAAAGAGTAGGGTGGCCCTGAAAAGTGCCGTTGGCCAAAAACAAAAACTGGAACGGAAACAGGAACTGGAACGGAAACTTCATTCTGGGAAGGCGGGAAAGCTTCCTCATTCGCGTTCTCCTCGCACAGATAGTGCCAGTAAGCAGTAGCTGCCACGTTCTTCTTCTTGTGTCTCACCAGCCCGGTCAGCTTAAGGTAGGCGCAGTGAGAGGACCACTTGAGGTGTTCCAGGCAAGGATCAAGGATCATCGGCCAACCATCAAACGAGGCTAGTCTTTTTTCGAAGTGTAGATAATGTGGCGACGGTGGCTTACTGGGCGGCGGCGACGGCAGCGGTGGTACACTCAGATCTGGACCCTCAGTCCCCGGAAGAATCCTGGTCCCCTCACAAGCATCCGTACAGCTCTTCGTCTCTGCCATTCTTGATGTGATGATGATGATTTTTTCACAAGTGACACTGAACCCTCTTGAGTATTTGCTCTTTTTTTCTAGGAGAGGGACCGGATCGAACATCGCTGCACGCTGATTGGTCCAACACACAGCGCACTGATTTGGACCGTTTCTGTGCCTGGTCTGAGCCTCGGTTTTTCCAAACGGGACCGACCCTTGTTCGACCAATCAGAGACCCGCACATGGTGTGTGCGGCCTCTGATTGGACGAAAACCCAAGCTTCTGATTGGTACCTTTTCGATCCTGTTTTTTAAAATTTGGGGTAGACTTGTCCACCAGCACCTCCTCCACCAGCACCACCGCCAATACAGCCATCGTTTCCTCCTCCACCACCACCACCACCGCCACCGCCTCCTCCTCTACCACCTCCGCCACCACCACGATCATGTTGTGGAACGGACGTCTGAATTCTAAAAGTGGAGGAGGTGGTGGCGGACTAGGAGCTAATTAATTTATTCGTGACATTATTTACATGGAAAAAACATTCATTTAAAGTTTTGTCGAAAATCGAAATCCGTTTACGAATAAAGATTTGTCATACTTAAAACTAAAATCAGGTGAGATATATATTTTAAAAAATACCAATGTTGCTTTCTCCGACGTCATCAAAGGCATAAAAAAGCCATAACGTCAAAAGTTTAGTAATTCTTTACATTTCATAATAAGGCTAGTACTCCATTAATAATATGTACAACATTAATCAAATTATACTGACACAATTTGGTGAATGTGGAAATCTATAGTCTTATATAAGTCATGTGTTAGATGGAGCCATCCATCTCGCCATTACTTCTTTTTTTATGAAGTACGATTTCATCTTTTCTTATAATTTGTGTTGTGCTTTTAACTTATTCAGTTCGATATTGATATGTATGTTAGAATAGTTTGGTTCCTCATGAACAAAACATCATGGTAACATATTGCCCTTATCCACAGCAAGTTCTCAACAAGTGACATGAGTCCGCAATTAACTAGTGCTAAGCACAACGGAGTTATGTCCCCTGTTATGTGATGTCTTTAGGAAAGCTATTATTGTTCAGATTTTAGGCAGTATTTTGTTCGCTCAAAGTTTCCATAAAGCTGTTTAAAATATCTTCGCACAGAACTTTCATAGGTGCATGATAAAAAGTGTGGACAGTTGCAGCTGTATAACCATAACAAAATCTCGGACAGCATTCAGGACAAGCTTTTTTCATACCGGTTTAATATTTGCAGTTAAATTTACACAATCATATGGGAAATTAAATATTCTATGTACTTAGGCATACAATATCATATGTAGAACACAATACAGATAAACAACAAAATTATATACTCGACACAAAGGGAAAGAACCCGGATGTTGCGTTATCAACATCTAGTGGGATTATCGCATGTGGAGGGCATATGATTAAAATATTACCATCAGTTTGTGTGACTACAGTTTCTTATGAACCAACGTCATAAGAAACGCATCTCCATTAATAACTTTAATACTGCCGAAATATAGAGTAACGATCCAAGAACGTCAAACTCAAAGCTTGTTGCAAGCTTGACATGAGCATAACTGTGCAATTTCAATGTCCGTCCCATCGTGTGGTGATGATTGTTGCCTCTGCTTTCTGTATACCTATTGTTTCTACCACGCTCGACAGCAGATGGAATGGTAGATTTACATAATTGTTTCCTTCCGTTAACGTGTCAAAGTATAGATTGTTGTAGCAAGGTAGCTGGGTTGTCACCAGCCAAGTGAAACAATCGATGGTATGGGGCCCCATATTCTATCTTTGTACGCCCATAGTTTTGGGTTCGAAAGACATCTTCCTGTACATTGGTCTTACACGCAAAGTGTGTGGCTGATACACACCTGGTTGTACCGCAGCTAAATGCCATGAGCTTACAGATGAAAGCAAACATTTCAGATCCGCTGATGTGAGCAGGTCCAGATGAAGCACATCCTGCCAAGTATGTTTTTGACGAAGGCAAGCATATATATTTCTCAAGCGTAGATTTGTCGGAATTACAGCTCTTGCCACTGACATGCACTATTTTGCTAGACTTGCCAGATATATTGCTGTGCTTTATTTTCTCTTTAGTGCTCTGTTCATGTCATGATTCAGTTTAGTAATGCAGTCACTTGGAATCTTTATACGAAGAAGGCCGTCCTCATTGAAAGTTGAAATCATATGTCCAACATATCGGACTGTAGACGCTGGATTTAACTCATATTTCTTGAATAACTTGAACACCTACATTCTCCAGTGTGTTTACTATCAACTCTCCCACTCACAATATGTTCTGCATAATTGGCTGACAGATGTGTATGTGATATGTATATAAAAGTCGTACAAAATGTTTTATGACAACTTTGGTCCAGAAGTAGGACTCGGTAAGGCGGCCATCAAGGACATCTCAACATGTCTTGATAACCTTGAAGTATGGTGCATTGACACAAAGTGTGGAGAGTTTGGAAGAGTTATAATTCAATCGGTGCATATTGTGGCAGACAAGTACAGAGAAACATGGTAAAATGTATGGCCAAAACGTTCAATCCAATATTGCTGCGAAAATATGTTATTTAGAGCCATGAGACGTCATTGATTGGCATATGATATCCGCTGCCATGCCAATTTGAAAGCTATTGGTTTCTGAGATAGTTGTGATTTAATTTTGAATTATGTGCCCTGAGTCAATGAGCCAAGAACATTTGGCATTTTGTGGTATCTGCTTCACATCGGTAGAGATGCTGATTTAAAAAAAAAAGAGATTTAGGCCACTGTTTGTTGAGTTACATGTACCTCTGGTACTTTAAAACGGCGGAATAATTAATAAATATATATATATATTATAAATCGAACTATTACAATAGGGCGCTTGGCCTTTTAGGTTTGGAACCCAAATAATAAATAATTGGAAAAAGTCAAATTGATCAGGTGGCAGATCTAATCTGTAGCCAAAATTACGGCCTAGGAAGGCTGTAACTGGCACTGCATATGCCAGATTACCTATCATCTGAGATAACCAGTTACGGCCTAGGAAGCCTGTCACCAGTAATACAGATGTCAGATTGCGTACCACCAAGGCCAGCCTGGCTGAAATTGTGTGTCATGTTTCTGGATGCGAGGCTATAACTGGCTGCGTATCGGGTGCTTAATTTATTCAAGGCCTCAGCAAAACTTTCAAATTGAGTTATGGTAGACATTTGGAGGACCTGTTGTTGTTTTTTTTCAAGAGAGCAATTTACTAGTTGGAGGTAATTTATGGACACTTGCTCATGATATGGTTGGAATCACACAATCGAGTCAGTCGGCTTCAAATTACTAAAAATAAATGATATTAATCTCATTAACCCCCAAGTAGCAAAGACAATAATTTGGGTTGATGATATCAAACTCATGTAAATATCACATATCAAATATTCAAAGTATACACACACTCTTCAAAAAAAGAAACGCAAATTTTTAGTAAATTTATTGTACCTAATCAAGTCGATATTTTTGAATTTTATATCATAGATACAAATATGACATTTTGGAGCTCGATAGTCACATGGCTTTGAAAACTGTTCATTGTCATGTCACATAAGGCCACAAGGTTGTGCTAACTCAGTATCTCGTGTGACTGCCCCGGGCAGCAATCACGACTTTGCATCTCCTCGGCACTGACTGGATACGTGTACAAATTCTGTCCTGTGGAATTCTGTGCCATTCTGCTTGTAACGCGTTGGCCAGTTGTGGGATTGTCTGCGGCGTGTTCTGACTTTGCCGTACACGTCGATCGAGTTCATCCCTGAGATGTTGGTTTGGGTTGAGATCTGGATATCTCGACGGCCAGGGAAAATCGTTGATGTTGGCATTTTGAAGGTAGTCTACCGTAACACGAGCTGTGTGCGGTGGAGCGTTGTCCCTCTGGTGGTCAATGATTGGAAGAAGGTGAGGCTGAAGAATTTGATTCATGTAGCGACTTGCTGTCAAATTCCCCTGAACCACAACCAAGTCAGATCTCCCGGTGTAGGATATGCCCCACACACCATGACACTACCGCAACAGGAATTGTCGAATTCACGTACACAATGTGGGACAAAACGCTCATTTCGACGACGATAAACACATTGTCTTCCATCGCTAAACCACACTCGTCTCCATTTTATCAAATTCCAAGGCTGTAAGGTATCGCACCAATAGGATAAAATTGTGCACTTTGGGTTAAAAGCACTAAACTTGGCACACTTATACATTGAACCATTCCGAACATTTTTGGATATGGATCCACCTCAGCAGAGCCCCCTGGTGGTAGAAAATCCAAGATGGCCACCAACATGGCTGAATTCTCTAATGGTATCAATATATACTCAATATATCATAGGGGCACGGGTGGCCCAGTCGTCTAAGGCGCCGCGATTCGCTGTGCAGAGTTGCGTCCCTTGGGCACGCCAGTAACCTATGATTGTGGGTTCGAATCCCGGTTCGCCCCGATTATGTTTCGAGGTTTGTCAGCACCATACCCGTGCTCGTGGGTTTCACCGAAGTGGCAAACGTCTGAGACCTGCATCACTTCGGGCTTTCCTCCCACATTAAGCTGACACGCCGTGATATAACTGTAATATTGTTAAAAGCGGCGTTAAACCCAACTCACTCACTCACTCAATATATCATACTTATTTGATCCATTTATACATATATCCATACTAATGCATGCGGAATGAATTGCAACAGAGCTGTTTATAATTTAAATATAGTTTGCAACGCCCCCTGGTGGTAGAAAATCCAAGATGGCTGCCAGCAAGGCTGAAATCTCGAATGATATCAATCTATGCTCAACACATCATAGTTATCTGGCCAATTTATACAAACTATCATTGTTATGTATTTAGGAGTAATCATAACAATCCTGTATATAATTCAAACCTAGTATGCAGCACCCCCTGGTGGTGATAACAGTCCAAGATGGCCGCCGACATGGTTGAAATCTCTAATGATTTTAGTCTATACTCATTTATCATATTTATTTGGTCAATTCATTCAATTTATCACAGTATCTTTTTCAGGATCAATTGCATCAATGCTTTATATAATTCAAATATGGTATGCAGCGCCCCCTGGTGATGATGAATATCCAAGATGGCCTCCAATATGTTTTAGTTTTCAGAAATTGTCTATTTCTACAGCAGATATAGATATCATTTGAAATCTTTGTTAAGGATAAGTTGATAAGTTTTGATATGATGAAACACTTTTAAGTGACATTGTATCAATTAATATGTATTGTCTATGATCTATTCTCGACATATTATTTTATAAATTGTCTACTGAGAAATGTTCCATCTAGTTTATATTAGATCACCCCAAAACCACTCATCTGGGAATGGTTTCATATCTTAAAAACAGGAACGTATGTAAAAGTATTATTGCCATTATTGCCATGAACCTATGACATTAATTTACTTCCTACTTAAGTAAGACCAGGAATGTCAGTTCAATGCATGTGTTTACGGTTCCATTATTCACTTACAGTGGTTCCTTCAAAGTATCACATAGCACTGTACTCAAAACAGGCAGTGTGAAGTTTACAAAGGCTTGCAAGACTTCTTACAGATGTAGTGTGAGTTTATAACACTTCTTTGTGGCTGACCAAGTGTTGTCCATTTTGGTATCCATATTTTACTGCACGTCCTCTCCCAACCCCTGACTACAAGATTCTGTAGTGTGGGACGTTTGTCAAGCACCTGCCCCCATATATGCATTGGTGCTGTCTCAGAGCTTCCTCTTTTGGTTGAAATGTTAATTGTCTGAGATCTTCATGAACAGAGATTTTGCCTTTCATTGACCTTCCAAATAAACCAGTGAGAACGACAAACCGCTCAAGAATCTGCATTGTGTTGTCAGAGACATCTGCTAATGATTGGAAAGCATTGGTGACTTCAGGAAATACTTGACACGTATCCCACGCATATGAACCGGTGAAGGCATGAAATAGTGACAATGTCTTTGAATTCCTTGGGCCTCTAGAAGAAAACTCTTGGCTGTTTCAGTCAATCCAACTGCACCTCCATCTCCTTTCATACGGCTATTGAATTGTTCATGTGTCTGACCTTGTGCCCCACAAGAGAATGTCCGTTTAGTCTTGTGTGTCACGAATCCATCGGGACAATATTCGAGGTACAGCGGTGCTCGTGCTCTACTGTGAAATGCAAGCCATTAATAAAACAGCGATGCTGCAAACTTTGGGAAATCTGCTTATGGAAATGCACCCCAAGGCACAATATACAAAGTTCTTGTTCAAGAACAAGGGACCAGAAGTGAAACGGGCTGAGCAGCTTACTTCGGTGCACACCAGTTTCTGAAAGGATCTTCTGTGTTCGCTTCTGTTTCCTTATATCGCACATATGTCTGATGTTGGTAAGGTGGGTACACACGATGAAGGAATCAGCAAATCTGCCCGAGGCGATTCCAGCAGCACAGATTGCAGTTTTCCATCTACTTCCTTCGGGACAGTTTCTGAAAATCCCGAAAGCAACTAATTCAATGTGCAACTTTTTTAAAGAGTGTATATAGTATAACTATGTCTCTTTAAAATGAAAGTATTAAACGAAAACTGTCATTTCTAAAATATTTTTATAAATTACGAAGCCTCATAAAGAGTTGACAACCCAAGTAGGTATACCATATTTAAGGGTTAATTTCCCGAGGTCTGTTGATACCTACTTGGTCTTCTTACCTTTATTGCAGTAATTGTCTGGTGTTATATTTTATGCACGGTTCATTGTCGACATGTATCAATAGCGGAGAGACAGTTGTTCTTGTCTAGGGGCCCCGTGAAGACCCGGGTTAGAATAGCTCTTCAGCAACCCATGCTTGCCGTAAAAGGCGACTATGCTTGTCGTAAGAGGCGACTAACGGGATCGGGTGGTCAGGCTATCAGTTTAATTGCACTAACTAGACAAACACTAAATGTTTGATGCTACAACATCCACCTGGTATAAAACTTAGCTTGTTGGCTCTTTGTATAGGGCATAATAATTTCTTTTTAAATAATATGTTTTTAAAAAAGATAGTGTTGAAAGTGATTACCTGTATCATAATGCATGATACTTATTTCAAGATACAAAGAATTTGTAAAACCAAAGACACTATCTCTTTGTCACACCCTGTTCAGGCATTATCCAGAGTGCCTGATCAATTCTGATACAGAATATATTATATTATTCTTAATACATTTCATATATAACTGTGATGAATATTGCAATGTATTTAACCCAAAATGTAATTCTTTACCATGATTTGAGGAGATTGTCAGTCTTTGAAAATTGAGCAAGAACTAGTATTTATTAAGGATGATGGTTATTTACATATTGTTCAAGTTTTGGTTATTATTATGTTGAGAATGAGCTTCATATTTACTTCACGGTGATTTTGCTGGCTTCAGGATATTTTCAAGTTGGGTTTTTATCTTTTGATATGAATTTACAAAATTTTAGAACAACTTTAGGACATTATGGATGATATTCAGTCAGTATCCTTGAAAAGGAACTGGTCTGAATCCCTGTTTGTGTGTATTTTTATTATTTAAGGAAAAGTCATGTTCACACCAATATTTCTGAGGCATCCTTTGGATATATGTTTAAATATCTAATGAACTCCAGGTGTCAATTTTGTTGATTAAAGCTTTGAACTTATGACATATTTAAGTCTTTGGATGGCATTTAGAAGAGATACACATAAGGAAGAGAAATTAAAGATGGTGGTGTTGCTCATAATTACAGTTGACATCCATAAATCCTCTTCCTTATGAGATATTTGTTGTACTTAATTTACATGTTTAGTTGTTAACAGTAATAATTCTTGGATTCGTGACAAGTCTTTAGAATAAGAGATCATATATGAATTTTAATTTGTTGTATATTTTATCAATGAAAGTTAATTGATGGGAAGTACTGCAGAGCGTGCCTTCAGATACTTTTGCCATCACAGGTTTCCCTTCTCTGGAACATGGATGATTGATTTGCCATAACCATGGCAGTTACAGGTGCTCATTTTATCTTGGATCCTCTCAATGTTTTCCACTGTTCTCACATACATGTACCTAATTACTGGCTGTTTATTATGTCCAATATTCTGGAAGTTTGACCAGGCATCTTTATCTAAATTTAGAATTCCAAACTAAGTGCCCTATGCAAACTGATTGGTGTACAAACTAATAAGGTATAATTTCCTTACATTCTGCATTATTTTAGGATGGCATAGATATGTTAAAACTTTTAAAGAGGGACAGTTTACTCACATCTGCTAGAGATTTGGGGCTGATTATCAGCCTCTGAGCAGGTCTAGATTTATCCCTGGTGACATGCCCGACCCCATGTTCCAGATGCCCAAATGAAATATATGTTATGATTCATTTATTACATAATGAAACCAATGTAGCAGTGGGCGGAAATAATGTACTGCTTTAATTTTATCAACTATTCTTTTATGTTTATTCATTAAAAGGACCCACTAACTCTATGCCTTTCAGGTTATATTGGCCAGACAAAAAACGTGGGCAATGCAACTGTTGACAATCTATTTGTAGATATCCACATGATTTGTAACTTTGCTTGTGTTTACGGTGTCCAGTACTTTCCATACACTTAAATTACGATGGAAAGTAAAAACAAAATTTAGTTTATCCACCCTTGGATGAATAATATATTATTGCCATGCTGTAAATTGACAATATAGTATGCTCTGCCTGACATGAGTGCTTCGAAGTAGTGCACTTTCAGCCGTTTACTCGCTGACCGATCATCGCAACGTCTGTCAAACACTAAGATCTCGCAAAATACCGCGCTATTTATAGTCCGGTTGGGACTTTAACAGAAATGACCGGGCCACTGTAACTTGATAATGCCCTCATATTGTTTGACGACGGGCCATTATCACGCCCGTTGTTAGGTGATGTCATAGGATAAGGATAGGTGACGTCACGTTCAATAGTGACGTCATCTAGTTTCTTCTATGACGTTTCCACATTTGTTAAAGTCGGTCACACACTCCGTCGCAGTGGTGACTCAGCATAACACCACTGCCACAGGCTAATTTACACATCACGTGACCGGACTTTTCTCTTGTTTGTAAACAAACGCGCGCTTTCAGAAATCAGTATAGAACGGACTAATGCAAGTATTTGGGGGCGCTTTACATATTCATTTGCATAACTATATAGATATGCTACTACAACTGCGACAGTGAGTTGCATGACAATATATATTTATGCATCAAAGTGACCGTGTCGCTAGCTCTCCGTTGGGCTTCGATGACAGCACGTGGAGCCGTACAACCAATGTAAACATAGGATAACTACGCAAAAACAAGTAGATTTTTACGTATTTGCATACTTTCTCAATGAAAGTTAACCATTCTTTGACATTTGTTTATGAAAATGTGTAGACTTGTTAAACATGAAACGGATGAAAAGCATATGCAATATCTTGAATGGACTGTAAAAGATGTGACGTCACATGGCGCTGGCCTGTGGCAGAGGTACTATGCTAGCTGGCTGCCGGCCGCATGGAACTCTGGGTAGGAGAGTGAGTGGGTCAGTGACATTCGTGTTGATTGCAGTAAATGTTTCAAAACCGATATTGTTGCTTCTTTTTATTTCATAACAAATTCCATCCATTTTAGCTATAATAATGGTAACGCTATTTTTCAGGACATTATCATTTGCAGAAGCCCTCGGTCTTTTCAACTGCCCTCCTTCGTCGGGCAGTTATGGAAGAAATGCCCTGAAAAATTGCGTTTCCGTTATAATAATTGGTGGCTGAACTATTGCCAGCGACGAGTGTTATGCATCCTCCTTGTCAGGTACTATTGCAAGATAAGTCCACATGGTGCCTTGTATGGTGGCCTTAGTTTGGTTGCTGGCGGGCGATCTGTAGCCAGACTGCTGCAGCTGCACTTTGGCATGTATGTTTCTCCTGATGATAATATCATATTGTGTTCAAATCATTACATGTCAGACTTACTGTTTAGTTGTCTTGACTATTTATGTAGAAATATGACCCTTGCAACGAATGTGACGTTACGTTTCGATGTTCAAGGGTAGAACATGATCTCGAACGATGTCGTCCCGCTGGCATACGCCGTTCAAATTGCCATTGAGAATGATACGCTATGTTCTCCCGGGAGTTTCGATGCAAGCCAATACTACTACAAACTTACGACTGTGAGCAACGTAAGCTTCAATAAAACGTTTTCCTGGACGACAATTTGGCAAATTGGGTTATCGTTTGGTTTGTTGTTTAACGCCGCACTCAGCAATGTTCCAGCTATTTGAAGGCGGTCTGCAAATAATCAAGTCTAGACCAGACAATCCAGTGATTGACAACATGAGCATCGATCCAGGCAATTGGGATCGATGACATGCATCAAACCAAGTCAGCGAGCCTGACCACCGATCCCGTCAGTCGCCTCTTAGGACAAGCATAGTCGCCTTGACAAATTGGGCGTATGGAATGACGTCGGAATCGGATATTGTGCTTCCTCAACCGGTTGCGTACGGTTCTCTGTATAATTGGACTCAACCCAGGACTTGTTCGAGTCGATAATGTGGCAGTTTGGTATCTATTCCATAGATGCACCAACCAAAAAGGGTTGTCTTATTGACGTGATGTCATACGTGGAAGACCGGTCCGTGGCAAGTCAAACATGTTGCCTTGCTGTAGATAACGCCTCCAAAGAGACGATGTTGTGTTTCGATGAACATTAAAATGTCTGGCAGCTTTGTTTTGCGCAGTTCCTGTTTGAAGCATATCCACCAAGCGTAGATGTTGATTTTCAGCATGGCGCAAGGCATGGCACTGCGTAAGCGAATTTACGGTTAGATAAAAGTGTTTTATGACTCTTGGTAGCTAAATAACCATATTGTGCTGTTAACATTAAACACAAAAACCACGTGAGTATCAGCCAACCCCCAACGAACACGCAAACATCCAAATTGTGCGCCGTGTATTAACATGCACGCGCAAATTGTGAATAATGACATGAAGATCGAGATCTCATCATTAATATGCATTCAGAATAAATTCATTTTCATTTAACTGGGTATGTGAAGCGCCATTGTTTTTTCCCCGTTAGGCGACACTTTTTCTTCTTCTTCGTTTACGGATTTCAAACTCATTTCAAAAGTTGGGCAGGCCAATTTAAAAAAAAATTTAAAAAGCCTCTCACATTTTTTTACTTGAATTTTGTCCTAAAACGTTAGGGAGGTATGAAAAAAATATCCTGGAGTAACGAAAGTGAAATAACTCAATTTTCCAAGAACATTTTATTATATCCCTGGCACTTAGCTTGAGCACAAATGGCAATGTAACAATTTCCATGTCATGGGTGGAAATGCTTGAAAGAATTTGCTTTTTTGGCAGCATGGGCAACGTTTAACTCTTTCAGCACCAGCCAACCAGAAGATTACTGCTGTGACACCAAGTTCCCAGAGATTCTTTTATGATAGATTTATCAAGGAAGTTATCTGCTTGTAAAACATCTTTGCTACTTCATGTTTGGCCATACACTATTTGAAAGGTCTAATTAATCCTATTGTTTATAAATATGATTGTTATGTGTATTACATTATTTAAATAATTCATTAACATTAAGTTCGTTTTAAATAAAAATCATGTAAGCTAAAACATTCATAACATCCAGATTAAGGACCAATGAAGCGAAAATCTAACGATTTTCGACAGATATAAGATTTCATAAAATCCACTTACCTATTTCTCTTTTATTTTCATTGGTTTATGTTGTCGGAACATTATTTTAAAAAGAATCACAAATAATATTTGTCATCACCCATTCCCCGATGATAGTGGCTGTCCGCTCACTAACATGAGGAAATACCTCCGTTTTCAAAGCTTCGTATGAATAACACATACGTTGAAGACTACAATGTCAGTAGATACATTGAAAAAAATTATATTGTTTCACCAACATAATCGGCTACAAGGTTCGTGATTGGTCAAATTTAAGCACGTGACCTAAGGCAGCCAATCAAATTACAACAAAGGTAATTTTCAGACTTTGGCGAAAGGTTCGGGTTAAATCGTGTTATTCTGAACGTTTTAAGCATGAAATCGCTATCTATATTAGCATATTGCTACGTTACGAGCTGTGACAAAGATTTCTTATGCATACATTTTGGCATTAAAGACACCGTGTCCGAACCGAGAAATTGAGGCGACGAAAGCCGAGATGTCATTTGATTTACGATTACACACGATCGCACAGAAAGATGGAAATAATAACTTAGATGTCAGTTTGGCAACTTTTAGATATATTTTTGTTGATTTTATTACTTTGTATAATATATTCAAAGATTTGCTTGAAACGTCTATATTTTGCTGTTTGACATGTTCGATGAGGACCCGTTGTCGAAGTGTGTCCGAGAATTATATTTTCAATAACATTGAGGGAAATAGTGTCCAATGAATATTATAAAGTTTTAATCTATAGATAAAAAATGATAACATCAAATGGAATACGTTTTTCAGACATTGTGAAATGTGATAGATTTAATAAATGAATGATAAATGATAGGTTAATAAAATTATAAACTATTTTGATGTGACTTGGTCGGTCTACCCAGCGGTGTGACCCGTGGCTTCTTGACCGACCAACAGTGTTGAAAGAGTTAAACTGGCCACCACTGCGCTTTGCGTTGACAAGCTTTGATGGTATTAGAAAAGTATCCCAGCAAAAAATAGCAGAGTGACTTCCCTTTGCTTTACGCTTGACGAGGAAATGAAATCTTTTTTCGTTTGAACTTTTTGACGAAAAGATCGGCGGTAATAAAAAAAAGGGTAATTTTCATTTTTTTATTTTATTTTAACGTTTGGACTTTGAAAGAACGGCTAATCCGTAAACCCAGAAATAAAAAAGTGTCGCCTTAGTAAACACATACTGGACTTCAGATAACTGGGCCCTCCATGCCAGCCTATATACCTCATGACATCCTTAATGACTCACGCACAATTGTCTGCTACACAACTGTGCAGTACAGTTGTTATTAACTAGTGCATATTGTGGATGTTAATGCCATCTGGTCGCTGCTTAGATACAGATGACACGGGGTGGAATTAATAAAAGTAGCTTGTTATTCAAGCGTTTGCTCGTTGTTATGCAAATGCTGATTAATTCCCCTGTAAATCAATATGACAATCTTTCGTTCGAGTAATTTATATGTTGGAATACTGGTCTCTTGATTATGACTTATAACCTTTCTCACATATAAGTATTAATGCAAGTTTCTAACTCCATATAACAGCAGTACAGCGATGTGTGAGTTGTTGTGGAGACGGAGCATATAGCGTATCTTCAGTCCCGTGTGTCCTTGAATGTTGGCATAACAGAACCACTGATTCGCTCATATTTCTTTTTCGTCCAACATCAAAGTGCTGAATCAAGTATTAACAAAGGCTACTATGTACATGTATTGTAAGATATGAGAATAGTGATTGTTGCCTTGGTAATATTAAGCTAACGTGTTTCTATCGCTCACGCAGAAGAGAATGTTTTTGACAGATATAAATTGGTTTCCTAGTTTCTAATTTTGCTAAATGATATCTTGGGATTTACTTCGCTTAATATCAGAGGCTACATACACAGGCAAAAATCCCGGCGGGCAGTTTGCCTCACCGCGGCAGTGGGGTTGAGCTCTGCATGCCCTGCTGAAATAAAACAAAATTCATTGCGATCAATACGATATGATTTGACAGTGATCGAGGAGTAATGCAGTGCCCCATATGAATCTTTAACTGATGGTAGCGTTCCAATTACTTTGATAAATTGGTGCAAATGTAATACTTCAGAGCATGCTTTATCACAAATGTTTGATCAAAAATAAAATTTAAAAAAACCCAGTGTACCACAAGGTTCGCTGCAAGTGCTGTAAGGCTGGTTTCCTGCAACTCCCAACATCGCTGACAGCCTCATCAGCAGCTAAAGAAACATCCATAATTTCTTCCTGCAGGGGGTAAGTTCGCCGTTATGAAGGAGACAGTTAAAAGTCGACCATAGTCAAATACCGACTATCTACCAAGAAGAACTGAACAGTAAATTTTTAACTGAACATATTTCACAATATAGCGTATATAAGAACAGCTAATTAATCAATGTCCATAATTTAACAAAATATATGGTTAATGTACAGTACTGATATTGTAGTTTCAGTTTGAGGATTGTAGTTTCAGTTTGAGGATGGGACCCGTGAAGATTCCGGGGTAGAATAGGTCTTCAGCAACCCATACTTGCCGTAAAAGGCGACTATGCTTGTCGTAAGAGACGACTAACGGGATCGGGTGGTCAGACTCGCTGACTTGGTTGATACATGTCATCGATCCCAATTGCGTGGATCGATGCTCATGTTATCAATCACTGGATTGTCTGGTCCAGACTCGATTATTTACAGACCGCCGTCATATAGCTGGAATATTGCTGAGTGCGGCGTTAAACAACAAACCAACCAACCAACAGTTTGAGGATGCAAAATGATTGACTGACTTCGATCATCCGAGGAAAATGATCTTGTCCAGTGTATACCGACCCTGTTCAGCGTTGATGCCAGTCTGTACCGATCCACATGTCCTGACATCGGCCTGTCTGACATTTACAAGAAAACAACAAGTAGTATAGGTAATGATGGTTCTGGACCACTTCCCCTGGAGCCGGATTTATATACCTATACCACCACTACAGGGGGAATTTTTTTAAGCCAAAATGATTATGCGATTCAACGATAGTCATGGGATGAAACTAAATTGACTCTAGCTCACCACCACCTGGAGTCTATGATATAAATTTTTATAGGTAATGATGGTTCTGGACCACTTCCACTGGAACCGTATTTATATACCTATACCACCACTACAGGTGACATTTTTTATGTCAAAATGATTATGCAATTCAACGATAGTCATGAGTCTAAACTAAATTGACTCTAGCTCACCACCACCTAGAGTCAATGATATAAATGTCTCTATTATTTTACAAGTAGGCCAGATGATATACTCTTCTTGGTAATTGATGATCGTATTTGTTTGGTTTACTGATATAATATATACCTTGTGGTAATTCTCTCAATTTGATAATATTGTCTATTAACATAAATGTTTTGTGTTCTTCATTTGTTGGTTTGACATTACTGATATAATAATTTTGTCCATGAACATAAATGTTGTAATTCTCCATTATTATATATTATGTAAGCATTGTGATCTAATGATAGTAAGCAATCTATTTTTAATCTCCAACCAGTTCTTTGATTTTGGCACGGAATAATTGACGCGCTTGTTGCCTCCCCTATGAACTTTTTTTTCTCGTCTTCGCTAATACCACTGGTCTTACGAGATTTTAATCGAATCTCCTGCTTCATTACGTTGTATTTGGTGAGTTATGACAACACTAAACGAAACTCCTCCTCAGATATCTTACAATCAGCCATTGCTGTTGAAATTTGATCCTCAATGCTGTTCAACTTTGCTTCGGCGAGTATCTTAAAAACTTTTTTTTTTAATGCTTTCTTTTGCAACCTACGAGAAATGAATTTTATCGTTATTCCTGCCAGTCCCGAGACTCCAGCCGCTATTTCCATGCCGAGCATGATAGGCGCGGCGATTATAGTTGATAATAAACTAAAACCTGCTACACCGAGTCCCATGCCAGCTGCTACAAGCGCGGTGTCAACTCCGTCCAGAGCATTCATGGCTCTGCGATACTTTTTATACAATCCAAGTCTCAACTCCCTATCCTCCTCTATTCGATGTTTTATGTCACTTATTTGATGTAATCGAAATCCATCAACAGTATCCATCTTTTCAAATGCTTCATCGAGCGCTGGATATAAACTCATAGTGTATATTACGGTCATATAATAGTCTTTAATTGATCTTGCTTAAATGTTTTGAGAGTATACATCAACCTTATCAAATGTATATTATATGGTAAGAATATCTTAGAAAGAGAAATGCTGTCACTTTTAATAATTTGAACCCCCTCGAGGGTTGCAACGGGTGATGCTCCAATATGAATAATACTGCAACGTTGACGCTCGTGTTTCTTGAGCCATTTAATCGATAGACCTAGTAATATTTTGAAGGCATTTTCCAGTGCATCTCCGAACAAAACTTCAATAATAAGCGTCGAAATATTAGGTATTGCACTCAGGTTAACTTTAATATCATCGAATTCCGTAACCAAATTTAAACTAACATTTTTTACGCCCGGACGACTATATAACATATGACATGGGTTTCCTGGCAGGGGGGTGACTAACACACTTTTTCGTTTTATCGGGATATAAGCCGCGAGTATATGCCACTATTCATTATCTTAGTTAAATTATGAGCCTTACCCATCATCACATAAGGTGGGGTTATGACGATATTCAGTAGCCACTCTATGTTTGCTATTAGTCCATTTATTATCACCGTTGAGAATAATATTGTACAAAGTGTTTTTATGGAGTCTACTAACTTCGACATCGCTTAAATCTTCTAGATTACCCGTGCATGTAACTTCTTTCCGGTTGTATACATTATCGTGTAAGTGTATAGCGTATAACTTACCATCGGTACCGGGTTTACCGAATCCTTCTGTGTCTCCAAGATCAGAAAGCGCAATTGTATTACATTGTCTTAGCGTTCCAGAGCCTGATAAATCAACCATTATTTATACACTTAAGTATCCTATATGTACAGGTTGGTGTTTTACATCTAATACAGAAATTTTGAGGTCTGAAATAATACCCCGCTTTAATTTTTTACACTGTAATGACGAGAAAGATTCCGTTCTACCGCTATTATATTTTTCATCTTTCACTGGAACAGATCTGAGCAGAGTTGAAGGACTTTCTAGTTGAATATTATTCGTTGTGCTTATTTGATCAAGATGGATGCACAACTCTTTATAGGGAACTAAATCGGGTAATGTCTCTCCCTGATCTGATGACTTGTAGAATGTGTTAATTCCGCGTGCAAATCCAAGTGTAACTGATAAGTTCGTTAAAATCTGTACATCCTTTTCTCCAGAGTTGAATTTCAGTATCCCATTCGACTCATTTTGAGTGAGAATAATTCCATTAGGCTTAAAAAATTCATCATTGAGTGAGCATGCACTGTAATACCTATCAGGTATAATTATGCGAATGTCATCAATATTAATGTTTTCACCTAATATAAACATCTCATTATTACCTGTTGCAGCATTTATATTGGTCCACCTCGGGTAATACGTTACATCGCATAGGGCGACTTTGAGTTGACCATCCGAGTTATCAATAGTATGAAGCAGTTGAATGGACTGACCATTTGTTATTCCCGGGAGTGTAACATACATATTAAATATACAATGATACAATATCATAACTTAGATATGAAATCGAGATACATTACTAATTAATCAATTATAGTAACTGCCTCTGCCTTTTATCGTTAAATTCCCTGATATCTTTGAAAAATACAGAGTCACGGCAACTAGCGATAAAATGGTGCAACATTTGGTTTCACAATCCGATGCAATTTTGGCAGAATCGGTTAAACTTTGCCATATGGTGTGCCACAATGGGATGTGGCGTATCACTTTATTCTCCAGTATTTGAACTAAATAAGTCTGTTATATCATTTCACGTATACTATCAGATTAGACGTATACTTAAAGAAATTAGTGCTCCATTACCGCAGGATCGAGCATGGAATTCCACCAATAATCCGTACAATAGGTGGGCATTCGAACGTATTTGTCAGGAATTTAATATTTCTACGAGTAAAGATTGGCGTCTGAGTGGAGTTAACCATGGTCTAGGTATTCCGTACGCTGGTGCACACTCTGTTAAAGAAGTCAGCGATGATTTATTGAAAAGAGGTCGGCTTCTTCCGAGCTTTGCTCTCTCGAATAATGAGTGGAGAGACGATTGTATGAACTTTAAGGGTGGTGTTGCTTTCACCGTCCAAAAGGATGAGACACCACCTGGAAATGCTTGGAATGAATTTCTTAAGGATAAAACGGAAAATAATTTTACTAACCCAGGAGTTGTAAGAGTTAATGAATCAATAAGAACTTATGTATGGGCAATTCTCGGTGCACAATCGCAAACACAAACGTCTATTATCGGTTCTGGGACGGCGCTCGATGCCAAAAAACAGTTTGTCGCAAACGTGGAGGACGCTATTAAATTCACCTGTTGACATACCATCGTCTATAAAGCGTTATCAAGATGTATTACAGTACGCTCAATCCAAAGTGGACTACCTTTATGTGCGGGGACTATACATGTCTCCGAGTAATATGGAACTTAAGATCGGTCAAGTGATAGGTTATAATAATAAAATTGTTATTGCTACGGATCAACAAAAAACAGGTATAAATTCAGATATTAACGTTGAATTAATAATGCAAACAAACACAGGCGAAACGGGAATAATCAAGCCACAGTTATCTACTATCTACTACCTACTGACGCACAACCACAAGTGCCACCGCATATTGCGGCTAAAAATCAACAACATATCGATGAAAAAACAGCGCTTGTATTAGGTGGAGTCGCGGCTGGTTTACTCATGATTTGGTTAAATAGTCTTTAGCGGATATGTACAACAGCCCTGCAATTGCTACGATCAGTGCCCACAAGTTTTGACTAAGCCAAGTGGTGGTCTTAGCTAATAAATTCAAGAGCCAGGAAACAACACTCCCTATTATACTGGGAAGTGCAACCGCAGCTTTCTCAGCGAGCTTTCCCAGTGCTGAACCTAATGCTTTTAAATGCTTTTTTATCCACTCTTTTATACCATCCCTATCACTAGGCGGTGATCCGCCACCTGTACTGCCACCTGTTAACGCGAGAGTCAAAGTCGATATAATAAATCCCAACGCGGTTAAAATACTAGCAATTGTTATTCCCTGTTCTCTGAACAATGTTTTAATTTTATCGGCCAGTGTAGTATTATCGTTGAGAACTTGATCGATGGTTTCTCGAATTCGACTTATTTGTGAACGAAGTGCCTTTCTATTACTGGAAGCCGCTTCGAGGCGGGCCGATCTTTTGTCTTCTAAACTACGCAATCTTTCTGCAACGCGGCATCTACTGAACTCATCGCCTGCCTGTTCTAGTTTTGTTTTCTCATAAGCTATATGCTTGTCGATTTCGGATAGCATGGCTATATTATTGATGAGTTCTCCCCGCATTGTTCGCATTGCCTTGTCAAGACCTCGTAATTCCCTAATACTGAACTCCGAGGATGGTACCTGTAACGTGGAATTATCGTAATAGGTATCCAAGATTTCTCCGAGTCCGTCCGATGCCACCTTCGAGGAAGCTTCCAAATTATCTATGTTACCGAGTTCAGTACGCACAGTTCGAAGAACCTTAGTAGTCTTCGCGGAAAGTCGTGAGTAGTCCTCAAAACCTAATTCATCACGAAACAGTGCTAATACCGTGTTTTGCGGCTATCGTAGGCAAGGCTAGGGGCTTAGGAGTACGAGAATTCATAAGATCAATATCCGGAGCGCCACGCAGTCGCAATATTCCTTTACTATATAATTCAAACTTTAAAGGTATCATAATAATCATTGACGGTTGATTGTGAAAGTTCATCGCTAAGATTCATGCCACCAAAGCTGGTTTCATCAGTACCCTCTTCGATTGTACTAGTATCAGTTATGTTATCTAGATTAAAATCATCCATTTTTATATTAAACATATGGTTATATAATTTCAATATAACAATGTCTTCGCAATACGGATGCAAGTTAAACCCACAACGCAGACTTCGAGATCCATTAGGGGTCAAAGCAATTCATCAGTCTGTAACTATAACTAATAACCCGAGTACCATCGATCAGAATCAAATGCTTCTGGTTCGCTTTCCAAATCTCGGCGCACACGATGTGTTAGTTCCAGGAACTGTCTGACTAGCATTTACGATTATTTTGACTTCTACCGACGTTAACAGGGAGCCCGTTCAGAACATCGTGCTATCGTTAAGAAAATCGCGATTAAAATTAGTGGCAATGAGGTTTTGAGTATCGAAGATAGCGATGTATACTATTGTTACATGGATCTCTGGAGAACGGATAAAGAGTGGGAAATCTTACAATACCAAGGTATTTGTAATCGGAACACATTGAGACTGCGTGTAGATGCTTCTAGTGGTGATATTACCATCATAAAAGATCAGGCCGTTGCGGACGCATTAGGTAACCGATTATATATTCTCCTAGACTTTGAATTACTAGATTCCCACATGCCTTTTTATCAAGCATCCCACTTTTAATGACTACGGTAGAGTAATCAAAAGCGGTGGTGAAGATGCTAGCTATTCCATTGACAATATCTCGCTGGAGTACGATATGATAACAGATCCCGAATTAGCCAGACAAATTCGTAACCAGTATACCGGAAGTTTAGCCATTTTGTATGATTGCGTGCTTCGACATCGAAAGATCACGAGGGACAAAAAAGATACGATGTGGAATATCAATCTAAACGTCCCCACGAGGTCGTTGAAGGGTATTTTAATGTTGTTCGAGGACCCCTCCGATGCATTTAAAAGAAATACCGAGAAGTTCTACAATCCCAAAATTACAAAAGTAGAATTGACTATCGAGGGCGTTCAACTATATAGTCAAGGAATGCTAGCTATCACCAGTGGGATGAGATTAAAAAACTTCCTTCTATAAAAAGAAGCCCAGAAGTTATCGCGGTCGTGAAAGATCTGTCTCTCGGGAGTGTATTGATGGGTGAATACCTCACCACGAAGTACGGGCTATGGCTCGACATGCGAACAACGGATGATGAGCAACTACATGGCAGTGGGAGGAGAATAGAAAATGCTAGCGAGGGTGTCACTATACAGATAACCAAGCTCCAGGAAACGGCTGGTAAATTAAACATATATTTGTACATGATTATGGATGCGCAACTTAATATACAGAATGGACGATTGCAAGCAATCTATTAATAATCTTTTACCTAAAGAACTGCACTGCGCTATCATATGCGGGCAAACGGGCTGCGGAAAAACAGTTTTTTTTCTAGATATTTTACAAAGTCATTATCGGGACATTTTCGATCATATTATTATTCTGTGCCCGACTATAAGCGTTAATAAAACATACTTATCGAGAGATTGGGTAATGAATGACGACAGGGTACACAGAGTTGATCCGGGCGATCGTTTACAAGACTGTTTACGAGTATGTCACGAAAAATACAAAGGAGAATCAACCCTTTTCGTAATAGACGACTGCAGCGCAAGTAAAGAACTAACAAAAAAGAAAGATATGCTTTCGTATTTAGTATTCTCCGGATGGCATACTCAACATAGCGTTTGGGTACTTACTCAAAAATACAACTCTGTCCTGAAAGATCTCAGAGAGCAGACCAAATGGGTAGCACTGTTTCATTGCAAAGATCGAGATTCATTCGAGGAATGTTTACGTGAAAATGATGTTATTTATACCAAGCTCGAACGAGATAAAGTCAGAAAACTGTTATCGGCAACGAAGCATTGTAAACTCGTATTAAAAAACGATCAACCAGCTGCTTATGCAATTGCTTAGCAAAAGGTAGCAAAATGTAGCAAAATGTGGCAAAAATGTAGCAAAATGTGACAAAATGTGGCAAAATTATAGCAAATATATAGCAAAATTATGGCAAAATTATAGCAAAATGAAGCAAAAATGTAGCAAAATTATAGCAAATGTAGCAAAATTATAGTAAAAATGAGATAAATTGAACATTAGCGGTTAATATGACATAATGTGGTTTGAAATCCTCATTCTTTCGAAACAGTTCATTATTACGGGATGTATAGGATATGTCATATTATATTATGTTAGACTTAAATATCTCCTTAGGTATTACATTATGGAATGCGACGAACTCATCGAACAAATGCTCAAAGAATCTGAAGAACATGTTGATCAACAAGTTACAGATAAATCTTTAGATAAACATAGAGAAAGACTCGCGGCTTTGGTAGCCGGTGGAAAATGTTCCCAATATTTTTGGGGAAATTATACCATCGAAAAAATTGATAACATGACCCACGAAGAAATTAAAAAACTGTACGCGCGTTACGAGTCTAGACTGAGAGCTACCATGACTAAAACGATAGGGTCAGCTATATTACAACTATACACAGTCGTAGCTAGTACGTTTCTCCCTATCCCGGCAGAACATCGCATGTATTTATGCGAATCTCTCGAGAAAGACCCATTCATCGAACACGCTATAAGCTCAGTGAGCTGTGAGTTTTATCATAGAAATGGAATGTTCTTAGCTCCACTCCCCACAGCTTTAATAACGGCTAGGTATTGTCAATTTAAACATATGTGCCCACTTAATAATAATGGAGACTCAACAGGTGACACGAGGAACAACAGATAGTGAATGAGGAACCACAAACACAAAAACAACCCAGAGTGACGAGGAAAAACCCCAAAAAAATCTCCGCAGGAAGAATGGGAGGACTCACGAGGAAAGCGAAATTAATAAATAATTCAAATATTGATCCGATTAAAACATGGGCACTAATAGGAGTTGCTGGTATAGCGGCTGTATGGTTGTTTTATAAGACCGGAGAAGAGAAAACGTCACCCCCGATGCCACAACAACAAGTTCAATTAGAGATTAGCCCCCATATAATACTATAAGAAGCACCTAGTTAGAGCGACAGCTAATATATAAATAGCATTGACTGGCTGCCTAATCAATAAATAGCCATGTCTCACCAGTGTAGATGTGATTTGCATTTAGACAAATGATATGATAGATGTATAAACCATGAATCTGTGCAGATTTACACTCATGGGTAAAAATTCAATGTAACCGACGCTGTGTTGATATTTACTGTGGAATACACTCTTATTACATCAGGCGCGGAAATATAAACTATACATGTTCCGTATGTGGGATAGGGTTCAAAGGTCGTTATTGTTTATGTAAGAAACACAGAGCTGATAGGGTCAGGAACAAGATTATTTATGCTAGGAAGAGAGATTACATCAATGAGAGGAATAGGTTGGGGAGAATACGTATTTAGATATATGAAAAACAACCAATTAGTCAAATGAATCATTTTGCATATACCATTTAACCACAATGGTTTTTGTCAGAGAGTTGAAGGCTATGGCAAAGCAACGTGGTCTACGTGGATATTCTCCAATGAGAAAAGCTGAATTGATCGATTTACTCGGTTTGGAATACAACAGACCCCAGGCTGTTAGAGAACTCAAAGCTCAAGCAAAAAACAGTGGGCTGAGAGGTTATTCTCGAATGAGAAGAGCTGAATTGATCGCTTTACTAGATAATAATGATGTTGATAATAAACAACAAGATAAATAACAACAAGAGTTTAATATTTGTACCCACATCCGCCGTCGTTGGTAAATATCTAAGAGGTTAGAAGATGGATATCAATTCCAACATGGATGTTAATGATGTTAAGCCCATCATATCCAGCAAAATTAACGAGGAGTTAGATGATTTACAAAGTATAAAATACCAGCTGACGATTAAAATGTTATTGAGTAAAAGTAGAGCAGACGATAGCACAGAATATACCGAACCATATTTCCGAAGCAATCAAGAAGTTATAACCGAATCCGATACTATAAACGCATCATTAGATACATCAATTCAAAGGATACAGGAAACTTTAGAACGCTGGACTAATAGAGGTTCGGGTTGGGGTGTGGATAAAATCGATAGTTTATATTTAGATATAGCAAATTATAAGCCCTTCAAAGGTGGATCTTATATAGATTTACCCCCGTATTATAAGAAGAAAAAAGCCATATTTAATGTAAAAAATAAATCCGATGACTGTTTAAGAATGCTGATAAGATCTGCATTGTTCCCCGTAGACAAGCATCGGGATAGACCTTCTAGCTATATCCAAAACGATGGACTCAACTTCAATGGTATAGACGATCCTACACCAATATCACAAATTGATAAGGTGGAAAAGCAAAATAATTTAGCTATAAATGTTTTCGGACATTCTAAAGGAATCGTTGTACACAGGATAGGCTCCGCTCCGGAACATATCCCCAGAATCAATTCATTTCTGATCGAAACGATCAAACAAAACATGCTAGAAAGAAATATTTCTGCGAAAGATGCCTACATGGGTACAGCAGACAAGATCTATTAGAGGCGCATAAAGAAGACTGTAGAGGTGTTGGACAGACCGCTATCAGGATCGATATGCCTAAAGAGGGAAAAAATATATTAAAATTTGTAATCAAGTGCCAGTACCGTACGTAATTTACGCCGACTTCGAAGCGCTTATCAAACCCATAGAAAATACAAACCATAGCAATCAAGATAATAAAGATAGTTTTACTTACAAAACTCAAGAACATATTCCTTGTGGGTTTGGATATATAGTTGTAAGGTATGATGGGAAAACAAACACGCCCGTGATTTACAGAGGTCCCGATGCAGCGGGAAAGTTCCTAGAATATCTACAAAACGAAGAGAGAATAATCAGGGAAAATTTATCGCGTAAGAAACCCATGTGTATGACGAGGGATAAACCCCTGAATGGGGATTCCGTAAGAGATCATTGCCACGTCACAGGTAATTATCGGGGGGCGGCGCATAACGACTGTAACTTGAAACTAAAAATGAATTCTCAAACAATACACAGCCCCGTTGTGTTTCATAACCTTAGGGGATACGATTCACATCCCATCATGCAAGCTATCTCAAAGGCCGACGGCGGTTTAACGTGCATTCCTAATAATATGGAAAAATACATATCATTCTCGTTGACTAAAACTATACATTATACGGACAAGGATGGGAAAGCCAGAATAAAGCAAAGTAATGGGCTTAGATTCATAGACTCCCTACAGTTTCTGTTATCTTCCCTGGACAATTTAGCTAATGCGAACAATCCCGATGACTTTACGATAACAAATCAATATACCGATAAGATAACTCGTCATTTGTTGCTGAGAAAAGGTGTATATCCTTATGAATATATGGATGATTGGTCTAGATTCGATAAAACTAAATTACCACCCCTTGAAAGCGATTATCACGATCTGTACTTAAAAAACGATATATTCGAAATATTTAGAAAGACATGTTTAAAACAATACGGCTTGGACCCGGCATGGTACTATTCCAGTCCCGGACTATCGTGGGATGCATTGTTGATGAAGACCGGCGTAGAACTAAAACTACTCACAGATTATGATATGCACTTGTTTATTGAGAAAGGATTAAGAGGGGGTATATCGATGGTAGCGAAATGGTATTCTAAGGCTAATAATAAATTAGTGGAAGGATATGTAGTGTTACGTGTGGATCCACTAAACCGTTTCCATACATAACAAGGAGAGATCACACAACAATTTAAAAATAATTTAATACTGGCAGTCTAATCAAGATTCATATTATTTACAAACAGCAAAAGCAAGTATCAATCAGAATAAAAACAGTCTTACTTTATGATGAAAAATCACATCATTTCCAAACAAGATCCAGTGAATGTTTCGTATAATCCATAATACACCATAGTTCACACATTGCCGACATGGCATACACAATTAAAGTTTAAAATCTTGCCGACATGGCATGTCAGTTAACACCTCCAACCCGACCTGGGAACTGACCACTTTGTCCACCTGTTGAGCAATAGCCAAGCCACAATTGCATAACATCAGCCTTAACTTGGCTGTGAGCTTACCAGGGCTTACATATAGACAATGTGAAGTGAAGTGTGTAATTGGTCAGTGTTGATCACTGGCAATCTGTACACAAGCAACATAATAAATGAAAAGGTAGGAATATACATTTCATGATAACAAAGTACATTTAATATATTCTACATATACGTATAGTAAATATACATGTATAATGGATTCTCATAACATTCCCCCACTTGAAAAGAAGTTTTGCATGTTGAAAAACTTCAAAGCTAAACTATGTACAACAATTGTCATAAAACACATCATGATCACACATCATAATTCAGGAACTCATGTTCCACAGTTTGAAAGTATAGCTGGTTTTGCTTTTCAGTTCATAGGGGTGAATGTAAATTGTCACCTCCGTTCACACTGCACGTGAGAGTGCATCAGCCAATATATTGTCTTTTCCCTTGATGTGCTGAATGTGCAGATCAAAGTTCTCAAGCTGAATGCTCCAGCGCATTAGTCGCTGATTTTTTTTCTTTAGTTTCTTCACAAACACAAGCGGATTGTGATCTGTGAACACATGTATTGGTGTCACCGTTGTACTAAGGTACACTTCAAAGTGTTGGAGAGCTAGTATCAGGGCCAGAGTCTCTTTCTCTATGGTTGAGTAGTTTCTCTGATGAGTGTCAAATTGTTTGCTAAAGTAGCAAATGGGATGGTCTATCCCCAAATCATCTTCTTGCTGTAGTACTCCTCCTGCCCCTATTTCACAGGCATCAACATAGAGCTTGAAGGTCTTGTTGAAGTTTGGCACAACCAACACAGGTGCATTAGGTAGAATAGCTTTGATCTTCTCAAAGGCCTGTTGTTGAGACTTTTCCCAGTTAAATTTGCAGTCTTTCTTAAGTAGATTGGTCAATGGAGCTGCTACTTGAGAAAAGTTCTGACAGAACTGGCGATAATATCCAGCCATCCCTAAGAATCGCATCAGTTCTTTCCTGGTTGTAGGTTCTGGAAACATGTTCACAGCTTCTACTTTGGCCTGGACAGGTTTAACTTCACCTTGTCCCACAACATGTCCTAAATACACCACTGTGGCCTTCACGAATTCACTCTTGGACAAGTTGATCGTGAGTTTAGCACGGGTTAGAGAGTCAAATAACATTCTCGTGGTCTTCATCTGATCATCCCACTCAACTGTAGCCACAATGACGTCATCAATGTATGCCTCACAATGGTCAATACTTGCTGTGATGGTGTTGATAAGTCTTTGAAAGGTAGCTGGGGCATTCTTCAATCCAAAAGGCATTACATTATACTGATATAAGCCTTCTGGTGTGACTAGAGCTGATACTTGCTTTGCCCTATCTGTTAACGGGATCTGCCAGTATCCCTTCAATAAATCAAACTTGCTTACATACCTAGCATTTCCTATCCTATCAATACAATCATCTATTCTAGGCATTGGGTAAGAGTCAGATTTGGAAAGGGCATTAACACGTTTGTAATTATTACATAGACGAATGCCGCCCCCAGCCTTTGGTACAAGAATACATGGTGAACTCCAAGCACTGCTGCTGGGTTCGATGATATTATTGTCCAACATATACTGAATCTCTGTTCTAAGTTGAGCTAACTTGATAGGATTCACACGATATGCGTGCTGCTTGACAGGAGTTGCATCCCCTACATCTATGTCATGAAAGATACAATCTGTCCTAGATGGCACATCTGGAAATAAATGTGAGTACTCATGAATTAACTCTTCCAGTTCTATCTTCTGTTCACTGGTCACATGTGATAATTTAGCATCCAGATTGTTTAAGACATCTGAGTTATTAAGCTTCACGTCAGGTTCTCCCTTGCTCTTAGTACAAGAGTCTCCAGTTAATGTGACCTCCTCAGTCATCTCTACTGTGTCTATGGTGCTAACACTCACAGTCTGTGACACACTTTCAGCACACCTATCATAGTAAGTTTTCATCATATTGATATGACAAACTCTTTTGGACTTTCTCCGATCTGGAGTCTCTATGACATAATCTGTGTCACTCAATTTCTTGTGTACAAAATAAGGGCCATAGTACCTAGCTCTTAGTGGGTGTCCTGGTATTGGTAAAAGAATGAGGACTTTATCACCTGGTGCAAACTCCCTATGTTCTGCCTTTTTATCATACCAGGTTTTCATCTTCTCTTGGCTAACCTGCAAGTTTTGATTTGCCATGCTACAAGCCTTAATGAATCTCTCTTTGAAGTTTGAAACGTATTCTAGCAAACTGATTTCCCTGTCATCATCTAACCACTTCTCTTTTAGGAACTTTAATGGTCCCCGAACTGTGCGTCCAAGTACCAACTCAAAAGGACTGAAGCCCAGTGACTCCTGCACAGACTCTCTAGCTGCAAACAACATGTATGGAATCCCTTCATCCCAATCTTTCTGATTGTCCTCACAATAAGCCTTTAGCATGTTCTTCAGAGTTTGGTGGAACCGCTCTAAAGCACCTTGTGACTCTGGATGATATGCACTTGAACTGTACTGAGTGATATCCAACTCATACATAACCTGCTGAAATAATCCAGACATAAAGTTAGATCCCTGATCTGATTGGATTGACTTTGGTAACCCAACTAAAGTGAAGAACTTAATTAAAGCCTTGATAATGAGAGGAGCCTTAATATTCCTCAGTGGAATAGCTTCTGGAAAACGTGTTGATGCACACATTATTGTCAACAAATCTGCCCTTCATGTTTTCTGCAGTTTCTAAACTTTTGATGATATGCCTCAGGAACTAACTCATAAGCTTTCAATATGACACTCTTAACCAACTTGTAATCAGAGCTCTGCTCAATGGATAAGGCTGCATAAACTTCCTGAGCTTTTCATGCTTCTAATGGCCATTTTAAATTAGTAGCTAACTTTTCAAAGTGCAAAAAGAACTTGTCTACCTCGTTTTCCTGAAAGGGGGGTATTAGTTTTACAAATTTTGCCACATCAAATCCCTTTTCCTTCTCACCAGTTAGACTCTGCTGCTTTATCTTAAGTTCTAGCTCTAATTTCTGAATATCCAATTGCCTAGATCTCAGTTCTCTTTCTGTCTGCTCTTTTTCTTTCATGCACTCTAATTCCATTAGGATTACTTTTTCACTCTTGTCTTTTGACTTAAATTCTAGACTCCCATCTAAAATATTTTCATCCACTAAGTATTCTATAACGAGGTTTTGAATATGGGATTTCCTAGCAGCCTGTATTACTTCAGATTTCTTCAAAGCAAGGATACCTTCTACACTAATTGTCTCTACAAAATCCTTCACTTTGAACTCCATGGCTACTAATTGTTGTGCTTTCTCTATTTACAACAATTAAGATCAATAAACAATTTGAATTTGGAATTAAAAACCATTGGAAGTCAGTAAGTGTTTTAGTTGCACAATATTAATTTTTTTTATCTCCCTTGATTAAGCATTCCAAATAATGAAATGAACGATCCCGGACGAGCCCCCAATTTGTTACGTGTGGATCCACTAAACCGTTTCCATACATAACAAGGAGAGATCACACAACAATTTAAAAATAATTTAATACTGGCAGTCTAATCAAGATTCATATTATTTACAAACAGCAAAAGCAAGTATCAATCAGAATAAAAACAGTCTTACTTTATGATGAAAAATCACATCATTTCCAAACAAGATCCAGTGAATGTTTCGTATAATCCATAATACACCATAGTTCACACATTGCCGACATGGCATACACAATTAAAGTTTAAAATCTTGCCGACATGGCATGTCAGTTAACACCTCCAACCCGACCTGGGAACTGACCACTTTGTCCACCTGTTGAGCAATAGCCAAGCCACAATTGCATAACATCAGCCTCAACTTGGCTGTGAGCTTACCAGGGCTTACATATAGACAATGTGAAGTGAAGTGTGTAATTGGTCAGTGTTGATCACTGGCAATCTGTACACAAGCAACATAATAAATGAAAAGGTAGGAATATACATTTCATGATAACAAAGTACATTTAATATATTCTACATATACGTATAGTAAATATACATGTATAACGGATTCTCATAACAGTAGCACAACAGAAGAGTCGTTCAGAGTTATAGCGGTTTTCTTTAATAACAGTAAACAATACTTTGCAGTACAATACGTTTTTACCAGGGCGAACGTGGCAGAGACTTGTAAGAGGAGGCTGTGGTGATTGATCAGGCACGACCAGACGCGACGAGAGCTTGTCCTAGTATGTCGTTCTGCTGGGAGCTAGCTTGACTGGTTGTTGTTAGTCGTGGTGGCTGTTAGAGACCTTGGGCTGCTCTCCGGGACGGCTCTGTCGATCTGGTCTTGGTTGGTGTTGCTGGTTCTGTGCCTTCCTGCCTCTCTCTCTCTGCGTCTGTGTCTCTCTGTCGACTTTACTGACGGACCGGCTTATATGTGGAGAGCCCGGCTGGCTGAACATGACCCAACACGTGCTTGCACCACGATTTCGTCAGCCTGAATCACGATTCATCAATCAGATGACGGCAGTTGTCGGTCAGTACATGACAGTTCGTGACCATTAGGTCACCAAAACAGGACACTCCTTGATATATCCCCTGATGTGTGGAGGGTGTCCCTCCCAATTAACACAGTTCCTGACCACTAGGTCACTGGAGAATCAAAGCACAACCTTGTCTAACACGGTCATCAATCAGCCAGCGGCAATTGTCAGTCAGTAACTGTCCCATCGTGACCATTAGGTCACCTGGACATGAAACTCTCCAGTATAGCTTGCAGCAACTGCCAGTCAGTAACTGTCCAAACCCTGACCTGTGGAGGGTGTTTCCTCCTCCACTGATACGGTTCACTGGCTATCTCTTCTGTGTGCCGATCACCACGAGTCCACCTGCCTATACAGCCTCTGACCACACTGAATAGTGTTACATTCACTCTTTCCATATGAAGACATTTTCCACGTAAAATTTCTTACAACAATCATGTAACACATTAGTACCATCTGTATATGTACAATTCAACAACAACCGTTGTCCATTACCTTTACAAGAAATTAATACCCATACATAAAATGTAATCACAAAAATACTAAAACATCTTTGCACACCCAGATCCTGGGTGCAAGAAGAGCGACGTGTCCGATCGTCTGCCATGCGTTGTGTTATTTTTTTCCAAAGTCAACTTAAAAAGTTCTGTAATACGGTCTTCAGACCGACTGCAGAGATGACACCTCGTGGAGATGTCACTGCTTCTCTGGTTTACTTCCGTCGTGCTTCTGTCAACTAATGAGAGTTAGTTGACCTCACGATGTCCGATGGTAGCCGTATCCAGCGTCGGGAAGATGCTCCGTATGGCGGGAGTTGGTTCCACCTCTGCTGGATCGTGGTCCCTTCATCTTAAGAGAGTGGCGCAGAGGGTAGTCTTCCTCTGTAGGCGTGAACTGCACTTCCAGTGTCAACTGGCGCCATCTCAAAGCTGGTTGCAGCACAGACATTCCTCCTACTCTTTCCTCGTTTAGCTAGCCAGGGTCTAATATATCATACATATGGAAACATCCCTACCAGTATCCCTACTATAATCAAAGCTACTCCTAAGACATACTTCCAACCCGGTGTTTCATCATCTGGTATCATTGTCTGTAAATCATTCAGCTGATCAATCAGATGATTCATAGGAATATTCTTAATACCCTTGAGTTTATCTGGTAGCCTGGTCAAGTTCAATTTTATGGCAGTTTTCATAAATGGTTTCCATAGTAACATGTTTGAGACATTGGGTGTATGGACCGACTGTATGAGATTATCTTCCAACTCATATTGACTTTCATTATGGTAATAAGAAAGTAAGGTTAAATGGTCATTAGATGCTGAACATGAGGCATTCAACTTCATTATTCCCAGCGGCCGCAAAACCGCTACAGTGTAAGAAAACAGGTTATTGTTATTACACACTACTAGTAGGTCTAACTTCTTAGTTGTTGTCAACACCCAACGTCCCGCCGTCAGATATTCTGCCATAGGCAATATAGCATTAGGCCTGACTGACTTCTGTGTGACATGTCTGTCGGACTTTCGTCTCATCTTTCATAAATAGGGAGATGACACATAGGTGGCTGTGATTGATGGGGTAGATTGGGCTTTGGATATGGCAATAGCCCGTAAGCGGTTTTGTTACATGTCTGTACTTCTGAGGGTTTCAGCAATGCATACTTTGTGCATTGTGCATTGACTGCAATCACCTCTGTTTCCAACCGATTCTCTGCCACCATATTATCTATGCCGTTTGGTTTCGTGCTTATGCCATTCATTATTAGCGGTACCGGCAAATTATGAGCCTGGTAAATTCCGAATTGACCATTAACATCCAAAAGCGGAATGGATGTGATTACTAATATCTTATCATCGAACAGTACGGTGGTACACAGCAAGGACTTATAGAAACCCCATAAATTTCCCACTGGATCATTGGCTAACCGGAATTTAGAAGGTAGGTGAGCTTTGATGTCATTCAGTAGAGCCAGTAACTGACTTGGCGTTATGGTGCTTGGTGACAAGTGCCCCAAAGCCAACATATTAATTTGTAGTTGGGGGTGTTCCAAATAGGACAAAAATGTTTGCACCATACTTCGAATATTTTCAATCGCCAATTCTATTTGTAAATAGGTCTTCGTGGCCCATTCTAACCTAGCTATTTGATTGCTCAATGTCCCTGAGACATTAGCGATCTCCTGTTCGATTATACCTAGATCGTTAACGACTTCATTAATGGCGTTGCGATTCTCTGAGACTTGCATCCTTGTTGTATTAAGGATGGAGAGCCCTTCATGTATAACATGTGCCATTCCTGCCTGATTTTCCGCAAGCCTACGAACATTTGTGTTAATAGTACTTAGGTCAGCTTCAGACACAGTGCCATACAGAAAACTCAAAGCACTTCCAACAAATGGCAATAGTGAATGCTTGGGTCTTGTACGTAACCTGCCATATTCGGAGAAACTGTCTACTAGGTCATTCAAGGTTGCTTTCAGCCTTATGATTTCCTCATCTAACTTAGTACACATGCTTAAGATCCCTGTTGATTGATTAGAGTGGTAGCGGCTCAACAGCTGTCTAATCATCATTGCAACTTGGTTAATGTTATACCTACATTTCCCAATAAACTGATCATAGGGCTTTAAATCAATAACAAATGTTACTAACCACTTTGACCTTGATGTAGTTATATCATTTAATTTTTGAAATATAATGTTTTCATACATAATTGTACCCTGAGCTAACCCCAACAGGAAGAGTAAACCTAGAGGACTCATGTTTTCTCTGAAACATAAGAGAAGAATCATATACCTGATTCTAATGTCCAAACGTATCTACACAATCCTTTCCCAGTCTCCTAGTTTCGCTATCCGCAAATATTCGGCCTGTGCCGGTCACAATGACATCTAGTCGACCCCCGGGAAATATACTACAGTAATCCAGCCATTGCAACTGTTTCGGATTCTTACCCTTGTCGGAGGGTGAGTTTGCACCAGAGTCCCTAGTTCGGCTCAATTCAGTGGACTCTATCCACATGTCTCCTTGTTGCTATCCGCAACTTCACTTTCCCCAACTGAATCTGTCGCTATCCGCAACTTCAATTTCCACAACTGACTCTGTCGCTATCCGCAACTTCACTTTCCACAACTGAATCTGTCGCTATCCGCAACTTCACTTTCCACAACTGAATCTGTCGCTATCTGCAAGTTTACTTTCCAAAACTGAACCATGTTTGTCATGCTTTCTGTAAGTTTCGGATGACTTGCTTTCCTATCTTAACTGTACCAGCTACCACTGCTCGGGCTACAAGCTTAATTTATAAAACAGGACACTCCTTGATATATCCCCTGATGTGTGGAGGGTGTCCCTCCCAATTAACACAGTTCCTGACCACTAGGTCACTGGAGAATCAAAGCACAACCTTGTCTAACACGGTCATCAATCAGCCAGCGGCAATTGTCAGTCAGTAACTGTCCCATCGTGACCATTAGGTTACCTGGACATGAAACTCTCCAGTATAGCTGGCAGCAACTGCCAGTCAGTAACTGTCCAAACCCTGACCTGTGGAGGGTGTTTCCTCCTCCACTGATACGGTTCACTGGCTATCTCTTCTGTGCGCCGATCACCACGAGTCCACCTGCCTATACAGCCTCTAGCCACACTGAATAGTGTTACAGATATGATCCGAGTAAACCCGACACGCACATATTATATCTCGACGCCAACAATTTGTACGGATGGGCTATGAGTCAACCTTTACCCACGGGTGGTTTTGAGTTGGTCGATGATATTGATATCCATAATATTGATGCGAATAAAGGGTACATACTAGAAGTTGACTTGGAATATCCAAGTTCCTTACATAAAGACCATAACAGTTATCCGCTAGCTCCCGAAAGATTAATGGTTAATAAAGATTGGATGTCGGAATATCAAAACTCCTTGATGGGTAATACAAGGTTAGCTAACGTAGAAAAACTCGTACCAAATTTGATGGATAAGACAATATATATAGTTCACTACAGAAATCTCCAGTTATATCTATCGTTAGGTATGAAACTTAAGAAAATACACAGAGTTCTAAAGTTTGATCAAAGCCCTTGGATGGAGCCCTATATAAGGCTGAACACAGATTTAAGAAAGATAGCTACCAGCGATTTTGAAAAGAATCTATATAAGCTCATGAATAACTCAGTATTTGGTAAAACTATGGAGAATCTAAGGAAGCGTGTTGATATTAAATTAGTCAGATCTAATGAGGAAGAAAGACTCAGGAAACTTTTAGCCAGTTCGGCTTTTAACAGAAGCAAGATATTCGATAGCGACTTAGCCGCGTTGCATATGAAGAAGAGTAATATAAGATTCAACAGACCGGTGTACGTCGGTATGAGTATTCTCGACTTGTCAAAACACTTAATGTATGACTTTTATTACAACGAACTTAAGAAACAATACGGCGATAGATGCGAGGTGTTATATACGACACAGATTCTTTGTTGATGGAAATACAAACCGAGGATGTGTATAAAGATATGGCTGAAAAAATAGATATGTACGACACGAGCGATTACCCAAAAGATAATCCACTGCACAACGTAGTAAATAAAAAGGTGTTAGGTAAGATGAAGGATCAATGTGCTGGGACCCCTATAGCGGAGTATGTAGGATTAAGACCTAAGATGTATTCTATAAAGAAGTCTGATAATGGAGAGATAAGAAAAGCTAAGGGTGTTAAAAAGTATGTGGTAAAAAAGCATATCAAACACGAACAGTATAAAGAATCATTATTCAATGGTAGAACGTTCAAACACGAGATGAACTCTTTAAGAAGTTACAATCATAGGATATATGGATTAAGAATGAACAACACATCATTTTCCCCCTTAGATACAAAGAGATTGATTGATAATGATGGTGTAACCACCTATGCTTATGGTTACTTAGGGCGGTAATACCGTATCGTTGGGAACTATGAACAACTCTTCTCGTACAAATGCCCTGCCTGGTCCATCTTTAAGATAATAAAGAATAGGCTCTCCTTCTTTCATAACCAATCGACTAATGTTATATGTCTTAAGAGACCATATGGGATCGGTTGCGCGACGTAGGCCTCCTTCGAGTTCACCGGCCTGGTATAAAATATCTTACATTTACTCTATCCGGAAGTTTTTTTTCTTTGCCTCTCCTCGGTGCTGAAGATTCGGAAGTCACAGATTTCATTTTAATCGCATCGGATGATTTCTTCCCTATTAATCTCGTTACTTTATTATTCAGCGCTGATACAACAGCTGATAATCGTGTCACTCATTCGGTTGATCTCAATCGCTCCGATTTCATTTCGATCCCATACTGATAGCCAAACAAACGTTCCGCTAATGTCCGGTTAAATCTTTCGACGACAGCTTGACTACGGTGGGCCTCTCTTTCACCACGCCTGATTTCGACATCGTGCTTTGTTAACAGTTTAGTTATTGATCCCATAAACTCGCGACCGGGATCTACTTGAAATAGCTTGGGCCATTTTAGTGGTCCGCGTTTATGTATGTGGCTCAGTGCATTAGCTACTTCTGTTGAATCTTTCGAGGTTAATGGCTCAGGCTCTTTGTATCGACTAGCCACATCCACTACGGTTAAAGCGTATTTATACGTTTTGCGTCTTACCTTATCGTGGGGAAGAAACAAGAGGTCAGCCTGATGAACTTCATTCGTTGTAAAAATATCAAACTTCTTCCTCCGTATATATATAACGCGGTGCCGGTAAATATATTTGCCACATCGCTTGTTTCTTTAACCAATCCTTGGCCACATCTTTAGATACCTTAGCCGCGGTGGCTAATTTTTTTATTGCTCCTACACCTTTCCAATATCCTCGTGGGCTATAGTAAATTTTATTCATTATCAATTAACATTGATGTTTCTTTTAATATGACTCATGACTATCCTTGAATCGCATAATCATTTTGACATACAAAATGCCACCTGTAGTGGTGGTATAGGTATATAAATCCGGTTCCAGTGGAAGTGGTCCAGAACCATCATTACCTATAAAAATTTATATCATAGACTCCAGGTGGTGGTGAGCTAGAGTCAATTTAGTTGAATCGCATAATCATTTTGGCATAAAAATTTCCCCTGTAGTGGTGGTATAGGTATATAAATCCGGCTCCAGTGGAAGTGGTCCAGAACCATCATTATCTATACTACTCAACAAACCGGGAAGACCTACTCCTACGTGAATGCCATACACGCTGCTTAATATATGAAGACTTACTCATACGGGTATGTTGTATGAACCGATGCCCATGAACGCATCACATGTGACGTCAAGATCCAATACTCGAGATGCAACATTTGTCTCGTGCAGGATTAGCGTGTAAAGATTGGAAATCACACGCAGTATATCGTGATAAGACTACAGACACTCTGTGGAAACACGTAATTGATTGTTAGTTTTGTCATCAAGTGGTACACATTGGAAACATCTCTTACATACTACTCTATATGTTTCTATCGTTCGCGTATCTTTTGGCAGTGAGTATATATTGTAAATAGGCTTGGGGAAACTGGCAGACCTAGCAAATTTACATATTATGCTACCATACGATAATTATGTCAATTTCACATTTAAAGCATTTTTATAGACCCTTGCTGAAGTAATGTCCATTTTCAATGTCTAAATGTCGTTCAAAGTGCAGTTTTCCGAGTACAGCGTTCGTCTTTGCACCAAATTTATTTCGCTTGATTTCATATAGACTCTTTGTAATCTTTTGGTTTGAAATCTATGTGATGTGATTTTGTAAACAATATATGGCGGAATGTTCACTTCGGCGTTCGAGTTTGCGTATTTTCCAAAACATTGTAAAAGATTCTAGGGTTGTCAGGGGCATTTCAGAATGACCATTTGTGATTTAATAAAAAAAACAGATACCCGTGATCACTTATATGCTATTATTGAAAATTCAATTTTCCGAGTAAATATCCGATAGTTTTAAAACATACACTAAATAACGTCGTGACTTGTGCTATAGCAATTTGTCAAAATGGCGCGATTTACGATGTACTTAATTTTCAAATGGCATTTTCAGTAACTTTGCTTTGCCTTAAATGATAGTGGATGATACACAGAACAGGAAATTTTCACTGAATTAAAAAATGTGAAGGTTGAAGAGAGGGGGACATACATGTATATGCGGCTGCACTCAGCAATGATATTCCAGTTAAAAGGCGGCGGTCTGTAAATAGTCGTACCTAGACCAGAAAATCCAGTGGTTGACATTATGACATGCATCAACCAAGTCAGCAGGCCTGATCTCCTGATCCCGTTAGTCGGCTCATAATGAATGCCAAGCATGGGTTGCTGAAGACAAATTCTAACCCGTATCTTCACGTAGCTCCTCAGTAGATACTCATAAATTCAACGGCAGGTGTAAAGTCATGATTCAGAAAGGTTGTTGTTCAACATGTACTTCATGTGAAAAAGTATGCCCTAAACTTAGCAGTGACATGGCATGGACCCCACCCGTGGTTCGCCAATGGGGACGTGTGGTTCGACTATATAAACGTCTTTGCAATCTAAACCAAGATCGTATCGCTCCTATTATATTTCTATGGAGTAATCTCTAGGCAACCAGATGAAAGAAAAATCTTAGGCCCGCACCCTTTGTAATAGATCTGGGTTCGGGACATTTTATTCCCCCAGACAATTGTTTTAGCTCAGGTTTTATTATTACAGAGGTAAAACGTTTGGTTATTAATTCACATAAAATTTAATGGAAAAATGCAATTTCAAACCCAGTTGGTCCATTGCGCAGGGGGGGGGGGGGGGGAATAAACTTAGAGTATACTGTTGTTTTAAGCAGGACTATACTGTTGATGAGTATGTCACCCGCCCTATGCCCCATGCCCACAGAAGCGCTGTGGCTGAATTCAGATGTGGCACAGCTCCTATCCATATTGAATTAGGACGGTGTAGTAACATGCCTTTAGAAGAAAGGAAATGTTTTCAGTGCCTTAACGTCGTTTAAATTGTCCTGTGTATAGTGTTGAGCGACGCAGTCTCTTTAACAAGTGACAGCCTGTGTGATGTACAGAAAATAGGACCCGTGAAGATCCGGGTTAGAATAGGTCTTCAGCAACCCATACTTGTCGTAAAAGGCGGCTATGCTTGTCGTAAGAGGCGACTAACGGGATCGGGTGGCCAGGCTCGCTGACTTGGTTGATGCATGTCATCGTATCCCAATTGCGTGGATTGATGCTCATGATGTCAATCACTGAATTGTCTGGTCAAGACTCGATTATTTACAGACCGCCGTCATATTTATAGGTGGAATATTGTTAAGTGCTGCGCTAAACAACAGACTAACAAAACTTATAAACGTATCAAGATGATTCAGTCCAAAGCCGTGCAACCCACCATTTAACAATCCTCACATGGGCAGCATTGCCAAATACATAATCATAGGAAAATCGCACACCAATAAGTGTTCCTTCCATTCATTATATATATGTATAAACTGACGTCCAAAAGAAACTTTACAAACTGAAAATATAAATTTCAGACAAAGTATACATTTTTTTTCGATGAAGTTTATCTAAAACACATAACCTAAATACAACAATAGTGTATGCAGAAAATGTTAATCGTCTGTTACATGTTTGCGAGATAACACGCGAAAAAGTGAAAAACACGTGCACCACGGACAACTGCAAATGCACGTGCGGGTAAGGGTATAAAACGATTGCAACGGCAAGTCAGACATCCACAGTGATAAAAAAAACACAAAAGAAATGCCACGACTCACAGTCGAACAACGTGAACGAGCCTTGGGTATGGTACAGATGGGAGCCACCAACGCCCGTGTTGCCGTTACCAACTTGATGCAACGTTACAGACAGACAGGACGGACCGCTGACAGGCCAAGAAGAGGCGGACCCAGTGTGACCACGCCCCATGATGACCGGTACTTGCGTACCTTGCACCTCCGAAATCGCTTCCTGACAGTGACGTCATCGGCGACAAATGCCATAGGTCACAGGGTTAGTCGACAGACAGTGGCCAGGAGACTCAGGGCTCATGGAATCAGGGCGTTTAGACCATACAGAGGACAGCTATTGACAGCGCAACATCGTCGTCTGCGATTGAGATGGGCCCGGACTATACGACGTTGGCAACGACGTGACTGGCAGAAGTTGTCTTCACTGACGAAAGTCGATTCTGTATGTTTAGGGCTGATGGAAGACAACGTGTTTACCGCCGAAGGGTTGAACGAACGGCGGCGTGTTGCGTGCAGGAGGTCGTACCATATGGTGGAGGGAGTGTCATGGTGTGGGGAGGGATCTGTGGGCAGGAGAGGACACCGCTGGTCATCGTTGACGGAAACTTGACAGCTCAGCGTTTCATGGATAACATTCTTCCTCCAGTTGTCCTACCATTTCTCCAACAGCAGCCACGTCGTGTCATTTATCAGCATGACAACGCTAGAGCCCATACCGCCAGAATTGTCACTCACAGCCAACAACGTCAACGTGCTGCCGTGGCCTGCACGCTCACCCGACATGTCCCCCATAGAACACCTCTGGGACTTGATGGATCGTCGTGTTCGACAACGACCACACTCTCCAGCCAACCGGCAAGAACTGATCTTGGCCCTCAAAGAAGAATGGCGTCAAATCCCACGTGACCTCATCAGACGACTGACTTTTTCTGTGCGTCGAAGAGTTTTTGCGTGTATTGAGGCATTTGGTGGTCACACACGGTACTAATGACTTGTTATTGGACGTGAGCAATTGTTTATGTACTCTGCCTATTGTCCATGATTCTGAAAGCTCGAGTTTTGTGCCACACCCAACTTTGGGGGGCTCTGACGTCATTCTCGGTCGCGGTATGATTGTCATTTTCAGTGTTGATTATGTTGATATATTGATCTTCTCAATACACTTTACTTCATGCATGTATGTTTTGTTGTTTATGAGCAAGAGTGATTTCAAACTCTGGTGAAGTTTCTTTTGGACGTCAGTTTATATTAGAATAAAATATTTTAAAATGTGAACAAATGATACGCTATTATATAAAATCACACAGCTCATTTCAATATGTCATCATAGGCCTTCAGCAACCCATGTTTGCCGTTAAAGGCGTCTATGCTTAGACAGACAGACAGACAGAATATTTTATTTTCGTCTCTCTCTGTGTACAGATAAAAACAACATATACAACAACATAACTGAGCCAACCTCTACGGCATTATGAGAGACGTAATAACATAATATTTAGTATGAAATATAATGCACTATGTAATCATCTATACTATCTATACAAACACGTACTTCTAAAATCTAAAACTGAAAACTTTCATAATATTTGGGCAAGACATGAGTATTTTAATTTTTTCTTCGTCAGGGGCTGTAATAAAATCAGGATAAAACTGACAACATGGTGCAAACATATCTATTGTTAAATGCTTGTGAAGTTGACACTGGGGTAACACATGCATCTCATCCTCCACAGAGTCCGGGCAGATTAAACAGGTTCTTTCTTCAACCGTTTGTTGCAGTGCGGTCCCGTTTCTTTATAATGAGGGAAGCTGCTCCACATCTGAACAGGGAGAGGGCCCCCCTGTGGCTCCTTGGTATGTCACATGTCAAGTATGAATCAGCTCCGAGGTCAGACTTGAAGATTCGATACTGTCGAAGTTTATTACCGCCCCTTGCCCCGTCTGCTCTCGGGACATTCAAGCTTCTGCTTCCAATCACCAATGAAATTGTTGATTATAGCGTTTTTAACAGTTGTAACAACATACTTAGCGTTGAGTCCGTTATTTATATCAAACCGTTCTAACGAGTTTAGCAATTTCAATTTTGAGTGAACTAGTTTGATCCAGTTTTTCTTATTATTTAGAGCCTGTTGTCTGGGCCACTGGACCAGGTTATATGTCAGCCTCTATTACATCTTGTATAGAAACGCATCACGCTTCCCCACAATATCATGTCCACCCCATATCCCCGTGTACTACTGCATTTGGAGCGTGTTTCTTCACACCCATCAAAAAGACTTCATGGCTCGATTTTGTACTGTGCTTACTAGTGCTACGTTGCTGGTCCCTCATGTCGCTGATCCATATTCGATAATTGACCACACGAGGGAGTCATACAGCTTTGTGTAGGTGAAGTGTGGACTTGAAGTAAGAGATAAGTACTCCCAGTGTTCTGCTGGCCGAGTTTGCCACCGCCTTCGCCATCCTGGTATAATCTAGATGTTTTGTTATAAGGAGTCAAAGATAACAATGACTGTCCATCACATCTCATTGAAAGTCATTTCCCCACATCTGAAAACACAGTCCGTTTTAGCAGTTGACATGTTTCTATAACACATTACCTTTGATTTATATTTGTTCAATGTCATTTAATTGGCCAAGTTCTCAATAAAAAAATTCAAGAATGATACTACACTGACTTAAAGAATTAAAATATTGCTCAAAGAACAGGGGATAACCATTACCAGTATTTTAACTGCATTGGGATTTATTATATCAACATTGGTTCTCACTTTTACTGGTGTTGCTACTGCTGATGGTAGTGCTACCCCAAACCCTAAACCAAGTGATAAGGAGTGTAAAAAAAGCACTTAAAGTCCTTAAGAAAAGCTCTCGTAAAGCTAGCAGGGAAAGCTACATCGCACTTACTGGTATATTAGGAAGTATTGTATCCTGGCTCTTGAATTTATCAGCTAAGACCGCCACTTGGCTTAGTCAAACTTATGGGCAGTGATTGTAGCAATTGCAGAGCTGTTGTATGTAGCAGCTAAAGATTATTTATCCAAATCATGAGCAAATCTGTTGCGACTCATCCTAATGTAAGTCCAGGATTTTTTATCAATATGTGGTTGATTTTGAGTTACAATATGTGGTGGTGGTTCAGATATTACTGCTGTGTTTGCTTGAATTACTGAGCACGATTTAATTACAGTAGGTGACTGTAGCCAAGTATTCCTCTTTTACCTGTGCTTGGTTGAGTTATTAAAGTGATGTTAGGATCTGAATTGATACCTAGTGTTTGTTTATAAGCAGCAATTACAAATTTCTTGTTACTAATTTGTTACAATCTTAAGTTTCATGTTACTTGGGGACATAATGCAGATATATTCCAAAACTATAGTCTACTTTAGAACCATCATGCTGTAGTACATGTTGATATCGCTTGATAGACAAAGATAGATCGACCGGTGACGAAATGGCATCCTCTAAGTTTCCAACAAACTGCTTTTTTGCATCAAATGCTGTATTTTCACCAATGATGTTTGTGCGCGTTTGAACCTGAGCTCCAACAATAGACCATACATAAATTGATTGCGTCATCAAGTCTTTCAACACCAAAATGAGTAAAACCTTCTGATTTGTATTAACTGCATTTTTCCGAGCATTTTTTAGCATCTTGTGCCTGCTCGACTGTTTGGACAGTGAAAGCAACACCGCCTTTGAAGTTCATACGATCATTTTTCCACACAATACTCGAGAGAGCAAAGTCCTGTTGAAGTGAGTTCCTTTTTAATTAATCATCGCTACTTTTTAACAGAGCTTGTGCCACTGCGCGGAATACCTAGGCCACGGTTAACTCCCTACTGACGCCAATCTGTATTTTTAGAAATAGCAAACTCATCGCAAATACACTTATATGCTAGCTGATTGTATGGATTATTTGATGCCTTCCATACTTAATCCTGTGGTAATGGTGCACTTATATCTGCAAGGATACGTCTGATCTGAAAGTATGCATGCAAGAAGAAAACAGACACAGCAAAAAAAGTGTAGGTTTCCGTCTTCCGGAAACCTTCCGGATACCTTCCCATTTTGGATCCGGCTCGGATACCTTCCGGAAACCTTCCAAAGAAAATGTCAAAATTTGGGGGGGTGCATTTTGTTCACTTAAGTGTGAAACACATAAAAAAATTAACTTGAAAATACCAAGCAATTTGAAGGTTGTTGAAGGCATCTGGAAGGTTTCCGGAAGGTATCCGGATGCAAATTTTCTTCATGACTTGCTTCTGGTATATAATGTTAGCATGTGCATTACAGGTACCTGTTGTAATATTCTGTGTTATTTTAGTTGTAAATATCCCCCTCAAACTGAGATATGTGGGCATGCATTGTTCACAAGTTGTTTCGCGACATGGGTCCAATGTGTGAAGCTTATTGCTGGTGTCCCCCACCATGATATTGTTGCAATATTGCTAAAAGTGGCAAAACAGCATTCTCACTCAGAAAAAAATGGAAAGTCATTGGCTATGTGCTTTGGCATTTGGCCCTGGTGAGATTAACAGATTAGTTTGGAACGGTATCAGTACTTGTTATATCGGGACAGTGTAGTTTCATGGGAATATAAAACAGAATACAATTGTCTAATTGTCTAAAGACTAATGGCATCCATAGAAAACACCTAAATAAAGTACAGAAAAAATATCAATGTCATTTGTCTACTAAGGTGGAACTACAACTTTTGTTAAGTGAGCTGTATTTATAGTAGGAAAACATTCAGGGCATTAGTACATTTTATATTTGTTCAGCACCTATGTTATGGCTGATCAGTATTATATATCTTTATGCTAATGAAGCAAAACAAATCATGTTTTTGGAAAAAATCTTATTTATTGATTATATGGCATTTCATTGGTACATATCACAAATTGAAATTTGATCAAGCAAGAAGAGGAACTAGCATAAAGTAACCAGTGGTGTTTGCAAGGCCTTACAGAACAGACGCTTCAATGCCATTTTCTAAATAAACAAATTAGTCAAATCTCAGAAGAATTTTATTGAAGAAGAATATCTAAAGTCAATTATGTTTCTGCAGTAAACCACAAATGTCATTCAGATTTGTATAGTCAGCATCGGTGTACACAACCTGGACATAGTCACAGTGCTTTGGCATAAATTCATTCAGACTTCATTAGTGTCATAATAAAACCACCTACAGTCACACTGATGTGGCATTATTCATTCAGAATCATCACTTTCTGAGGTGAATCTGTTGGTTGTTATCAGGAGTACTGTTCATCTTCCGGCGAGTCCCTTGTCTGAATTGTGTGAGCAAGATCTTCTTAAATGTAGCTGGTGTCAGATTGTGAAATCCAGGTATCTGAAACATTTCATAACATCTTTAGAAACTTGTTAGTCAAAAGTTATGAAACACACACATATTTACAAATGTTTAAAGTTGTTTTCTCGAACAGCAAGGTATTGACAATTTATCTTACAACTGATATTTAACCAATCTTTGAACATGTAAATAAGCCATTGCAAACAGAAAAGTGTTCAGAAAATACAAAAATGTATCCGGTCTTCTAAAACAATACAAGGTTCACCTGAATTTTGCTTGAATGTTTGCATTACATCAAAATGTAAGGAAGGTTAAACAAGACTATGCAAAACTAAGTTACATATGTTCTTATACATAAATACATAAATGCAACTATTCACAATTATCAAAACACATGTCATGTAAGTGATCTCAAAATACAACATAATGAGCGAGTGAGTTGGTATAGTTTCATGCAGCTTGTTAGCAATATTCCAGCTATGGGCTTCACACATTGTACCCATGTGGTGAATTGAACCCGGGTTTCAGAGACTGTTTCACCCACTAGGCTACCCTTGCACACCAAATACAAAGAAAGTATATTAGGAATTCAGACAATAGATATTCTCACCAAATTCATTAATTCATTAATGGAAGCTATTATCATGGAACTGTTCTAGGTGAACAATACCTTCCAAATGACGTGCTGGTTTTCTTGGGGAATTAGTCAGCAAAGAGCCAGAGTCACAGGAGACTAATCACAATTTTATTTACAAGAACAATTAACAATTTACAATATACTTAGATAATAACAGAGGGTGCCACAGAGAGTCGGTACACACTCTGGGCTGTGGGAGAGAGGTCTGCTTGGTAAGAGAGTCAAACCCCTTCTCTGCTAGAACTTGGCTACAGTATGTATTTAATGAAAGTTTGAACAATAGAAAGGAATGTGATTGGTTGATACACGATTGGTTGTGTCCTATGCTAAATGGATGGCTGGACAGAGGGAAATACTAAATCCTGTTAATCCTGTTGGACTGGCACTAATCTTGTTGACATATTTACTGGATGCTTGAAAGAGATTAGGGTGTCACTATAGATGAGCTTGTGTGGGGCTAATCCTTAATGCCCTATAGACGAGCTTGTATGGGGGCTAATCCTTAATGCACTATAGACGAGCTTGTATGGGGCTAATCCTTAATGAGTCTTAATTGAAGTAATGTTATTCTAATATACCCCGGTAGGTGATGACAGATATACTTAAATAAATATCCTTTGTCTGGGAGATTACATACACAAAAATTGGCCAAATTGGTGTCACATTTACACGGACGGATCCTCAGATCCGACCTCCAAACACACAGGTTTCGGAGTCCATACCACACAACCAACTAAAACCACACAATCCCTCCGACTCCCAAATAACCAATCAATATTCACGGCCGAACTAATGGGCATGGCCTCAGCCCTCCACAATCAAGAATCCAAAAACAACCAAAAAATCCTAATACTTACTGACTCCCTAAGTGGACTACAAGCCCTCCAAAACAAAAATACCAAAAACCGACCTAAATTAATAAATCAAATACTTAAAAGCTCCAACGACCTAACAAAAGCAGGCAAACAAATAACCTTCTTGTGGATACCCGCCCACGTAGGAATATACGGTAATGAAAACGCCGATAAAGCAGCTAAACTATCCCTTAGAATCCCAGAAATAAGCTTAAACTTACCCATCTCAAAATCAGAAATTAAAAGTGTAAACAAACAAAAAATCACAAAAAAATGGCATAACCTATATCTAAACTCAAATAGCAAAATCAAAAGAGTGCTCAGCAAACCACTAACCAAACCAAAAATTCTCCATCCATCAAAAAAAATCGACAGAGTAATCACTAAACTCCAAACAGGACACACCAACCTAAATAACCACCTAAAAAAATTTAAAAAACACACTACAGGTAACTGCCCACACTGCAAACAACCAGAAACCCCAGAACACGCACTCATCCACTGCACACACTACCTAACACATCGAACCGCATTACAAACCACCCTCAATCTAAACAAGGCTCTCACTCTAGAAGCAATACTAAACCCACAAAATAAACTAGAAAACTTCAAGGCCTTAGGCGTATTCTTAATAAAAACGGAACTAATAAAACGCATCTAAAACCATAATAACCTACCAAATCAAAATCACATAAACAAACAATCATCCACCATACCCAGCTCCCTTAGTTCTCCTCCCCAACCCCATCAGCATCTATTCCAAATCTCAAAATTCCCAAATTCTATATAAGCAACCCCTAAAGCCCCCTCTTGGGTTGCACAGACCACCCTCGCCCCTTTCGGAAACACATTAAATGGCCTGGCCGGGCCCGTGTGCGAAATACGCATCAGTCGGAAAGCGCACGTTAAATCTCCAAAGTAAGTAAGTAAGTAAGTAAGTCTGGGAGATGGGATCTTGATACCTTCGGCTAGCAACCATCTAAAAAGCTATAACTGAAACTACTGATATTTTATATATGCATTTTACCTGATGATAATTATTACTTGCTAAACTATAATTATATGAAATGGTGTATAAATATTACACCATGATAACTCATAAAAGCACTTGATGTAGATCTAATTATTATAAGATAACTTAGTATAAATGTTAACCATGATAACTTCCCCTCCGTCTGAAAAAGTTTGGACCCCAAACGTGTAAAAATAAAAATAATGAAGGCTTAGATGGACAATGTATAGTAGTGAATAATAATTATTATAGAGTCTCTTTGATATAAGGAAAACATAATATAAAAATGCTGTCATCAGGGAATCTGGATGTGGAGCTGGCTTGTCTTGGCACTCTGTACTGGTGGTTTTATGGGTGATGTAGGAGGCCTTGAGTTCCACATCCTGGATTGGGGTTGTAAGATAGTAAGCTGTGTCCATGGAGGTTTTACATGGAAACAAAGAAAAGAGAGTTAGCATGTTCAAATAATATGTCATATATAAATACTTCCTCAGTTTGTCTGTAATAACTAGAAAATAAAACAAATATGATAATTATGATGTAAAAGATCAGTACATAATTATTACTAAACGGTGTCATGGCCAGGAAGAATGTATTGGCGGCAAATTACAAAAGTATATCATGAGAAAAATAGTAATATCCTTCTATTTTTGGATACAATCATTAGACGAATTATATATACATATATGTGCATGTGCATATAACAAGTGCATCGATTTATTACACTAATACGGTATACAAAAGGTGTTAGAAAGGTGTATATCCTTTTTAGAATTCTTTGTTAGTTTTCGTAACTATTTGGTTTGTTTCGCTTTGATTTTCGTTCGGTTCAATGTGATAGGGTTTGGTTTATTTTGCTTCGGTACGGTTTGCTTCGCTACGGTATGGTTTGGGTTCGATTCGCAGTATGGTTTGCTTCGCTTCGGTACGGTTTGGGTTCGATTCGCAGTATGGTTTGCTTCGCTTCGGTGCGGTTTGGGTTTTGATTCGCAGTACGGTTTGCTTCGCTTCGGTGCGGTTTGGGTTTCGATTCGCAGTACGGTTTGCTTCGCTTCGGTGCGGTTGGGGTTTCGATTCGCAGTATGGTTTGCTTCGCTTCGGTGCGGTTTGGGTTTCGATTCGCAGTATGGTTTGCTTCGCTTCGGTGCGGTTTGGGTTTCGATTTGCAGTATGGTTTGGTTTGTGTCATTTCACTTCGCTTTTGAGATTGGTTGATCAGGTCAATGCTCAAAATTTGTTGTGATACAAATAACTCAAATGATCAGGCTGATGCCATTTGTTCTCAACTGGCGACCCATAGTGAAAGGACTGGACACAAGAAAACATTTTCTTTGTATTTTGATCAAGAATATGTTCAATTGGCAGATATCGGCATATATAGGGAGTAGATCACCGTATGGTTGAGTGGTACCACATTCTGTGTAATTCAGATATGATTCACGGTAGAAAAAGGTGTTGATATTTCCAAAGTCTTTATGTGGAAAAATACCCCTTTTGGATTTATAAATTGGTGCTTCCTCTGGATCATATGGAGGATTATCTTCTAGACAGGACCACTTACGGAGATCCTTCCAGCTATCATCAAGGTAGCGCTGTATGAGGTGGGGAGGAACACTTTCAAAATAGCATGTGAATTGATCAGGATTTTCTTTATATGAGACCTTGACATAGCAGTCTCCTTGAATAATTTCAATGCCCAGAACTCTTTCTATTTTATGATCGACTTTTCGTAGGTGTTTTGGAAAAAACGGATATGGTTTGACATCTAATTCTATGCATGGTTTGGTGGACATGGTTTGGTGGACATTCCCTGACATTGAATTACCTGACAGAACATTGACTGATTTATTGTCTTGTGCTGAATCCTTTTTGTCGAAAAACTTATGATTCTTCAGTGGACGTTTTCGTCGTTTTCCTGACATACTTCTTTTGAGGTGAAATTCTCTCCGAATGGAGTCTGGAATGCTGCTGCCATACTCCCATGTGTTTCCTCTTTCTGGATCCTTCCATTTTACTCTGTAGTACATTTTGCCATTTGCTCTCTTGGAACTAACAATTGAGTGGATGTCCTCTGGATTGAAGACTTGAGGGATATCCTTGGTTTGATTACCTGATGTTGGACTTGGAGGTTGTACCTGGCTGTCGTCGGGTTGTTTTCTGGATTCGGGCTGGTGATGCTTACTATTCACTCCTCTTTTCCCTTTGTTTACCTTTTCATTTACCTTGGTTGGAGCACTAGGACCTGGTGTGGCATGATTTTCCTTCATTGTTGCCGTGGGACTGGTAGGTTTTTCTGTTGTACTTGGAACAGGGTTTTTCTTCTTTGTTGGGGTCTTTTGCTTCGGACTCTTGTTGCTGGAAGTACCTGCCTTTGTTTTGGAATTGACCTTCTTACCTTTCTGTTGTGGAGGTGATTGATCAGTAGCCTGGTTAGTTGAACTTGTTGATGGGGAATTGTTGCTGTCAGGCTGTGAATCACTGACTGGTTCCTCATTGTCATCCATGACTCCTGAATCTATGTTACTGGTGTCATTGAGGTATGGTTCTGGAGGATACTGTGGACGATCAGCAGGATCAAAATATGGCTTCAGACGGTTGGCATGGACCAGTGGTTTGTGTATTTTGTCGTCAGAACTTCGGCGTAGTTTGTAGGTATAATTTGGACCTGTATGGACGATATAATAGCTACCATACCACTTTTTGGTTAATTTGTTGGAAAGGCCTTTTTCAACTTTTTGACAGTAAAGCCAAACTCTTTGACCTGGGGCGAATTCTGGTTCTTTAGCCTTTCTATTATATTGTTCTGAATACACCTCCTTAGCCCGAGCAGTGTTTTCAGCTGCGATTGTTCTAGTGATTTCAAGCTCCTCAAGCAAATTGGAAAGATAACTTTTGTTATTGTGGCCTAAATTTTCTTTTGGAATTAATGCTACATCTTGTGGAGCTCTCATTTCTCGGCCGAAAAGCATAACATATGGGGATTTTTGAGTTGATGAATTTGGAGCCATCCGATAGGCCATCAAGATGCCAGGAATGAAACGGGGCCAATCATTTTGAGACTTGTTACAATAGGCTCTTAGTGACTGATTGATATAGGAATTGAGCCTTTCTACACAGCTGTTTGTTTGAGGATGGTATGGGCTGGTATGGGTAAATTTAATTGCCAAAAGTTCACAAATTGCTTTGATAAGTTTGGACATGAAGTTCTGACCTCTGTCTGAAATTAAGGTCCGTGGTGCGCAATACCGACAAAATATTTCTCTGACGAGAACATCTGCTACTTCTTTGGCTTCTTGGGTCCGAAGTGGAAAGGCTTCACACCATCTAGATGATGCATCTGTGATGACCAAAATGTACTTGTACTTATCTGGTGTTGTTGGCAGGGGACCGAGAATGTCAACGTGCCATCGGGTGAAGACCTCTTCTACAGGTAGTGGACGAAGTGGTGCCTTCTTACCATGGTAGTGCCTCTTGGTCTGTTGACATACCTCACATGTCTGGACATAAGTAGCAATCTCGCTGTACATTTTGGGCCAGTAGTACTTAGGTCTCATGGTGTTGTGCATCCTTTCTTTCCCATGGTGGCAACCGCCAAACTCTGAGTCATGATAGGATTGCAGGACTTGATTTCTGAGGGTTCTTGGGACTGCCAGCTGTTTAATGAACTTGTCTGCATGGCCTTTCTGTCTTTGTGGAACGAATCTGTATAGGATGCCTTCATCAATTTCAAAAGTATTGGCTTCGATAAGAATCTTTTGACGATCCTTTTTATTTTGTGGAAGGACATCATCCTCTTTGTAGTCAAAGATTTGGATGAAATCTGGACAAATCCTTTGTAGGTGACGTAAATTTGGATGTTCTTTTATACTTACTTCAACCAATGCGTCTTGGGTAACATCAGCATTTGTAGCATGTAATGCTGCGACAACATTAACTGGTACTGACTGATAATCCTCTTCATATTCAAAGGTGACTGACCAATGTGTTGTCTGTGTGTCTGATTCTAAGTGATTGACAATAGGTGTGCAAATATCCTCAGTCTGAGTTGTCTGTGTGACTTGTGTGGATGAATGGGTGTTTGGCAAGATTGTGGTACTGCTAGTTGATTTGCTTTGCTGAGTTGAAGTTACTGAGAAGACTGTTTTCTCAGCATCTTCTTCTGTCTGATCATTACAGTTAATATTTTCCTCATATTCCCTACGTGAGAGAGCATCGGCATTCCCATTGGCTTTGCCGCTGCGGTGAACAATGTCAAAAGTGTAGGTAGAAAGTTCCAAGGACCATCGCCCTAACCTACCTGTGGCATCCTTGATGGATTTCAGCCATTTCAATGCTATATGATCAGTGTAGACTGTGAATTTGGAATTTGCAAGGTATGGACGAAAGGATCTAATGGCTTCAACTAGAGCTAAGCCTTCCTTTTCTGTAATGCTCCAGTTCTTTTCGCTGCCATGTAGAGCTCTACCACCAAAAGCTATTGGATGTTCATTATTTTTCTCATCTTTTTGACTCAAAACAAAACCTATGCTCATATCACTGGCATCAGTTGCGAGAAGAAATTCTTTGTCAAAATTTGGATAAGCCAGAACAGGTGTATTACTCATAGCATGTTTGAGGGTGTTGAATGCCTGATCACACTCAAGTGACCATTGGAACTTTGGTTTCTTTCCTACTTCTGCCTCTGAATGCTTCTTTAGCAAGGCATTCAGTGGAAGCGCTATGTGAGCGTAATTTTTCACATACTTCCTGTAGAAGTTTGTGAGACCTAAGAAGGAGCGGATCTGCTTTTGTGATTTGGGCACTGGAAAGGTTCTAATTGCTTCAATCTTTTTGTCATCAACTTGAACACCTCCACATGATAAAACATGACCCAGAAAAGAAACTTTGTCCGTTGCAAAATTGCATTTGGATGGCTTTAGTGTCAATTTTGCCTGTTTCAGATAGTAAAATACTTGCTCCAAATGTTGGAGATGCTCTTCAAAGTTTTTGCTGTAAATTATCAAATCATCAATGTAAATCAGCGCAACCTTAAAAAGCAATTTTCTTAGCACTTTGCTCATGAGCTGTTGAAAACAAAGTGGAGAATTTGTCAAACCTTGGGGTAAACGTTTGAACTGATAAAGGCCTTGATGGGTGACGAAAGCAGTTTTATGCTTTGAATCTTCATGTAATGGCACTTGGAAGAAGCCATTAGCAAGGTCTAAAGTAGAGAAGATCTTAGCTTGTGCATTGGCGATGTTATCAACAACATCATCAAAAACAGGAAGAGGCCATGACATTGGTAAAGTGACAGAATTCAACTTTCTGTAGTCACAAACAAATCTATATGAGCCATCGCGTTTCTTGACTAGGATAATGGGATTAAATCATACTTCAGAAAATCATCTATAAGTTCTTCAGTGACTTTTTGGAGATGAGGAGATTGGCGATATGGTCTACTCTTAACGGGTGGGTGGTCGCCAGTGTCAATGATATGTTGGTGCATGTCAGTCTTTCCTAAATCTGCAAGACTTGTTGAAAACATGTCTCTATTTTGTCCCAAGAATCTAAGTAGTCTGTGTCGTTGGTCTGGAGTCAGTTGTGTATTGGTCAAATCAAATCCTAATTCTTGTGCAATTTTAACATAATCCCTGGTGTCATTGTCTCTCTTCTCATTGTCAGTGTTAACGGTACTGATGAATGGTTGGTCACAGTCGATTGCATAAACAGAGTCTTGGTCAATGTAACTAAATTTGCCTACAACTGTTCCCTTGTCAAGAACTTTTTCTTCTTGGGAGGGATTCATAAGCCTAAATGTAGCAGTTTTGCTTTTCACTTTGGAAAGAGTTCTACCACCTGCTACTTCAGTATGAGCAGTGAGGGAAGCAATGGGTTCAATGAGGATGAGGGAATCCTCTTTGGTCTCTGATAGTCTGACCTTGAAATGAATTTCACTCTGAGGGGGGATGTAAATTTGATCTATTGTTTTTGCTAATCCACTAATCTCTTGTACTGAATTGGCTAGGAAATTGATATATTGCCTGTCTGAGGTGCTGTTGTTAAGTATCAAGGAATGACAGCTATAATCTAAGACTGCATCATTGTCATCAAAGAAGTTCTCACCTAGTATCACTGCTTCTGGTAGTGTAGGCAGAACATAGAATCTTTGAGAAAATTCCTGATCCTCAATGACAAAGTCTAACACAACTGAACCTAACACTTTATGCAATTCGCCGCCAACACCTTTAACCTGTGGAAAGGGTGAGTTTCCAAGAGTAAGGTTTTCAAAAGCTGTGCTCAGAAAAGCAGACGAAATACAAGAAATGGATGCCCCTGTATCTACTAAACAATTTGTTGTTTTTGTGCCAAATTTTGCCTGAATTACACTTTTGGCAAGGGGCGTAACTAAAGACACTGTTGGAATTTCACTTTCAAAGTTACTTTCCATACCAGACTCCATATTTGCCATGACACCTATTAGTATGTACCGTACTAAATTAAAGAAAGACAAGTAATCAACAATGTAGTACTTACAATATTTGAAGACTTTTTCTTTCGTTGTTGGTGTCTTTGCAGGAGTTGGTTGTCTTTAATCCAGTGTTGAGGTCAGAGGTAGATGCAGCTTGCTTGTTATTCCATCAGATGAGCACGGTTGGACATGTCCTCCAATGGGTTCTTGTAGCTGGTTGTAGTTAGTTCCTGGACTCCGTGGTTCCGAAAACGATGATTCTCCGCCAAATTATCATGGAACTGTTCTAGGTGAACAATACCTTCCAAATGACGTGCTGGTTTTCTTGGGGAATTAGTCAGCAAAGAGCCAGAGTCACAGGAGACTAATCACAATTTTATTTACAAGAACAATTAACAATTTACAATATACTTAGATAATAACAGAGGGTGCCACAGAGAGTCGGTACACACTCTGGGCTGTGGGAGAGAGGTCTGCTTGGTAAGAGAGTCAAACCCCTTCTCTGCTAGAACTTGGCTACAGTATGTATTTAATGAAAGTTTGAACAATAGAAAGGAATGTGATTGGTTGATACACGATTGGTTGTGTCCTATGCTAAATGGATGGCTGGACAGAGGGGAATACTAAATCCTGTTAATCCTGTTGGACTGGCACTAATCTTGTTGACATATTTACTGGATGCTTGAAAGAGATTAGGGTGTCACTATAGATGAGCTTGTGTGGGGCTAATCCTTAATGCCCTATAGACGAGCTTGTATGGGGGCTAATCCTTAATGCACTATAGACGAGCTTGTATGGGGCTAATCCTTAATGAGTCTTAATTGAAGTAATGTTATTCTAATATACCCCGGTAGGTGATGACAGATATACTTAAATAAATATCCTTTGTCTGGGAGATGGGATCTTGATACCTTCGGCTAGCAACCATCTAAAAAGCTATAACTGAAACTACTGATATTTTATATATGCATTTTACCTGATGATAATTATTACTTGCTAAACTATAATTATATGAAATGGTGTATAAATATTACACCATGATAACTCATAAAAGCACTTGATGTAGATCTAATTATTATAAGATAACTTAGTATAAATGTTAACCATGATACTATATTGAAATTCAAATTTTGACAAATTAGGATGAGACTGTAGAAGCAGAAGTTATTATGGATATTAAATATCTACCGATAATTGGTAGTCCATCATAGACAGTGATAAGAAATTCAACTGAAAAGTACAACCTGAACCATCAACTAAAAACTATGTATATTACATTCTCATTCATTTTTGACACAACCCTCCCTGAAAGAAAATGCAAAGCACTTTATATTTTATTGTCCATTTTGTCAAAAGCCTCCCCTAGAGACTCTCACATTTTGGGGTGACCCTCCTTGTTTGTTCTGATCTGAATTCAAATATTCATGACTCACTATCATATTTTATCATTTATCCTATCTTTTTTGAAAATTAACTAAATGAAGATTAACAATAACATGCAAATCTGCCAAAATATTGGCCTGGCAAAGTTTAAAATAATCATAATTACTGTTATAAAGTTTTGGATCCATCGTCTGTTTCTAAATACAGTGAAACCCAACTTTGACTTGTGTGGCATTGTTGAATCATCTACCTAATGTTCTTTATGCATTGATATGCATCTGCACAGAGTGGTCAAAGTCTGTGTCTGACACATAGTGTGCTACAAGGGTGACATCAGTTTGTGTCTAGCCAAACTGTCTGATAATCTCAAGGGCTGCCTTGGTAGCATCAAGGGATGTAGCTAATCCTAAATAAACATAAAACAAGTGACATCATCTCTTCTACAGAACACATGATCAAAGCCTGCCCCACCTTTGATGTTTATTACCTTGCTACTCTAAAAACAGCTAATTAGCAAAATGAACTCAATGTCAACTCATTGTGGACTAGGGATTAACAGGGCAATTAGTGTCGGGTGGGTATTAGTACTTGCAATTGTCTGTTAATTACTTAATTGAGTAGTGACGGCTTAGTCAGTTGTGCCTTTACAACCACGCTGACTGCTATTCAACTTATCGAGTCAGTTTACTATGTAACATGCTTCTTGGGACCAAGGAAATGACGAGTACACATCCTCAGAGGAAATAAACGATCTTACCTTGTCAGCCCCAAAAACCAAAAGCTATAGAAAAAAACTCACCCAAAACGTAGCAAGCAAAAATCTAAACAACTTAGTCCTCCTACTAGCTTACGTGTTAAAGCAGTCTAATCCAGAAGCCAGCTCCAAAGCCTTCTTTGGTGTAGCACATAAACTAAAACTCGTCACCACCTCTTTCGACCGTTTCAGCAGCAACCTTAATAACCTACTAAAGTAAATACCTAAACCAAGCCTAAACCAAACATAAATCCACCCAGTTTCCCAATGGAAGGCCTAAACATTTTTCATTGGAATGCCAATGGCCTCGCCGGCCATGGTTCTGAACTCAAAGCTAAATTCAAAATAGATAAAGGTCCCCATGTAGCTTGTATTCAAGAAACCAAATTCTCACATAAAACTAAATTCAACCTACCAAATTATAACGCAGTGAGAACCGACAGGTCCAAAACCATGCCAGGCAGAACAGGAGGAGGTCTAATCATCTACGTTAGAGAGGATATTAACTACGAGGAAGTTAAAGTAAACACTCCTAATCTAGAAGCCAATGGAATCCAAGTCACCATCAATAACCAAAAAATAAAAATTATTAACATCTATCACTCAACACTAAAACCAATTAAAGATACAGACCTAGATATCCTTTACCAATTAGGAAATAAATCAACCATCTTCCTAGGAGACTTCAATGCCCATCATCCTACCTGGGGCATTGCAGATAAACTAGACAACCATGGACAACTAATATCAGAGTGGATCGAAAAAAATGACCTAATACTATTAAACAATAACCAACCAACTAGATATGACAAAACCCACCACACCATGTCGGCTATCGACTTAACAATATGTACGCCAGACTTAGCACAAAGTCTGATGTGGGACGTCCACCCAGTACCTCTAGGCAGCGACCACTTTCCCATAAATATAACCCTAGGAAATATAAAAATACCAAATCAAACCCCTAAACAGGAACCTAAATTTCAGTACAAAAACGCCAACTGGGACCAATTCCAAGAATTATGCAACGAAGCGAATCTAAACGATTTAGAAACAACAGACCCCGAAACATTCTGTCAAAACCTAACTAACTTCATAATCAACGCAGCCAAATCCGCAATCCCCTTCAAATCATCCAACCCAGGAAAACCCACTGTCCCTTGGTGGAATGAGGAAATAGAGCTAACTAGACTAAAACGCAAATCAGCTTTCAACAGAGCTAAACGAGACCCCTCTCATCTCAAAACAGCTCATGAACTTAACCACCAAGTGCAATACCTAGTTAAAACTGCTAAAACCAAAAACTGGAAAAAATTCTGTGAGGAGCTAAACCACCACACCGACGCTAGGAAGGTGTGGCGCAAAATTCACGCCATCCGAGGCATCAAACGGCACAAAAAAAGCCCCAATATAAACAACTCAACTAACCCCACCCAAAAGGCCAACAACCTAGCCAAACACTTCTCTAAAGTTAGCAGCAACAGTAACTTCAGTAAGAAATTCCAAGATAAACTAAATAAAGAAACCAAATTCTCCAAAGAAAACAGACAAGACAACCTAGAAATAAATCAACCTTACACCATAGAAGAACTAAATCACGTACTAAACAACAGAAAAAAAGGAACAGCCCCTGGCCTAGACCTCACCTCTTACCAAATAATCAAACACTTACCTACCAAACTACTCCAAACTTTACTTAAACTATACAACCTAGTCTACCTAAACGGACAGGTCCCTTCCTCATGGAAGGAAGCTCTAGTAATCCCAATACCTAAACCAAATAAACCAGCAGATCAGGCAAACTCCTATAGGCCCATTTCCCTAACCTCAAATCTCTGCAAAATAATGGAACTTATGACTAAAAATAGGCTACAGCACTACCTAGACCAAAACAACATCATAAATCCCGACCAGAGCGGCTTCACTCCTGGCCGATCAACTCTCGATAACCTTGCCCGACTAGAACAGGATATAAAAACAGGACAGCTAAACAAGCAATACACCATAGGCATATTCCTCGACTTCTCTAAAGCTTTCGATATGGTATGGCACCACGGGCTAATACAAAAACTAAAAAAAATAGAACTAAAAGGTCAAATAATAAACTTCATCCAAGATTTCCTAAACAATCGCAAAATTACCGTGGGTATAGACCATACACTATCGGACCAGTGTCCCCTAGAAAATGGCACTCCCCAGGGCAGCATCCTCAGCCCAACCCTCTTCAATATAATGATAAATGATCTATTCGAGGGCTTATCCCCTAAACTAAACACTTCAAAATTCGCGGATGACGGAGCCCTATGGATCCGCACTAAAAGCATTAAAATGGCAGAAAACTTAATCCAAAAATCTCTAAATAAAATACAACAATGGGCAGACAAATGGGGCTTCTCACTTAACTCAGATAAAACAACAGGAGTAGTATTCAAACATAAAAACATGAAACCTGCCTACCCAATCCTCCAGCTAAACAACCAAACAATCAAATTCCAAAAACAAACAAAATTCTTAGGACTTATTTTCGATCAACACCTCACCTGGGAGGCTCACGTCCAAAACCTAAAAACTAGATGCAGCAAAGACCTTAACACATTAAGATGTCTCACCGGCTCTAACTGGGGAGCCTCCAAAGATACCCTCCTCTCACTATATACAACACTAATTAGATCAAAACTAGACTACGGCTGTGCCATATACAATACCCTAAACAACTCTCTTTCTAAAAAACTTGACTCAATACAATATCAGGCTCTCAAACTAATTACACGCACCCAACATGGCACCTCCTACACCTCACTTCAGGCCCTTACAGGAGAAATGCCACTAAATCTACGCAGGGAACATCTAAGCCTTAATTTCTGGGCCGCGTCCCAAACAAACCCTCTCATCCAAAACCTAATTAACCAAAACATTAGCCCAAGAAACCAAGCTCTAGCTCGCAAACACCCCTTACTCACCCCAATATCCCAAAGAATAACTAACTACCTCAATGAACACCAAACTCAAAATCTTAAACAAAACTGCAAAAAATCAAATATCTTCACCCCTAAACTGAAAATACCCCAAATAGACACAACGCTAGCTAACCAAATAAATAAACAAACCGACCCAAACATAGCTAAAACCACCACACTTGCATACATACACGAAAATTGGCCAAATTGGTGTCACATATACACTGACGGATCTTCAGACCCGATCTCCAACCACACAGGCTTCGGAGTCCATACCACACAACCAGTTATATCCACACAATCTTACCGACTCCCTAACAACCAATCTATATTCACGGCCGAACTTATGGGCATGGCCTCAGCCCTGCATAACCAACAATCTAAAAACAACAAAAAAATCCTAATTCTCACTGACTCCCTTAGTGGACTACAAGCCCTCCAAAACAAAAATACCAAAAACCGACCTAAATTAATAAACCAAATACTTAAAAGCTCCAACGACCTAACAAAAGCAGGCAAACAAATAACCTTCTTGTGGATCCCCGCCCACGTAGGAATTTACGGCAACGAAAGCGCCGATAAAGCAGCTAAATTATCTCTCAAAATACCAGAAATAAGCCTAAACCTACCCATCTCAAAATCAGAAATTAAAAGTGTAAACAAACAAAAAATAACCAAAAAATGGCTAGCCAAACCTAAAATCCTACACCCCTCTAAAAAAATTGATAGATTAATTACAAAACTCCAAACAGGACACACTAACCTAAATAACCACCTAAAACAACTTAAAAGACACACCACAGGCAACTGCCCCCACTGCAAACAACCCGAAACCACAGAACACGCACTCATTCACTGCACCCACTATCAAACACACAGAACCACACTACAAATCACCCTCAATCTAAATAAGGTTCCTACTCTAGATGAAATACTAAACCCTCAAAATAAACTAGAAAACTTCAAGGCCCTAGGCGTATTCCTAATCAAAACAGACCTAATTAAGCGCATCTAAAAATTAATTAATCTACCAATCCAAAATCCAATAAACATACAAACACCCACCTCACCCGGCTCCCTTAGTTCCCTCCTCCACCCACCTCGGCATTTATTCCAAATTTAAAAATTTCAAAAAATCAATATAAGCAACCCCTAAAAGCCCCCTCTTGGGTTGCACACACCACTTTCACCCTTCTCGGAATACACTAAATGGTCCGGCCAGGCCCGTGTGCGAAATACGCTGTAGTCGGAAAGCGCACGTTAAATCTTCTATATCAGTCAGTCAGACCAAGGAAATGTATCTTGCTGGATAACAGTTTTTTCTAATTTATCAGAGATCATAATAATAATGACGTTTTTTATGTGCATTTCTTTGTTGTGTTCACTAGGATGATTAGTAGTGATGGTTTTTGAATTATTAGACACTATTTATTCCAAAAGAGGAATAGGGTTGGTGAAGAGGCAAAGCTTATTTGAACAACATATATATTGAATAAACAGAAACTGTACAAAAAACAGATTAACTGTATCTACAGTTGAAACTATCATGATGCAAATTTTCACTGAATCAAAGTCATATCTTTTCAAGACTCAGATCAGACCTTGTAGTGATTGAAGGTCACATTAGACTTGCTAATTTCAAATCACTCATCCCGCACTTATGATTTGGTTTGTTGTTTTATGCCGCACTCAAGCAATATTCCGGCTATATGTAAATAATCGAGTCTGGACCAGACAGTCCAGTGATTGACATCATGAGCATCAACCCACACAATTGGGATCAATGACATGCATCAACCAAGTCACCGAGCCTGATCGCCACCTGATGGCGTTAGTCAACTCTTTAGACAAGCATTGTCGCCCGTTACGGAAAATATTGGGTTACTTTATATTTGTGTGCCCCAATTACGCCATTATTAGATGTATTAAATGTATTATACACATGAATATGATTTAAAAAATGGCAAATATGGTTGACAATATGAGCATTGATCTTAGCATTTGGAGCAGAATTGTGAATATTCACCTAATGAAGGAGTAAGTACATACTCCGAAATGTTGTGATCATCATAATAAAGAAGTTGACATCAATACATTCTCCACCTTTAAGTCCTTATGTGTATAACTTGTAAATAACTTTCATAGACTTCAGGAGTTTATCTGTGATATATGTGTGCACTTAAATAAATCACTGCATCCTTACCTGAGGCAGGAATAGATAATAGGCAGGAACAGAAAAAAATAGTCAAAGTTATAGCCAAATACAGGTATTTGAAGATTTTCAGTTGTGGCGACACTTTCAGTGAAACCCATACAGTAATTGATTTGTAGTAGTTAACGGTTCTGGTATTTTCTGTCTGTAACTGTAAAGAAGTTCCGAAATTGTAGCGAGCAACTGCCCAGACATAAGGAGGAACAAGATGACATAGATATTAACCCATTTGTAAACTGTACAGCCTGAAGTATGTTTGTTGCCACATATCAATAAAATAGTTCCATATTGGCTGATTTATTTGTTGTAATGTAAGGGCAGAAATAGCATCAGTTATTACTGAAAATATCCCTTGTAAAACCTTTCAACATGTTCAAATGACACATCAAAAGGCCATTGTGAAAAATTGTAATCTGACAGCACTTACTTACTTACTTAGTTACTTTGGAGATTTAACGTGCGCTTTCCGACTGATGCGTATTTCGCACACGGGCCCGGCCAGGCCATTTAATGTGTTTCCGATTGGGGCGAAGGTGGCCTGTGCAACCCTAAGAGGGGACTTTAGGGGTTGCTTATATAGAATTTGGGAATTTTGAGATTAGTTCTGTTTTGATTAAGAATACGCCTAAGGCCTTGAAGTTTTCTAGTTTATTTTGTGGGTTTAGTATTGCTTCTAGAGTGAGAGTCTTGTTTAGATTGAGGGTGGTTTGTAATGCGGTTCGATGTGTGAGGTAGTGTGTGCAGTGGATGAGTGCGTGTTCTGGGGTTTCTAGTTGTTTGCAATGTGGGCAGTTACCTGTAGTGTGTTTTTATATTATTTTTAGGTGGTTATTTAGGTTGGTGTGTCCTGTTTGGAGTTTAGTGATTACTCTGTCGATTTTTTTTGATGGATGGAGAATTTTTGGTTTGGTTAGTGACAGCACCATGTTAGGATTCTTAAATACAGTTTCAGCTTAACATTGAGTACTTTAAACTTTAAAGTGAAAAATACATTCACAACAAGTGAGCTGTGTCTGCCAATCAGAGTCGGTGAGTAAATTGGAGTAGGGGACTAATTTCGAAGGTAAACTTGTTTCAGCGGTTAACAACTACATGTATTTGTGTTTGACGATGTGTGTTTAATTCCATATATTTTACTTCAAAGCATATTATCACAATAAATTGAGTCGGGTATAGGATAAGTTGGAGTAGAGGCTAATTTCTAATGTAAACTTGTTTTAACATTTCACAATTATTGGTCTTTGCAAGTTATCAATCCAAGTTTAATTTCTTTTTTTTTACCAAGTTAAAAAGAAATTAAGGTGTCATTTTCGTCAAGTAATAATCGTCGTTTTCGCCAGTCAGTGCCGTTTTGCTAAGGTGTCGTTCCAGCTATAACCCGCTTATTGCACAATATAAGTTTAAATTTATATTTATACTCATTTTAACCACTGTAATAAGTAAAAAATGAAATAAAAGTATATAGAAAATAAACAAGCACTTGTTACAAAATGTGCATCCGCAGGCAATATTTATAAGATAATCCTGCATGTAGCTGTGGCCATCACACTGAAGATGCACTTCACTTCTTTCTCATATGCCCAAATTACAATGATTTAAGACAGAATATGTACTATTATGTTAAGGGATATGATCTAAATTCAATTCTATTAGGTAATCCTGAAAGGATGTCAAAAATAAACTTAGAAATTCTTAAATCAGTAGAAGACTACATTCAGCTATCCAATAGCTTTTGTGATTGTACATAGCATCTTAAATTTATAATACTATTCCTTGCCGTATATTGCAGTACACTATTACTACTAAAAATGCGACCTGACAGCGCTGACAACGTAGTTTCTATAATAAGAACATGTATATAATTGTATTCCTTGACTGTACTTTTCTCATATCATATTTTATTCTAATTCTGGAGCGGTATTCAAATAAGTTGCTTGTTTACCCATCCAGTTCACATATAAATATGCAACAACACAGCGTGTGGAGACGATAGACCACTGAAAAGAGCATATATATGCACATCCAATGACCCCTGACATCACAAGGCATTGTTTTGCCAGTGTGTCAGGCAACAGAATACTACGAATTACATCACAGGGTACTGTGACCTGTTTGAAAAGTTAGGTACTGTATTCTAAAGGTAGGCCCAAAATTCTAGACAATCCAGTGATTGATATTGTGAACATCAATCCACACTGTTAGATGGTCACTGTCAGATGCCATGAACCAGGTCACCGAGCCTATCACCTGATCTATTAGGTTATCTCTAGTAGTATAGGTAATGGGGGTTCTGGACCACTTCCACTGGAGCTGGATTCATATACCTATACTGCTACTACAGGTAGCATTTTTTATGTGTAAATGACTATGCGATTCAACGATAGTCATGAGATTCAGCTAAATTGGCCCTAGCTCACCACCACCTGGAGCCAATGATATAAATTTTTATAGGTAATGGGGGTTCTGGACCACTTCCACTGGAGCTGGATTCATATACCTATACTGCTACTACAGGGGGAATTTTTTATGTGTAAATGACTATGCGATTCAACGATAGTCATGAGATTAAACTAAATTGACTCCAGCTCACCAATACCTGGGTCCAATCATTGCTTTAGATGAGTCTAAATGGTAATAAAAATATTCTTCATTATTTTTATCGATAAAGCGATATTCAACATTTTTATTAAGTTCTTCCTTCATTTTACTAGGAGACCAGACTATATAACTACACTCTTTTTGTAAATTGATAAGAAACAATTGATTACCGTATTTGGTTGGTTTGACATCACTGATATAATAAAAACCTTGTGGTAATTCTCTCCATTTAATAGTTTTTTCCATTATTATATATTTATGTAAGCATTTGTCTAAATGTAATCACACGATAGTAAGCAATTTATTTTTAATCTCCAACCAGTTCTTTGGTTTTGGCACGGAATAATTGACGCGCTTGTTGCCTCCCCTGTTCTATGAACTTTTTTTTATCGTCTTCGCTAATACCACTGGTCTTACGAGAATTTGATCGAATCTCCTGCTTCATTTCATTGTATTTGGTGAGTTCCGACAGCACTAAACGAAACTCATCCTCGGATATCTTACAATCGGCCACTGCTGTCGAAATATGATCCTCAATGCTGTTCAACTTTGCATCGGCGAGTATCCGAATACTATCGTGTTTTAATGCTTTCTTTTGCAACCTACGAGAAATGAATTTTATCGCTATTCCTGCCAGTCCCGAGACTCCGGCGGTTATTTCCATGACGAGCACGATAGGCGCGGCGATTATAGTTGATAGTAAACCGACACCGGCTACACCAAGTCCCATGCCAGCTACTACAAGAGCGGTGTCAACTCCGTCCAGAGCATTCACGGCTCTGCGATACTTTTTATACAATCCAAGTCTCAACTCCCTATCCTTTTCTATTCGATGTTTTATGTCGCTTATTTGATGTAATCGAAATCCATCAACAGTTTCCATCATTTCATCGAGCGCTGGATATAAACTCATAGTGTATATTACGAATATATAATAGTCTTTAATTGGTCTTGCGTAAATGTTTTGAGAGTATACATCAACCTTATCAAATGTATATTATACGGCAAGAATATCTTAGAAAGAGAAATACTACCACTTTTAATAATTTGAACCCCCTCGAGGGATGTAACGGGTGATGCACCGACATGAACAATACTGCAACGTTGACGCTCGTGTTTCTTGAGCCATTTAATCGATAGACCTGGTAATATTTCGAAGGCATCTACCGGTGCATCTCCGAACAAGACTTCAATAATAAGCGTAGAAATATTAGGTATTGCACTCAAGTTAACTTTAATATTATCGAATTCTGTAACCAAATTTAAACTAACATTTTGGATTGCCGGACGACTATATAACATATGACCTGGTTTTTCTGGCAGGGGAGTGACTAACACACTTTTTCGTTTTGACGGGATATAGGCCGCGAGTACGATACCACTATTTATTATCTTAGTTAAATTATGTCCCTTACCCATCATCGCATAAGGTGGGGTAATGACGATATTCAGTAGCCACTTGATGTTTGCTTCAACCATAGTCCATTTATTCTCACTGTTGTAAATAATATTGTACGGAGTGGTTTTAAGGAGTCTACTAACGTCGACATCAATTAAATCTTCTAGATTACCCGCGAATGTAACTTCTTTCCGCTTGTATACATTATCGTGTAAGTGTAAAGCCTATAACTTACCATTGGTACCGAATCGAATCCTTCTGTGTCTCCGAGATCGGAAAGCGCAATTGTATTACATTGTCTTATCGTTCCAGGGCCTGATGCATCAACCATTATTTATAATATGGAGTGTTACACTTAAGTATCCTATATGTACAGGTTGGTGATTTACATCTAATACAGAAATTTTGAAGTCTGAAATAATACCACGCTTCAATTTTTTATATTGTAATGATGAGAAAGATTCCGTTCTACCGCTATTGTATTTTTCATTTTTCACTGGAACACTTCTGAGTAGAGTTGAAGGACTTTCTTGTTGAATATTATCCGTTGTACTGATTTGATCAAGATGGATGCACAGCTCTTTATAGGGAACTAAATCGGGTAATGTATTTCCCTCATTTGATGAATCGACTATTATAGTATAATTGGTTGCAAATCCAATTGTAATTCTTAAGTTCCTGTAAGGAATTACACCCATTATTCCAGGGGATAATTTCAGTCTCCCAGTCGCCTCATTTTGTGTGAGACTAGCTCCATAAGGCTTAAAAAATTCATCATTGAGTGAGCATACGCTGTAATACCCATCAGGTATAGTAATAATTCTATCTCTTTCATGTGTTATTATAATCTCATTATTTCCTCTCGCAGCACTTATATTGGTCCACCGTGGGTAATACGTTACATCGCATAGAGCGACTTCGAGTTGTCCATCCGAGTTATCGATAGTACGAAGCAGTTGAATAGACTGATCATTTGTTATTCCCAGGAGTGTAACATACATATCAAATATACAATGATACTATATCATAACTTAAATATGGAATCAACCATTATTTATAATATGGAGTGTTACACTTAAGTATCCTACATGCACAGGTTGGTGTTTTACATCTAATACAGAAATTTTGAGGTCTGAAATAATACCCCGCTTCAATTTTTTATATTGTAATAATGAGAAAGATTCCGTTCTACCGCTATTGTATTTTACATCTTTGACCGGAACACTTCTGAGTAGAGTTGAAGGACTTTCTAGTTGAATATTATCCGTCGTGCTTATTTGATCAAGATGGATGAACAACTCTTTATAGGGAACTAAATCGGGTGAGTTTTTAGTATCTGCAATCACTATTGTGCCGCTTGGTAATGTTATTGCCCGATAAAATCCAAGTGTGTGTGCTAAGTTCTCACTAATAATTATATCTGAGTTTTCATTGATGATTTTCACTGTCCCAGTGGCCTCACTTTGTGTGATAATAATTCCAGTAGAGAATTCATTATAAAAAAATTCATTATTAAAATATTCATCATTGAGTGAGCTTATGCTGTAATACCCATCAGGTATAGTAACAATTCTATTTCAGTCATATGTTAATATTATCTCATTATTACCTCTCGCAGTACTTATATTGGTCCACCGTTGGTAATACGTTACATCGCATAGAGCTACTTCGAGTTGTCCATCCGAGTTATCGATAGTTTGAAGCAGTTCAATAGACTGGCCATTTGTTATTCCCAGGAGTGTAACATACATATTAAATATACAATGATACTATATCATAACTTAAATATGAAATCAACTTACATTACTAATCAATCGATTATAGTAACTGCCTCTGGTGCTGAATTTTTAGTTAAATTCCCCGATATCTTTGAAAAGTACAGAGTAACGGCAACTAGCGATAAAATGGTGCACGATTGGTTTCACAATCCGATGCAATTTTGGCAGAATCAGTTAAACTTTGCCGTATGGTGTGCCACAACGGGATGTGGCGTATCTCTTTACGCTCCAGGATTTGAACTGAATAAGTCTGTTATGTCATTTCACGTGTACTATCAGATTGGACGTATACTTAAAGAAATTAGTGCTCCATTACCGCAGGATCGAGCGTGGAATTCCACAAATAATAATTATGATAGGTCCGCGTATGAGCGTATTTGTCAGGAATTTAATGTTTCTACGAGTAAAGATTGGCGTATTAAAGGAGCAAACCATGGTCTAGGTGTTCCTTACACAGAGGAAAATAAATCCGTCAAAGAAGAAAGCGATTATGTATATAGAGAACTTAATAAACCTCCAGTTAATTTTGGTAAGTTGTATAGTACCAGCAAACTTTACGCAAGAATATATGATCATTGGCATAAAACCGGTGATTGGTATAAAGGCTGGGAACTTTATAGTAACGATTGGAGAGGGGATATTATGAGTTTTAAGAGTGGGTTAATTTATATTGTTAAAAAATTTATACAAATGAACGATACCGCAGACGCTTGGAATGAATTTCTTAATGATAAAACGGAAAATAATTTTACTAATCCAGGATTTGTAAGAGTTAATGAATCGATAAGAACTTATGTATGGGCAATTCTCGGTGCACAATCGCAAACACGAACGTCCATTATCGGTACTGGGACGGCGTTCGATGCGCAAAAACAGTTTGTCTCAAACGTGGAGGACGCCATTAATTCACCAGTTGACATACCATCGTCTATAAAGCGTTTTCAAGATGCATTACAGTACGCTCAATCTAAAGTGGACTTGTTTTATGCACCGGGACTATACATGTCTCCGAGTAATATGGAACTTAAGGCGACATTTTTTTTATTTGTTGGTTTACGGATGCGCCGCTCTTTCAAAGTCCAAATGTTAAAAAAAAATAAAAATGAAAATTACCCTTTTTTTTATTACCGCCGATCTTTTCGACAAAAAGTTCAAACAAAAAAAGATTTCTTTTCCTCGTCGAGCGTAAAGCAAAGGGAAGTCACTCTGATATTTCTTGCTGGGATCCTTCTTTATACCATCAAAGCTTGTCAACGCAAAGCGCAGTGGTGACCAGTTTAACTATTTCAACACTGTTGGCCGTTCAAAGCCACAAGTCACACCGCACGGTAAACCGTCCAAGCCACGTCAAAATAGTTTATAATTATATTAACCTACTTGTCATATCATTCATTTAATAAATCTATCACATTTCACAATGTCTGAAATACCTATTCCATTTCATTTTATAATTTTTCATCTATAGATTAAAAATATATTCACTTGACACTATTTCCCGCAATGTTATTGAAAATAAAATTCTCGGACACACTTCGACAACGGGTCCTCACAGGCTGAAACGTCTTTATTTACAAAGTAATAAAATCATCAAAAATGTATCTATAAAAGTTGCCAAACTGACATCTTAGTTATTATTTCCAACTTTTCGTGCGATCGCATATCGTAAGTCAAATGACATCTCGGCTTTTGTCGCCTGGATTTCTCGGCTCGGACACGATGTCTTAATGCCAAAATATATGCATAAGAAATCTTTGTCACAGCTCGTAACCTAGCTCTATGCATCCATAAAGTTCCATATTTTTAATATAGATCGCGATTTCATGCTAAAACGTTCAGAATAACATGATTTAACACAAACCTTTCGCCAAAGTCTGAAAATTATCTTTGCTGTAATTTTATTAGCTGCCTTAGGTCACGTGCTTAAATTTGACTAATCACGAACCTTGTAGCAGATTTCGTCGGTGAAACAATATAAGTTTTTTTAATGTATACTGACATGGCAGGACGTATATGTTATTCATACGAAGCTTTGAAAACCGAGGTACTTCCTCATGTTAGTGAGCGGACAGCCACTATCATCGGGAAATGGGTGATGACAGATATTATTTGTAATTCTTTTTAAAATAATGTTCAACGTAAACAAATGAAAATTAAAATGAAATAGGTAAGTGTATTTTATGAATTCTTATATTTGCCGAAAAAATCGTTAGATTTGCGCTAAATTTGGACGTTATGAATGTTTTAGCTTACATTATTATTTATTTAACGAACTTTATTTAGTTGTTCATGAATTATTTAAATGATGAAATACACATAACTTTCATATTTATAAACAATAGGATTAATTAGACCTTTCAAATAGTGTATGGCCAAACATGTAGTAGCAAAGATAATTTCAGCAGATAATTCATTGATAAATGTTGGTTTCATTTATCACACAACAGTCTCTGGGAACTTGGTGTCACAGCAGTAATCTTCTGGTTGGCTGGTGTTGAAAGAGTTAAACGTTGCCCATGCATTTGCTGCCAAAATAGCAGCGTCTTTCATGCATTTCCACCCATGACATGAATATTGTTATGTTGTCATCCCTGCACAAGCTGAGTGCAAGGGATATAATAAAATGTTCTTGAAAAATTGAGTTATTTTACTTTTATTACGCCAGGATATTTTTTTTAGGACAAAATTCAGGTAAAAAAAATGTGAGAGGCTTTTTTTTTTTTTTTTTTTTAATTGGCCTGCCTCACTTTTGAAATGAGTTTGAAATCCGTAAACCAAGTAATAAAAAAAGTGTCGCCTAAGATCGGTCAAGTGATAGGCTATAATAATAAAATTGTTATCGCTACCGATCAACAAAAACCAGGTATAAATTCAGATATGAATGTCGAATTAATAACGCAAACGATCACGGGTGAAAAGGGAATAGTCAAGCCACAGTTATCTACTAAAACATCTTTTATCGCTCAACCATCTACTGATGCACAAGTGTCACTGCATATTGCGGCTAAAAATCAACAACATATCGATGAAAAAACAGCGCTTGTAGTTGGTTGAGTCTCGGTTGGCTTACTCATGATTTGGTGGTTAAATAGTTCTTAGCGAATACGTACAACAACCCTGCAATTGCTACGATCAACCCCCACAAGTTTTGACTAAGCCAAGTGGTGGTCTTAGCTAATAAATTCAATAGCCAGGAAACAACACTCCCTATTATACCGGGAAGTGCGGACGCGGCTTTCTCAGCTAGCTTTCCCAGTGCTGAACCTAATGCTTTTAAATGCTTTTTTATCCACTCTCTTATACCCTTTTTATCGTTAGGCGGTGATCCGCCTCCACCTGTTAACGAGAGAGTCAAAGTCGATATGATAAATCCCAACGCGGTTAAAACACTAGCAATTGTTATTCCCTGTTCTCTGAACAATGTTTTAATTTTATCGGCCAGTGTAGTGTCATCGTTTAGGACTTGATCGATAGTTTCTCGAATACGACTGATTTGCGAACGAAGTGCCTTTCTATTACTGGAAGCCGCTTCGAGGCGGGCCAATCTTTCCTCTTCTAGGTTACGCAATCTTTCAGCAACGCGGCGTCTACTGAATTCATCGCCCGCCTGTTCGAGTTTTGTTTTCTCTTGAGCTATATGCTTGTCGATTTCGGATAGCTTGGCTATATTATTGATGAGTTCTCCCCGCATAGTTTGCATTGCCTTGTCAAGACCTCGTAATTCCCTAATACTGAACTCTGAATGTGGTACCTGTAACGTTGAATTATCGTAATAGGTATCTAAGATTTCTCCGAGTCCGTCCGAGGCCACCATCGAAGCTGCTTCCAAATCATCTGTATTAACGAGTTCTTTCCTCATAGTCTGAAGAGCCTTAGTAGTCTTCGCGGGAAGTCGTCGGTAGTCTACAAAACCTAATTCATCACGAACAAAGCCGATGCCTTTTTTAGCGGCTATAGTAGACAAGGCTAGGGGCTTACGAGTACGAGAATGCATAAGATCAATATCCGGAGCGCCACGCAGTCGCAATATTCCTTTACTATCTATCTCAAACTTTGAATATTCACGACCTATTGGGATAACATAATTTTTATCATCTTTTAATGCATCGTAATAATCATTGACGGTTGATTGTAAAATTTCATCATTAAGATTTGTGTCACCAAACCTGGTTTCATCAGTATCTTCGATTGGGTCACCAAAGGTACTTAGATCACAGTCATTATGTTCAAAATCAGTCATTTTTATATTAAACATAGGGTACATGTTTTCAATATAACAATGTCTTCGCAATACGGACGCAAGTTAAACCCACAACGCAGACTTCGAGATCCATTGGGGGTCAAAGCAATTCGTCAGTCTGTTACTATAACTAATAACCCTAGTACCATCGATCAGAATCAAACGCTTCTGGTTCGCTTTCCTAATCTCGGCGCACACGATGTGTTAGTTCCGGGAACTGTCCGACTAGCATTTACGATTGTTTTGAATTCTACCGACGTTAACAGGGAGCCGGTTCAGAACTTAGGTCGTGCTATCGTTAAGAAAATCGCTATTAAAATTAGCGGTAATGAGGTTTTGAGTATCGACGATAGCGATGTATACTATTGTTACATGGATCTCTGGAGAACGGATAAAGAGCGGGAAAACTTACAGTACCAAGGTATTTGTAATAAGAACACATTGAGACTGCGTGTGGGTGCTGAAAATGGTGATGGTACCATCGTAAAAGATCAGGCCGTTGCCGACGCATTAGGTAACAGATTCTATATTCCCCTAGACTTTGAATTACTAGATTCCCACATGCCCTTTTATCAAGCATCCCTAGGCGATAGGTTAGAATACGAACTCACTTTTAACGACTACGGTAGAGTAATCAGATCCGCTAATGTAGATGCTAGCTATTCCATTGACAATATCTCGCTCGAGTATGATATGATAACGGATCCCGAATTAGCCAGACAAATTCGTAACCAGTATTCGGGAAGTTTAGCCATTTTGTACGATCGCGTGCTGCGACACCGAAAGATCACGAGGGACAAAAAAGATACGATGTGGAATATCAATCTAAACGTCCCCACGAGGTCGTTGAAGGGTATTTTAATGTTGTTCGAGGACCCCTCCGATGCGTTTAAAAGAAATACCGAGAAGTTCTACAATCCCAAGATTACGAAAGTAGAATTGACTATCGAGGGCGTTCCTAATCAACTATATAGCCAAGGAATGCTAGCGTATCACCAGTGGGATGAGATTAAAAAACTTCCTTCTATAAAACGCTCCCCGGAAGTTATTGCGGTCGTGAAAGATCTGTCTCTCGGGAGTGTATCGATGGGTGAATACCTCACCTCGAAGTACGCGCTATGGCTCGACATGCGAACAACAGACGATGACCAATTACACGGCAGTGGGAGGAGAATAGAAAATGCTAGCGAGGATGTCACCATACAGATAACGAAGCTTCAGGAATCAGCTGGTAAATTAAACATATATTTGTACGTGATTATGGATGCGCAACTTAATATACAAAATGGGAGATTCGTGCAAGCAATCTATTGATAATCTTTTACCTAAAGATCCGCACTGCGCTATCATATGCGGGCAAACGGGCTGCGGAAAAACAGCCTTTATTCTAGATATTTTAGAAAGTCATTATCGGGACGTTTTCGATCATATTATTATTCTGTGCCCGACTATAAGCGTTAATAAAACATACTTATCGAGAAATTGGGTAATGAATGACGACGGAATACACAGAGTCGATCCGGGCGATCGTTTACAAGACTGTCTCCGAGTATGTCACGAAAAATACAAAGGAGAATCAACCCTTTTCGTAATAGACGACTGCAGCGCGAGTAAAGAACTAACAAAAAAGAAAGATATGCTTTCGTATTTAGCATTCTCCGGACAGCATACTCAACATAGCGTTTGGGTACTTACTCAAAAATACAACTCTGTCCTGAAAGATCTCAGAGAGCAGACCAAATGGGTAGCGCTGTTTCATTGCAAAGACCGAGATTCATTCGAGGAATGTTTACGCGAAAATGACGTCATTTATACCAAGGGTGAACGTGACAAAGTCAGAAAAGTGTTAGCAGCAACGAAGCACTGTAAACTCGTATTAAAAACCGATCAACCAGCTGCTTATGCAATTGCTTAGCAAAATGTAGCAAAAATTTAGCAAAAAGTAGCAAAATGTAGCAAAATGTAGCAAATTGAACATTAGCGGTTAATATTACATAAAATGTGGTTTGAAATCCTCATTCTTTCGCAACAGTTCATTATTACGGGATGTATTGGATACGTCATATTATATTATGTTAGACTTAAATATCTCCTTAGGTATTACATTATGGAATGCGACGAATTCATCGAACAAATGCTCAAAGAATCTGATGCTGATCAAAATGTAGATAAATCTTTAGGTAAACATAGAGAAAGACTCGCGGCTTTGGTAGCCGGTGGAAAATGTTCCCAATATTTGGGAGAAAATTATACCATCGAAAAAATTGATAACATGACCGATGAAGAGATTAAAAAACTGTACGCGCGTTACGAGTCTAGACTGGGAGCTACCATGACTAAAACGATAGGGTCAGCTATATTACAACTATACACAGTCGTAGCTAGTACGTTTCTCCCTATCCCGGCAGAACATCGCATGTATTTATGCGAATCTCTCGAGAAAGACCCATTCATCGAACACGCTATAAGCTCAGTGAGCTGTGAGTTTTATCATAGATTCGGAATGTTCTTAGCTCCACTCACCACAGCTTTAATAACGGCTAGGTATTGTCAATTTAAACATACGTGCCCACTTAATAATAATGGAGACACAACAGATTGCGGAACCACAATCACAACAGGTGACACCACAACAGATTGCGGAAACGGAACAACAGATTGCGGAACATGTGAATGAGGATGCACCACAAGTGAATGAGAAAATACTGAAACCCAGAGTTACTAAGAACCCCCAAAAAATAGCTGCAGGAAGAAAGGGAGGGCTGGCGCGCAAAGCAAAATTAATAAATAATTCAAATCCGATTAAAACATGGGCACTAGTAGGAGTTGCTGGTATAGCGGCTGTATGGTTCTTTTATAAGACCGGAGAAGAGAAAACGTCACCCCCGCCGCAACAACAAGTTCAATTAGAGGTTAGTCCTCATATAATGCTATAAGAAGCATGACTACTCCAGTTACAGACGGTAAAATGTTGGTGAACGCGACGTATCATTCAGCGGTGGTCACCGGCTTGGCCATTGGCTATGCCCGTATGGCTAAAATGATTACTAAAGCCACACCTCCCAAGCTAGATTTTAATGGATTTGATATAGGTATGATGGTTCTGGATATTGGATTAGCAATGGCAACGAAGGATATGCTCATCAAACAAGGACTTATCCCGGAAGTCATAATGAAGTAATTAAACATTTGAATATTTTATATTATTGAACATTTGAATATTTTATATGGCATCAATTGCGATGATGGTCGGTGGAGCTGTTGTTAATGCTCTAGCTTTTTCGGGGAGTAATTATTTATTTTCCAGTATGAGGGAATCAAACGCTAAAGAAGTTGAAGAGGAGCGTAAACGACATAATAAAGCATTAGAACAATACCAAGCAGCTCAGTTACAATATACGCAGCAGAGAATGAAGAGATTAGACTTTATTCATGAAAAACTGATTAAGGAAGGACATTCAATTCAAACGTTTAAGGATGTCGAATCTGCCATGCACGAATACTTCCTCGTTTATGGGAAAAAACTCGACCCAATACCTAGACCAACACCGTCAGAGGCTCAGAAAGACCGAGAGGTCGCATTTGTGATTATGGGGTTATCTGCTGTATTGATTTTCAGCTATATACTAGTGTAGATGTGATTTGCATTTAGACAAATGATATGATAGATGTATATACCATGAATAACTGCAAGTTTACACTCATTGGGAAGACGACTCTATGTAACCGCCGCTGTGTTGAAATTTACTGCGGTATACACAATTATTACATCAAGCGTGGACACATTAACTATACGTGTTCTGAATGCGGGATAGGGGTCAAAGGTCATTATTGTTTATGTAAGAAACACGGTGCTGATAGGGTCAGGAATCAGATTATTTATGCTAGGAAGAGAGATTACATCAATGAGAGGAATAGGTTGGGGAGGATACGTATTTAGATATATGAAAACAACCAATTAGACAAATGAATCATTTTGCATATACCATTCAACCACAATGGTTTTTGTCAGAGAGTTAAAAGCTATGGCAAAGCAACGTGGTCTACGTGGATATTCTCGAATGAGAAAAGCTGAATTGATTACCTTAGTCGGTTTGGAACCACCCCAGACTGTTAGAGAACTCAGAGTTCGAGCGAGAAACAGTGGGCTGAGAGGTTATTCTCGAATGAGAAGAGCTGAATTGATCGCTTTACTAGATAATAATGATGATGATAATGATAATGTTGATGATATTCAACATAATGATGATGATAATGATAATGATAATCAACAACAACAAGAATTAATATTTGTACCCACATCCGCCGGCGTTGGTAAATATCTAAGAGGTTGGAAGATGGATATTAATTCCAACATGGATGTTAACGATATTAAGCCCATCATATCGAGTAAAATTAACGAGGAGTTAGATGATTTACAAAGTATAAAATACCAGCTGACGATTAAAATGACATTGAGTAAAAGTAACGCAGACGATAGTACCGAATATACCGAACCATATTTCCGTAGCAATCAAGAAGTTATAACCGAATCCGATACTATAGACGCATCATTAGATACATCAATTCAGAGGATACAGGAAACTTTAGAACGCTGGACTAATAGAGGTTCGGGTTGGGGTGTGGATAGAATCGATAGTTTATATTTAGATATAGCGAATTATATGCCTTTCAAAGGTGGATCTTATATAGATTTACCCCCGTATTATAAGAAGAAAAAAGCCATAATTAACGTAAAAAATAAATCCGATGATTGTTTAAGAATGATGATAAGATCTGCATTGTTCCCCGTAGACAAGCATCCGGATAGACCTTCTAGCTATCCCCAAAAAGATGGACTCAACTTCGATGGTATAGACGAACCTACACCAATATCACAAATTGATAAGGTGGAAAAGCAAAATAATTTAGCTATAAATGTTTTCGGACATTCTAAAGGAATTGTTGTACACAGGATAAGCTCCGCTCCGGAACATATTCCCAGAATCAATTCATTTTTGATCGAAAAAGATGGAAAATATCATTATACATGGATAAAGAGTTTAAACAGGGTGCTATACGATCAAACAAAACATAAGGAAAAGAAATATTTCTGCGAAAGATGCCTGCATGGGTACAGCAGACAAGATCTATTGGATTCTCATAAAGAAGACTGTAGAGGTGTTGGACAGAATGCTATCAGGATCGATATGCCTAAAGAGGGAAAAAATATATTAAAATTTGAACATTATTGTAATCAAATGCCAGTACCGTACGTAATTTACGCCGACTTCGAAGCGCTTATCAAACCCATAGAAAATACCAACCATAATAATCAAGAGAGCAGTTTTACATACAAAACTCAAGAACATATTCCTTGTGGGTTTGGATATATAGTTGTAAGGTATGATGGGAAAACAAACACTCCCGTGATTTACAGAGGTCCCGATGCAGCGGGAAAGTTCCTAGAATATCTACAAAATGAAGAGAGAATAATCAGGGAAGAATTATCGTGTAAGAAACCCATGCGTATGACGATAGATGATTGGAGGGCCCACAAGAAGCCCACAAGAAGTCAACGCATTCCTAACAACATGGAAAAATACATTTCGTTCTCGTTGACTAAACCTATACATTATAGGGACAAGGATGGGAAATCTAGAATAAAGCAAAGTAATGGGCTTAGATTCATAGACTCCGTACAGTTTCTGTTATCTTCCCTGGACAATTTAGCTAAAGCGAACAATCCAGATGACTTCGCGATAACAAATAAATATACCGATAAGATAACTCGTCATTTGTTGCTGAGAAAAGGTGTATATCCTTACGAATATATGGATGATTGGTCTAGATTCGAAGAAACTGAATTACCACCCCTCGGATCATTCTATAGTAACTTAACGGAATCTAGAATAACAGATTCCGATTATGAACACGCTCTGACGGTCTGGGATAAATTAGGTTGTAAGAATTTAGGTGATTATCACGATCTGTACATAAAAACCGATGTACTGTTACTCGCCGATATATTCGAGATATTTAGAAAGACGTGTTTAAAACAATACGGCTTGGACCCGGCATGGTACTATTCCAGTCCCGGACTATCGTGGGATGCATTGTTGAAGAAGACCGGCGTAGAACTAAAACTACTCACAGATTACGATATGCACTTGTTTATTGAGAAAGGATTAAGAGGGGGTATATCGATGGCAGCGAAAAGGTATTCTAAGGCTAATAATAAATTAGTGGAAGGATACGATCCGAGTAAACCCGACACGCACATATTATATCTCGACGCTAACAATTTGTACGGATGGGCTATGAGTCAACCTTTACCCACGGGTGGTTTTGAATGGGTCAATGTGAATGATATCAATAATAATGATGAGAATAAAGGGTACATACTAGAAGTTGACTTGGAATATCCGAGTTCCTTACATAAAGATCATAACAGTTATCCGCTAGCTCCCGAAAGATTAATGGTTAATAAAGACTGGATGTCGGAATATCAACGTTCATTGATGGGTAATAGTAGGTTAGCTAACGTAGAAAAACTCGTACCAAATTTGATGGATAAGACAAAATATATAGTTCACTACAGAAATCTCCAGTTGTATCTATCGTTAGGTATGAAACTTAAGAAAATACACAGAGTTCTTAAGTTTGATCAAAGCCCTTGGATGGAGCCCTATATAAGGCTGAACACAGATTTAAGAAAGATAGCGACCAGCGATTTCGAAAAGAATCTTTATAAGCTCATGAATAACTCGGTATTCGGTAAAACTATGGAGAATCTAAGGAAGCGTGTTGATGTTAAATTAGTCAGATCTAATGAGGAAGAAAGACTCAGGAAACTTATAGCCAGTCTGGCTTTTAACAGAAGCAAGATATTCGATAACGACTTAGCCGCGTTGCATATGCAGAAAAGTAATATAAAATTCAACAGACCGGTGTACGTCGGTATGAGTATTCTCGACTTGTCAAAACACTTAATGTATGACTTTTATTACAACGAACTTAAGAAGCAATACGGCGATAGATGCGAGGTGTTATATACCGACACAGATTCTTTGTTGATGGAAATACAAACCGAGGATGTGTATAAAGATATGGCAGAAAAAATAGATATGTACGACACGAGCGATTACCCAAAAGATAATCCACTGCACAGCGTAGTAAATAAAAAGGTGTTAGGTAAGATGAAGGATGAATGTGCTGGGACCCCTATAGCGGAGTATGTAGGATTAAGACCTAAGATGTATTCTATAAAAAAGTCCGATAATGGGGAGATAAGAAAAGCCAAGGGTGTTAAGAAGTATGTTGTAAAAAAGCATATCAAACATGAACAGTATAAAGAATCATTATTCAACGGTAGAACGTTCAAACACGAGATGAACACTTTAAGAAGTTACGATCATAGGATATATGGATTAAGAATGAACAAGACATCATTATACCCCTTGGATACAGAGAGATGGATTGATAAGATGGTGTAACTACCTATGCTTATGGTTATGGTGGTAATACCGTACCGTCGGGAACTATGAACAACTCTTCTCGTACAAATGCCCTACCTGGTCCATCTTGAAGATAATAAAGAATAGGCTCTCCTTCTTTCGTAACCAATCGACTAATGTTATACGTCTTAAGGGAACATATGGGATCGGTTGCGCGACGTAGGTCTCCTCCGAGTTCACCGGGCTGGTATAAATATCTTACCCTTACTCTATCCGGAAGTTTTCGTTCTTTGCCTCTCCTCGGTGCTGAAGATTCGGAAGTCACGGATTTCATTTTAATCGCATCGGATGGTTTCTTCCCTATTAATCTCTTTACTTCATTATTCAGAGCTGATACAACGGCTGATAATCATGTCACCCATTCGGTTGATCTCAATCGCTCGGATTTCATTTCGATCCCATACTGATAGCCAAACAAACGTCCCGCTAGAGTCCGGTTAAATCTTTCAACAATGGCTTGACTACGGTGGGCCTCTCTTTCACCACGGACGATTTTGACGTCGTGCTTTGTTAACAGTTTAGTTACCGATCCCATAAACTCTCGACCGGGATCTACTTGAAATAGCTTAGGCCATTTTAGTGGTCCGCGTTTATATATGTTACTCAGTGCATTAGCTACTTCTGTTGAATCTTTCGAGGTTAATGGCTCAGCCTCTTTGTATCGACTAGCCACATCCACTACTGTTAAAGCGTATTTATACGTTTTGCATTTTACCTTATCGTGGGGAAGAAACAAGAGGTCAGCCTGATGAACTTCATTCGTCGTAGAAATATCAAACTTCTTCCTCGGTATATAACGCGGTGCCGGTAAATATATTTGCCACAACGCTTGTTTCTTTAACCAATCCTTGGCCACATCTTTAGATACCTTAGCCGCGGTGGCTAATTTTTTTATTGCTCCTACACCTTTCCAATATCCTCGTGGGCTATAGTAAATTTTATTCATTATTAATTAATATTGATGTTTCGTTTAATACAAATCCGGCTCCAGTGGAAGTGAGCCAGAACCATCGTTACCTATAAAAATTTATATCATAGACTCCAGGTGGTGGTGAGCTGGAGTCAATTTAGTTTAATCTCATGACTATCATTGAATCGCATAGTCATTTACACATAAAAAATCCCCCCTGTAGTAGCAGTTTAGGTATATGAATCCTGCTCCAGTGGAAGTGAGCCAGAACCCCCATTACCTATAAAAATTTATATCATTGGCTCCAGGTGGTGGTGAGCTAGGGCCAATTTAGCTGAATCTCATGACTATCGTTGAATCGCATAGTCATTTACACATGAAAAATGCTACCTGTAGTAGCAGTATAGGTATATGAATCCAGCTCCAGTGGAAGTGGTCCAGAACCCCCATTACCTATACTACTTCTCTTATGGGTGAGGCTAAAACGGCACCTCAGCAAAATGTCACTGATTTCTCGGACGAAAACAGCACCTTGTTTTGGCAAAAAGGGCTACTAATTGTTGTCTGTTATCTGGAGAGACATGTTGATTCCTGGCAGAAATATATATAAATGAAATTTCTTTAAAATTACTATTTATTTCCTTCTTACTAAAATAAATATGACATATATAGTATACCTGTTGTCCAGTTTCTTGACATTTTTGCCAGACTCAGGTTCAGCTTGACATTGAGCTAATCTGAGTAAAGCTACTTAAAACTTCAAAGCATGTGATCTTTCAATGATAAGTTTAGTTGCACCTCCCAATCAGAATCATGAGTAATTTTGAGCAGAGGCTAATTTCTAATGTAAACTATTTTTAGGAGACTAACATTTAACAATTATTTGTGTTTGCAAGTTTAATTGCATTTATTTTACTTCAAAGAAATCAAAGCATATTATATTTTCACAATAAGTTTAGTTGCATCTCCAAATCAGAGTCGGCAAGTAGATGCTAGTTTTTAATGTAAACCTTTTTGAACATTTCTCGGTTATTTGTGTTTACAAGTGACCATGCAAGTTTAATTTCATTTCGGGCATATTCAGACCCAAGGTAAAAAAAATAACAAGGTGCTGTTTTCAGCAGGCAATAGTAGGGGAGGTACTATTTTCCTTTATAGTGTAACCCTCTCTTACAACTAGCATAGGTTGATGGGGACCAATTCCAACCCGGAATCCCTACATGAGTGGGTATGGTTTTACGCTGTTTTTAGCAATACCACAGCAAGGGACACCTGACATAGACTTTACACATTGTACCCATGACAAGAATCGAACCTTGGTCTTCAGCACTTCAACCACTAGGCTACCCCACCGCCAAAATTCCCAACCTGATAAAGTTGTCATCACGGTATTCTTCAACAAGTTCAAGTGAAAATATCCATACCTTTCAAATGTCTTATCTTCCACTTCACAATGTTCACTGTTGCAAAACTCCTGTCATTTAATTTGTTCTTGATTCTTCACACCTGCAAAAGTAAGTTTAGTCGGTACGGTATGAACTAAAAAAATGAGTCACATTAGAGTATCTAGATAAAGGAATATAAGTAATAGTCTGGCAGAATGTTGACATGACCTTGCAATTTAGGTCCCACAGTTGTTTTTGTATGATTTCATTTGTTCAGACACTACATATGAATAAACTAATGGATGCCACTTTGGCACCCTTGAGGGTTTTGAAAAAAAAAGATTTTAAAAAATTGGCCCAATTTTCATATTCGGCATCATTTTTGTAGTCAGAAAGAAACACATAATGAACTTTTCAGAGTATATAGATGTTAAATACACTTGATATACAACATATATGTTTAAAAGTTTTGGTCAGACATGTGGTAGAAGTTCTTTTAAGTATTAAAACATAGGGATTTATGATTTTCTAAACCTCTTTTATCCAGATGAAATGTAATCCATACCATGTTACTGTTGAATTGTGAAATATCAATGTATTACAGTAGATAAAAAACAATTATTTGATTTTGAAATTTCTAATATGAAGTAAGCAATGATTACTTTGATTTATATCTTGAAAATAGGATAAGTAAACCTTTTTTAGAGACCTTTCAGATGTTTACTAATAAATTGTATGGATAAAAGAGTGCTTTGACAATATCCATAAAAGTATTTTAACTCATTGTTTCAATGAATATATAAATATAATGCATGAGTTGGAAATAACATAAACCCATGACTGAATTGTTTGATTTATGGATTGTATGTTACTTACAATACTATCAGATGAAGAACATGCATCATACAAATCCTTATCCAGGATAATTAGTCAGGTCCCATTCTTGAATCAATTTAAGTCACAATATTCATGAGAGAGTCATAGCCAAAGTCTGTTTGAGTCTATTGACACATCAGATCAGTCACATCAGTCACTTTCATCTAACACACTCTGTGCAGTTCTGGTGTGCTGGTTGTAACAATCATCACATCCTTCACATTCACAGAACATTGTACATGGAAGTCGAGCAACAGCACATCCACACTTTGCTGAGGCGCAGTTTTCACAGCTACATTTCAACAGTTTGATAATGTAGTCAGGAGCAGCAATGGAAGCAAAATATGGTTGAGGGTGTCTTTCATCCAGCCATGCTTGAGAGGATCTATAGTCGGAGGGTCTTCATCTAAAGCATGTTTCCAGATGCAGGTTTGCAGATGAGCCCTCAATGCATCCTGTTCAAAAGCCTCCTGAGTAGGTGGCAATGACATGATCTTCATAGATGAGAGAGCATTTCTTCTTCTAACTTTTGATTTCCATACTTTGAAACGTAGCTCATGCATTGTAGATGCTGTGTGACCATAACATGATGACAGAAATAACATGGATTCTTCTGTTATTTCTTTAGAGGAAGCAGACAGGTCCCCAACATGATGAAGATTACAATTACCTTTCAACAATTTGACAGCAGTAGATTTTCCAACACCCCAGCACTGAGCCACTGTGTCACAGCCTGTGAGAGCATGAGCTGCAAGAATTTTGGGAACAATAGCAGAGTGTTTCTCAACTGTGGCTTTGATGTCAATGCACTTCTTGTTGACAGATGATGTTGACTCCATGCATTGCTGACACGTTAATTGTTGGTATAGGTAGAAATGCAGTAGCAGCACAAACACATCAGTGTCGTCACACACCACTGTGATAGATGCATTGGCAACTGACTCTGCAACAGATATCACCTGCTGAATGATAATAACATCAGCCTCTTCATGGGTTGTCTTGAGATCTTGTCGATGAATCAGTAAACCATTGTTGACCTCAACAGGTACTGAGGAACTTCCAGTTAATACTAGCTTGTGTGAGCAGACTTTCAACGATTCTCTCATCTCTTGCAGATAATCTACTACTAGATCTATCAGTTGAACTTTGTTTGAAATAACTGTGAGTAGAATCTTCTGTGGTGGGAGGGGCATGGACAGAGAAATCTTGTGTTGTCGGTTGGCTTCTTTGTCCCGTGATGATCTGGTGACACCTTTGATGCTGTATTCAAAGTACCTGTCAAATACAAGGTACACATCAGCGTCTTTCTGTTTCCTCATTACATATGAAGCAACATTGTCAATGAAATCTTTTACTTTTCCATCTTTCGGCCAGTGAATCACCCATAGCATTGCAGAACCATCAATGATAATGCTTTTTTGGTCCGAGGGGAGGCTTTCTGACAATTCAACCTGCAATTGATTCCTCAAAGTAGCTTTGTTTGTGGTTGTTCTCATGACACCTGCATCTGTAAACATAGAAGTAGGCACTGGTGCCAACTCAAACTTTAAGACCTCAGAAATGTTGATGTCTCTTCCTGAGGCCTGAAGTCCAATGATTCTGGAGTAGATCAGATTTGTGTCATATAACGTGGCAGATCCAATCTGAACATGATTCTTCAAGACAGCCATAGTCTTTATCTTCTTTGACAAGGGCCTATGAAATCCATCTGGCCATGACCTTTCAAATTTCTCCATTTCTTTCTGACCCACTGCCAATGCCTTATCAACATTCACAGTACTGTCTGCAAGTCTGCCACTCACAACCTGCAAAAGTTTATCAGTAGGGAGTTGCGATACATCTAGTGGATCACTTGACTCTTGCAGCTTCTGTCGAATGTTTTCCCGATCTTTTGCATCTGCTGCAATTCGGCCTTTCATTTCTTCTTTATGAACTTGATTTGTTGATTTGTCCTGGTTTGTCATGTCATAGATATCATTTGACAAAACACTGCAAATATGAAGACTCAAGGCCCATGTCTTCAGAGTGTTTGGCTTTAAGGTGATGCCAATGATGCCATCTGGACCCTTTCCATATTTCATGAAAGCAGTTTCAATCATCATGTCTGTCCATATTCCATTCCAAGTACCAGGTGTATGACGCATGACGTGTTCCCCTTTGAGAAACTTCTCAAGTAGTGGAGTGGCCTCTTTTTCAGCTCGGACAAACTGTAGCATCAGCAAAACTGGTTTGATTAGCATATCCAACCACAGTTGCGTTGTTCTGGCATGTCTTGCTCTGCCTTCCAAGATGTTCAATAAGTCTTCTGGCTTGGATACTTCTGTTATCACATTCCTTAACAGCTCTTCAACAAGAATTCTTAACGCTCGTAAGTTTTGAGGGTATCTTTTTCCTGACATCATGTTTGCTACACTTCCGAAAGTTTCATCAACAACCAACTTAAGGGTGTCTGTGGCAGTTTCACGGAAAACAAGAATACTGGCTATTCCATTTCCTCTTAGAATAATCAGTTCATCAGCAAAGCACCTTGATATTTCTTCAATACACTGTCTTTTTTAAAGCATGACCCCTCCACTCTCTAGGTACTGATTGTATACTTCTGTGGAATTTCTAATTTGTTTCCGATCAGCATTCATTGATCTGATCACATAATAGAGTGATTCATCTGAAATTGATTCGTTTCCATTCAGTTTTGAAGTAGCTAATTGTACAGATTTAGAGGCCATAGAATTTGTTCTACATTTGTCATGATATCTTGCATCTGCAGCATGAAGATCACTTATGGCACCATCTACTCTAAGTCGAACTTCATCTCCCCACTTATCCTGGCGTATATCGCATGTCCCAAGAATTATATTCTTGAATGATCTTTGGCCATCATCTGCAGTTCTGCAAAGAAGAGATCTCTTCCATCGTCCAGGATTTCTAGAGTCTTTTTCAATTTCACATCGGCTCCCACAGAATAAGCAATGTTTTAGAAAATTAAAGTCAGTGCTTGAAACTGAACGATGCCTTCTCTTTTTGGATGGTTCTGGCAGGCATTTATCTGAACAAGATTTTGAAAGTCTTTTAAGTTGGGTCTTTGATGTGTAAGTAGAAACACAGTTTTTGTGGTAAAATAATTCATTAACATCAGAAGAAGATTTATTTTTTTCAATTAGTAAATGTAGGCCATCCTGTCTGGTCTTGCTAGCATCAATGATAGATATGATACATTTACTAGTTGAATTAGCTGTCAGCTTCTGATTTGGGTTATTACAACAGCCAATCAGCTGGAATAAACATTCAACACCCGACGGAAATTGAAGAAAGAAAGGATTAATTATTTCTCTTAAAATATGCAAAAATATTAATGATATATTGAAAGGTAGTTGAATAGCAAAATATTAACTATAATGTTTCAAAAAGTTTAAAATTCAAATAAATATGAAATTGATTTATGAAATTGTAGCCACTGACAGACATACATCAATTATTTAACATATTTCCAGTTCACCTGTACCAATAATCTATATTGCATTTGATGAAAATTATGTAACATTTCATTTGAATCATTTAGGGCTCATATTGCCAAATACGTCTTTTTTTGTCCTTTGTAGGTTGATAACAAACATAATAGTTCTCAGGAAAATAGTATCTACAAATCAAACCCTTTCAATTCATTTTAGTAATCAATTTAGAGACAAAAATAAAATAAAATCTCTTCCTTACTTGCATAGTCAATAGAGACCCTATGGCAGTATGATAAGTGGTTTGGAAAGTAGTATATACAGTTTTCATCAAACTATCAATTGAAGTGAATGGAGACATTATTTCCATGAGATATTTTCCATACAGTTTGCAAACATGAATATATTGATGCATATAGAAATAGTTGTTATATATTTCAACAACAAATAAAGTTTAATGCAGCTTTTGATAGCATTGGTATGCTTAGCCTAGCAGACGACACTTCACTAGTTTGCATTTTGATCTGAATTATTTTTCCCACTTATCTCTCATTCAATTACTCTGCATTACTGCAATGTCTATGTCATAAATCAGTTGGACAACAAAAATAACTTACCATTGTGCCATATTATTTGTGAAAATGAGGTAGAAAATGAGTAACTAATATAAACAGTCTGTACAGGAAGTACTCCATTTTGTGCTACTTACCGAACAACTTATTTTTCCTCCATACGGTCCTCTGCTGGCGCTTGAGATTCCAAGGGTATATTTTAAAACACGTTTTAATAAAAATCCTCAAGGGTGCCAAGTTGGCATCCAGTTGTTTCTTGATCTACATATCTTTAACTTATAAAATCAGCAATAAAACACTGTGGGACCTCAAATGCAAGGTTAGCATTGAAAATTGCTTTTAGCTACTAGACTATAAGCAAACATATTTCTACATCATATACATTAGCAAGGATTAACATAAGTTAGGTAGATTGCTTATCCTACAAAAAATAAATCACACATTTACTAACATATATAAAACAGAATAAGAGGCTTACAGAAGATAAATAACTTTAATACATGATCAATATTATTCACATATTCCTTACCTGAATCAGAGACCATATAACAGTCTATGTATTATGGTCTCTGTCTGAATATGTCACGTCTTCAGCTCCCTGCAATCGAGGTTGTGAAACATTTCTGCTGTAGGAATATTACATCCGCTGGGATATCCCTTGTCACACTGCCTGGCATGGTAGGCAAACGCATATTCCATACACATAGGTATACTTCCTAATACACACTGTCGAAATCCCCGCGGCTCCCAATATGGCCTGTATGAACTGTAATCGGCCAACCTCGTCTCTTTCCGTAACCGCTGCAGAAATGACAGCTCGTCATTCGTGACCAACTCGTGTTATTCCGGGACAAGCAAGTCTACCCATAATTCCCTGTATGGCCGAGGGCGCCATTTTGGAACACAAATGTAAACAAACACTCAAACCTCGTGTAATCGATGTACACCGTGATGCTTGATTGCGAAATGCTTACCTCGTGTATCGATTGATATCATGAGCATCGAGTCACGGAATTGAGATCAATGACATGCATCAACCAAGTCAGAGAGCCTTACCACCCGATCCCGTTAGTCGCCTTTTACGACAAGCATAATGGCCTTTTACGGCAAGCATGGGTTGCTGAAGACCTAGTCTACCCCGGAATCTTGACGGGTCGAGTGTATTTAACTTAAATCATGGATCTTATACTTGTTTCTCTGTGCTTTTACAATGTAACGCAAATTTTCTCGGGAATAATAAAGTATTCTCTTATTTATATGATATCATTTCTGAACAAAGTGTCATATCAAGGTTAGAAATAAAAGTAAATACTGCATTGCATTAATCTGCATTTTAAGAAAATGTGGCAATAATTCATGGAATGATATTCACCTCGGTGAAGATCTCTCTGCATTGTCGAACAAGTTATTTCCTATGTAATGTATGTGTTGAATGACCTTGACTTTGTTGTCAAAATATTGTTTTGACATTTGTTAAATATGGGGATAAATGTCATCTCTGAATGTTTGACATGAATTATTATGATTAGGGTAGTTCTAAGTCGAAATCACAACCGGGGCCTTTTCATTTGAATCAAATGTACAACATGTACAGTTTGGACATTTCTGTGATGTGAATGCTACTTATGTTTGTAGAATGTCCGGATGAATAAAAGAGACAGTCATCCGTGCAGCATCAATGCAAAGAAAGACCATAGAAGAGCAACAGTGAGTGGTAAATATTTTGAAATTATTCTGTTTGGTTCATATGGTTATTTTGCAAATATGTCTTCAGTTTGTTCCTTATCGCTGTGGGCACGGATGTCCTATTATCTAAGGCACTACAATTTTCTGTGCAGAGTTGCATCAGTAGTATAGGTAATGGGGGTTCTGGCTCACTTCCACTGGAGCGGGATTCATATACCTATACTGCTACTACAGGTAGCATTTTTTATGTGTAAATGACTATGCGATTCAACGATAGTCATGAGATTCAGCTAAATTGACCACCACCTGGAGTCTATGATATAAATTTTTATAGGTAATGATGGTTCTGGCTCACTTCCACTGGAGCTGGATTCATATACCTATACTGCTACTACAGATGGAATTTTTTATGCCAAAATGATTATGCGATTCAACGATAGTCATGAGATTAAGCTCCAGCTCACCAATACCTGGGTCCAATCATTGCTTTAGATGAGTCTAAATGGTAATAAAAATATTCTTCATTATTTTTATCGATAAAGCGATATTCAACATTTTTATTAAGTTCTTCCTTCATTTTACTAGGAGACCAGACTATATAACTACACTCTTTTTGTAAATTGATAAGAAACAATTGATTACCATATTTGGTTGGTTTGACATCACTGATATAATAAAAACCTTGTGGTAATTCTCTCCATTTAATAGTTTTTTCCATTATTATATATTTATGTAAGCATTTGTCTAAATGTAATCACACGATAGTAAGCAATTTATTTTTAATCTCCAACCAGTTCTTTGGTTTTGGCACGGAATAATTGACGCGCTTGTTGCCTCCCCTGTTCTATGAACTTTTTTTTATCGTCTTCGCTAATACCACTGGTCTTACGAGAATTTGATCGAATCTCCTGCTTCATTTCATTGTATTCGGTGAGTTCCGACAGCACTAAACGAAACTCATCCTCGGATATCTTACAATCGGCCACTGCTGTCGAAATATGATCCTCGATGCTGTTCAACTTTGCATCGGCGAGTATCCGAAAACTATCGTGTTTTAATGCTTTCTTTTGCAACCTACGAGAAATGAATTTTATCGCTATTCCTGCCAGTCCCGAGACTCCAGCGGTTATTTCCATGCCGAACACTATAGGCGCGGCGATTATAGTTGATAGTAAACCGACACCGGCTACACCGAGTCCCATGCCAGCTACTACAAGAGCGGTGTCAACTCCGTCCAGAGCATTCACGGCTCTGCGATACTTTTTATACAATCCAAGTCTCAACTCCCTATCCTTTTCTATTCGATGTTTTATGTCGCTTCTTTGATGTAATCGAAATCCATCAACAGTTTCCATCTTTTCATCGAGCGCTGGATATAAACTCATAGTGTATATTACGAATATATAATAGTCTTTAATTGGTCTTGCTTAAATGTTTTGAGAGTATACATCAACCTTATCAAATGTATATTATACGGCAAGAATATCTTAGAAAGAGAAATACTACCACTTTTAATAATTTGAACCCCCTCGAGGGATGTAACGGGTGATGCACCGACATGAATAATACTGCAACGTTGACGCTCGTGTTTCTTGAGCCATTTAATCGATAGACCTGGTAATATTTCGAAGGCATCTACCAGTGGATCTCCGAACAAGACTTCAATAATAAGCGTAGAAATATTAGGTATTGCACTCAAGTTAACTTTAATATTATCGAATTCTGTAACCAAATTTAAACTAACATTTTGGATTGCCGGACGACTATATAACATATGACCTGGTTTTTCTGGCAGGGGAGTGACTAACACACTTTTTCGTTTTGACGGGATATAGGCCGCGAGTACGATGCCACTATTTATTATCTTAGTTAAATTATGTCCCTTACCCATCATCGCATAAGGTGGGGTAATGACGATATTCAGTAGCCACTTGATGTTTGCCTCGACCATAGTCCATTTATTCTCACTGTTGTAAATAATATTGTACGGAGTGGTTTTAAGGAGTCTACTAACGTCGACATCGCTTAAATCTTCTAGATTTTCCGGGAATATAACTTCTTTCCGCTTGTATACATTATCGTGTAAGTGTAAAGCGTATAACTTACCATTGGTACCGGGTTTACCGAATCCTTCCGTGTCTCCTAGATCGGAAAGCGCAATTGTATTACATTGTCTTATCGTTCCAGGGCCTGATGCATCAACCATTATTTATAATATGGAGTGTTACACTTAAGTATCCTATATGTACAGGTTGGTGTTTTACATCTAATACAGAAATTTTAAGGTCTGAAATAATACCACGCTTCAATTTTTTATATTGTAATGATGAGAAAGATTCCGTTCTACCGCTATTGTATTTTTCATTTTTCACTGGAACACTTCTGAGCAAAGTTGAAGGACTTTCTTGTTGAATATTATCCGTCGTGCTGATTTGATCAAGATGGATGCACAGCTCTTTATAGGGAACTAAATCGGGTAATGTATTTCCCTCATTTGATGAATCGACTATTATAGTATAATTGGTTGCAAATCCAATTGTAATTCTTAAGTTCCTGTAAGGAATTACACCCATTATTCCAGGGGATAATTTCAGTCTCCCAGTCGCCTCATTTTGTGTGAGACTAGCTCCATAAGGCTTAAAAAATTCATCATTGAGTGAGCATACGCTGTAATACCCATCAGGTATAGTAATAATTCTATCTCTTTCATTTGTTATTATTATCTCATTATTTCCTCTCGCAGCACTTATATTGGTCCACCGCGGGTAATACGTTACATCGCATAGAGCGACTTCGAGTTGTCCATCCGAGTTATCGATAGTACGAAGCAGTTCAATAGACTGACCATTTGTTATTCCCAGGAGTGTAACATACATATCAAATATACAATGATACTATATCATAACTTAAATATGGAATCAACCATTATTTTTAATATGGAGTGTTACACTTAAGTATCCTATATGTACAGGTTGGTGTTTTACATCTAATACAGAAATTTTGAGGTCTGAAATAATACCCCGCTTTAATTTTTTATATTGTAATAACGAGAAAGATTCCGTTCTACAGCTATTGTATTTTCCATCTTTGACCGGAACACTTCTGAGTAGAGTTGAAGGACTTTCTAGTTGAATATTATCCGTCGTGCTTATTTGATCAAGATGAATGAACAACTCTTTATAGGGAACTAAATCAGGTAATTCGGTAATCCATGCAGTCACTTTTGAGCCGCGTGGTAATGTTATTGCCCGATTAAATCCAAGTGTGTATGCTAAGTTCTCACCAATAATTATATCTGAGTTTTCATTGATGATTTTCACTGCCCCAGTGGCCTCACTTTGTGTGATAATAATTCCAGTAGAAAAATCATTATTAAAAAATTCCTCATTAAAATATTCATCATTGAGTGAGCTTATGCTGTAATACCCATCAGGTATAGTAGTAATTCTATTATGGTCATATGTTAATATTATCTTATTATTACCTCTCGCAGCACTTATATTGGTCCACCGTTGGTAATACGTTACATCGCATAGTGCTACTTCGAGTTGTCCATCCGAGTTATCGATAGTTTGAAGCAGTTCAATAGACTGGCCATTTGTTATTCATGGGAGTGTAACATACATATTAAATATACAATGATACTATATCATAACTTAAATATGAAATCGAGATACATTACTAATCAATCGATTATAGTAACTGCCTCTGGTGCTGAATTTTTAGTTAAATTCCCCGATATCTTTGAAAAGTACAGGGTCACGGCAACTAGCGATAAAATGGTGCACGATTGGTTTCACAATCCGATGCAATTTTGGCAGAATCAGTTAAACTTTGCCATATGGTGTGCCACAACGGGATGTGGCGTATCTCTTTACGCTCCAGGATTTGAACTGAATAAGTCTGTTATGTCATTTCACGTGTACTATCAGATTAGACGTATACTTAAAGAAATTAGTGCTCCATTACCGCAGGATCGAGCGTGGAATTCCACAAATAATAATTATGATAGATCCTCGTATGAGCGTATTTGTCAGGAATTTAATGTTTCTACGAGTAAAGATTGGCATATTAAAGGAGCAAACCATGGTCTAGGTGTTCCTTACACAGAGGAAAATAAATCCGTCAAAGAAGAAAGCGATTATGTATATAAAGTACTTAATAAACTTCCAGTTAATTTTGGTAAGTTGTATAGTACCAGCAAACTTTACGCAAGAATATATGATCATTGGCATAAAACTGGTGATTGGTATAAAGGCTGGGAACTTTATAGTAACGATTGGAGTGGTGATATTATGAGTTTTAAGAGTGGGTTAATTTATATTGTTAAAAAATTTATACAAATGAACGATACCGCAGACGCTTGGAATGAATTTCTTAATGATAAAACGGAAAATAATTTTACTAACCCAGGATTTGTAAGAGTCAATGAATCGATAAGAACTTATGTATGGGCAATTCTCGGAGCGCAATCTCAAACACGAACGTCCATTATCGGTTCTGGGACAGCGCTCGATGCGCAAAAACAGTTTGTCGCAAACGTGGAGGACGCCATTAATTCACCAGTTGACATACCATCGTCTATAAAGCGTTTTCAAGATGCATTACAGTACGCTCAATCCAAAGTGGACTTCGTTTATGCACCGGGACTATACATGTCTCCGAGTAATATGGAACTTAAGATCGGTCAAGTGATAGGCTATAATAATAAAATTGTTGTCGCTACCGATCAACAAAAAACAGGTATAAATTCAGATATGAACGTCGAATTAATAACGCAAACGATCACGGGCGAAAAGGGAATAGTCAAACCACAAACACCAACTATCGCTCAACCATCTACTGATGCACAAGTGTCACCGCATATTGCGGCTAAAAATCAACAACATATCGATGAAAAAACAGCGCTTGTAGTGGGTGGAGTCTCGGTTGGCTTACTCATGATTTGGTGGTTAAATAGTTCTTAGCGAATACGTACAACAACCCTGCAATTGCTACGATCAACCCCCACAAGTTTTGACTAAGCCAAGTGGTGGTCTTAGCTAATAAATTCAATAGCCAGGAAACAACACTCCCTATTATACCTGGAAGTGCAGCCGCGGCTTTCTCAGCTAGCTTTCCCAGTGCTGAACCTAATGCTTTTAAATGCTTTTTTATCCACTCTCTTATACCGTTTTTATCGTTAGGCGGTGATCCGCCTCCACCTGTGCCACCTGTTAATGAGAGAGTCAAAGTCGATATAATAAATCCCAACGCGGTTAAAATACTAGCAATTGTTATTCCCTGTTCTCTGAACAATGTTTTAATTTTATCGGCCAGTGTAGTGTCATCGTTGAGGACTTGATCGATAGTTTCTCGAATTCGACTGATTTGCGAACGAAGTTAAGTTACGCAATCTTTCAGCAACGCGGCGTCTACTGAATTCATCGCCCGCCTGTTCGAGTTTTGTTTTCTCTTGAGCTATATGCTTGTCGATTTCGGATAGCTTGGCTGTATTATTGATGAGTTCTCCCCGCATAGTTTGCATTGCCTTGTCAAGACCTCGTAATTCCCTAATACTGAACTCTGAATGTGGTACCTGTAACGTTGAATTATCGTAATAGGTATCCAAGATTTCTCCGAGTCCGTCCGAGGCCACCATCGAGGCTGCTTCCAAATCATCTGTATTAACGAGTTCTTTCCTCATAGTCTGAAGAGCCTTAGTAGTCTTCGCGGAAAGTCGTCGGTAGTCTACAAAACCTAATTCATCACGAACAAAGCCGATGCCTTTTTTAGCGGCTATAGTAGACAAGGCTAGGGGCTTACGAGTACGAGAATGCATAAGATCAATATCCGGAGCGCCACGCAGTCGCAATATTCCTTTACTATCTATCTCAAACTTTGAATATTCACGTCCTATTGGAGTAACATAATTTTATCATCTTTTAAGGCATCGTAATAATCATCAACGGCTGGTTTCAAAAGTTCATCATTTACGGTTGGGATCATAAAGCTGGTTTCATCAGTACCCTCTTCGATGGTACTAGTATCAGTTATGTTATCTAGATCAAAGTCATTATGTTCAAAATCAGTCATTTTTATATTAAACATAGGGTACATGTTTTCCATATAACAATGTCTTCGCAATACGGACGCAAGTTAAACCCACAACGTAGACTTCGAGATCCATTAGGGGTCAAGGCAATTCGTCAGTCTGTTACTATAACTAATAACCCTAGTACCATCGATCAGAATCAAACGCTTCTGGTTCGCTTTCCTAATCTCGGCGCACACGATGTGTTAGTTCCGGGAACTGTCCGACTAGCATTTACGATTGTTTTGAATTCTACCGACGTTAACAGGGAGCCGGTTCAGAACTTAGGTCATGCTATCATTAAGAAAATCGCTATTAAAATTAGCGGTAATGAGGTTTTGAGTATCGACGATAGCGATGTATACTATTGTTACATGGATCTCTGGAGAACGGATAAAGAGCGGGAAAACTTACAGTACCAAGGTATTTGTAATAAGAACACATTGAGACTGCGAGTAGGTGCTGAAAATGGTGATGGTACCATCGTAAAAGATCAGGCCGTTGCTGACGCATTAGGTAACAGATTCTACATTCCCCTAGACTTTGAATTACTAGATTCCCACATGCCCTTTTATCAAGCATCCTTAGGCGATAGGTTAGAATACGAACTCACTTTTAACGACTACGGTAGAGTAATCAGATCCGCTAATGTAGATGCTAGCTATTCCACTGACAATATATCGCTCGAGTACGATATGATAACGGATCCCGAATTAGCCAGACAAATTCGTAACCAGTATTCGGGAAGTTTAGCCATTTTGTACGATCGCGTGTTGCGACACCGAAAGATCACGAGGGACAAAAAAGATACGATGTGGAATATCAATCTAAACGTCCCCACGAGGTCGTTGAAGGGTATTTTAATGTTGTTCGAGGACCCCTCCGATGCGTTTAAAAGAAATACCGAGAAGTTCTACAATCCCAAGATTACGAAAGTAGAATTGACTATCGAGGGCGTTCCTAATCAACTATATAGCCAAGGAATGCTAGCGTATCACCAGTGGGATGAGATTAAAAAACTTCCTTCTATAAAACGCTCCCCGGAAGTTAACGCGGTCGTGAAAGATCTGTCTCTCGGGAGTGTATCGATGGGTGAATACCTCACCTCGAAGTACGCGCTATGGCTCGACATGTGAACAACGGACGATGACCAATTACACGGCAGTGGGAGGAGAATAGAAAATGCTAGCGAAGGTGTCACCATACAGATAACGAAGCTCCAGGAAGCGGTTGGTAAATTAAACATATATTTGTACGTGATTATGGATGCGCAACTTAATATACAAAATGGGAGATTCGTGCAAGCAATCTATTAATAATCTTTTACCTAAAGATCCGCACTGCGCTATCATATGCGGGCAAACGGGCTGCGGAAAAACAGCTTTTATTCTAGATATTTTACAAAGTCATTATCGGGACGTTTTCGATCATATTATTATTCTGTGCACGACTATAAGCGTTAATAAAACATACCTATCGAGAGATTGGGTAATGAATGACGACGGAATACACAGAGTCGATCCGGGCAATCGTTTACAAAACTGTCTCCGAGTATGTCACGAAAAATACAAAGGAGAATCAACCCTTTTCGTAATAGACGACTGCAGCGCGAGTAAAGAATTAACAAAAAAGAAAGATATGCTTTCGTATTTAGCATTCTCCGGTCGGCATACTCAACATAGCGTTTGGGTACTTACTCAAAAATACAACTCTGTCCTGAAAGATCTCAGAGAGCAGACCAAATGGGTGGGACTGTTTCATTGCAAAGATCGAGATTCATTCGAGGAATGTTTACGCGAAAATGACGTCATTTATACCAAGGGTGAACGTGACAAAGTCAGAAAAGTGTTAGCGGCAACGAAGCACTGTAAACTCGTATTAAAAAACGATCAACCAGCTGCTTATGCAATTGCTTAGCAAAAGGTAGCAAAAAGATAGCAAAATGTGGCAAAATTATAGCAAAATATAGCAAATTGAACATTAGCGGTTAATATTACATAAAATGTGGTTCAAAATCCTCATTCTTTCGCAACATTCCATTATTACGGGATGTATTGGATACGTCATATTATATTATGTTAGACTTAAATATCTCCTTAGGTATTACATTATGGAATGCGACGAACTCATCGAACAAATGCTCAAAGAATCTGATCAACATACAGAAGAACATACAGATAAACATAGAGAAAGACTCGCGGCTTTGGTAGCCGGTGGAAAATGTTCCCAATATTTGGGAGAAAATTATACCATCGAAAAAATTGATAACATGACCGATGAAGAGATTAAAAAACTGTACGCGCGTTACGAGTCTAGACTGGGAGCTACCATGACTAAAACGATAGGGTCGTCTATATTACAACTATACACAGTCGTAGCTAGTACGTTTCTCCCCATCCCTGCAGAACATCGCATGTATTTATGCGAATCTCTAGAGAAAGACCCATTCATCGAACACGCTATAAGCTCAGTGAGCTGTGAGTTTTATCATAGATTCGGAATGTTCTTAGCTCCACTCACCACAGCTTTAATAACGGCTAGGTATTGTCAATTTAAACATACGTGCCCACTTAATAATATAAATGGAGACTCAACAGATTGCGGAAACACAACAGGTGACACCACAACAGATTGCGCAACCACAACAGATTGCGGAACAAGTGAATGAGGAACCACATGTGAATGAGGATGCACCACAAACAAAAAAACAACCAAGAGTTACTAAGAACCCCCAAAAAATAGCTGCAGGAAGAAAGGGAGGGCTGGCGCGCAAAGCAAAATTAATAAATAATTCAAAACCGATTAAAACATGGGCACTAGTAGGAGTTGCTGGTATAGCGGCTGTATGGTTCTTTTATAAGACCGGAGAAGAGAAAACGTCACCCCCGCCGCAACAACAAGTTCAATTAGAGGTTAGTCCTCATATAATGCTATAGGAAGCATGACTACTCCAGTTACAGACGGTAAAATGTTGGTAAACACGACGTATCATTCAGCAGTGGTCACCGGCTTGGCCATTGGCTATGCCCGTATGGCTAAAATGATTACTAAAGCCACACCTCCCAAGCTAGATTTTAATGGATTTGATATAGGTATGATGGTTCTGGATATTGGATTAGCAATGGCAACGAAGGATATGCTCATCAAACAAGGACTTATCCCGGAAGACATAATGAAGTAATTAAACATTTGAATATTTATATTCATATAAACATTTGAATATTTTATATTCATATACTATGGCATCAATTGCGATGATGGTTGGTGGAGCTGTTGTTAATGCTCTAGCTTTTTCGGGGAGTAATTATTTATTTTCCAGTATGAGGGAATCAAACGCTAAAGAAGTTGAAGAGGAGCGTAAACGACATAACGAAGCTTTAGAACAATACCAAGCAGCCCAGTTACAATATACGCGGCAGAGAATGAAGAGATTAGACTTTATTCATGAACAACTGATTAAGGAAGGACATTCAATTCAAACGTTTAAGGATGTCGAATCTGCCATGCACGAATACTTCCTCGTTTATGGGAAAAAACTCGACCCAATACCTAGACCAACAATGAGTCAGTTTTATACACCCTCAGAGGCTCAGAAAGACCGAGAGGTCACATTTGTGATTATGGGGTTATCTGCAGTATTGATTTTCAGCTATACAATAGTGTAGATGTGATTTGCATTTAGACAAATGATATGATAGATGTATATACCATGAATAACTGCAAGTTTACACTCATGGGGAAGACGACTCTATGTAACCGCCGCTGTGTTGAAATTTACTGCGGTATACACAATTATTACATCAAACGTGGACACATAAACTATACGTGTTCTGAATGCGGGATAGGGGCCAAAGGTCGTTATTGTTTATGTAAGAAACACGGTGCTGATAGGGTCAGGAATCAGATTATTTATGCTAGGAAGAGAGATTACATCAATGAGAGGAATAGGCTGGGGAGAATACGTATTTAGATATATGAAAACAACCAATTAGACATTTGTTTCATTTTGCATATACCATTCAACCACTATGGTTTTTGTCAGAGAGTTGAAGGCTATGGCAAAGCAACGTGGTCTACGTGGATATTCTCGTATGAGAAAAGCTGAATTGATTACCTTACTCGGTTTGGAACCACCCCAGACTGTTAGAGAACTCAAAGCTCGAGCGAGAAACAGTGGGCTGAGAGGTTATTCTCGAATGAGAAGAGCTGAATTGATCGCTTTACTAGATAATAATAATGATGATAATGATGATGTTGATGACATTCAACATAATAATGATGATAATGATAATGTTAATCAACAACAACAAGAATTAATATTTGTACCCACATCCGCCGGCGTTGGTAAATATCTAAGAGGTTGGAAGATGGATATTAATTCCAACATGGATGTTAACGATATTAAGCCCATCATATCGAGTAAAATTAACGAGGAATTAGATGATTTACAAAGTATAAAATACCAGCTGACGATTAAAATGTCATTGAGTAAAAGTAACGCAGACGATAGCGTCGAATATACCGAACCATATTTCCGTAGCAATCAAGAAGTTATAACCGAATCCGATACTATAAACGCATCATTAGATACATCAATTCAGAGGATACAGGAAACTTTAGAACGCTGGACTAATAGAGGTTCGGGTTGGGGTGTGGATAGAATCGATAGTTTATATTTAGATATAGCGAATTATATGCCCTTCAAAGGTGGATCTTATATAGATTTACCCCCGTATTATAAGAAGAAAAAAGCCATAATTAACGTAAAAAATAAATCTGATGACTGTTTAAGAATGATGATAAGATCTGCATTGTTCCCCGTAGACAAAAATCCAGATAGACCTTCTAGCTATCCCCAAAACGATGGACTCAACTTCGATGGTATAGACGAACCTACACCAATATCACAAATTGATAAGGTGGAAAAGCAAAATAATTTAGCTATAAATGTTTTCGTACATTCTAAAGGAATTGTTGTACACAGGATAAGCTCCGCTCCGGAACATATTCCCAGAATCAATTCATTTCTGATCGAAAAAGATGGAAAATATCATTATACGTGGATAAAGAGTTTAAACAGGGTGCTATACGATCAAACAAAACATAAGGAAAAGAAATATTTCTGCGAAAGATGCCTGCATGGGTACAGCAGACAAAATCTATTGGAAGCGCATAAAGAAGACTGTAGAGGTGTTGGACAGACCGCTATCAGGATCGATATGCCTAAAGAGGGAAAAAATATATTAAAATTTGAACATTATTGTAATCAAATGCCAGTACCGTACGTAATTTACGCCGACTTCGAAGCGCTTATCAAGCCCATAGAAAATCCCAACCAAAGCAATAATACCTACAAAACTCAAGAACATATTCCTTGTGGGTTTGGATATATAGTTGTAAGGTATGATGGGAAAACAAACACTCCCGTGATTTACAGAGGTCCCGATGCAGCGGGAAAGTTCCTAGAATATCTACAAAATGAAGAGAGAATAATCAGGGAAGAATTATCGTGTAAGAAACCCATGCGTATGACGATAGATGATTGGAGGGCCCACAAGAAGTCAACGAGTTGTCACGTTTGTAATAAACCCCTGGATGGGGATTCCGTAAGAGATCATTGTCGCGTCACGGGTAATTATCGGGGAGCCGCTCATAACGAGTGTAACTTGAAACTAAAAATGAATGCTCAAACAATACCCATCCCCGTTGTGTTTCATAACCTTAGAGGATACGATTCACATCTCATTATGCAAGCTATCTCAAAGACCGACGGCGGTTTAACGTGCATTCCTAATAATATGGAAAAATACATATCGTTCTCGTTGACTAAACCTATACATTATAGGGACAAGGATGGGAAATCTAGAATAAAGCAAAGTAATGGGCTTAGATTCATAGACTCCGTACAGTTTCTGTTATCTTCCCTGGACAATTTAGCTAAAGCGAACAATCCAGACGACTTCGCTATAACAAATCAATATACAGATAAGATAACTCGTCATTTGTTGCTGAGAAAAGGTGTATATCCTTACGAATATATGGATGATTGGTCTAGATTCGAAGAAACTGAATTACCACCCCTCGAATCATTCTATAGTAACTTAACGGAATCTAGAATAACAGATGCCGATTATGAACACGCTCTGACGGTCTGGGATAAATTAGGTTGTAAGAATTTAGGTGATTATCACGATCTGTACTTAAAAACCGATGTACTGTTACTCGCCGATATATTCGAGATATTTAGAAAGACGTGTTTAAAACAATACGGCTTGGACCCGGCATGGTACTATTCCAGTCCCGGACTATCGTGGGATGCATTGTTGAAGAAGACCGGCGTAGAACTAAAATTACTCACAGATTACGATATGCACTTGTTTATTGAGAAAGGATTAAGAGGTGGTATATCGATGGCGGCGAAAAGGTATTCTAAGGCTAATAATAAATTAGTGGAAGGATACGATCCGAGTAAACCCGACACGCACATATTATATCTCGACGCTAACAATTTGTACGGATGGGCTATGAGTCAACCTTTACCCACGGGTGGTTTTGAATGGGTCAATGATATCAATAATAATGATGAGAATAAAGGGTACATACTAGAAGTTGACTTGGAATATCCGAGTTCCTTACATAAAGACCATAACAGTTATCCGCTAGCTCCCGAAAGATTAATGGTTAATAAAGACTGGATGTCAGAATATCAATGTTCATTGATGGGTAATAATAGGTTAGCTAACGTAGAAAAACTCGTACCAAATTTGATGGATAAGACAATATATATAGTTCACTACAGAAATCTCCAGTTGTATCTATCGTTAGGTATGTCACTAAAGAAAATACACAGAGTTCTAAAGTTCGATCAAAGCCCTTGGATGGAGCCCTATATAAGGTTGAACACAGATTTAAGAAAGATAGCCACCAGCGATTTCGAAAAGAATCTATATAAGCTCATGAATAACTCGGTATTCGGTAAAACTATGGAGAATCTAAGGAAGCGTGTTGATGTTAAATTGGTCAGATCTAATGAGGAAGAAAGACTCAGGAAACTTATAGCCAGTTCGGCTTTTAACAGAAGCAAGATATTCGATAACGACTTAGCCGCGTTGCATATGCAGAAGAGTAATATAAAATTCAACAGACCGGTGTACGTCGGTATGAGTATTCTCGACTTGTCAAAACACTTAATGTATGACTTTTATTACAACGAACTTAAGAAGCAATACGGCGATAGATGCGAGGTGTTATATACCGACACAGATTCTTTGTTGATGGAAATACAAACCGAGGATGTGTATAAAGATATGGCAGAAAAAATAGATATGTACGACACGAGCGATTACCCAAAAGATAATCCACTGCACAGTGTAGTAAATAAAAAGGTGTTAGGTAAGATGAAGGATGAATGTGCTGGGACCCCTATAGCGGAGTATGTGGGATTAAGACCTAAGATGTATTCTATAAAAAAGTCCGATAATGGAGAGATAAGAAAAGCCAAGGGCGTTAAGAAGTATGTTGTAAAAAAGCATATCAAACACGAACAGTATAAAGAATCATTATTCAACGGTAGAACGTTCAAACACGAGATGAACTCTTTAAGAAGTTACGATCATAGGATATATGGATTAAGAATGAACAAGACATCATTATCCCCCTTAGATACAAAGAGATGGATTGATAATGATGGTGTAACTACCTATGCTTATGGTTATGGTGGTAATACTGTTCCGTCGGGAACTATGAACAACTCTTCTCGTACAAATGCCCTACCCGGTCCATCTTGAAGATAATAAAGAATAGGCTCTCCTTCTTTCGTAACCAATCGACTAATGTTATACGTCTTAAGGGACCATATGGGATCGGTTGCGCGACGTAGGCCTCCTTCGAGTTCACCGGGCTGGTATAAATATCTTACCCTTACTCTATCCGAAAGTTTTCGTTCTTTGCCTCTCCTCGGTGCTGAAGATTCGGAAGTCACGGATTTCATTTTAATCACATCGGATGGTTTCTTCCCTATTAATCTCGTTACTTCATTATTCAGCGCTGATATAACGGCTGATAATCGTGTCACCCATTCGGTTGATCCCAATCGCTCGGATTTCATTTCGATCCCATACTGATAGCCAAACAAACGTTCCACTAGAGTCCGGTTAAATCTTTCAACAATGGCTTGACTACGGTGGGCCTCTCTTTCACCACGGACGATTTTGACGTCGTGCTTTGTTAATAGTTTAGTTACCGATCCCATAAACTCTCGACCGGGATCTACTTGAAATAGCTTAGGCCATTTTAGCGGTCCGCGTTTATATATACGGCTCAGTGCATTAGCTACTTCTGTTGATTCTTTCGATGTTAATGGCTCTGCCTCTTTGTATCGACTAGCCACATCCACTACTGTTAAAGCGTATTTATACGTTTTGCGTTTTACCTTATCGTGGGGAAGAAACAAGAGGTCAGCCTGATGAACTTCATTCGTCGTAGAAATATCAAACTTCTTCCTCGGTATATAACGCGGTGCCGGTAAATATATTTGCCACAACGCTTGTTTCTTTAACCAATCCTTGGCTACATCTTTAGATACCTTAGCCGCGGTGGCTAATTTTTTTATTGCTCCTACACCTTTCCAATATCCTCGTGGGCTATAGTAAATTTTATTCATTATTAATTAATATTGATGTTTCGTTTAATACAAATCCGGCTCCAGTGGAAGTGAGCCAGAACCCCCATTACGTATAAAAATTTATATCATAGACTCCAGGTGGTGGTCAATTTAACTTAATCTCATGACTATCATTAAATCGCATAATCATTTACACATAAAAAATGCTACCTGTAGTAGCAGTATAGGTATATGAATCCAGCTCCAGTGGAAGTGAGCCAGAACCCCCATTACCTATACTACTGCATCTCTTGGGCTTAGCAGAAACCTATAGTCATGGGTTCAAATCCTGGTTCTCCCCGATTATGTTGCTAGGTTTGTCAGCATTATACACATGCTCGTGGGATTCATCAAAGACCTGCATCACTTAGGACTTTCTTCCCACATCAAACTAACATGCGGTGATATATCTGGAATACTGTTCAAAGCAGTGTTAAAGCCAACTGATTTATTTAACACTGCATCCAGCAATAGTTTGACTATATGACAAGGATTGTAAATATATATTTTTCCCTGTTGATGAGTTGGAACAATCACTAAATGACATCTCTTAAAAAGATTCCCAGCATTCCAAGCCTAATTAATAGATAAGGTAGTGATTGAGTAGGCTCATTGATCGCATGTAATCATACCACAGTGATGTGGGATATTGTCCATAATAGTTATCATCGGTTTGTCTGGACCGAGTTCATAACATTAGTCACTGGTTTGTCTGGTTGAGATTTGAGATGTGATTATCTTAAATGTTTAGCATATAACAAGACTCACATATGACAGCTTAAGTGATTTTGCTGCCTTCTATCTGTAAGTACATGTGGCAACAATTCTTTTTGATTGCTAAAATCTTTTTACATAATGCTGCAGAAACTGAAGTCCTGCTTGAGATCCCTGGATGAGTACTCCAGGTTGACAGTCTGGAAGGACCAGACGAGGGAGTCCTAAACAGAGGCTGCACCCCTTCAGATATCAGAGGTGATTTGCAGACATCGATGATGAGGGTCCTGTTATTTCAATGGAGGCCGACCGAGAAGTTGTATGCCAAATGGTACTGGGACACACAAAGGCTGGTCTGGCTAATGTGAGAAGACCAACCAATGCCAAGCTGGAGTGGAATTCTTCCAGGAAATTCTTGTAAACACTTGAAAGGAATGCTAAATGGGACTTATTGTCTTTAAATGTGGACCCAAACACCAAATGGAAAGTTCACAATTCTACTAACACAATGCAGCAGAGATAGAGTCTAACTGGTATCCCCTCATCCTGGTTCCTGTTCATCCATGGCAATATAGAAAGAAAAGGAGGATTGAGGGAAAGTAAGTTCTCTGAACTGGTGAACATAATCCGTAGGTACTGTCAAGCGAACAGTTATCACACTCTGTTATGAGTATTGAAGAATAGGATGAAATTGCATACTGCATCAGGAACCATCATGTGAACACTGTTCAATGTGCGATATACTATAGGCATATGAATAAAAGAAATTGATAATTTGATTGTTGCTTATGTTTCATTTGCCAGCTGTGTAAATGGGGATGTTTCATGATTTTGCCTCAGTTTAATAGCCACACTTATCTTATGAAACCATGCATTGCTTGGGCATCTCAAGATAAATAACACATGTTTCCTTTGCTCTGAAAACGTCTGATGACACATTGATCTGTTATGTCAAAGGTCAAAGTCACAACCAGACAAAAAGTTTGTTTGTGGTCTAACTCTTCCTTTGGGCAGGGATCGAAGTTGGAAAAAGGTCGTGTGATCTATATATACTACATTTTCCCTTAAATTGCCTTTTCTACAGAAGTCTTAGTAACTCTTATACATACACCTGTATACTGGTTACATTACTTCCATATTTTGGTCAATGATATGTTGAATTCTACCAAAGGACTGCATATTTTGTTTATGTGCTGGATAGCTCTTTGAAATGTTTTTGAAACATTTATCACTGATATTGAAGGTCAAATTCACACTCAAAAGTGATAACTCATGAAGGGTTGAAGTGTAAGATCAAGGCAATAGTGAAGGGGTCATTCATAAAGTATTTCTGCAATTATAACTAAAATGCCTATTTCTGGAGATATTTGTGAAGTATTAAGCACATCGTTGTTATATTATTTGAATACACATATATGTGCAGTGGTTACAACTCCAGTGTCAAATTAACTGTCAATCCCTTTTAATAAAATAATTCACAGTAACTGAGGAAGAGCTTACTGTAGTACCATAAAACTAGGGTGAGGCAAATGTCAATGAAGTTAGTATTTTGGATATAACAAGTACATGTACCGTTACAAATAGTCTTATTATCATCTCACTAGGACCAAAGGCCCAAGTGAGCACATTGTCAATGACTTTTTCTTTTTCTCAGTACAAACTGGAAGTCTGGACATGAAATTTAAGGATATCATTATACGAGAACTGATGTTTGTTCATTAAATACCATTAACATCTGAAAAGGACAAAATATGAAATTGAACAATTTTCTTCTCCAAAAAAGTTTTAGGAGGATATTTACCATTAAAAAAACACAGAATATTACAACAGGTACCTGTAATGCACAGGCTAACATTATTTACCAGAAGCAAGTCATGAAGAAAATTTGCATCCGGATACCTTCCGGAAACCTTCCAGATGCCTTCAACAACCTCCAAATTGCTTGGTATTTTCAAGTTAATTTTTTTATGTGTTTCACACTTAAGTGAACAAAATGCACCCCCCAAATTTTGACATTTTTTTTGGAAGGTTTCCGGAAGGTATCCGGGCCGGATCCAAAATGGGAAGGTTTCCGGAAGGTTTCCGGAAGACGGAAACCTACATTTTTTTTGCTGTGAGACTTACTAAGTTTGTCAGTTGTTGTGAGGTGATCACCAACAGATACACTGAATTGGATTGGAGAACCAAGCATTTACTGTTGTAAGGTTTGTTGCTGTGAACCTGTATTCTCTAATGATAACAGGCAATTGTGCATGAAACTGAACACCAGAGTAATCAACTAAAACCATTGGATATGTGTGGTTAGTTGTGCCTGTACTACATTCGGGATGAAACATTCCAGTCTTGTATTTGGCATTTCTATTTTTAGCGCTTATTGAGTTGAAGTTATAATTCGTGTGTGCGTGCTAGCGTGCGTGATGCATCTGATGGATATTATAGTGTATTCACACTAAATGATGACATTTCTAAGCTTTAAAATTGTGAAAGACAATGTATAAAATTTGTGGCTTGGCAAATAGACTAAGATTTACAAGAAGAGAAAGTGGAACCCAACACAACAGTGAGGGGAGTTAAATTACCTAATATAGTTCCCTGTCAAGAGCTGTGCATCCATCTTGATCAGTTTAGTACAACAGATTATATTCAGTGTGAAACTCTACTAAGGACTATTCCAGTCAAAGATGAAAAATACAATAGTGGTAGAACAGAATCTTTCTCATTACAGTATAAGAAGTTAAGACAGGGTATTATTACAGAGCTCAAAGTTTCTGTATCAGATATTAAACATCAACCTGTGCATATAGGATCTTTGAGTGTGTCACTTCATATTAGAAATAATGGTTGATTCTGCAGGTCCTGGAACGCATCACCTTAGACAACATGATACAATTGCACTTTCTGATCTTGGAGACACTGAAGGATTTGATAAACCGGGTTTTAAAGATTTAAGGTGTTATAATTATGATTAAAACTTACTTGATGGTGTATACTAGCGGAAAGATCTTATATTAACAGCACCTACTGTCGCTCTAGGAAATATAAATGATGTTGAGAATAGATAATCCAGTACAAACACCTTGTACAATCTTGTCCGATGATAATAAACTGATTATGTTCGAAAAAATATCATGATTGTCCTCAATATGTAATGACGATGGGTAAGGTGCATCATTTAACTAAGAAAATGAATAGTGGGATTAGAATTACGGCTTATATTCCATCAAAACGAAAGAGTGTGTCCGTTGCTCCACTACAGGGGAAATCAGGCTATATGTTAAATAGTCGTCCAATATTCAAAGATATCAGCTTAAATTTCGTTTCTGAATAGAATGATGTATTAAATAACTTGAAGACTATACCTCAAGGCTCTACACTTTATATTGACGTCTTGCTTGGGGATGTTCCAGAAAATGTCAACGCTGTCTTACAGGGTCTGAAACATCAAGGTCAACTTTGTAGTACTTTTACACAACCAGGAACAGAGAACTTTGCAAGCCTTGGAGCATTTCACTCAGTAAGATATTTATGCCCTATAATATACAACTAATAAGGATGATGTATAGTCTTAAGACCAGAGAAGGTGCGTGCCGCTCGAATTGGGCTGTTTAAAAAGTATCACAGAGGTGTGCATGCTCTTGGAGTTGACACTTATGGCAACTAGCATGGCAACAAGCATGGGACCTGGTGCGGCTGGTGTTGGTTTATTATCAACTATAATTGCTGCACCTTCCGTCCTTGGTATGGAAGTAACAGCGGGAGTCTATGGACTGACAGGAATAGCTCTTAAATTTATTTCTCGCCAGTTGTAAAAGAAATCATTAAAACATAATAGTAAGCAAATACTGACTGAAGCAAAAAGTTGAATAGCGTTGGAGATCATATCTAAAGAGCACTAGCCGATGGTAAGATATCTGTGGAAGAGTTTTGCTTAGTGTTGTCAGAGCTCACGAAGTACAACACAATGAAACAAGAGATTCGATCAAATTCCTGTAAGACCAGTGGCATATTAGTGAATAATGAGTTCACAGAACAGGGGAAACAACAAGCATTCCGTGCCAAAACCAGAGCACTGGTGGGTGATTAAGAATAAATTGTTTCCTCGATTTAGGATGGCATCTTAATTTGTGTATTCAACTTTAGGTTATGCAAAATGGAAAATTGGCCAAATGTTGATGACTTTCCAAAGCTTTTAAGTTTGTGAACATCAGTGATATTGATACCGTTATGGGCAAGACCAAGCTTATAACAGTTATGAGTGTTGAGTGGATTAAAAGAGCAATGTGGCTACCAGAACGCATAAAAAACCGTACTCACAAAGAAGGTGTTGACACATTTATCCTTAACGACAGACTCATTCAAGGTAAAAACAACAGATCATTCTAAGGAATTCAGACACATGAGATTCCGAATATGAGAAGCAGTTAATATAACTTGTAATCTTAAAGTACTTGACCTGCAGTGAGAAACCTTTTTTCTTATCGAGCGTTATCAGAAGCTGACAAAAGGACTTTGAGTTGTGTTCACTACGCTGCCCCACTGCCGACATGACGGGCTGATAGTGACGTCAGATAAGCGGTAAAGTAGTGCATTCGGCTCTCCTGCTGCTTAGTTTTAGAATGCGAAGCTACATATATGGAAGACCACCTCACGTGATAACAGTACTGATATCTTGAGACATTTAACAAATATAATTTATCACAAGCCAGTCTGTTAATTAGATGCTTATTTGATGATTTATTAACGCTTATGCATGATTTCAAGATTCTTTACGAGATATAGACGATCTTAGAGTTTCCCCTGCACATCCCATGTTAAATACATTTATTTTATAGATATCGGATGACAGATCGAGTCTGATCTTTATTGGTAATTCACCCCCCCCCCCAAAAAAACACACACACAAAAAAAAACAAAAAAAAACAAACCAACAACAACAAAAAAAACAACAACCCAAAAACCCCAACAAAATAACAAAAACCAACAAAAACCAACAACAACAAAAACCAAAAAAAAAATGAACACATTCTTCTCTTTCAAAATATTATTTTAATTGCCCATTCGAGCAAATGCATCACAACTGCAATTCTTTAACCCCCTGGATGCCACAGGGACATATATGTCCTTCCTCTACAACCCTCAATTTGAAGTTGAATAACATTCAAAATACATCATCCACACAAATACACGTCACAGTTTTGAATAAGTGGGAAATTCCCTGTTCTGTGATATCATCCACTGGCATTTTAGGCCACGCAAAAGGCGACATTAGGTACATCGTAAATGGCGCCATTTTTTACACATTACTAAATCACCACTCACGGCGTTATTTACAGCATGTTTTGAAATCTAAAATTCGGATATTTACTCGGAGAAATGAATTTCAAAAATAGCATATTAGTGATCACAGGTATCTGTCTTTTATTAAATCACCAATGATCATTCCAAAACGTCTCCGATAACCCTAAAATCGTTTCGAATGTTTTGGAAAATACGTAAACACGAATTCTCGCACAACCTTCACTTTTCCAATCTTCGGAAAATGTGCGTCAGAAAAAAACTCGACATCCAGAGGGTTAATGTCGACGAAACTGGAGGACATACATTTACCCTCTTGGTGCCATATATAAACAATTGATTTCATCAGGTGTATATTTATTTACGATCTTTCGCCGTTCAACGTTTCTCTTCAGGTGTAATGAAAACTTTAACTTACATTATGACGCATAACAGTAGTATTTTTGGCGTCATAATACCTATGATGTAATAATGACAATAGAGTGACTCTATTACATCATAGGCATTATTGAGCAAATACAAAATTATCAACAGCCAAAGAGAACCCAAAAATCTTGATTCTGTTGTCATCACTTCAGGGGTTTCTAAGTGCGGTGACAAACGTTGCCTTACTTGCAGCAGTATAATTGAAGCCTATTCAGTCCAAATTACAAAGGACACTAAATTTACTGTAAAACAAAATATGACTTGTGATACTAGAAATGTTATTTACTTGATTGTTTGTAGTGGATGCAATGAAAAGTATATCGGAAAGACAGAACTTAAATTAAAAAGAAGAATGAATCTTCACCGTTCACAAATAAAGCAGCCACACAACCGCACGATTCCACTCAGTGAACATTTAGATATATGTGGAAGCGGCAACTTTTTAGTTTTCCCGCTATATAAGCTAAATTTTGATCATGAACCTACATTGTTTCAAAAAGAGCAACATTTCATTCATAAATACGCGCCTAAGTTAAATGTAAAGGCGTAAGTCCATTGTCACCTTGGTATTGTGACGTCATAGTTCTGTTATGACGTCACTTAACTATATGTTACTACTTCATGTCCGTTATATAGAGAATCTCACACGAGTGTCTTTTGATATCAAATATATCAACACGAGTTGATAAAAGTGGCAAAATTCCGAGGCTTGCCGAGGATTTTTGCCACTTTTATCAACGAGTGTTGATATATTTGATATCAAAAGACACGAGGGTGAGATTTTATTTATCATCCAACATCATTCTTTCAACTTTTTCAATTTGTAGACATTAATTAGCAGTGTCTTCAGTGTAAAAAGTACTGCAAACAGCTTCAGTAGCAGAGCCATTAGTGATGTCATTTGATTGTGAGGTCATGGTAACCAGTGACGTCACAATGCTCTGCAAAGCATTGTGATGTAATGTCATTGCTGCGATATCTACAGTGTCGATATTGCTTGGATGAGATCAAGCGATATCTCCTGTGGAAGCCAGTTTTGGATGATAAATTCAGTTATGGCCTGATGAGACTCGTACGTGTACGAGTTGAAAACTGTGTCCAATCTAACTCCACTTATTTAATTATTACTAATATATATATAAATATTGTTTTAATCTATCAAACAGCTATAATCCTTTGTAAAACGACAATAAGCGAGTGTTACTGTCACGATTTTATACTACTGGACGCTGACAGAGATAGAATTATCGTTTTTCTTTGAAGTTATACTGATTGATGTTCGTCCCCTTACATGAAATCCCAGTTGATCGGCAAGAGTCGCCTTTCGGCTTGTTCCGGAACGCCTCGAGTTGGTCACGAATGCAACTCGTGTCATTCCGGGACAAGACGAAAGATGCGTGTGTAACGGTGAGAACGGAACCAGCCGATTGCTCTGCCCGGCAACGAGCACTTGTCGTTTGTTTACAATATGGTGGATGCTAACGGTAACTGGGCTGTGTAAAACCTTGTTCCTCTATTTGCAACTGCCTACAACATTTCGTGTAAACCGTGCTATTACGACGACATCTTGCAGCATTAGATAATACTGGTCTACGTAAAGATGAAATTAAAACTGTAAAATTGGAAGATTCATTCTCTCCTTATATTGTGGGTACTGCTTCTACGACGTAGGAGACACGTGACAGTGGTCATTGTTTACACCAGAAATTGGACACAGAAGGAAATATAAGCGGCAACCACAACTTGTGAACAGAGTAAGTGTTTTGTGTTTATCATCGAAAACTAGTATTGTTTTCTGTAGATCGTTTAATTTGTCATTTCGGCAAATGCTTTTATGACTTAGTCACCCTCCACTCCTGACTATTGAAGAAAGAAAGAGTTAAATTTACTGAAATGTGCAACCGCTTCCTATATTGGCAGTGATTGTACACCATTTGTTAGGATATTTTGTAGGATTTGGGCTTTGTAGGTTATACCTGATAATCATGCCATTTTTCATAAAGTTGGTATTCGAAATGTTTGAAAAAGCAACGAAACAGCAATACTAAACACAATTTATTGACAAATGAGGAGTACATAATTGTATATAAAATTCAGGAAAATATAACAAACATACCTTTTTTGTGAGTGTCAATTTGCCAAATTTTCAGATACAATATTGAGATATACCTTGAATTGAAGAAAGATTTCTTCTCTCGTATGCTAATGTAGTAACATATAATGTATTTCTGAATTAATCAGTCATCAAAGTTAGTGAAAGTTTAGACTGCAAAATATAACAAAGTAAATTCACATGTTTTGGGGCATGTAGAGAATGGATGCAGAAAATAAATCTACCGCGTCCCGAGGGATGCACAATGATATGCATTGTACCTACAGCTCATCAAGAGCAGAAATAGGTGTCTGTTATTTCATCCATCAATCGTGGCGGCTGTACACATGATCATTGATTCATTTCAGGCTGTTAGGTAATTATGTAAAGGTGCAGTTCACTACACTATTTCATTACTTGACAGGACTTGTCCCTTGACCCCCACTTTTGTAAGTCAAGTTAAAATCCTGAGTACTATCAAAGTGTTGGTGGACAGTATCATTTTCATTATATGGCAAAAGCACAGTTAGACTACACATTTATTCCTTATTGGCCACCATGGTAGATAATTGTGTGCAGATAGGTGCAGATAGTTACATGAGTAGGTTCAACAAGAGGAAGATAGGAGTAAGGATGTCATGTGTTGCCAAAGACTGCAGTTCAACTGTTTCACCAAGAATTGACTTGAATATGTTTTTGTGTTAATGGAGGCTTGAACGTAAAACTGGTCTGCATACAAACTGGTGTGCACAGTGCACACTGGCTGATTTACTCAAAATCTGCAAATCAATTTTTGCATTCATAGCTCCAAAACATAAGAAACATATTCAAGTCAATTCTTATAAATCAATATATCACCAATAATAACTTCACAGGGTGGTTATTGAATCATAAACACAAAACAGCCAGGAGACAACAGTATGCAATGAGTGACACCAAAACACCACCTATTCTATTATCAGCCAATTAGAAAACAGTAGCCTATTAGTGGGCAGGACCTAATGTTTTTTTCAGTGTATGAAACATTAATGCAAAATTAATTACTTGTCAATCAAATGTTGCTGCAATTAAAACTGATTTTTAGAGGGCATTTTATTGTAGAACCTCGCAGGATTAAGTTCCAAACTTCACACTAGCTACTAGTACTATCTCATTAAACTGTTCTATGCCCCACTAGCATTGTGATGCAATTGTCATGTAATTGAAAGAAAAACCTGTGTCCCTGCCATTTGACATTACACATGACGTTTTCTGCCCAAAATATATTTGCACATACTTCGATTATTCTCCTCATTTTGTAACCTACACTTGTTGCGAGGCACCAGGTGCCATGCTTTATTTGTTTTTGCTTTGAGAAAGTTACATGGGGATGAATAATGGGTTTGAAAGATGTAAACAAATTTTTAGAAGAAACCTTTTCTTTGTATGTACAATAATTTGAAACTTTTGACTAACCATAATTGAGAAATAAATACTTTCCCCAAAATATCAAATTCTGAGTTGATACATCCCTCAGGTCAAATACAAAAGAAGTGGGGCAGCCAAGTTGGTATTAACAAACATCATGACATCATTTCTTACTTGCCCAAACTTAAAATTCTACTTGCCCTGCTAAATCACTTTGAACTTTGAAACATGTACACTGGCATCTCGACTTGATAGCACGTGAAGTGAATATTAGGATTAACCAATGGAATGCCAATTGGGATTTTTATCCAATGAGTATACTAGTCCCCTGCCTCTGTTGCATTTGTTCGCTGATGCTACACAACAGCAAGATATCCAGCTAGACGAAGCATTAGGGCAGGGAACACATCTATTCCAGCAAGGAGTTGTAAAAATTGTTTTGTTTAATAGCTAATAATTAAAAAAAACATTGACATTTCATTAATCATGTTAATAGATATTTTTTTATTATAAATTCTAAAGTCTAAAAAAAATTCAATCTGATTAAAGAGTTGCTATTCAAGACTTTTTGTTTTGCTTGACTGAACATTAAAGAAAACTAAATACAAATGAGAATAGTACTCATTATATTTTAATGATATTCCACATGCTTGTATCAGCCCGACTTGCCCGACCCATGAAAATAAAGTGCCGGGCAAGTGTGAAAATATGATTAGATTGCCCTCGGGCAAGTATGAAAAGAAGCAGTGTTACCTTTGAAACTTAGAAGATGCATCGTGTGTTTGTCAACTGCAGAGGAAGTGCTTGACTAGTCATTTTTCTATTCTGCAAATCTCCCATTAGCTGTTGCTTCTGTCTCTGATTTGGCAGGGCAAATGCTTCAGTTTACTTGCCCTTGGGCAAGTAGGAAATTTGGCATTTGAACACCTCTGCATGCAGTGAAATCCAGTATTTCTCACTGACCTGGGGTAAAAATAAATCGGCCAGACCATCAGACCTTTGACTGTTGGAGACAAACACTCCCTGTCTCGGACAGTCAGACAAGCTTGTATTCAAGACATTGATGCAAGACAACAATATTCCATGTATGTTTTCTTCCTACTACTGTTTTGATTGTAAAATATTTGTTTATCTCTATATTTTAATAAATTTAATTGCCAACATATGCCGGCAGCCTGAAGTACCATGAATGGTGTACTGGTCTCTGGTGTGGTGGCCTTGGTAGCCTGTGATCTGTTGCCCAGTGGTATTGTCATGTAATAATCATGTCTTTTTGATGTGCTCATATTAGTTTTTGATTTAAATTGCTCCGTTTGTGTTAATGTGAATTGTTGGCAGATTTTCGTATATCATAAATGTAAAACTCATTCTGCTTGTGATATGGCTGAAATACTGATAAACTGTCTTCAGATTATAGCTCACTCATTCTCTCTCTCTCTAATTTGAAACCTCTTATTGACAAATCAGAAATGAACATTTTTGAAAGTTGTATTCACAACAATTGTATAGGTGCATTTGAGTGATCAATGTTATGGCTTGTGCTTTCTTATTCAGCTATCATCATAGTTTTATGGTAGTGTTATTTTCTGTTTTGGTATATGTTTATATCAGGCTATACTTTGATTAATAAATGTAACATTTTACTGAATTGATAAGCAGAAATGTTTTTACAAAGAATATACAGTGACATACATGTGCAAAAAATGCTAATCCCATAATAAATGCATGATTTTTGAATTTATGTAGAGCATGCATAATACTATAGGGCTGTCTCTACCTAAAGCATTTGTATGCATGGACAATGGGCTTTCATGTTCATATGTGAAAAGCTATGGACCTTTGACTGGGACTAACCGCCCCTTACAGAGGTAGTGGAAAGTGAAATGGTCTCATTGTGTATGCTGGGACTATGGCATATTATCATGTGACCTAAGCCATGTGGCAATACTTTGATTTAGATCCATGAGAAGTGTTTTCCCTCTACCTAGCTACGCTCAACAACAGACGACTATGAATGAATGCATGATACATAATCATATCTTACCGAGGTTGTGCTCCCCCCCCGGAACCTTAGCCCTACATTGATATATAATGAGGTCGGCTGTGACAATCACCCTTTCTTGGTGTTGAACATTTGACAAGGTGTCGCCTTGATATAACATACGGCTGTTGCTACAGAAACTGGATCCTTCTTGTAGCTCTTCTTGGCCTAAAATATCCAAGGTTTGCTTTGTTGAACATGTCAACATGATATGTACCTGTGATATATTCTACATGTCCCTGCTTACAACAAAGCATGCATTTCAAATTTTCTCACCTTTACAATTAATCTCTTAGTCACTTGTAAAAGTACAGGAATCAATTTTGTTTTGCTCATAAAAATATATTCATAAATCACTTTTAATGGCCCTTTTTATGTATTCCAAATTCATTAATCTTTTGTCTGAATGCTAATATCTCTACTGTAGTGACACAAAGGAAAAGTGATTGCAAAATGAAAAAACTCCATGTTCACTTCTGAACATGAAAACCATCAATTTGAACTGTCATTTTCTCAGTCAAATCCCTCTGCCTATCTGTTCAAACAGCCTTCTGAGGATTTTGTGGAAGAAAATAACTCTATACTTTACACACTTTATGAAGGTGACTACAAGGGATTGCATTGTGAGGTTTAGTAACTTAACTTGACTACATCCCATATTATATGATGCTATGTCATCAATCTGTTGTTTGACCATGACAAGTACTAATTAGCCAGACATGGATGGCAGCGTTGTTATCCACGTCTGTATGGGGGAAGTGCGGACACTCTATGGTCTTGGGGTACTCTAACTCTGCTTGGCCCAAATGGTGGCCCTAATGGTGTTGTGTTTACATACTATCATAAATGGCCTATTTATAGATTGACTTGTTATGTCACATGATGCAAGCTGATGATGTCAGACCCATGACGTCATTGTGCACACGCCTCACCTCTAGGCACTTGAGTAAAGGAAGTTCAGACAGCCACACATCTTGTGTTGTTACTCTCGTGGAGTTTGGGTAAGACCCAGGAACATCATTACATTAGTTTGGGTATGACCCAGGAATGTCGTTACATTAGTTTGGGTATGACCCAGGAATGTTGTTACATTAGTTTGGGTATGACCCAGGAATGTCGTTACATTAGTTTGGGTATGACCCAGGAATGTCGTTACATTAGTTTGGGTATGACCCAGGAATGTTGTTACATTAGTTTGGGTATGACCCAGGAATGTTGCTACATTAGTTTGGGTATGACCCAGGAATGTTGTTACATTAGTTTGGGTAAGACCCAGGAATGTTGTTACATTAGTTTGGGTATGACCCAGGGACGTTGTAACATTAGTTTGGGTACAAGCCAGGAACGTTGTTACATTAGTTTGGGTATGACCCAGGAACGTCATTACATTAGTTTGGGTACGACCCAGGAATGTTGTTACATTAGTTTGGGTATTACCCAGGAATGTTGTTACATTAGTTTGGGAAAGACCAAGGAATGTTGTTACATTAGTTTGGGTATGACCCAGGGACGTTGTAACATTAGTTTGGGTACAAGCCAGGAACGTTGTTACATTAGTTTGGGTATGACCCAGGAACGTCATTACATTAGTTTGGGTATGACCCAGGAACGTTGTAACATTAGTTTGGGTATGACCCAGGAATGTTGTTACATTAGTTTGAGACAAGCCAGGAACGTTGTTACATTAGTTTGGGTATGACCCAGGAATGTTGTTACATTGGTTTGGGTATGACCCAGGAATGTTGTTACATTAGTTTGGGTATGACCCAGGAATGTTGTTACATTAGTTTGAGTATAACCCAGGAACGTCATTACATTAGTTTGGGTATGACCCAGGAACGTTGTTACATTAGTTTGGGTATGACCCAGGCATGTTGTTACATTAGGTTTGGGTATAACCCGGGAACATCATAACATTAGTTTGTTTACGACCCATGAATGTTGTTACATTAGTTTGGGAAAGACCAAGGAATGTTGTTACATTAGTTTGGGTATGACCCAGGGACGTTGTAACATTAGTTTGGGTACAAGCCAGGAGCGTTGTTACATTAGTTTGGGTATGACCCAGGAATGTTGTTACATTAGTTTGGGTACAAGCCAGGAGCGTTGTTACATTAGTTTGGGTACGACCCAGGAATGTTGTTACATTAGTTTGGGTATGACCCAGGAATGTTGTTACATTAGTTTGTTTACGACCCAGGAATGTTGTTACATTAGTTTGGGTATGACCCAGGAACGTCATTACATTAGTTTGGGTATGACCCAGGAATGTTGTTACATTAGTTTGGGTATGACCCAGGAATGTTGTTACATTAGTTTGGGTACAAGCCAGGAACGTTGTAACATTAGTTTTGGTATGACCCAGGAATGTTGTTACATTAGTTTGGGTATGACCCAGGAATGTTGTTACATTAGTTTGGGTATGACCCAGGAATGTTGTTACATTAGTTTGGGTATGACCCAGGAATGTTGTTACATTAGTTTGAGTATAACCCAGGAACGTCATTACATTGGTTTGGGTATGACCCAGGAACATTGTTACATTAGTTTGGGTATGACCCAGGAACATTGTTACATTAGTTTGGGTATAACCCGGGAACTTCATTACATTAGTTTGTTTACGACCCAGGAATGTTGTTACATTAGTTTGGGTATGACCCAGGAATGTTGTTACATTAGTTTGTTTACGACCCAGGAATGTTGTTACATTAGTTTGGGTATGACCCAGGAATGTTGTTTCATTAGTTTGGGTACAAGCCAGGGGCGTTGTTACATTAGTTTGGGTACGACCCAGGAATGTTGTTACATTAGTTTGGGTATGACCCAGGAATGTTGTTACATTAGTTTGGGTATGACCAGGAATGTTGTTAAATTAGTTTGGGTACGACCCAGGAATGTTGTTACATAAGTTTGGGTATGACCCAGGAATATTACAAATGGTTTATTAGTTACCTCGAAGGAACTAAAAACCTGAGAGAAACTAATATTTAATGTACATGAGCAATATAAATACAAGTACCATATTTTCTTGAGTATAGTGCACACTTTTTTTTTAAAAACCCACGGCTGTGTAGAAGGGGGTGCGCATTATACACGCCATAATGAGTTTAAATGTTTTTTTCCCCCCAACAAAAAGACATTACCGTGAGCACGTAACACCAGAAATACCATGTCAACAAATCCGTACTGGAGCTGTGGAGTACACAATGTAATCTTGTAATTACACTGTCTGGTTATAAAAAGTATTCATTTTATATCTGGACTTATGTTTGTAACTTATTTCATTAATTTTATTCAAAATTCCTTTTAATATTGTTTTAATTAATTTTGGCTAAATTGTGTGTGAAGCGATCGGAAGATCGCACAACTGACCGTTATTAACAGCAGACACAGTGAGATTATCACTATTGGCGCCTTGAAACAAACTTAAATGATAGAGAATGGACACAAATATCATAAATGCCATGCATTTACACGTCAGAAGTCATATTTGTTGTAGTTTGACGATTCTATGTCAACATGCAGTTCTCGCGATCACGTGCGCAGGAGCCTTAATGGTGACTGGTCAAATTGTTCCATGTGAAAAAAAATAACCGGCGCTAGCAATCTGCTGCATCGAAGTGCTACGTTTAGGGTTTGTTACTATTTTAAATATATTTAGTAAAAGCTGCAACTAAAATAACATCTTATTGGAATTGGTAAGGTCTCTCAATCTGTTATGTCATCACATGCCCCCCCCCCGACAATTTTATGAAATTAACATATATACAGGTGTGTAAATTTGCTATCCCCAAATTTCAATACATCACATGACATGGATGTTATATACACAATACACTGAGGCATAACACACAAGCATAGGTCAGTCCAAGCTGGCCAGAGCTACTGTCCAGTGAGCACATAAGCTGATGATGGGTGATACACTGAGGCATAACACACAAGCATAGGTCAGTCCAAGCTGGCCAGAGCCACTGTCCAGTGAACACACAAGCTGATGATGGGTGATACACTGAGGCATAACACACAGGCATAGGTCAGTCCAAGCTGGCCAGAGCCACTGTCCAGTGAACACACAAGCTGATGATGGGTGATACACTGAGGCATAACACACAGGCATAGGTCAGTCCAAGCTGGCCAGAGCTACTGTCCAGTGAGCACACAAGCTGATGATGGGTGATACACTGAGGCATAACACACAGGCATAGGTCAGTCCAAGCTGGCCAGAGCTACTGTCCAGTGAACACACAAGCTGATGATGGGTGATACACTGAGGTATAACACACAAGCATAGGTCAGTCCAAGCTGGCCAGAGCTACTGTCCAGTGAACACACGAGCTGATGATGGGTGATACACTGAGGTATAACACACAAGCATAGGTCAGTCCAAGCTGGCCAGAGCTACTGTCCAGTGAACACACGAGCTGATGATGGGTGATACACTGAGGTATAACACACAAGCATAGGTCAGTCCAAGCTTGCCAGAGCTACTGTCCAGTGAACACACAAGCTGATGATGGGTGATACACTGAGGCATAACACACAAGCATAGGTCAGTCCAAGCTGGCCAGAGCTACTGTCCAGTGAGCACACGAGCTGATGATGGGTGATACACTGAGGCATAACACACAAGCATAGGTCAGTCCAAGCTGGCCAGAGCTACTGTCCAGTGAGCACACAAGCTGATGATGGGTGATACACTGAGGCATAACACACAAGCATAGGTCAGTCCAAGCTGGCCAGAGCTACTGTCCAGTGAGCACACGAGCTGATGATGGGTGATACACTGAGGCATAACACACAAGCATAGGTCAGTCCAAGCTGGCCAGAGCTACTGTCCAGTGAACACACAAGCTGATGAGGGGTGACAGAGCCTCCACTATCGCATTTTCCACATATTAATGCATTCTATGGAGATGGGATACACTTGTATCAACAACTCATAGAAACACATGCTGGTAAGTGGCTTTCTTTCTGTGAACTAACGTGAGTGGATTATGGTTGGTATACACAAGCACTTGATGAAGTGCTGATTGCATGTATGCCTCAAAGTGTTTTAATGCTAGCACAAGACCAAAGGAATCCTTCGCAGTCAAATAGTTATGTTGGGGTCGATTGGATTTCCTGGAGGAGTAGCTCATTGGGCGATTGACATTATCCTTTTCCATCCTTTTGGAGCAGGACCTGTACCAGTTGCGCTAGCATCAACAGCCAGCTTGATTGGGGACATCAATGGCGGAAGCAGCCAGCACTTGCGATCACAGCCTAGTTTCTACCCTTTCCATTTGAAGCTTACTTTTCTTGGCTTGATCCTAGTTCCACCCTGTGAAGAAACCAAGTTGTGTCCCATGTGATGAAAACGCAATATGGAATCAGATCACTGTTCTTGATTTGAATGGCCTCTCAATTATGTCAACCATAACAGACAACATGGTTGATCAGATAACGAAAAGATTTGCAATTTCTGCCCTGACAGACAAACAAAATTTCAAACAAACTAGTGAGACTATGCAGTATCAAGTAACACAGCACATTGCGGCAACATGAATAGCTCAGCACAGTCACTGCGATGAAGTTTGAGTTAAAAACAATAATGCTTGCACTCAAATATATACAGAACAGCTTTGTATTTTTATCCGGGCTTAAGTCCTATGAAAATATATATGTGAATGAGTAATATACGTCGTTCTGGACGAAGCATGAAGAAGAACAGCTCGTCAAAACACATTCCTTAATTTTTGGGGATCGAAATTGCCAAAACACAACAAATTGCGTGCACATCATGGAAAACGTGTTTTGTTTCACGGGAGGCATGCAGAATAGGGCTATAAAAGACAGACTTTTAAAAGCCACATCACTTGTTGCTGCAGACGTAACGGGTACTGACACAAGAAATGCCAAGACGTGCTCGACGTCCATATGTTGGTCCCATACTCACTGATCGACATTGAAATGAACGTCTGCGTTGGACCAAAAGGCATCGTCATTGGAGATTGCGGCAGTGGCATGGTGTGTTGTTCTCTGATGAGTCCCGTTTTCATTTACGGAATGCTGACGGTCGACTGTGAGTGTGGCATCGACGTGGAGAACATTACCACAATGACTGCGTTGTACAGACAGATCGATGGGGGGGAGGGAGTGTCATGGTGTGGGGCGGCATCAGTCATAACCATCGAACAGAGCTCCATTTTTGTCGTGGAAGAGTTAATGCCCTTTACTACAGGAAGAACATATTGGCAAATCACGTCATCCCATTCTTTCATCAGCACCAGGATATGCACACCTTCCAGCAAGATAATGCAAGAGCGCACACAGCACGTGTTTCAACACAGTACCTAAATAATGTGCCTCTGCTTCCATGGCCAGCCCAGTCACCCGATATATCGCCAATTGAACATCTATGGGATTACCTGGGTCAACGCCTCTCACGTCGTCGCAAGTACAGAACCTGAGAGAACTTGAAGATACACTACGTCAAGAGTGGAATGCCCCAGACTTATTCGATCAATGAGAAGACGTTGCATGGCCTGTGTTGCTGTCAACTATCACTATCAGCCAGAGACTAAACAGCTGTTAAAGCAATGGAAACATCTAAGCTCGGAACGTCATGGTTCTGGTATTCTGGAGGAATCCTACTGGTGGACTATCTGCCGAACTGTCAGACCATTAACGGTCAATATTATACTTATCTGCTGAGGCACCTGCATAAGAATATCAAGGCTAAATGTTGTTGCAAATTCATAAGTGGTGTGTTTCTACCAAAAGAATATCACGGGCAGGGGTGTTCCATATTGCTCCCCTCACTAATTACCGTATAGATGCCATTTATGAGGCATGTTTTTTGTACCTACAATTGTGGGGATTTGCAGGGTGGGTTGACCTATTCACAAGGTAGAAGATCTCCCATATTTTTCTAGCTGTATCAATAAGCCTAGTAAATTAAAACATATTAATTGGCGATTTTATTATAGGAAATAGACTCCATTGTCTCACCTTTTTCACACCATTTCAACACACAAAATGGTGCCTTGTGCTTGAGTTAAACACAACCACAATCTGGGAGCTCCCAGAATCTACCAGGGATTATAACTTTTATCTACTCAAGCCCTGTTTGATTAAACATTTTTATTTCATGAATGTACATGAAGTTTTCTTTATGGGGATGCAGCTAACTCAGTCTTGATCTCTTCTGGTCAATTGCTGTAACAACATTGTCATCTGAATAAGTTTACATAAATGCCTATTCAGTGCACATCTAATTAGTTTTAAAACATTCATATCCTGTTATCTAAATTGAGAAAACAAAGGTAGGAGGACCAGTTTTTCCAAACAGTAATCATAATTAAAGAAATCTCACATGTGAGATGAGAATGTGACTCATTTGAATAGGTTATACACATGTATATATATAAATGCAAAGGTACTGATTTTATCCACTTTTAATTATGGATGATCAAGACTAGTTTATGATGACATTGTTGTCTATACCCATTATGGAAAGGAGTTGAAATGGCTAAGCTACCCATCATCATTCATGCTTGAAGAACTGTCCATTGGTGCAGTGTATCTTACCAACCTCCATGAACACTTTAACATAGTGATAAATGTCCAGTGACATTGAAATAATTCATGGAATCATTGGATATTGGTTTTCAGAATAAAATTGCTTTCATATTTTATGTTAGTTTTCTCTGTTTGTTATTGATAATAATATAAAAACTCTGACTAAGACAATGACAATTACTTTGTGAAATTTATTACCCCCATCTGACTATATTGAGAAGAATAAGAATGTAAATGGACAAATTAGATGCTTTTAATGATGTAATGCCTTCTCTAGTCAGAATATATTCGTGATACTGTGATACAGGTGTCCTCCCATTAGTCATACGGCCCATTAGTCATACGGGTTAAAACAAAATATGGTAAGGTTGACTGCACCAACAACTACCGGTACCTTTGTAATACCCACAATTAAAGTGAAATGATCCAAGAAACACAAAATTACAACTTTTAATACTTTTAATAATCTTTTAATACTCCTGAGCATAGCATATCTATTCATCATAGCTCATATCATCGTCAATGACCTATAATTTGCAGTTTCACACTTAGTGGTCAGTTGGATACTGACCAGCAGCAGCATCCAGAAACTGAAAACATTTTTTCTGACCTACTTGGAGTTGGTCCAACAATCTGATGAGTCGGTTTTCCTTCTCGCGATACACTCGCTTTCTGCCTTGGGGAGCAGCACCAAAGTCAATTTGACGCATCTTGGCAGATTCAGACTTCTCAAACTGCTTTATCAGTTCAACAAAACGATAAATGTTTGGATGATGATGTGGCAGAGACTTGTTCAGTCGGTAGTGGAAGCCTTCCAGATTATTGTTCGTGCGAGGTCCAATGTTTCGGTGGTGATTCCATAGAGGGATGGGGAATCTAGCATCATCATCAACCCAAGTTGTTACAATATAATCATTAAATCTCTGAGCGTGTCTAGTTCTGGCGTAGCGTCCATGGCGTGAACCCAGGCATCTTGGACGTCAGCTTCCGGTAACAGAGCCAGGGATGATGCTCTTCTGACCCAGCGTCTGACCTCAGGATTTTCTTGGTATGGGACAGCTAACCCCAAGTCTTGTACTTTCCTCCAGATGGCTTGGGTGAAGTGAAAGTAACATCCTCTCACTCTGGCTGCAGGAAACTCAGTCTCGATAGCTCGGATGGCGGCTTGCTCAAAGCCGGTCTGAACGGTGATAGGAGCGAGGATTCTGTTGAGTTTCTGCAGTACTTCTGCCTTCAGTCGGTGGAAAAACCGTCAGTAGGTTGTTGTCTGGTGATCGGGAAGAAGAGCAAACACCAAGGGGTAGGTCTTGGAACCTCTTCTGGCATGGATAATGTAGAGTTGGTTCCACAGGGCTGGGCATGATGAAAATGATGTAGAAGTTATCTGCTGACTGCAAAACAGTCAGCTGATCCAAAGAGGAAAAGACTAACATCTTTTCTTCGCAATCACCGTCAGCAAACAACAGGTTTGGTTAGCTGTCAGCTGTCTCTGTCCACTTTCCCTCAAGTTCCACATCACCTCTTGCCAGTGGGAGTGCTGGTATGGTGTGTTGTCTATGCCGGTACAGGGCACTGCTGAGACTTGCGTAGGATGGTAGATGAGGTACTACTTCAGGATCTTGTTGGGCAACTGCTTCCTGGTACAGGGTTGGCATCGAGTTGATCTCTTCTCTGGCCCTCTTCCTCATGTTACTAACAAATCTAACTGTGTCAGGTTCTTGTGGGCCGTGGTTATGAGGAGTGGTGTTCCTGACATAGTTCCAACTGTTGTAATTCTACCATGGCAAGTTTTCATGGCACACTTCCAGTGGATACAGTGTTCCTTTGTAGAGTTCTTGTTGTGAAGGTGACCTTGTACCTGCTGGACAGTACCTGCTGTGTACCTCGCCTAGAAGTAACATATTCCACTTCAATCAATACTGCCATGATAACAAGAGTGATATGCTACAGTCTTACTTACTTACTTACTTTGGAGATTTAACGTGCGCTTTCCGACTGATGCGTATTTCGCACACGGTGCTGCAGTCTAAAACATAGACACTTTTATGTACTAGTTTGTGTTTTTTTCACTAAATTGAGTAAACTCAATTTAACTCAGTAAAGAAAAGTAAATAGTTTGAGATGAATCCTGTTCTTGTTCCTAAAACATCATAGGTATTTATTTAAATAACATTAATTTGAATGTTTTGATTATCAAAGACTGTCATGTATTATGTTCAAATAACTTCAATGTATATTAGTTTAATAACATTCGTTTATGTTTTCATTAGAGAATAAACTAATCCCAAGCTTTCTAATTAGTGGACTAATCCATTTTGACCAAAGGGTATATGCCTATTGTTGTTTTAACTAATCCCTCATTTGCTGTATAACTATTGGGAGTATGACAAATGGGCGTATGACTAATGGGACATGACCATGATACATGCCTCCCCAAACAAAGGTACTTACAGACACAAGTTCATACCGGTACTTATAATTGGTTTCAAAATGATTTTATATCCAATCGAAAGTAGTTAAAGGGGCACTGATCTAAAGCAATTCCACGGGACTGGTTGTTGCCTTTGTTATTGTTTTTTCCCTGTGAGTACCCGTATGATACGCAACGCAACTGAGTGTGACAAAAGACTGGGCTACCGTCTGCAGGGACAGCTAAATAAACTTAGAGGCAATATTTGTTTTACTCGCTGATTGGTTAACCGTGATCTATAAAGATTTCAATAAAGGGCGCATGTTAATTAATTTCTTCAGCCCAAAGAAACAAACAAAAAGAACGGCGGAGCTCATCGGATGTTGTCATTTGGAAATACCCCTGATTGTTATAGTACAATAATAAAAAAAAGTATCCATGCAGTGAAAGCATTTTCGGATTTCGGATTGCGTCGATAATACGATTACTACTCCCTTATTGTCATCCACGTTTTCTGGTATAACGCTGCACTTGTGTATTTGTCATCATTCACTTGATGCTCAGGTAATGAATTTATTGCAGGTGTAATTAGTGGTAGCACCAATCAGAATACCTGACAAAGGTTCTCATTTGGCATTTATTGTGTCTGGGGTAATTATTCAATCTAAATCCAGGTGTGAAGTGAGGTGAAATCTGTGTTATGTAATATGCATGTGGCAGCCCTGCAAGAAATGAATGATCAGTTGATTTACTCTTTTGTAAATCAACGGATCGTTCCTCGTCAAAGGATTAACAGAAAATACATTGACTGATAAATCACTGTTATCTTGCACAGTGGAAATGTCAAAAGTGAGTGTTTTCATGTCTAGGTTTACTAAAACAAAGGGAATACACTCATATCATGGCGTATAGTGCCGATGTAAAACCAACATACTTTGTTCAAAGGGTTAACCGATAATACGTTTATAGATTGTTCATTGTTATCTAACTCAGTGTATTGTTTTAGGAACCGTGGACATTATGAAAATAGTTGTCATGTGGGCTTTCTCAGCTGACCTTTGAGACTTAACACCTAAGAAAACACATGAAACAATCTAAGTGATCAGTTGAGAAACGAACAAGGGTTATAATGTCCCGGAACAATATATATATATTTGAAAATATTTGATTGTTACAGAGACACGTAACATCGAATAAGTTTCTTTGTACAGCTGCAGACGTGTAGCACTGGACAGATTCATCCTTGTTCCTCTACGTCTTTGTTGGGAAATTCTTCGATGCATGATAAACGTTGTTTTCACAAGTCTTTTCCTTTGTAAGCGTGTATATATTACAGTCAATTTGTAAAATGTAATTCTCTGAGGCAATTTATAAAATGTGTAAATATTTTAGTCATTTTGACTGAAAAACCTGTCCATTTCTTTGACTAATTGACTAAAATTTATTAAGACGATCAAAAGGGCCTAAAAACATCACAATAGATTATTATGGAGGACTAGAAGCCAAATGATATAGAAATGTACTTTTCAGTCTCTTGGTGATGATATTAAACATAAAAATGTTTGGAATAATATTTTTCTGTCAATTTGTAAAATAACTGAACATTCATTAATACATTTTCTAAGTGAAAATTTTGCAGTTTTTGACTGTAAAAATATAAACACGATAAAATAAGCAATGCTCAGGAGAAATATTTACTTTGTGTTGCAAGTCAAAATAGTGTAAACGAAAATCGCACAATTACCAAGCCAGCGACTTATCAAAACTTCGTCACCATTACCGATGCTACCCACAAAGATACCTACATTTCCTTATTATTTCCAAAACTCTATTTTTATTTTGTTGATCATGTTTACCATACGCTCTTATACTATCAATAAAAGTAACAAATGCGCTTACGAATTGCGCAGCACAGGTCGCGAACTAGTCTAGGTTTTTGCTATACCATTCGGGTACTCACGGGAACAAATAATAACAAAGGCAACAACCAGTCCTGGGGAATTGCTGTAGATCAGTGCCCCTTTAAGTCTATTCACAAAGCATATTAAAGCTTATTCAATAGCATAAGTGTAAGACATTTCCTTACACAATTCTCAACACCAACTTTCGAACTTACAAATTGATGATTACTACAAGAGTTAAAGTCAATGTGATTTGTAAGTTACTTTTTATTAGTTTAAACAATATTTATTTCTTCTTTGCATGTATAAAACAACATTTTGAATTTTTGGATTTGTTGTTCAATTCGGTTTATTTGTAAGTGTAGGCCATCAGCCCATAGTTACATTTGTATTACAATGGATGTGATGTACACAGCTGTTATTGTTCTGACAATAATGTACTACGAAATGACATCGCCTGATAGATATAGATAGCTAGACGTTCAATTAATTTACAATCAGTTGTAGACATAATGATATGAAATTTTTGTTTGGTCGGATATTCACAAAAATTTTGAGGTAAGTGATCCACACGTAGCTTGTTATAACCGGTGCAAACTAACAAGAATTGATACTCGTCCTCCACAAACCCAGCATTACAAACACAACATAGTTTTCTGTTACGTGGGATATCAGCGTATCTCCCAGTTTCAATACACAGCTGATGCGAAAAACATCTAAACCGAGCTAGCGCCACTCTCAATTTACTGACGGTCACACAGCTAAGATACAACTCTGTACCAAACAATACCTTGAATAGAGAATAAGAGAAAGATTTACTACCCTTTTCCAGAAAACTATGCCAATCCTGTTCATAACTACATTTCAAACGCGACATAAATTCTGTCAAAAACAAAGGAGGGTAAGTTTTACACTGGTTTTCCAATACAGAGCCCAAACCCAAACCGAACAATAAAGATTTACATTTTGAGACCCAGTGAATTTTACCATTACTTTCTGCCTGAAGTATCATATAATAACATTTCTTTGGAAAGGTCCAATCGGACATACTCAATAACCTTATCCAATAACCAATAACTCTTTTGTATGCATAAAGATAATGGATACTGCCCACATTCACCTCGAACCATGTTGTTGGGTGTTGATGATTTGACACCTAGAAAGCGCTTGCAGGCCAATGTATGTATAGTTTCCATTTCATCATTCAGGTGTAGACCCCAGACTTCAGAACCATAGGGCAAAATTGGGACTATTTTCATATCAAATATTTTAAAATATAAGTCATGTCTAAGAGGATGTAATTTTATCAATGACTTTAAAATTCCAAACATTGCTTTTTTCCCCTGTAAACCAGCATTAGAGAAATGACTTGACCAGGACAGGCTTCTCGTAAAAGTATGCCCAAATATTTATAGGAAGACACACACTCCAACTTTAGACCTTTATGGTACCAAATCTCTTTTCTTGACAACACTCCACCCTTAAAAATAACCACCTTGGTTTTATCCAAATTGACATCTAGATCATTATCATTACAATATTTTTCTAGAACATCAATATGCTTCTGAAGTCCACCTATAGAATCTGCGATTAAAATAATATCGTCTTCAAATAATAACAGGAATATCTCTGTAATATAAGGATTTTTGGATTTGATAACAATTAATATTATCTACACCAGGGTAGATTCTGGGAACTTCCAGATTATACCCCCTGGGGGTAGATTCTGGGAAAGGATGGTAGATTCTGGAAAGTCCCCAAAATCTACCCCGGGGTAGATTCTGGGAGCTCCCAAAATCTACCCGAGTATGCTCTGAAGGGGGCTAGATTTTGGCAGCTTACACCGGGTACCCACTGTAGGTCTCAAGTTGTCAGATTGAAAATTATTTTGGAGCCCTGTCAAAAGCTACTTAAGCCCTGTTTATATGCATCCATTTACCCCTGGGGTATTTTTACCCTCGTGGGTATATCTGCCCCTTGGGGTATATTTGGAGGTAGGGCAAATGTGTTTACCCCACAGGTACATTTACCCTAGGGGGTTATTATATGCATATATAAACGCATTCCGACATTTGCCCCACCAGATTCACTGTTTTGCAAAACTGAAGGGTCAATGCATCTCTGATGTTGGTGCCAGTTGCATGTATGATCCCTACATTGTCTGTGGTTCCTGGTTGGGATGCATGTGCATCTTGGACTGCAGCGTGCCAGTCTGGAAGGTAGGGCTGATCCTTGTTTTCACACAGGTTGTGTAGTGCGACAGCTGCAGCCACAAGAGTTGATACGAAATTGACATCAACGTCAACCCTCTTGAGGAAACGCCTCCATCTACCTTTGAACCGTCCGAATGTGTTATCATGGGATAACATTTATACTAAGTTATCCTATAATAATTAGATCCACATCAAGTGCTTTTATGAGTTATCATGGTGTAATATTTATACATCATTTCATATAATTATAGTTTAGCAAGTAATATTTATCATCAGGTAAAATGTATATATAAAATATCAGTAGTTTCAGTTATAGCTTTTTAGATAGATGCTAGCCTAAGGTAATGGGAGCGCATCTAGACATACTATTCAATACGACAGTGTTACGTCTACATAGTTTAATAGATTAGAAGCTTTTAGATAAATGCTAGCCTAAGGTATCAAGATCCCATCTCCCAGACAAAGGATATTTATTTAAGTATATCTGTCATCACCTACCGGGGTATATTAGAATAACATTACTTCAATTAAGACTCATTAAGGATTAGCCCCCATACAAGCTCGTCTATAGTGCATTAAGGATTAGCCCCCATACAAGCTCATCTATAGTGACACCCTAATCTCTTTCAAAGCATCCAGTAAATATGTCAACAAGATTAGTGCCAGTCCAACAGGATTAACAGGATTTAGTATTCCCCTCTGTCCAGCCATCCATTTAGCATAGGACACAACCAATCGTGTATCAACCAATCACATTCCTTTCTATTGTTCAAACTTTCATTAAATACATACTGTAGCCAAGTTCTAGGAGAGAAGGGGTTTGACTCTCTTACAAAGCAGACCTCTCTCCCACAGCCCAGAGTGTGTACCGACTCTCTGTGGCACCCTCAGTTATTATCTAAGCATAAATTGTAAATTGTTAATTGTTCTTGTAAATAAAATTGTGATTAGTCTCCTGTGACTCTGGCTCTTTGCTGACTAATTCCCCAAGAAAACCAGCACGTCATTTGGAAGGTATTGTTCACCTAGAACAGTTCCATGATAATTTGGCGGAGAATCATCGTTTTCGGAACCACGGAGTCCAGGAACTAACTACAACCAGCTAAAAGAACTCATTGGAGGACATGTCCAACCGTGATCATCTGATGGAATAACAAGCAAGCTGCATCTACCTCTGACCTCAACACTGGATTAAAGACAACCAACTCCTGCAAAGACACCAACAACGAAAGAAAAAGTCTTCAAATATTGTAAGTACTACATTGTTGATTACTTGTCTTTCTTTAATTTAGTACGGTACATACTAATAGGTGTCATGGCAAATATGGAGTCTGGTATGGAAAGTAACTTTGAAAGTGAAATTCCAACAGTGTCTTTAGTTACGCCCCTTGCCAAAAGTGTAATTCAGGCAAAATTTGGCACAAAAACAACAAATTGTTTAGTAGATACAGGGGCATCCATTTGTTGTATTTCGTCCGCTTTTCTGAGCACAGCTTTTGAAAACCTTACTCTTGGAAACTCACCCTTTCCACAGGTTAAAGGTGTTGGCGGCGAATTGCATAAAGTGTTAGGTTCAGTTGTGTTAGATTTTGTCATTGAGGATCAGGAATTTTCTCAAAGATTCTATGTTCTGCCTACACTACCAGAAGCAGTGATACTAGGTGAGAACTTCCTTGATGACAATGATGCAGTCTTAGATTATAGCTGTCATTCCTTGATACTTAACAACAGCACCTCAGATAGGCAATATATCAATTTCATAGCCAATTCAGTGCAAGAGATTAGTGGATTAGCAAAAACAATAGATCAGATTTACATCCCCCCTCAGAGTGAAATTCATTTCAAGGTTAGACTATCAGAGGTCAAAGCGGATTCCCTCATCCTCATTGAACCCATTGCTTCCCTCACTGCTCATTCTGAAGTAGCAGGTGGTAGAACTCTTTCCAAAGTGAAATGCAAAACTGCTACATTTAGGCTTATGAATCCCTCCCAAGAAGAAAAAGTTCTTGACAAGGGTACAGTTGTAGGCAAATTTAGTTACATTGACCAAGACTCTGTGTTTGAAATCGGCTCTGACCAACCATTCATCAGTACCGTTAACACCGACAATGAGAACAGAGACAATGACACCAGGGATTATGTTAAAATTGCACAAAAATTAGGATTTGATTTGACCAATACACAACTGACTCCTGACCAACGACACAGACTACTTAGATTCTTGGGACAAAATAGAGACATGTTTTCAACGAGTCTTGCAGATTTAGGAAAGACTGACATGCACCAGCATATCATTGACACTGGCGACCACCCACCCGTTAAGTGTAGACCATATCGCCAATCCCCTCATCTCCAAAAAGTCACTGAAGAGCTTATAGATGATTTCCTGAAGTATGATTTGATCGAGGAGTCTACTTCTATGTATTCAGCTCCCATTATCCTAGTCAAGAAACGTGATAGCTCATATAGATTTGTTTGTGACTACAGAAAGTTGAATTCTGTCACTTTACCAATGTCATGGCCTCTTCCAGTTTTTGATGATGTTGTTGATAACATAGCCAATGCACAAGCTAAGATCTTCTCTACTTTAGACCTTGCTAATGGCTTCTTCCAAGTGCCATTACATGAAGATTCAAAGCATAAAACTGCTTTCGTCACCCATCAAGGCCTTTATCAGTTCAAACGTTTGCCCCAAGGTTTGACAAATTCTCCACTTTGTTTTCAACAGCTCATGAGCAAAGTGCTAAGAAAATTACTTTTTAAGGTTGCGCTGATCTACATTGATGATTTGATAATTTACAGCAAAACCTTTGAAGAGCATCTCCAGCATTTGGAGCAAGTATTTTACTATCTGAAACAGGCAAAATTGACACTAAAGCCATCCAAATGCAATTTTGCAACAGACAAAGTTTCTTTTCTGGGTCATGTTTTATCATGTGGAGGTGTTCAAGTTGATGACAAAAAGATTGAAGCAATTAGAACCTTTCCAGTGCCCAAATCACAAAAGCAGATCCGCTCCTTCTTAGGTCTCACGAACTTCTACAGGAAGTATGTGAAAAATTACGCTCACATAGCGCTTTCACTGAATGCCTTGCTAAAGAAGCATTCAGAGGCAGAAGTAGGAAAGAAACCAAAGTTCCAATGGTCACTTGAGTGTGATCAGGCATTCAACACACTCAAACATGCTATGAGTAATACACCTGTTCTGGCTTATCCAAATTTTGACAAAGAATTTCTTCTCGCAACTGATGCCAGCGATATGAGCATAGGTTTTGTTTTGAGTCAAAAAGACGAGAAAAATAATGAACATCCAATAGCTTTTGGTGGTAGAGCTCTACATGGCAGCGAAAAGAACTGGAGCATTACAGAAAAGGAAGGCTTAGCTCTAGTTGAAGCCATTAGATCCTTTCGTCCATACCTTGCAAATTCCAAATTCACAGTCTACACTGATCATATAGCATTGAAATGGCTGAAATCAATCAAGGATGCCACAGGTAGGTTAGGGCGATGGTCTTTGGAACTTTCTACCTACACTTTTGACATTGTTCACCGCAGCGGCAAAGCCAATGGGAATGCCGATGCTCTCTCACGTAGGGAATATGAGCAAAATATTAACTGTAATGATCAGACAGAAGAAGATGCTGAGAAAACAGTCTTCTCAGTAACTTCAACTCAGCAAAGCAAATCAACTAGCAATACCACAATCTTGCCTAACACCCATTCATCCACACGGGTCACACAGACAACTCAGACTGAGGATATTTGCACACCTATTGTCAATCACTTAGAATCAGACACACAGACAACACATTGGTCAGTCACCTTTGAATATGAAGAGGATTATCAGTCAGTACCAGTTAATGTTGTTGCAGCATTACATGCTACAAATGCTGATGTTACCCAAGACACATTGGTTGAAGTAAGTATAAAAGAACATCCAAATTTACGTCACCTACAAAGGATTTGTCCAGATTTCATCCAAATCTTTGACTACAAAGAGGATGATGTCCTTCCACAAAATGAAAAGGATCGTCAAAAGATTCTTATTGAAGCCAATACTTTTGAAATTGATGAAGGCATCCTATACAGATTTGTTCCACAAAGACAGAAAGGCCATGCAGACAAGTTCATTAAACAGCTGGCAGTCCCAAGAACCCTCAGAAATCAAGTCCTGCAATCCTATCATGACTCAGAGTTTGGCGGTTGCCACCATGGGAAAGAAAGGATGCACAACACCATGAGACCTAAGTACTACTGGCCCAAAATGTACAGCGAGATTGCTACTTATGTCCAGACATGTGAGGTATGTCAACAGACCAAGAGGCACTACCATGCTAAGAAGGCACCACTTCGTCCACTACCTGTAGAAGAGGTCTTCACCCGATGGCACGTTGACATTCTCGGTCCCCTGCCAACAACACCAGATAAGTACAAGTACATTTTGGTTATCACAGATGCATCATCCAGATGGTGTGAAGCCTTCCCACTTCGGACCCAAGAAGCCAAGGAAGTAGCAGATGTTCTCGTCAGAGAAATATTTTGTCGGTGTGGCGCACCAAGGACCTTAATTTCAGACAGAGGTCAGAACTTCATGTCCAAACTTATCAAAGCAATTTGTGAACTTTTGGCAATTAAATTTACCCATACCAGCCCATACCATCCTCAAACAAACAGCTGTGTAGAAAGGCTCAATTCCTATATCAATCAGTCACTAAGAGCCTATTGTAACAAGTCTCAAAATGATTGGCCCCGTTTTATTCCTGGCATCATGATGGCCTATCGGATGGCCCCAAATTCATCAACTCAAAAATCCCCATATGTTATGCTTTTCGGCCGAGAAATGAGAGCTCCACAAGATGTAGCATTAATTCCAAAAGAAAATTTAGGCCACAATAACAAAAGTTATCTTTCCAATTTGCTTGAGGAGCTTGAAATCACTAGAACAATCGCAGCTGAAAACACTGCTCGGGCTAAGGAGGTGTATTCAGAACAATATAATAGAAAGGCTAAAGAACCAGAATTCGCCCCAGGTCAAAGAGTTTGGCTTTACTGTCAAAAAGTTGAAAAAGGCCTTTCCAACAAATTAACCCAAAAGTGGTATGGTAGCTATTATATCGTCCATACAGGTCCAAATTATACCTACAAACTACGCCGAAGTTCTGACGACAAAATACACAAACCACTGGTCCATGCCAACCGTCTGAAGCCATATTTTGATCCTGCTGATCGTCCACAGTATCCTCCAGAACCATACCTCAATAACCCCAGTGACATAGATTCAGGAGTCATGGATGACAACGAGGAACCAGTCAATGATACTCAGTTTGACAGCAACAATTCCCCATCAACAAGTTCAACTTACCAGGCTACTGATCAATCACCTCCACAACAGAAAGGTAAGAAGGTCAATTCCAAAACAAAGGCAGGTACTTCCAGCAACAAGAGTCCGAAGCAAAAGACCCCAACAAAGAAGAAAAACCCTGCTTCAACTTCAAGTACAACAGAAAAACCTACCAGTCCCACGGCAACAATGAAGGAAAATCATGCCACACCAGGTCCTAGTGCTCCAACCAAGGTAAATAAAAAGGTAAACAAAGGGAAAAGAGGAGTGAATAGTAAGCATCACCAGCCCAAATCCAGAAAACAACCCGACGACAGCCAGGTACAACCTCCAAGTCCAACATCAGGTAATCAAACCAAGGATATCCCTCAAGTCTTCAATCCAGAGGACATCCACTCAATTGTTAGTTCCAAGAGAGCAAATGGCAAAATGTACTACAGAGTAAAATGGAAGGATCCAGAAAGAGGAAACACATGGGAGTATGGCAGCAGCATTCCAGACTCCATTCGGAGAGAATTTCACCTCAAAAGAAGTATGTCAGGAAAACGACGAAAACGTCCACTGAAGAATCATAAGTTTTTCGACCAAAAGGAATCAGCACAAGACAATAAATCAGTCAATGTTCTGTCAGGGAATACAATGTCAGGAAATGTCAAGCAAGACAACACCAAACCATGCATAGAATTAGATGTCAAACCACATCCGTTTTTTCCCAAACACCTACGAAGAGTAGAACATATAATAGAAAGAGTTCTGGGCATTGAAATTATTCAAGGAGACTGCTATGTCAAGGTCTCATATAAAGAACATCCTGATACTGTCCACACATGCCATTTTGAAAATGTTCCTCCCCACCTCATACAGCGCTACCTTGATGATAGCTGGAACGATCTCCGTAATTGGTCCCGTCTAGAAGATAATCCTCCATATGATCCAGAGGAAGCACCAATTTATAAATCCAAAAGGGTTATTTTTCCACATAAAGACTTTGGAAACATCAACACCTTTAACTACCGTATTTTAGACAGTAGTCCCCATGGACCATACCAGGATCTACTCCCCATATATACCGATTGCTGCCAATTGAACATATTCTTGATCAAAATACAAAATCTCCTGAATAAACGTTGCAAATCACGATACAGCTTATAGCTGTATCTTGTTATGTTTTCTTGTGTCCAGTCCTTTCACTATGGGTCGCCAGTTGAGAACAAATGGCATCAGCCTGATCATCTGAGTTATTTGTATCACAGCAAATTTTGAGCATTGACCTGATCAACCAATCTCAAAAGCGAAGTGAAATGACACAAAGCAAACCATACTGCGAATCGAAACCCAAACCGCACCGAAGCGAAGCAAACCGTACTGCGAATCGAAACCCAAACCGCACCGAAGCGAAGCAAACCATACTGCGAATCGAAACCCAAACCGCACCGAAGCAAACCAAACCATACTGCGAATCGAAACCCAAACCGCACCGAAGCGAAGCAAACCGTACTGCGAATCGAAACCCAAACCGCACCGAAGCGAAGCAAACCATACTGCGAATCGAAACCCAAACCGCACTGAAGCGAAGCAAACCATACTGCGAATCGAACCCAAACCGTACCGAAGCGAAGCAAACCATACTGCGAATCGAACCCAAACCATACCGAAGCGAAGCAAACCGTAGCGAAGCAAAATAAACCAAACCCTATCACATTGAACCGAACGAAAATCAAAGCGAAACAAACCAAATTGAAATAAAGCAACCGAAATGAACCAAAACAAAGAAAAGGCAAACCAAATAGTTACGAAAACTAACAAAGAATTCTAAAAAGGATATACACCTTTTGTATACCGTATTAGTGTAATAAATCGATGCACTTGTTATATGCACATGCACATATATGTATATATAATTCGTCTAATGATTGTATCCAAAAATAGAAGGATATTACTATTTTTCTCATGATATACTTTTGTAATTTGCCGCCAATACATTCTTCCTGGCCATGACACCGTTTAGTAATAATTATGTACTGATCTTTTACATCATAATTATCATATTTGTTTTATTTTCTAGTTAATACAGACAAACTGAGGAAGTATTTATATATGACATATTATTTGAACATGCTAACTCTCTTTTCTTTGTTTCCATGTAAAACCTCCATGGACACAGCCAACTATCCTCAAACCCCAATCCAGGATGTGGAACTCAAGGCCTCTTACATCACCCATAAACCACCAGTACAGAGTGCCAAGACAAGCCAGCTCCACATCCAGATTCCCTGATGACAGCATTTTTATATTATGTTTCCTTATATCAAAGAGACTCTATAATAATTATTATTCACTACTACCAGTTTAACTTTATTCATTGTCCATCTAAGCCTTAATTATTTTTATTTTACACGTTTGGGGTCCAAACTTTTTCAGACGGAGGGGAAGTTATCATGGGATAACATTTATACTAAGTTATCCTATAATAATTAGATCCACATCAAGTGCTTTTATGAGTTATCATGGTGTAATATTTATACATCATTTCATATAATTATAGTTTAGCAAGTAATATTTATCATCAGGTAAAATGTATATATAAAATATCAGTAGTTTCAGTTATAGCTTTTTAGATAGATGCTAGCCTAAGGTAATGGGAGCGCATCTAGACATACTATTCAATACGACAGTGTTACGTCTACATAGTTTAATAGATTAGAAGCTTTTAGATAAATGCTAGCCTAAGGTATCAAGATCCCATCTCCCAGACAAAGGATATTTATTTAAGTATATCTGTCATCACCTACCGGGGTATATTAGAATAACATTACTTCAATTAAGACTCATTAAGGATTAGCCCCCATACAAGCTCGTCTATAGTGCATTAAGGATTAGCCCCCATACAAGCTCATCTATAGTGACACCCTAATCTCTTTCAAAGCATCCAGTAAATATGTCAACAAGATTAGTGCCAGTCCAACAGGATTAACAGGATTTAGTATTCCCCTCTGTTCAGCCATCCATTTAGCATAGGACACAACCAATCGTGTATCAACCAATCACATTCCTTTCTATTGTTCAAACTTTCATTAAATACATACTGTAGCCAAGTTCTAGGAGAGAAGGGGTTTGACTCTCTTACAAAGCAGACCTCTCTCCCACAGCCCAGAGTGTGTACCGACTCTCTGTGGCACCCTCAGTTATTATCTAAGCATAAATTGTAAATTGTTAATTGTTCTTGTAAATAAAATTGTGATTAGTCTCCTGTGACTCTGGCTCTTTGCTGACTAATTCCCCAAGAAAACCAGCACGTCATTTGGAAGGTATTGTTCACCTAGAACAGTTCCATGATAGTGTTCTCAATCGTCATATGGGCACTGCTTAGACGGTAGTTGAAGTACTACTGTTCTGCTGTGAGCTGTCCTCTATTGGTGAATGGTTTCAGGAGCCAGGAGGACAATGGGTAAGCTGGGTCCCCAATGAGAACTAACGGCATGTCCACAAGAGCAGTGTCCAGCCCAACAGGTGTTACCCACTCAGGTGACATTGGCAGGAGGCATCCATTGTCGGCCATAGTCTTCAAAGTAGAGCTGGCAAACACTCTTGCATCATGCACTCTGCCAGGCCAACCAATGTAGACATCTGTGAATCCGTATTTATCATCACACACAGACTGCATAATGATGGAGTACCACCCTTTTCTGTTCACAAAAACAGCATGGCAATAGTTCGGAGCAATAATGGGAACATGTGTAGCATCAATTGCTCCTGCACAGTTCGAAAAGTTCCATTTGTTTCTATACCCATCAACAACCTCCCACAAGGCTTCACCACGTGGAAATCTGACCAGTTCATTGAACATCCTGTGATATATGGCTTTGCAGACGTCATGGACGCAGATACACACTGTTGACCTGGCTATTCCAAACAGGTTACCGATAGTTCGGTACACCACTGTTGTGGCCAAGAAGTACATAGCTACTGCAACGTGATGTTCAGTGGTCAAGGCTTCTCTAACATTTGATGAACGGCGCAAATCTGGCTCCAATTGTAGGCAGATCACTTGGAACATGGCTTGAGACATCCTGAAATTTTCAAGCCATTGATCTTCATCAAATGTTTTTAAAATAATATCGTACCACCAACTTCTTTCTTTCATCCAGGTTAATCTTTCTCATAGAAAAGACGAGCTTATTGCAAGAGCAAATGCCTGTAGAAAACGTTGCCTTCTCCTTTTCCGAGCACTACAATCCAAACCTCTCCATTGTCTTGACTCAAATGAGTTAAACTGATTGATATTATCACGGAGTCTAAATGATATGACAATGATCTACCCCCAAGTATTCAAGTGCATATAAACACAACCACATTTTACCCTTTGCCCTCGTGGGTATATTTACCCTCGGGGGTATTTTACACCTGGGGGCAAAGAGTGTGCATATAAACAGGGCTTTAGATTCAAAATAAAATGATCTGATCTTGCACACATTGAAGTTTATTAAAGATTTATATTTACTCAAACATATTAAAGTCAGAAGGATTGCTTGCAGTCTAAAAGTAATGCAAACATTTAGTGACTTTCACTTGTGTAACCATGGAGTTTGACCTTTATCATCATTAAACAATATGTGACATGACTAACCACATGACCATGTAGACCTGTGGGTACCCTACTGTGGATCCTAGTCAGGATCCATCCAACCTGAGTACCCGAGTTACCCAGGCCAGCCCTACTGCCCATGCGCCAGTGTGAATGTTATCTTTTGAGTTACATGTACCGCTCATAGGGCGCATACCACATTCACTTTCAGTTTAAGACTGGACCTGATTGATCAGCGCATCTAATTGATTAGTAAAGGGACAATAGATTGAAAAAGCTTGCCCATTAAGGGATGCTAACCTAAAATCAAATAGATGTCAGCAGACACAGGTTAGTAAGTAACATAGTAAAATTTGGCCTGTGAAGTTAAACACTGTTTGATTATCTGTGTTTCAGGGGCTCGCTTTGATATTCCATCCAGGAACATTGTGAAGATGAGGTCTGTGGAAGAGTCGACAGAGAGTGATGTCAGTGCAGAAGTTAATACGACGCATCACATGGCTGCATGGGAGCTGGATGTTAAACCACTCACATCCTCAAAGAAGTGGCTGAAAAGCTACGGTTTAAAAAAGAACCGACTGACATTGAATCACATATTACCGGCAATTGGATTTCAGCTAAATGATGGTAGGTATGACCTCTGTGGGTCATGTTTGTAAGATTGTTCCAATGGATATTTATCCTGTGCTGTGATGCAGCACAATGTAAATGTACTTTTACCCAGGACTGCATCTGTGGTCAAGTGGCAAGAGTGTGCTTGGAGAATGGAAAGTCGGTGGTTCTATCACCTGGGCCCTTGAGATGATACTTGTTACCATGCTTGATGCTTACCATTAAGGGGATACAACACAGCCTGGTCGGCTTGGAGTCAGTATATGTGTGTCAGTTGGGTATCCATATTAAACATGCTCTCAGTTGGCACTTTGTTATACAAGTGCAATAATCTTGAACATGCCTTTAAACCCCATTTCACCACACCTCATTCAAACAGAATATTTTGAGTCTTTATCTTTTGAAGTCTGTCTGTCTGCCTGTCATTAGCTTTAAACTCAAAACTTTTACATTAAAACTTATTCTAAAAGTTATTTAATACTTTCTAAGTATTTGACCCAAATAAACAGGATGCTCACCTTCAAGCTGATTAAAACCATTAACTTGACTGATACAGTGAAAGGGCTGCTTGTGGTGACGACGTTAGTGTTTCCAGAAACAACTAGGGAGGTGGCACCTGTGGACATACTGTCTCATGATGCTATGGTAACAACACAGGTACTGATGGGATATGTTGGTCCTCTGCATTTTTTTATTGCAGATGCATTTTACAGGGTACACTTGGATTGTTGATTCTTTGGATCAGATGGTACATGAACCTAAACCAGGGGAACAGGATGACGAAATGGATGTTACATGGTAGGGGCAGAGACTGTCACTACTGATTGCACATGGAAATCCAAATATATGATTTAAGAACCATGTGATGGAGGAGACGGTTGGCGTTTCTTTGTCTGCCTTACAAATGTTAAAGCCAGAAATGTGTACATATGTAGCAAAACATAATGACACAGGCTTGGGTGTGAAGTCTGTTTATTTATTTTCCTGGTGACACCCTGGAACAATGAACACAATAATAAACACACAAATATCCAGCACATTAAATCTGAAGCTGATTAAATAATAGTCTACTCCACTTATAAGCTAATCATGGTACAACATTTCACATTAATAAGCTTAGATATGCCAGTTTAATGGTTTTATACATTTGATATAAATATGGTACAATAAATATAATATTATAACAATGCAAACAATATATATATATACCCGGTGAATCCCACTGGGGTGTATTTGGATGGTCACAATGAGTAAATTCCTTGTGATAACCTGTTCAGTGTTCATGATATAAAATACATCATGAAGACATGTTTATTTACACATATGAACATTATATCTAAACTATTATCAATTTATTGATACACAATTCAAGTTACTGAACACACAAGTGTCCTAGATTACCACAGACACACATATGGAGAAATGAAATACAGTAGAACGCAGATAAAACAAACACGGATAGAGCGAACAAATGGATACAACGGACTGTTAAAACGCCTGACTTATCTCCTATATATTATCATATATAATTTATGACATAACGAACTCTCTACAGCGAACTGATATCTGATCACCAACAAGGCCCATCTACCACGAAATTAGTGACGCGTATAGCGAACTGAGAAATCTCACTCAGTGTCAAGTGTCACTGACAATTCGAACTTGTTAAACTTGCATTATGTTAATCTTACATTTCAATGTAATTTGGACCAATCTTGTCTTAAAATAAACATTGATCCTACAATTGGATCAAAATATTTTGAAGTTGTATCATTGGGTACCTTTTAACTGAATCACCGGTAGATGCGGGAGGAAACGTGTATATACGTGTATGTGTGTATTGTGCTTTGCTATAGCCCAGATGACGGACGTTTCCGAGCGAAAACATATATAACGAACAACAAAAAGCACAGTAACGTTCTAACTCTCAGGCACAATATAGTAATAATTAAATAAGTGGAGTAAGATTGGACAGTTTTAATTGGATAGCGCTTTCAACTCGTACCACGTACGAGTCATCATGCCATAAATGAATAACGGACATGAAGTAGTGATAACAAATATGGTACAATAAATATAATATTATATCATATGTACTACTTCATGTCCGTTATTCAGTTATGGCCTGATGAGACTCGTACATGATATATATATATATATGTATATATACAGTCAAGTCTCGTTAATCCGACATCGTTGGTTGCACATGATTGTGTCGGATTAACGAGTATGTCGGATTAACGAAATTAAGTGATTTGTGATCGAAAATAGGACGACTTCACGATAGATAATAACCGTGTGTACCTTGTAATAAAATCATTAAAAAGGAAATAGTTATATTTATATGTTGTTTATTCATTCATTCCTTAGGCGACATTTTTTTATTTCTTGGTTTACGGATTTCAAACTCATTTCAAAAGTGAGGCAGGCCAATTAAAAAAAAAAAAAAAAAAAAGCCCCTCTAATTTTTTTTACCTGAATTTTGTCCTAAAAAGTTAGGTAGGTATGAAAAAAAATATCCTGGCGTAATAAAAGTAAAATAACTCAATTTTTCAGGAACATTTTATTATATCCCTTGCACTCAGCTTGTGCAGGGATGACAACATAACAATATTCATGTCATGGGTGGAAATGCATGAAAGACGCTGCTATTTTGGCAGCAAATGCATGGGCAACGTTTAACTCTTTCAACACCAGCCAACCAGAAGATTACTGCTGTGACACCAAGTTCCCAGAGACTGTTGTGTGATAGATGAAACCAACATTTATCAAGGAAATTATCTGCTGAAATTAACATCTTTGCTACTACATGTTTGGCCATACACTATTTGAAAGGTCTTTAATCCTATTGTTTATAAATATGAAAGATATGTGTATTTCATTATTTAAATAATTCATGAACAACTAAATAAAGTTCGTTTTAAATAAATAATAATGTAAGCTAAAACATTAATAACGTCCAAATTTAGCGCAAATCTAACGATTTTTTCGGCAAATATAATAATTCATAAAATCCACTTACCTATTTCTTTTTAATTTTCATTTGTTTACGTTGAACATTATTTTAAAAAGAATTACAAATAATATCTGTCATCACCCATTTCCCGATGATAGTGGCTGTCCGCTCACTAACATGAGGAAATACCTCGGTTTTCAAAGCTTCGTATGAATAACACATACGTCCTGCCATGTCAGTATACATTAAAAAAACTTATATTGTTTCACCGACAAAATCTGCTACAAGGTTCGTGATTAGTCAAATTTAAGCATGTGACCTAAGGCAGCTAATCAAATTACAGCAAAGATAATGTTCAGACTTTGGCGAAAGGTTTGTATTAAATCATGTTATTCTGAACGTTTTAGCATGAAATCGCGATCTATATTAAAAATATGGAACTTTATGGATGTATAGAGCTAGGTTACGAGCTGTGACAAAGATTTCTTATGCATATATTTTCGCATTAAGACATCGTGTCCGAGCCGAGAAATCCAGGCGACGAAAGCCGAGATGTCATTTGACTTACGATATGCGATCGCACGAAAAGTTGGAAATAATAACTAAGATGTCAGTTTGGCAACTTTTATAGATACATTTTTGATGATTTTATTACTTTGTAAATAAAGACGTTTCAGCCCGTGAGGACTCGTTGTCGAAGTGTGTCCGAGAATTTTATTTTCAATAACATTGCGGGAAATAGTGTCAAGTGAATAAAATAAAAAATGATAAAATCAAATGGAATAGGTATTTCAGACATTGTGAAATATGATAGATTTAATAAATGAATGATATGACAAGTAGGTTAATATAATTATAAACTATTTTGACGTGGCTTGGACGGTTTACCGTGCGGTGTGACTTGTGGCTTTGAACGGCCAACAGTGTTGAAATAGTTAAACTGGTCACCACTGCGCTTTGCGTTGACAAGCTTTGATGATATAAAGAAGGATCCCAGCAAGAAATATCAGAGTGACTTCCCTTTGCTTTAAGCTCGACGAGGAAAAGCAATCTTTTTTTGTTTGAACTTTTTGTCGAAAAGATCGGCGGTAATAAAAAAAAGGGTAATTTTCATTTTTATTTTTTTTTAACATTTGGACTTTGAAAGAGCGGCGCATCCGTAAACCAACAAATAAAAAAAATGTCGCCTTAATTTATAATTGATGACATTCCAAAAATAATTATAATTTTTACCATTTATACATAACAATAGAGACATTACTCCCTGAATTTATCACATCAACGACACACGTTTCCTCGTGTAAATGCAAGTGCTACTGTCTTAACAACTTACTTCATCTAATTAAAATAGTCTGTCAGTGTTTTCTGTTTCTCACATTTTAAAGGCACATTTCTCAAAGTCCCCTGCCCGCTTGACGTCTAGGGCTTGTGGTTCTTCAGCATCAACATTGTCGAGGTGTAATTTCATTTGCTGTTTCTAATAATAAAGCTTGACATTCTCTATGATCACGGCATCTAGTGGCTGAATGTGCGATGTGGTGTTTGGTGGCAAAAAGTGACATTTCACATTAGTTGTGTCGACAGTAGCATGGGATGGGGCGTTGTCCAACTGCAATACCACGTGGCGTTGCTCCAATCGCATTTGCCGATCCAAGATCAGTAGCCAGGCTTTGAATATTAATGAAGTCATCCATGCTTTCTTGTTTACATACCAGTCGACTATGGTGAGTCGACCATGTTTTATATACCTGTTCATATTTTAAAATGGCTTCATGCACATTTATCTGGCTTCAATTTGTAAACTACATTTGTATAGCTTTGAACATACATGTTTGAATAGCTTTTCCTGTTAATTGTTAAGTTAATCTCTGCAGCCAGCGCGTGTCAAAACACGGGGTTGTGTACTCGCGGGCAGATGACCACGGAGTACGCTGACCACTGTGTCGGATTAACGAGACTGATTAATGAGTGATTTCGGTAATTCGTTGCAAATTAGGTGTGTCAGAGTCGGAGTGTGAGAATCAATCGGTTCCCATCATTTGTGTCGGATAAAGCCGCGTGTCGGATTAGCGAGTGTCGGGTTAACGAGACTTGACTGTATATATATATATATAATTATACTGATGTAACCGGCTTTTCTGTGGCATTATCCATAACATGTACACAGATGACACCAAAGACGGCTACGGGGTGTGAGGCTTCTATTCATTAGTGAATGAGCAAGATAGACACCCTGTTTTAATAAACAAAAGTTTATATAGTATATGCATATTAAAACATACCGGTAATATATTTCATATCATCATCAAAGCAATTCGATCATTGTTACATTACTTACAACCAAGTATTATTAGATGATATGAGAGAAATGCACACATACCCTATGTGTGGCACAAGGGGGTGAAACGTGACACCGTCAACTGTCACTGCTCATGATATATGTCCTGCACAAGAAAGAGCAGGAATAAATACTTATGCATAATATGTACATAATATGTAAATACTTAAAGCGACAAGATCATAGTATCACCAAGTGCACAGACAAATTACTATGCAAACTAAATACAATGAAATAAATATCAAATTGCATAGTTTGTGCACTTCCATAATAGTAGATAAAACTTTGCATGTACCGGTATACAAGATACTATAAAAATACACTATTGAACTTTACTTGCTTAGGGTAAAGTTCAACCTCTAAAACACATTCATTCAAAACATCAACATTAATACAAATATATCATTTAATGTAAATATGATAATTACTGCTTAGATGCTTATCTATAACGCCTAACCTTTGATTACCATTTAATCCTATTTAGAAGTAAAGATATCTTATAAACTAACCTTTAGTGATGATCCCCAAATCTCCCAAATGCAATGCAGTGCATAGTGAAAGTGGCAATATAGAGTTAGTCAGTGCAAGAAGGTAGAGTTTGAATTAGGCCAATCACACGATAGCTTTGGATGTGATTGATCTGGACATAGAATGAAGGGAAAAACACTACTTGTTGGACAATAAAATATATTGCCATCCTTAAATGACAACAAACCTCTGTTGAATATAAATCAACAGAAACGAAAGCTGAAATAGAAAATACTTACAAAAAGCTGAAATACAAATATTTACACCAGCTACACTGGCATAAAATACAATTATTACTTTATCTACTAACCTTTATATAAGTATATCCTTTCTCTCTCTTTCAGTCCATTCACAGTGAAGTGTAAATGCAAAGTGCAGGGGGGGAAAACAATGGGTTTTAAAAGTGGGACACAGAGATTTAAAACTAGCCAATCCAAAGGACGCCTGGGCCACCAAGATTGACACTCTGATTGACCACCAAGAAGTTGACTGACCCACTAAGTAAAACATAACAAAAGAGTAAGGCTTGAAGGCTGATACTTGGCTTACAACTACTTAAGTATGCAGCCAGAAATGAGAAATACAATAAATAATTGTTTTACTGCAATATCTGCAATATACAAAATATCGTTATTGACAACATACTTAAGTAAATTAAAAGGTAATTAATACAACATGATCACTATATACAGAACTATCTACTACACAACAATGTTCTTGTCAATTCTCAGTGGATAAGGTACAAGTAGGCTGTTCCACCATTGATGAAGGAATGATCTCAAGGACTGTGGAGCGAATTAGCTCTGCTTTCCTGTCTGTAGTTGGGGTCTTTTGACCTGGAGCGGAATCCGATATCTTCATTCTTTTGGGAGATGGTACAGTCCCAGGATTGGATGTACATGCTTTTCGTTCCCTCTTACTTGGTGCAGGGTCAAGCTTAGTAACATCTTCTCCATTCCTATTTGGATTGTTGGTTGGTCCTTTTGCCTGGGCTATGATTGGACCTTGGTCCTCCCCAACCATGTTTTTGGGGGTCTTTCTGGTCCTGAGTTGTTCTTGGTCTGTCGGTTGCTTCTTTTGCCTGGTCAATGCCAAAACCATAGTCCTCTCCATCCCTGGGGCAGGTGACAAGCTCCGTCTTGTTGGCAAGCGACCCCTCCAAGGATGCTCGGGGTGGTCTCTTGTTGGGAAGCAGCTCCTCTGATATGCTCAGGGTGCCCTCTGGTGACTGCATGGTTGATATCTAGCCATTTCTGTGAAATGTAAGAATAATTTCTCCATTCTTACACATTCTGGAATGCAATAATTTTCAGGAAGAATAGATGTCCCATTATACCTTATTTATTTCTCATTAAGGTCTTTTATGGTTTATTCTGTACACTTTATTGGTACAGTTTCGGACAAATGTATTCCTCTAAATGTCAGGCTTTTTTTAGGTGATTCCAACACATGAGCCATGGAACCATTCATTGCATGTGTCACATGCAATCATCAGCTTTCCATCATCTGGCTTTCCACAGATACAGCATATTATGTGGAGGTCATCCTCAGTGTTGAGATATCCAGGCGAGAGGATGTGTCTTGACATGTTTTCAATCTGTCATGGTGTAGAACTGATAACTTCAATCTCACCGACATCATGCAGGGTAGGAGAGGTCATCTGTGTCATTCCTCATTTCAGCCTCTTGCATTTGGCCACTACTGTAGCTGAGTTGAGGAAATAGATCACCTCTCCCTTTCTCATATAATGTGGCTGACGAGCGCAGATTCGTAAACACATTTCATTCGTTCTTGAGTGGTGTGGAGAGTATCTATCTCTTGACGTTTCATGAGTATCCTATAGAGCTGCTTGCAGTTGATGGATGTATGAAGGTGCACAAGTTAGACTGGATTCCCAGACACGGAGCTTATACGAGTGATCTGACAGGTCAATATGACTGTAATAGATTCGACAACAAGCATAGAATGTTTACTACTTCATCAGATTTGGTACATGTGTGTTACGTCATCACTTCTGTACATGTGTATGACGACACAGTTTACCCTTGATCTTACAATGACATCATGCTAACACACAAATTTCATTGGTTAATGTGTAAATGGGTGATGTAATGTAAACACCCACCCACGTGGGCCATTTGACAACAAGGACGTAAGTTTTAATGGAAATAAATAACCAATAGGCCTCAAACGATCCGATCCGTGAAACTTTGCGGGTCCCAATAACCCAGATTCCCTGTTGATTGGCATGCCAAGTGTCTTTTGCATAAGGCCATCTGTATTTTTTGTATTTAATTCTCACCTGAAACCTCAACTGACTAGAGCAAGGGCGGACGAAATAAAATATCTAATTCATTAATAAATGCCTTTCAATAATTGTGTAAATTATTTTATGACATTTTAAAATAAGTTTAAAATAAAACACTTGGTTCTAGAATTTAGTCTATAAATTAATTTATGATGTAGATTGAGTTTCTTTGCTTCGGAAACAAATTTTTAATAAACAACTGAAGAAAGATAAAGTTAACCTGTTCTTTTATGACGGTTCAGTAGTACATCTTGATCTACTGGAATTTCTTTTATTATATTGGTGCACAATTTTCCACAGCGGCACGACAAATTGACAAAAACATTATATTATTTCACGTCGGAATGGAGATGGGGAACATAGATAAAATACGGACAGCCTAACATACTTCGAAACTATGTTTAGATAAATAGTTTACACTAATACTGTCATGTGCATGAACATGGATTTCAACATTATTTTCATCAAGACTATTCAGGTCACTGGCAACATGGATCATCCTACTTTGGCATGAACACATATTTGGTCTCACAGCTCAAAGAAACAATGTTGCTCTCTGATGCATTTTTCTGGATCCATGACAAGCATCTGTCATAAAGTCAAAGCCTCGACAACTTCCTGGTCAATTGATTTCAACAATGTGATACACACAGCCTCATTAACAGCGTCATCACAAGATTCTTTCGAAATACCCACCCACGTGATCAGGGTTATGACCTCAGGATGAATTAATAAATTTATTTGCATTTTTAGGAAAGAAATGTTTTCGTAAATAGTTTTATTAAAACATGCTGTTCATAGTATTTTTGGATTGCACTGTGGATTTCTTCTTATTACTTTCTAAAACTTTTTGTTTTCCCCCTTTCTGACCACGTGATCTCCTAGCAACCCCACCCCATGAGTGCATCCGAGCTGAATTGGAGAGTTGTTCGAGATGATCTGAGGAGCCTTTGGTCATTTAGACGATGACATTAATGTCTTGGACAAGAAAGTTCCAATTCAAGATGACATCATTCCGACCTTCAACTCGAGTCAACAAGATGGCGCCTCTCTTCCCGCCCTTGCAAGTGCAACAGAAACTTTGACAAATTCATTACCGACTTTGGGGATTAGTGAATCAGTGTTGCAGCCAGTGTTTCATTGTGGAACCAGATGAAGGCGAATATGACTGTTCTCACTGCTTTTGTCGACCATGAGTGACACAGCAGAGGCAATCACTGTTAGAAAATGGTGCGGCCACCATGTTGCCAAAATTCGTTGATTTGAAAACAGTGCTACCAATACTTCTGGACTGAGCTTAAATGACAAATTGGTTTGGAGAGATCGTAGATTCTCGGACTTGAAGAAACAGATATTAAACGTAGCAGTAGTTGAAGGATTGGTGTGGACAAAATGGGAAGTGATCCCAGATTGTATTTTAAAACTTGTGCATGAAGTGTATCCAAATCCACGTAACAAAAAATACATGGGACAAGTGTGGATCTAATGATCAAACTCAGTTTTGTGTGTGAAAATTATGTGAAAGAAAAGGAAATCCATAAGTAAAGTTGTCTTGGAATAAGTGTATTGGAGTTTTCATTTATCGTAAGTAAAATACTTCAATGAGGAATGGTGACAACAAACTTGTTGTTAGCCTCCTGCAGCTGATGATATTTAATTACCTCTGAATTAGTAATTACCCAAATTGTTTTTGGGTTACTTGCATATGATAGCCTATACTGCACAAAATTTTAAAACATCCCCCCCAAAACAAAAAAACAAAAAAAACCAAAGCGCAAAATAAACCAGCATGAATTTCCCACAGAAATGTGCTAGGGAAATTTACAGAATTTTGGATGTATATCAATTTTGCTATTGATAACTACAAAATATCTACCTTAAATATTTATATTAGATATATATGTTAGGCCATATATGTAAGGGAAATGTATACTAAACCTATGTATCCATATTACGACCCTTATTTGGCATGAAGTAAATGACACTAATTTTACAAACATGAAATTGACATGAATGTAAACGACACCATTATACATACTTTGCTATCGGTACCGCCTTTACAGATTAAAATTAAAAATGCATCAAAGAGGGCTTGGATTATCCTGGCACAGTCAGGCTGGTTAGGCTCATCATCAGCTCAGGGCCCTTGCCCCCTCTACGCGCAGACAAGACAGCGAATGGGACTTCTCACAGGAACCGCTGCCTTGTCAAACCCACCCAGAACTTTTCAGAGAATGTGAAGACTCCCCAACACTGCAGCCTTCTGCATTACCCAGATTGTCAGAAGGGGTGTATCCCTGGTAGCAAACCCGGGTACTCTCCCAATGTCAGTCAACAGATTGGGAGGTACCAAACCTAAGGCACAGAGAACAATGGAGAGTCGGGACAACTTGGTACTTGGGATGCAAGTGTGACATTTCGAAAGCGAGGTCTGTATATTTGCCATGTTTTTCCTCAATCTTGTCAATCACACTGCTGTCAAAAGGGACAGAAAATTCAATGATATAAATGATTTCATTGGATTTATCAAAAAAGGACAAGATCAGGTATGTTGGCCTGGATATGTCTGAGGCTGTATACGGGCCTATTCCAAAGGATTTTGTATTTATCATTTTCCATGACGCCCTCTACATATTGCGGGTTGTACCATGGATGGACCTCTGTGTCAAAACCACAAGCATATGGCAAAGACGGTAATAAAATGATTGAGCCACCCCATCATGTCGCTTAAGATACTGTGTCTGTGCCAAAGCTGGGCATCCACTCCCAATGAAATTCAAGATGGCCACCATAAATGCTCACAGAAAAACTTGAAACATCATTTTTCTTTATGAGTTTACTATTTTGGTGTTTTTAAGCATTGTTGCAATTAGCCCACCCATACACTACAACATCATCTACCACCATATCTCAATAACCAATTTTTGTCAAAATTGCCTTTTTGGGGGGTGGGGTAACATTGAAAATGTGGGAACGAAAATCTTGTTTTTCACCCCTGGCCAACTGACTACATTGTCTGTCATTGGAAAATGTGTGTTTTGTCTTATCCAAGATGGCGGATGTTTCCGAGCGAAAATGTGTATAAAGAACAACGGATATAACAAACTGATTTCTCTGGTCCCTTGTAGTTCGTTATATCTGTGTTCTACTGTATAACAAAAACAGTTACTTTCCATCTTTAGCAATTAACATTATTGACAATAACAAGTCTGTTTTGGTAAATCTAAACTTAATTTCATCAAAATAGTTTATGTAAGGTATTATCGATGACACAATTTTCATATCGATAATTGTTAATATTTCTTCCATCCATGATAATTATTGATCTTTTTTGCCAGCCCTAGAATACAAGTGACATTATGACAGATGACTAAACTGCAAAATGAAACCCTCTTTTGAACCTTTATAATAAGTTCAACTTGTTAACGCAAATTTTATAAAAGACACCTCAATAGCAAAACCCATTGGTTCAGCACTTGCATTATGAGAAGAAATGAAAAACATTTTATGAGTTCTGGAAATGATCCCTATCCTCGTTTGAAGTCCAACTTGTGTCCATGGAAATGCAAAAAAAACAATTCCTGAATAGCACAAGGTACCAGTTCAGTGTATACCTGATGTGTATACAAGTTACATGAATAAATATTGAATGGTGTGTGAGTTATGCTCTGGAAACGAAACATGACATACAGACCACATTTCTACATCCCTTGCAAAACTTCATTTGGGAGGGGCATAAATGTACAATTATGTTCTTTAGCAAATATGTGAACGCATTTCTTTTGCAACAGTGGAGTTCAGTTCATATTCTAAAACGGCAATGACCCATTATTTTCTGGCAACTAAATTACATATAATACAACAATCACTTCTCCCTTGTTTTCATTAATGTTTCATGGTATAACCCTACACCTGTGTATTTGTCGTCTTTCACTTGATGCTCAGTTAAGAAATATCTTACAGGTTTTATTAGTGGTAGCACCACTCAGATTACCTGACAAAGGTTCCCATTTGGCATTTCTTGTGTCTAGCTAATCATCTTTGAACAGGGTATGAATAAAGTAAAAAGAGGCACAAAGATGGCATATATTTGTATGCATTCGACAGGCATGACCTCAGACCTGTCAACCCCTCATCATGACAATGTGGGAGATTTGACTTCAAAATGGGGGAGATTTGCCTCCAAAGGGGGAGATTTTTAAGATAGTGAAGATAAGATAATTTCCAACTTTTATTTTTAATAATGTTACAAAGAAAACTAAATATTTTGAAACAATAAATAATCAATAAGTTTCTTATACGTACAGCTTGCTTAATTTCCGTTTGCATTTTCCTCCTCCAAAAATAAACCCAGCACAATCTACCCATATAACTTTCGTTCGAAGATCATCTCAGATAAACGCAAACAGATATTGAAATTTCACAATCGGTAGCTTGACCAGTTGACGACGTGTTCAATCCGACCAGTTGTCAGGTGTCGTTACGATGCAGGTTTTCTGAGTATTTGGCGCAATGTTGGTTACAAAATTCGCCAAAGAAATATCAAATGCATTTATCCTGACGCAACATCATCGCCCTTAATTTCAATAAGATATACTGGTTTTTTTCTGTCTGCGGTAGTCTGTTGACAGTCCCATTACTTCGCTTCTTAAATTACCTAGAAATGTTCACGTTATTCCATTCCAAGAAATGTATGCCATATTTGGAAGTACTATTACGTTTTACTACAATTTATGAATGAAATGAGTTTCGTTGTCGTTGTTGACCTTTCTGACCTTGACATGTATTAATCTCATTGGTTGACTAGTACTGTTGTATGCAAATTAGATTGCAGATCTGGGACGCAAGCAAACTATTAGCCAATCAAATCGTGTAAAATAATCACATGATACATTCTCGCAAAATTTGATAAAGTTCTGTTTTGATATTTTCTGTGAACACAAGTCACGATGTCAGTCAAAAGGAAATTTATAAGTTTCACTCTATACTTTGACTTTGAAATTCTAGCTGTGAGGAAGCCTGATTGTGTAATTCATTGTTATTTCGACTACCGAATCAACCAATCGCGCATAGTGTTGTTTCTGAAGACGGCGCTTGCAGGACATATTTTGTTTTCATTTCCAAGAGTTCAATGACGTAACTTTGAGGTATGTTGATGTTTTTGACAAATCTGATAACCAAAAAAGTCATGTATAAGGCGACATTTTTTTTATTTGTTGGTTTACGGATGCGCCGCTCTTTCAAAGTCCAAATGTTAAAAAAAAAAAAAAATGAAAATTACCCTTTTTTTTATTACCGCCGATCTTTTCGACAAAAAGTTCAAACAAAAAAAGATTTCTTTTCCTCGTCGAGCGTAAAGCAAAGGGAAGTCACTCTGATATTTCTTGCTGGGATCCTTCTTTATACCATCAAAGCATGTCAACGCAAAGCGCAGTGGTGACCAGTTTAACTATTTCAACACTGTTGGCCGTTCAAAGCCACAAGTCACACCGCACGGTAAACCGTCCAAGCCACGTCAAAATAGTTTATAATTATATTAACCTACTTGTCATATCATTCATTTATTAAATCTATCACATTTCACAATGTCTGAAATACCTATTCCATTTCATTTTATCATTTTTTTATCTATAGATTAAAAATATATTCACTTGACACTATTTCCCGCAATAATATTCTCGGACACACTTCGACAACGGGTCCTCACAGGCTGCAAAGTCTTTATTTACAAAGTAATAAAATCATCAAAAATGTATCTATAAAAGTTGCCAAACTGACATCTTAGTTATTATTTCCAACTTTTCGTGCGATCGCATATCGTAAGTCAAATGACATCTCGGCTTTCGTCGCCTGGATTTCTCAGCTCGGACACGATGTCTTAATGCCAAAATATATGCATAAGAAATCTTTGTCACAGCTCGTAACCTAGCTCTATGCATCCATAAAGTTCCATATTTTTAATATAGATCGCGATTTCATGCTAAAACGTTCAGAATAACATGATTTAACACAAACCTTTCGCCAAAGTCTGAAAATTATCTTTGCTGTAATTTTATTAGCTGCCTTAGGTCACGTGCTTAAATTTGACTAATCACGAACCTTGTAGCAGATTTTGTCAGTGAAACAATATAAGTTTTTTTAATGTATACTGACATGGCAGGACGTATGTGTTATTCATACGAAGCTTTGAAAACCGAGGTATTTCCTCATGTTAGTGAGTGGACAGCCACTATCATCAGGAAATGGGTGATGACAGATATTATTTGTAATTCTTTTTAAAATAATGTTCAACGTAAACAAATGAAAATTAAAAAGAAATAGGTAAGTGTATTTTATGAATTCTTATATTTGCCGAAAAAATCGTTAGATTTGCGCTAAATTTGGACGTTATGATTGTTTTAGCTTACATTATTATTTATTTAAAACGAACTTTATTTAGTTGTTCATGAATTATTTAAATAATGAAATACACATAACTTTCATATTTATAAACAATAGGATTAATTAGACCTTTCAAATAGTGTATGGCCAAACATGTAGTAGCAAAGATGTTAATTTCAGCAGATAATTCATTGATAAATGTTGGTTTCATTTATCACACAACAGTCTCTGGGAACTTGGTGTCACAGCAGTAATCTTCTGGTTGGCTGGTGTTGAAAGAGTTAAACGTTGCCCATGCATTTGCTGCCAAAAAAGCAGCGTCTTTCATGCATTTCCACCCATGACATGAATATTGTTATGTTGTCATCCCTGCACAAGCTGAGTGCAAGGGATATAATAAAATGTTCTTGAAAAATTGAGTTATTTTACTTTTATTACGCCAGGATATTTTTTTTCATACCTACCTAACTTTTTAGGACAAAATTTAGGTAAAACAAATGTGAGAGGCTTTTTTTTTTTCTTTTTTTTTAATTGGCCTGCCTCACTTTTGAAATGAGTTTGAAATCCGTAAACCAAGAAATAAAAAAAGTGTCGCCTAACTGAGGGTTGACAGGTCTGTGACCTACAAAAGTATATGATGTCATCTAGGGTATCATTGAGGAGATAAACCTACTGTGTTTTGAAATTTGATGTACCGGTAGTCCCACTGTAGAGTAGATACCTCTTTATTCAATTTGGAACCGAGTGCTTTTGTGGGACTACATCAAATTTCAAAACACAGTAGGTTTATCTCCATTCTACCATGACGGGAACAGCGCTTTGAAAACGGTGCTCAGGTACACAGGTCCGCAATCTTAGGACATTCTAAAAAGTGGCCTCAGGTAGTTATATATGTAACAATTATTACTAAAGTTCAAGATTAAAAACACCATAGTCTTGAGTAGTTCAAAATAAGTGTTCAAAACACATAGTTTTCAAAAAGAAGTTGACAAATAACTAGTCAAAAGACAGATGTTTTAATTTCTACCAACCTGTCTGCACTGTTTTGACTGACCATTTCATTTCTTGGAATTATGCGAGAGAGGTCATTTCTTGGAAATCGAACATGCCATTTCCATTGTAGGGTTGACAGGTTGTAGAAAAAATGTTTTGGAATGCTTTTGGCAGAACTTGATCTAGATCTTGGTTACTCACACCTCACAGCTGTCAATGGCTGACAATCTTGTGTTTACATTCTCTGTAATTAGTTAAATGAAGCAAGATGACAACCCCGATCTATGATGTGGTTCAACATTAACCTGTAGATTTACTTAGTTAAAGCGTTCGCTCGTCACGCCGAAGACCCGGGTTCGATTCCCGACATGGTATGAAGCCCATTTCTGGTGTCCCCCACCGTGATATTGCTGGAATATTGCTAAAAGTGGCGTAAAACCAAACTCACTCTCTCTCTCTGTGTAGATTTACTGGAAAAGTAGTATAGGGAATGACAGTTCTGGCTCACTGCCACCTAGGCCAGATTCACCCCCAAATAATGCTACTACAGAGGTCATTTTTATGCAAAACCCGTGATGTGATTCAATGATTGTCATGGATTGTATGAAAAGAAAGATCAATATTAATCAATAATGGATAAAATTTTCTAAAGGCTGCGAGGGTATTGGAAAGGTATAGGAGCAATACAAAAACTAGCCACTGCGGCTAAGATATCTAAAGATGTGGGCAAGGATTGGTTAAAGAAACAAGCAATATGGCAAATATACTTACCGGACCCACGTTATATACACTGGAAAAAATTTGATATTTTCACAACGAATGTAGGTCATCAGACTGACCTCTTCTTTCTTCCTCATGATAAGGTAAGAAGTAAAACATATAAATACGCTTTATCCATAGTAGATGTAGCTAGTCGGTACAAAGAGGCTGAACCATTAACCTCAAAAGATTCATCAGAGATAGCTAATGCACTGAGCAGCATATATAAACACGGACCACCAAAATGGCCTAAGTTGTTTCAAGTAGATCCTGGTCGCGAGTTTATGGGATCAATAACTAAACTATTAACAAAGCACGACGTCACAATCAGGCGTGGTGAAAAAGAGGCCCACCATAGCCAAGCTATTGTTGAAAGATATAACCGGACATTAGCAGAATGTTTGTTCGGACATCAGTATGGGATTAAAATGAAATCAGATTGATTAAGATCAATGGAATGGGTGACACGATTATCAGCTGTTGTATCAGTGAGAAATAATGAAGTAACACGATTAATCGGGAAGAAACTATCTGATGCAGTTAAAATGAAATCTGTGACTTCTGAATCTTCAGCACCGCGGAGAGGCAAAGAGCAAAATCTTCCGGATAGAGTAAGCGTAAGATATTTATACCAGCCTGGTGAACTCAATTGGTTATGAAAGAAGGAGAGCCTATTCTTTATTATCTTAAAGATGGACTGTGCAGGGGATTTGTACAAGAAGAGTTGCTCATGGTCTCCAGTGATACAGTTTTACCTCCCTAAGTAACCATAAGCATAGGTAGTTACACCATCCTTATCGATCCATCTCTTTGTACCTAAGGGGGATAATGATGTCTTGTTCATTCTCAATCCATACATACTGCGATTTTCACTTCTTAAAGTACTCATCTCGTGTTTGAACGTTCTACCGTTGAATACTTCTTAACGCCTTTAACTTTTCTTATCTCCTCATTATCAGACTTCTTTATAGAATACATCTTAGGTCAAATTCAACATACTCCGCGGTAGGAGCACATTCATCCTTCATCTTACCTTATACCTTTTTATTTACTGCGCTGAGCAATGGATTATCTTTCGGGTAATCGCTCGTGTCGTACATATATATTTTTTCTGCCATATCTTTATACACATCCTCGGTTTGTATTTCCATCAACAAAGAATCTGTATCATTATATAACGCCTCCACATCTATCGCCGTATTGCTTCTTAAGTTCGTTGTAATAAAAGTCATACATTAGGTGTTTTGACAAGTCGAGAATACTCATACCAACGTACACCGGTCTGTTGAATTTTATATTACTCTTCTGCATATGCAACGCGGCTAAGTCGTTATCGAATATCTTACTTCTGTTAAAAGCCGGACTGGCTATAAGTTTCCTGAGTCTTTCTTCCTCATTAGATCTGACCAATTTAACATCAACACGCTTCCTTAGATTCTCCATAGTTTTACCAAATACTGAGTTATTCATGAGCTTATACAGATTCTTTTCGAAATCGCTGGTAGCCATCTTTCTTAAATCTGTGTTCAGCCTAATACAGGGCTCAATCCAAGGTCTTTGATCAAACTTAAGAACTCTGTGTATTTTCTTTAGTTTCATGCCTAGTGATAGATATAACTGGAGATTTCTATAGTGGACTATATATTTTGTCTTATCCATCGAATTTTTCTACGTTAGCTAACCTTGTATTACCCATCAAGGAGTGTTGATATTCCGACATCCAATCTTTATTAACCATTAATCTTTCGGGAGCTAGCGGATAACTGTTATGGTCTTTGTGTAACTCTGTTGGATATTCTAACTCAACTTCTAGTATGTACCCTTTATTGGAATCTGTTGGAATATTATTCACATTGATATTGTTTACCCACTCAAAACCACCCATGGGTAAAGGTTGACTCATAGCCCATCAATACAAATTGTTGGCATCGAGATATAATATGTGCATATTAGGTTTACTCAAATCATATCCTTCTACTAATTTATGATTGGCCACAGAATACCTTTTTGCCGTCATTGATATACCACCTCTTATCCAACTTTTAGGGTGGGTGTTTTGTACGGCCTATATCTTTTTAACTATGCACCCTAGCTTCACCAAACATTCTACACACATTAACCACAATGAGTACTTGTGCCTTTTGCTAGTTTGAAGATTCTGAATTTTTGCCGTTTCCATGGAATCATGGTGAAACATAAATTTTGAGTAGAGTTTTTGTACAATCCATGTTTACAATATTTTGTATCCTAGCTTCAGCAAACTTGCTACATTAACCACTATGATGTTTTTTTATCTTTTATAAGATTCTGAAAGTTTTCTCTTTTGCTGTTTTCATGGAAACATGATGGAATTTAGAAATTTTAATGACTGGTTTTGTATAGCTAATATATTTTCCAAAATTGTTTCCACACATGTAGATCATCATAAGTATCTGTGCTTTGTGTTAGTTTGAATTTATGAATTCTTTACCATATCTGTTAAGGCTAAATTATTAATTTATTGATTTTCTTATATGATATTGTTCCATTTTATATGTGTTTTTATATCAACAAATTTTGGTTCTTTTGATAATTCTTCTTATGTAACTCCTCAACTCCTGGTAACATGGGAGATTGGGGGAGTGGGGGTGGGGGGGCGGGGGGGAGGCAATTGTCACAGGAACACAATCTTAGTTTTTAAAACATTGGAGTTAAAATCAGATAGAAATATGTAATATTTCATTAATTAACAAACTATTTACTATTTGTTGTTGACCAGCGGCGATAACGGGGGTATGTGAGCTTTGCTCACTTCTTTCTTGTTATGAATGTATGTTAAACCATCATCAGTCTTTGAGATAGCTTGCATGATGAGAATCATATCCCCTAAGGTTATGAAACACAAGGGCGATGGGTATTGTTTGAGAATTCATTTTTAGTTTCAAGTTACACTCGTTATGCGAGGCTCCTCTGTAATTACCCGTGATGTGACAATGATATCTTACAGAATCCCCATTCAAGGGTTTATTACAAACATGACAACTCGTTGACTTCTTATAGGCCCTCCAATCATATCTTCTCATACACATTTGTTTCTTTACATTTTTCCCCTGATTATTCTCTCTTCGTTTTGTTAATATTCTAGGAACTTTTCAGCTGCATCGGGACCTCTGTAAATCATGGGTGCATTTGTTTTCCCATCATACCTTACAATTTTATATCCAAACCCATAAGGAGTATGTTCTTGAGTTTTGTATGTAAAACTACATTCAGTACTGTGTTCGAATTTTTTTGTCGATTTGATAAGTGCTTCAAAGTCAGCGTAAATTATGTATGGTACTGGCATTTGATTACAATAATGCTCAAACTTGTATATATTTTTACCCTCTTTAGCATGTTTAGGCATAACGATCCTGATAGCAGTCTGCCCAACACCTCTGCAGTCTCCTTTATGCACTTCTAAAAGATCTTGTCTGCAGTATCCATGTATTCTTTCGCAGAAATATTTCTTTTCGTCATGTTTTGTTTGATCGCATAATAGCCTGCTTAAATTCTTTATCTATGTGTAATGATATTTCCCATCTTTTACAATCAGAAATGAATTGATTCTAGGAATATGCTCTGGAGCGGAGCTTATCCTGTGTACAACAATTCCTTTAGAAGAATGTCCGAAAACTTTTATAGGTAAATTATTTTGCTTTTCCTCATTATTAATTTGTGAGATTGATGTAGGTTCATCTATACCATCAAGGTTGAGGTCAAAGTTTTGGGGATAGCTCGAAGGCCTTTTCAGATTTTTGTCTGCGGGATACTGGGCAGATATTATCATCATTCTGAAACAGTCATCAGCTTTATTTTTTACATTAATTATGTCTTTTTTTCTTCTTATAATATAAGGGTAAAGCTATACAAGATCCACCTTTGAAAGGCATGTAATTTGCTGTCTTGATCTAAAGTATCGTCTTTATACACGCCCCAACCCAAACGTCTATTAGTCCAGCGTTCAAAAGTTTCTTGTGTCTGCTGAATTGGTAATCTAATGATGCACTTATAGACTCACATTTGGTTATAACTTCTTGGTTGCCCCTGAAATAAGGTTTGGTATATTCAGCGCTATCGTCTGCATTATTTTTATTCAATGACATTTTAATCGTTAGATGATTTAAATAGTATAAAATACCAGCTAACTCCTCATTATACGATGGGTTTAAGATCATTAACATCCATGTTGGAATTAATATCCATCTTCCAACCTCTTAGATATTTACCAACACCGGCTGTGGGTTCTAATTTTAACTCAGCCAATTGATTATTATTATCAACAACTGGTAAAGTAAATCAATTCAGCTTTTCTCATTCGAGAATAACCTCTCAGCCCACAGTTTTTTGCTTGAGCTTTGAGTTCTCTTACAGTCTGGGGTTTGTTATATTCCAGACCGAGTAAGGTAATCAATTCAGCTTTTGTCATCCGAGAATTACTACGTAGACCACGTTGTTTTGCCAAAGCCTTCAACACTCTGACAAAAACCATTGTGATGTATAATTATATGTGAACTAATCTCTAATTGGTATTAGTTCTACCCAATCTATTTCTCTCATTGCGGTAATCCTTCTTCCTCTCATAAATAATCTGGAACCATATCTTGTCAGCACCGTGCCTCTTGCATAAACAGTTACTCCCTTTGACCCCAATCCCACATACAGTGAGTGAGTGAGTATGGTTTTACGCTGCTTTTAGCAATATTCCAGCAAAATCAAGGCGGGGGTCACCAGAAATGGGCTTCACACATTGTACCCATGTTAGGAAACGAACCCGGGTCTTCGGCATGACGAGTGAACGCTTTAACCACTTGGCTTCCCGACATACAGAACATGTATAGTTAATATGATCTTTTCTTATTGCAATGGCATGTATCCCGCAAAAATCTTTCATACAACTCTTACCATATTTTTGGGATTGGCCCATGCCTATGAATTTACATCTGGATGTGACCTTCTCCATTGTGATAAATATACACTTCTAGTATCATTTGTCTAAATGTGTGTCAGCCGAGTCTCTGTTGCCATCTCATGCGACATAGCATAGCTAAAAATAGCAACTGCCGACAATCCCAGACCAATAACGCTTATCTCGCAACCTTTCTGACCCTCTGATGGTGGATAAAACTGAGTGAGTGTGCCAATTGGATCAAGTGTCTTTCCGTAAACAAGGAAGTATTCGTGCATGGCAAATTCAACATTCTTAAATGTTTGAATTGAATGGTTTTGTTTACGCAGCCCGTCATTGATCAAATCTAGCCGTTGCATTCTTTTCCTTGTCCATTGTGACTGGGCTATTTCGAGCTGTTCTAATGCTTTATTGTGCTGTTTCCGCTCCTCTTCAATTTCTTTCGCGTTTGATTCTCCCATAGTAGAGAATAAAAAATTACTTCCCGAAAAAGCCAGAGCATTTACAATAGCTCCACCAACCATCATTGCAATTGATGCCATTTTATGCTTGAACTATGTTCATAAATATTCAAATGTTTAATTATTTCAGAATGTCTTCGGGGATAAGCCCTTGTTTGATTAGCATATCTTTAGAAGCCATAGCTGGGCCAACATCTAGGATTATCATACCAATATCATAACCATTAAAATCTAGCTTGGGTGGTGGTGCTTTAGTAATCATTTTACCTTTACGAGCATAGCCTATAGCCAAGCCACTTACCACAGCTGAATGATGCACTGCGTTTACTAACAGTTTACCATCTGTAACTGGAGTAGTCATGCTTTTATAACATTACATGAGGGCTTAACTCTAACTGAACCTCGTCCAATATTTGAACTGGTGGTGTTTTCTCTTCTCCTGTCATACCACTGCTATAACACATGTGCATAGGGAGCCTAAGTTTTAATCCGTTGTGTACTTTGTTCAGTGTGTAATATTTTTGCCTTCCTTGCTAACGCCTCCCCTTTCACCCGCTGCTACTTTTCTGGGTTTTTTAGTCACTCTCACAACTTCCTCGTTCACTTGCGGCGTTTCCGCAATCACTTGTGGCGTTTCCTCACTTGTGGGATTTCCGCCTCCATTATTTATTTGAACTTCATTCTTTATATTATTAGGTGGCCACATATGTTTAAATTGACAATAATTAGCCGTTATTAAAGCTGTGGTAAGTGGTGCTAAGAACATTCTGTATCTATGGTAATACTCACAGCTTACTGCGCTTAAAGCATGTTCAATAAATGGGTCTTTCTCGAGAGATTTGCATAAATACAGGCAATTTTCTGGTGGGATAGGAAGAAACGTACTAGCTACAGCTGTGAATAGTTGTAACATAGCCGAACCTATTGTTTTAGTCATGGTAGCTCTCAGTCTAGACTTGTAACACGCGTATAGTTTTTTAATTTCTTCATCGGTCATGTTATCAATTTTTTCAGTGGTATAATTTTCCCCCAAGTATTGGGAACATTTTCCACCAGGTACCAAAGCCGCAAGTCTTTCTACAGGTTCTGGCTCATCTTGGAGCAGTTGTGTGAGAAGTTTGTTGCATTCCATCTTTTGAATTTAATACACTAGCCAATATTTCAGTCTAACATAATTAAAATATGAACTATCCAATACAGCCCGAAATAATAAACTGTTGCAAAAGAATGAGGATTTCCTACCACATTATTACATAAGTGGCTGCTCTTGTTCAATTTACCACATTTTGCTATATTTTGCTATATTTTGCTAAAGTTTGCTGAGCTGTTGCTGAAATTTGTTAAACAGTTGCTAAAGTTTGCTAAGCAGTTGCTAAAGTTTGCTAAGCAGTTGCTAAAATTTGCTAAGCAGTTGCTAAATTTGCTAAGCAGTTGCTAAAGTTTGCTTAAACAGTTGCTAAAGTTTGCTAAACAGTTGCTAAAATATGCTAAGCAGTTGAGAAAATTTGCTAAGTTGTTGCTAAAATTTGCTAACCATTGCATAAGCAGGTGGTTTGTCAGTTTTTTATACAAGTTTAGAGTGCTTTGTTTCCGCTAACAGTTTTCTGACTTTATCCAGCTCGAGCTTGGCAGAAATAACATCATTTCGCGTAGACATTCCTCAAATGAATCTTGGTCTTTGCAATGAAACAGGGCAACCCATTTGGTCTCCTATGATATCTTTCAGGACACAGTTGTATTTTTGAGTAAGGACCCAAACGCTGTGCTCCATATATCGTCCGGAGAAATGCTAAACATGAAAGCATATCTTTCTTTTTGATAAGTTCTTTACCCACACTACAGTCATCTACAATGAAAAGGGTTGATTCCCCTTTGTATTTTTCGTGACAAACATGTAAGCAGTCTTGTAAAGGATCACCCTAATCAACTTTGTGCACCCAGGGATCTTTCATTACCCAATCTCTTGATAGGTATGTTTTATTAATGTTTATAGTCGGGCACAGAAAAATAATATGGGCGAAAAATTGTGATAATCACTTTGTAAAATATCTAGAATAAAAGCTGTTTTTCCAAACCCCGTTTGCCCGCAGATGATAGTGTGGTGAGGTTCTTTAGGTAAAAGATTATTAATAGATCCCTTGCACGAATCTTCCATTTTGTATATTAAGTTTTGCGTCCATAGTCACGTACAAATATATGTTTAATTTACCAGCCGTTTCAGCCTCTTTGTTATCTGTATAGTAACACCCTCACTAGCATTTTCTATTCATCGCCCACTGCCGTGTAGTTAGTCAAGATCTGTGGTTCGCATGTCAAGCCATAGCGCATACTTCGAGGTAAGGAATTCAGATAGCAATACATCCCCAGGAGCCAGATCTTTTGCAACCGCATTAACTCCTGGGCTTCGTCTTATAGATGGAAGTTTTTTAATCTCATCCCACTGTTGATATGCTTGCATGCCTTGACTATATAGTTGATTAAGCACGTCCTCGATAGTCAATTCTACTTTTGTAATCTTGGGGTTGTAGAACGTCATGGTATCTCTTGAAAATGGTTCAGAAGGCAGGGTTAGAAATTGGCACTAGTCCTGTAGTCCTTGCCAAACTGCCCAGTAGTTAAGGTATCATAAGGACTATTAGATATTTGCCATTTTTTAGGGCTTTGCTATATATTATCATTATGAGGACTAGTGGACCAAAAATGTTAGTTTCTACCGCTGGAAGGGTCCTCGAACAACATTGAAATACCCTTCAATAGTCTAGCGGGGACGTTTAGATTGATATTCCACGTTGTGTCACTTTTGTCCCTGGAAATCTTCCGGTGATCGTACAAAATGGCTAAACTTCCACTATACTGGTAACGAATTTGTCTGGCTAATTCAGTATCTGTTATCATATCATACTCCAGTGAGATATTGTCTATAGATTACTGTAAATCTTGAAATTAACCCGAGCGTTAATTAAATGTGAAAAATGCGAGTGGTCTTTGTTCGCACTATTAAACATCGCATTTACATCAACAATAAGACATTTTGGATAGGAGAAATACCAACTTAGACATATGCTGAAAACAAACAACTATGTATTCCACAACAATGTATTTTAGCAGCACTTGGAGTAAGTATATAAACATTGTCATTCAAACACTAATTACATCTGGTGAATTGTCACTGCTGGGGTGAAGACAAGCTTTCTACTCACTTATGTCATCACTGATCACACCTGCAAGTCCCTACAGACGCCACCCATGCAACACAGTGTCTTTATTCTTTGCGACTGCATCAAAGGCCAACATGATCCAGCGCGCATGTATCGTTTTAGCGGAAGTACTTTACTCAGCGCTAATAAGCGGTGCTATATGGTTTGTGATTGGATTAATGTAAGGATGGATTACGGTATGGATTCTTCTGTAAAGGACATTTTCTTCATGCATAAATCCACTGATACTTCAGAGGAGGTGGGTGTTGCATTCATATTGAGTCGCATTTTTGGCTAGGGGCCAGTGGTAGCATTCTTTTCGAGACGCATTAGTTTCACGATTGACAGTAGCTAGCTACGTCAATGGTTTTGATTACTCTGTGGTGGTCATTTAAAGTGAGTTCATATTCTAACCTATCGCCTGGGGATGCTTGATAGAACGGCATGTGACTATCTAGTAATTCAAAGTCAAGCGGAAAAAAGAATCAGTTACCCAATGAAACAGCAACAGCCTGATCTTCTAGGATGGTATTATCACCACTATCAGCACCCACACACAGTCTCATTGAATTTTTATTACTAATACCTTAATATTGTAAGTTTTCCCGTTCTTTTGCTGTTCTCCAGAGATCCATGTAACAGAAGTATACATAGCTGTCGTCAATACTCAAAACCTCATTACCGCTAATTATAATAGTGATTTTCTTTACAATTGCACAGCCTATGATCAAGCTCCCTGTCAGGGTCAGCAGAAGTCGAACTAATTTGAAATGAAAGTCGGGCAGTTCCTGGAACTAACACATTGTGAGCGCCGAGATAAGGAAAGCGAACCAGAAGTGTTGGATTCTGATCAACGGTACTCGGGTTATTAGTTATTGTTAAAGACTGGCGAATTGCTTTGACCCCAGTAGTAATGATGTCTTGTTCATTCTTAATCCATATATCCTATGATTGTAACTTCTTAAAGAGTTCATCTCGTGTTTGAACGTTCTACCGTTGAATAATGATTCTTTATACTGTTCGTGTTTGATATGCTTTTTTACAACATACTTCTTAACGCCCTTAGCTTTTCGTATCTCCCCATTATCAGACTTTTTTATTGAATACATCTTAGGTCTTAATCCTACATACTCCGCTATAGGAGTCCCAGCACATTCATCCTTCATCTTACCTAACACCTTTTTATTTACTACGCTGTGCAGTGGATTATCTTTTGGGTAATCACTCGTGTCGTACATATCTATTTTTTCTGCCATATCTTTATACACATCCTCGGTTTGTATTTCCATCAACAAAGAATCTGTATCAGTATATAACACCTCGCATCTATCGCCGTATTGCTTCTTAAGTTCGTTGTAATAAAAGTCATACATTAAGTGTTTTGACAAGTCGAGAATACTCATACCAACGTACACCGGTCTGTTGAATTTTACATTACTCTTCTGCATATGCAACGCGGCTAAGTCGTTATCGAATATCTTACTTCTGTTAAAAGCCGGACTGGCTATAAGTTTCCTGAGTCTTTCTTCCTCATTAGATCTGACCAATTTAACATCAACACGCTTCCTTAGATTCTCCATAGTTTTACCAAATACTGAGTTATTCATGAGCTTATACAGATTCTTTTCGAAATCGCTGGTAGCTATCTTTCTTAAATCTGTGTTCAACCTTATATAGGGCTCCATCCAAGGTCTTTGATCAAACTTTAGAACTCTGTGTATTTTCTTAAGTTTCATACCTAACGATAGATATAACTGGAGATTTCTGTAGTGAACTATATATTTTGTCTTATCCATCGAATTTTTCTACGTTAGCTAACCTTGTATTACCCATCAAGGAGTGTTGATATTCCGACATCCAATCTTTATTAACCATTAATCTTTCGGGAGCTAGCGGATAACTGTTATGGTCTTTATGTAAGGAATTTGGATATTCCAAGTCAACTTCTAGTATGTACCCTTTATTCACATTGATATTATGGATATCAATATCATCGACCCACTCAAAACCACCCGTGGGTAAAGGTTGACTCATAGCCCATCCATACAAATTGTTAGCGTCGAGATATGATATGTGCGTGTCGGGTTTACTCAAATCGTATCCTTCCACTAATATATTATTAGCCTTAGAATACCTTTTCGCTACCATCGATATACCCCCTCTTAATCCTTTCTCAATAAACAAGTGCATATCGTAATCTGTGAGTAGTTTTAGTTCTATGCCGGTCTTCTTCAACAATGCATCCCACGATAGTCCGGGACTGGAATAGTACCATGCCGGGTCCAAGCCGTATTGTTTTAAACATGTCTTTCTACATATTTCGAATATATCGGCGAGTAACAGTACATCCTTTTTTAAGTACAGATCGTTTATAATCGCCTAAATTCTTACAACCTAATTTATCCCACACTGTCAGAGCGTGTTCATAATCGGCATCTGTTATTTTAGATTCTGTTAAGTTACTATAGAATGATTCAAGGGGTGGTAATTCAGTTTCTTCGAATCTAGACCAATTATCCATATATTCGTAAGGATATACACCTTTTCTCAGCAACAAATGACGCGTTAACCTATCGGTATATTGATTTGTTATCGTAAAGTCATCGGGATTGTTCCGATTAGCTAAATTGTCCAGGGAAGATAACAGAAACTGTACGGAGTCTATGAATCTAAGCCCATTACTTTGCTTTATTCTAGATTTCCCATCCTTGTCCCTATAATGTATAGGTTTAGTCAACAAGAACGATATATATTTTTCCATATTGTTAGGAATGCACGTTAAACCGCCATCGGTCTTTGAGATAGCTTGCATGATGAGATGTGAATCGTATCCCCTAAGGTTGTGAAACACAACGGGGATGGGTATTGTTGGAGAATTCATTTTTAGTTTCAAGTTACCCTCGTTAGGCGCGGCTCCACGATAATTACCCGTGACATGGCAATGATCTCTTACGGAATCCCCATTCAAGGGTTTATTACAAACATGACAACTCGTTGACTTCTTATAGGCCCTCCAATTATCCCTCGTCATACACATGGGTTTCTTACACGATAATTTTTCCCTGATTATTCTCTCTTCGTTTTGTAGATATTCTAGGAACTTTCCCGCTGCATCGGGACCTCTGTAAATCACGGGCTGGTTTGTTTTCCCATCATACCTTACAACTGTATATCCAAACCCACAAGGAATATGTTCTTGAGTTTTGTACGTAAAACTATCTTGATTGCTACAGTTGGTATTTTCTATGGGTTTGATAAGCGCTTCGAAGTCGGCATAAATTACGTACAGTACTGGTATTTGATTACAATAATGTTCAAATTTTAATATATTTTTTACCTCTTTAGGCATATCGATCCTGATAGCGGTCTGTCCAACACCTCTGCAGTATTATGTCTCCCCCAGAATGGAGGGAGACATATTGTTTTTGGCACGGTTCCCGTCTGCGTTGTATATACATTAACCCAGCACTGAAGTGGTGCCTTTTGCTATTTAGAGATTTTTGACATTTTTATTTTTTCTCGTTTCCATGGAGATAAGTTGAACATAGGCACTGAATGGGGGTAAGCTTTGTTTCCTGACCATAACTCAGAAACCGTTAAATATTTTTTCGCGAAACTTTGTATACACATTAACCCAGCACTGAAGTGGTGCCCATTAGTTGTTTGAAATTTCTAGGAGTTCTATTTTTGTCTCTGTTATTTAGTAATGGAGGGTGGGAATGAAGAGATGGGGTTTAACGTGAAGTAAACGAATGAATGGGGGTTAGGGGAGTGGGGGGAGACATATGTTTTTACGAGTAAAAACACTTTCTAGTTCTTTATGCGCTTCTAATAGATCTTGTCTGCTGTACCCATGTAGGCATCTTTCACAGAAATATTTCTTTCTAGCATGTTTTGTTTGATCGTATAATAGCCTGTTTAAACTCTTTTTCCACGTATAATGATATTTACCATCTTTTTCGATCAGAAATGAATTGATTCTGGGAATATGTTCCGGAGCGGAGCTTATCCTGTGTACAACAATTCCTTTAGAAGAATGTCCGAAAACATTTATAGCTAAATTATTTTGCTTTTCCACCTTATCAATTTGTGATATTGGTGTAGGTTCGTCTATACCATCGAAGTTGAGTCCATCGTTTTGGGGATAGCTAGAAGGTCTATTTGCAATTTTAGAATCTACGGGGAACAATGCAGATCTTATCATCATTCTTAAACAGTCATCAGATTTATTTTTTACGTTAATTATGGCTTTTTTCTTCTTATAATACGGGGGTAAATCTATATAAGATCCACCTTTGAAGGGCATATAATTTGCTATATCTAAATATAAAGTATCGATTTTATCCACACCCCAACCAGAACCTCTATTAGTCCAACGGTCTAAAGTTTCCTGTCTTCTCTGAATTGATGTATTTAATGAGGCGTTTATAGTATCGGATTCGGTTATAACTTCTTGATTGCTCTGGAAATATGGTTCGGTATATTCGGTGCTATCATCTGCGCTACTTTTACTCGATAACATTTTAACCGTCAGCTGGTATTTTATGCTATGTAAATCATCTAACTCCTCGTTAATTTTACTCGATATGATGGGCTTAATATCGTTAACATCCATGTTGGAATTAATATCTATCTTCCAACCTCTTAGATATTTACCAACGCCGGCGGATGTGGGTACAAATATTAATTCTTGTTGTTTATTATCAACATCATCATTATTATCTAGTAAAGCGATCAATTCAGCTCTTCTGATTCGAAAATAACCTCTCAGCCCACTGTTTCTCGCTTGAGCTTTGAGTTCTCTAACAGTCTGGGGTTTGTTGTATTCCAAACCGAGTAAATCGATCAATTCAGCTTTTCTCATTCGAGAATATCCACGTAGACCACGTTGCTTTGCCATAGCCTTCAACTCTCTGACAAAAACCATAGTGGTTGAATTGTATATGCAAAATGAGTCAAATGTCTAATTGGTTGTTTTTCATATATCTAAATACGTATTCTCCCCAACCTATTCCTCTCATTGATGTAATCTCTCTTCCTAGTATAAATAATCTGGTTCCTGACCCTATCAGCACCGTGTTTCTGACATAAACAATAAGGACCTTTGACCCCTATCCCACATACAGAACACGTATAGTTTATGTTTCCGCGCCTGATGTAATAATTGTGTATGCCGCAGTAAATATCAACACAGAGTCGGTTACATAGAGTCGTCTTACCCATGAGTGTAAATCTGCACAGATTCATGGTTTATACATCTATCATATCATTTGTCTAAATGCAAATCACATCTCCACTAGTGAGGCAGTCAGCCAACTCTATTTATATATTAGCTGTCACTCTAACTAGGTTATGGTATAGCTGAAAATCAATACAGCTGATAACCCAATTATCACAAATGCGACCTCGTGGTTTTTCTGAGCCTCTGACGGTGTATAAAACTGACTCATTGTTGCTCTCGGTATTGGGTCAAGTTTTTTCCCATAAACGAGGAAGTATTCGTGCATGGCAGATTCAACATCCTTAAACGTTTGAATTGAATGTCCTTCCTTATGCAGTTCTTCATGAATAAAGTCTAATCTCTCCATTCTCCGCTGCGCACATTGTGACTGAGCTTTTTCTAGTTGTTCTAAAGCTTTATTATGTCTTTTCTGCTCCGAACCTCTCATACTAGAAAATAAAAAATTACTCCCCGAAAAAGCTAGAGCATTAACAATAGCTTCACCGACCATCATCGCAATTGATGCCATAGTATATGAATATAAAATATTCAAATGTTTAATTACTTCATTATGTCTTCAGGGATAAGCCCTTGTTTGATGAGCATATCCTTTGTTGCCATTGCTAATCCTATATGAAGAACAGACATACTGATACCATTAAAATCTAGCTTGGGAGGTGTAGCTTTAGTAATCATTTTAGCTAAACGGGCATAGCCAATGGCCAAGCCGGTGACCACCGCTGAATGATACATTGCGTTTACCAACATTTTACTGTCTGTAACTGGAGTAGTCATGCTTCTTATAGGGGCTAACCTCTAATTGAACTTGTTGTTGCATCGGGGGTGACGTTTTCTCTTCTCTGGTCTTATAAAAGAACCATACAGCCGCTATACCAGCAACTCCTACTAGTGCCTATGTTTTAATATTTGAATTATTGTTTAGTTTCGCTTTGCGAGCGAGTCCTCCCATCCTGCCTGCGGATGACAATACCTAGCCGTTATTAAAGCTGTGGTGAGTGGAGCTAAGAACATTCCGTATCTATGATAAAACTCACAGCTCACTGAGCTTATAGCATGTTCGATGAATGGGTCTTTCTCGAGAGATTTGCATAAATACATGCCATGTTCTGCCGGGATAGGGAGAAACGTACTAGCTACGACTGTTTATAGTTGTAATATAACCGACCCTATCGTTTTAGTCATGGTAGCTCCCAGTCTAGACTCGTAACGCGGGTACAGTTTTTTAATTTCTTCATCAGTCATGTTATCAATTTTTTCGATGGTATAATCTTCCCCCAAATATTGGGAACATTTTCCACCAGCTACCAAAGCCGCGAGTCTTTCTCTATGTTTATCTAAAGATTTATCTGTAACTTGTTGATCAGGCTCATCTTTGAGCATTTGTTCGATGAGTTCGTCGCATTCCATAATGTAATACCTAAGGAGCTATTTAAGTCTTACATAATATAATATGACATATCCAATACATCCCGTAATAATGAACAGTCGCGAAAGAATGAGGATTTCAAACCACATTTTATGTCATATTAACTGCTTATGTTCAATTTATCTAATTTTTACTATAATTTTGCTACATTTTGCCACATTTTGCTACATTTTTGCTACATTTTTGCCATAATTTTCCTATATATTTGCTACATTTTGCTACATTTTTGCCACATTTTGCTAAGCAATTGCATAAGCAGCTGGTTGATTGGTTTTTAATACGAGTTTACAGTGCTTCGTTGCCGATAACAGTTTTCTGACTTTATCTCGTTCGAGCTTGGTATAAATAACATCATTTTCGCGTAAACATTCCTCGAATGAATCTCGATCTTTGCAATGAAACAGTGCTACCCATTTGGTCTGCTCTCTGAGATCATTCAGGACAGAGTTGTATTTTTGAGTAAGTACCCAAACGCTATGTTGAGTATGCTGTCCGGAGAATGCTAAATATGAAAGCATATCTTTCTTTTTTGTGAGTTCTTTACTCACACTGCAGTCGTCTATTACGAAAAGAGTTGATTCTCCTTTGTATTTTTCGTGACATACTCGTAAACAGTCTTGTAAACGATCGCCCGGATCGACTCTGTGTACCCCGTCGTCATTCATTACCCAATTTCTCGATAAGTATGTTTTATTAACACTTATAGTCGGGCACAGAATAATAATATGATCGAAAACGTCCCGATAATGACTTTGTAAAATATCTAGAATAAAAGCTGTTTTTCCGCAGCCCGTTTGCCCGCAGATGATAGCGCAGTGAGGTTCTTTAGGTAAAAGATTATTAATAGATTGCTTGCACGAATCTTCCATTCTGTATATCAAGTTGCGCATCCGTAATCATGTACAAATATATGTTTAATTTACCAGCCGTTTCCTGGAGCTTGGTTATCTGTATAGTGACACCCTCGCTAGCATTTTCTATTCTCCTCCCACTGCCGTGTAGTTGGTCATCATCCGTTGTTCTCATGTCGAGCGATAGCGCGTACTTCGTGGTGAGGTATTCACCCATCGATACACTCACGAGAGACAGATCTTTCACGACTGCGATAACTTCTGGGCTTCGTTTTATAGAAGGAAGTTTTTTAATCTCAACCCACTGGTGATACGCTAGCATTCCTTGACTATATAGTTGATAGTCAATTCTACTTTTGTAATCTTGGGATTGTAGAACTTCTCGGTATTTCTTTTAAATGCATCTGAGGGGTCCACGACCAAAATACCCTTCAACGACCTCGTGGGAATGTTTAGATTGATATTCCACATCGTATCTTTTTTGTCCCTCGTGATCTTTCGATGTCGAAGCACATGATCTTACAAAATGGCTAAACTTCCGGTATAGTGGTTACGAATTTGTCTGGCTAATTCGGGATCTGTTATCATATCATACTCGAGCGAGATATTGTCAGTGGAATAGCTAGCATCTTCAGCAGCTCTGATTACTCTGCCGTAGTCATTAAAAGTGAGTTCGTATTCTAACCTATCGCCTAGGGATGCTTGATAAAAGAATCTAGTAATTCAAAGTCTAGGGGAATAAAGAATCGGTTACCTAATGCGTCGGCAACGGCCTGATCTTTTACGACGGTACTATCACCACTAGAAGCATCTACGCGCAGTCTCAATGTGTCCCGATTACAAATACCTTGGTACTGTAAGTTTTCCCGCTCTTTATCCGTTCTCCAGAGATCCATGTAACAATAGTATTCATCGCTATCGTCGATACTCAAAACCTCATAACCGCTAATTTTTTTTCTTAACGATAGCACGACCTATGTTCTGAACAGCCTCCCTGTTAACGTCGGTAGAAGTCAAAATAATCGTAAATTCTAGTCGGACAGTTCCGGGAACTAACACATCGTGTGCTTCCGAGATTAGGAAAGCGAACCAGAAGCGTTTGATTCTGATCGATGGTACTCGGGTTATTAGTTATAGTTACAGACTGACGAATTGCTTTGACCCCTAATGGATCTCGAAGTTTATGTTGTGGGTTTAACTTGCGTCCGTATTGCGAAGACATTGTTATATTGAAATTATGTAATCATATGTTTAATATAAAAATGACTGATTTTGATCTAGATGATTATGATAACCCGAATACAATCGAAGAGGGTACTGATGAAACCAGCTTTGGTGGCCCGAATCTTAGCGATGAACTTGTACAATCATCCATTGATGGTTATTACGATGCCTTTAAAGATGTTAGTCCTATTGGTCGTGACAATTCAAAGTTTATGGCGGTTAGAAAAGATGATAAAGGAATATTGCGACTGCGTAGCTCTCCGGATATTGATATTATTAATCCTTGTACTAGTAAGCCCCTAGCCTTGTCTACGTTAGCCGCTAAATACGGCATCGACTTTGTTCGTGATGAATTAGGTTTTGTCGACTACTCACGACCAGAAAAACTTCCCGCGAAGACTACTAAGGCTCTTCGGACTGCGCGTGATAAACTCGTTAACATAGATAATTTGGAGGCTTCCTCGGACGGGTACAGAGAAATCTTGGCCACCATTGATGATCCTCAGTTACAGGTATCACCATCCTTGGAGTTCAGTATTAGGGAATTACGAGGTCTTGACAAGGAAATGCAAACAATGCGGGGAGCACTCATCAATAATATGGCCAAGATATCCGAAATCGACAAGCATATAGATCAAGAGAAAACAAAACTTGAAGAGGCGGGTGATGAGTTCAGTAGAAGTCGCGTTGCAGAAAGATTGCGTAACTTAGAAGACGAAAGATTGGCCCACCTCGAAGCTGCTTCGAGTAATAGAAAGGCACTTCGTTCGCAAATCAGTAGAATTCGAGAAACCATCGATAAAGTCCTCAACGATGACACTAAACTGGCCGATAAAATTAAAACATTGTTCAGAGAACAGGGAATAACCATTGCAGGTATTTTAACCGCGTTGGGATTTATTATATCGACATTGACTCTCGCGTTAACAGGTGGCAGCGGGTCACCCACACCCCCTACTGATAGGGATGGTATAAAAGAGTGGATAAAAAAGCATTTAAAAGCATTAGGTTCAGCACTGGGAAAGCTCGCTGAGAAAGCTGCGGCCACACTTCCCGGTATAATAGGGAGTATTGTTTCCTGGCTCTTGAATTTATTAGCCAAGACGGCCACTTGGCTTAGTCAAAACTTGTGGGCACTCATCGTAGCAATTGCAGGGCTGTTGTACGTATCCGCTGAAGACTATTTAACCAAATCATGAGTAAACCAGCCGAGACTCCACCTACTACAAGCTCTGTTTTTTCATCGATATGTTGTTGATTTTTAGCCGCAATATGCGGTGGCACTTGTGCGTCAGTAGATGTTTGTGAAACATGTGGTGTCTGTGGCTTGACTATTCCTGTTTCGCCTGTGGTTGTTTGCGTTATTAATTCGACGTTAATATCTGAATTTATACCTGGTTTTTGTTGATCAGTAGCAATAACAATTTTATTATTATAGCCTATCACTTGACCGATCTTAAGTTCCATATCACTCGGAGACATGTATAGTCCCGGTGCATAAACGTAGTCTACTTTGGATTGAGCGTACTGTAATACATCTTGATAACGCTTTATAGACGATGGTATTTCAACTGGTGAATTAATAGCATCCTCCACGTTTGCGACAAACTGTTTTTGCGCATCGAGCGCAGTCCCAGAACCAATAATGGACGTTCGTGTTTGCGACTGTGCACCGAGAATTGCCCATACATAAGTTCTTATTGATTAATTAACTCTTACAACTCCTGGGTTAGTAAAATTATTTTCCGTTTTATCATTAAGAAATTCATTCCAAGCATTTGCGGTATCGTTCATTTGTATAAATTTTGTAACAATATAAGCCAAACGACCCTTAAAACTCATAAGAGAACCTCTCCAATCGTTACTCGAAAGTTCCCAGCCATGATAAAGATTATGCATTCTTACAAAAAGATTGTTTTTCTGTAACAACTTAAATGGATCGAATGGTTGATGAGTTATTTTAACTTAATCATCGCTGACTTCTTTAACAGTTCTTTGTCCGCTGTACGGAACACCTAGACCATGGTTTGCTCCTTTAATACGCCAATCTTTACTCGTAGAAATATTAAATTCCTGACAAATACGCTCATACGTGAACCTATTGTACGGATTATTTGTGGAATTCCACGCTCGATCCTGCGGTAATGGAGCATTAATTTCTTTAAGTATACGTCTTATCTGATAGTACACGTGAAATGATATAACAGACTTATTTAGTTCAAATCCTGGAGAATAAAGAGATATGCCACATCCCGTTGTGGCACACCATATGGCAAAGTTTAACTGATTCTGCCAAAATTGCATCGGATTGTGAAACCAATCGTGCACCATTTTATCGTTAGTTGCCGTGACCCTGTACTTTTCAAAGATATCAGGGAATTTAACAAAAAATTCAGCACCAGAGGCAGTTACTATAATCGACTGATTAGTAATGTATCTCGATTTCATATTTAAGTTATGATATAGTATCATTGTATATTTAATATGTATGTCACACTACCGGGAATAACAAATGGTCAGTCTATTGAACTGCTTCATACTATCGATAAGTCGGCTGGTCAAATCGAAGTCGCCCTATGCGATGTAACATATTACCCGAGGTGGACCAATATTAGTGCTACAAGATATGATATTGATAACTAAAAAAAATGGTCTTGCCAAATACATTACTATACCTGATGGGTATTACAGCGTATGCTCACTCAATGATGAAATTTTTAAGCCTAATGGAATTAATCTTACACAAAATGAGTCGAATGGGATGCTGATTTTAAACGCTGGAGAAAAGGATGTAAAGCTTTACGAGACCTTAGCATACACACTTGGATGGAGAGGAGATATAACAGTACTCAAGACATCAGATCAGGGACGTGATTTACCCGATTTAGTTCCCTATAAAGAGTTGTGCATCCATCTTGATCAAATAAGCACGACGGATAATATATAACTAGAAAGTCCTTCAACTCTACTCAGATCTGTTCCAGTGAAAGATGAAAAATATAATAGCGGTAGAACGGAATCTTTCTCAACATTACAATATAAAAAATTAAAGCGTGGTATTATTTCAGACCTTAAAATTTCTGTATTAGATGTAAAACTCCAACCTGTACATATAGGATACTTAAGTGTAACACTCCATATTATAAATAATGGTTGATTCATCAGGCCCTGGAACGCTAAGACAATGTAATACAATTGCGCTTTCCGATCTCGGAGACACAGAAGGATTCGGTTAACCCGGTACTGATGGTAAGTTATACGCTTTACACTTACACGATAATGTATACAAGCGGAAAGAAGTTACATTCACAGGTAATCTAGAAGATTAGTAGACTCATTAAAAACACTTTGTACAATATTATTCTCGATGATGATAAAAAATGGACTATGGTCGAAGCAAACATTGAGTGGCTACTGAATATTGTCATTACCCCACCTTATGTGATGATGGGTAAGGGACATAATTTAACTAAGATAATAAAAAGTGGCATCGTACTCGCGGCTTATATCCCTTCAAAACGAAAAAGTGTGTTAGTCTCTCCCCTGCCAGAAAACCCAGGTCATATGTTATATAGTCGTCCGGCCTTAAAAAATGTTCGTTTAAATTAGGTTACTGAATTCAATCATATTAAAGTTAACTTGAGTGCAGTACCTAATATTTCTACGCTTATTATTGAAGTTTTGTTCGGAGATGCACTGGAAAATGCCTTCGAAATATTACCAGGACTATCAATTAAATGGCTCAAGAAACATGAGCGTCAACGTTGCAGTATTATTCATATTGGAGCATCACCCATTGCAACCCTCGAGGGGGTTCAAATTATTAAAAGTGACAGCATTTCTCTTTCTAAGATATTCTTGCAGTATAATATACATTTGATAAGGTTGATGTATACTCTCAAAACATTTAAGCAAGACCAATTAAAGACTATTGTATGACCGTAATATACACTATGGGTTTATATCCGGCGCTCGATGAAGCATTTGAAAAGATGGATACTGTTGATGGATTTCGATTACATCAAATAAGCGACATAAAACATCGAATAGAGAAGGATAGGGAGTTGAGACTTGGATTGTATAAAAAGTACCGCAGAGCCGTGAATGCTCTGGACGGAGTTGACACCGCGCTTGTAGCAGCTGGCATGGGACTCGGTGCAGCAGGTGTTAGTTTATTATCAACTATAATCGCTGCGCCTATCATGCTCGGCATGGAAATAGCGGCTGGAGTCTCGGGACTGGCGGGAATAACGATAAAATTCATTTCTCATAGGTTGCAAAAGAAAGCATTAAAACACGATAGTATTCGGATACTCGCCGATACTTTGCAAAGTTGAACAGCATTGAGGATCAAATTTTGACAGCAATGGCGGATTGTAAGATATCCGAGGATGAGTTTCGTTTAGTGCTGTCAGAACTCACCAAATACAACGTAATGAAGCAGGAGATTCGATCAAAATCTCGTAAGACCAGTGGTATTAGCGAAGACGAGAAAAAAAAGTTCATAGAACAGGGAAGGCAACAAGCATGTCAATTATTCCGTGCCAAAACCAAAGAACTGGTTGGAGATTAAAAATAGATTGCTTACTATCGTTAGATCACATTTAGACAAATACTTACATAAATATATAATAATGGAGAATTACAACCCAACAATCGAAAAAGCTATTAAATGGAGAGAATTACCACCCGGTAAAAACCAACCAAATACGGTTATCAATTGTTTCTTATCAATTTCCAAGAAGAGTGTAGTTATATAGTCTGGTCTCCTAGTAAAATGAACGAAGAACTTAATAAAAATGTTGAATATCACTTTATTGATAAAAATAATAAAGAATATTTTCATTACCATTTAGGCTCATCTGAACTAATGACAACATTGATTGGCCCCAGGTATAGCCGTATAGGTATATAAATCCGTCTCCAGTGGAGTTGCGGCGTTGTTTAGACATTGCTTATAATGAAATTATGTTTCCTTATGTTTAATACAAAAATGGATGATATTAATCTTGATAACCTAACTGATACTAAGTCAGTCGAAGAGGGTACTGATGAAACCAGCTTTATGAATCTTAATGAGGAACTTTTGAAATCAACCGTTAATGATTATTACGATGTCTTACGATGTGGATTAAAAAGTATTTAAAGGCATCAGGGGAAGCACAGGGAAAGCTCGCTGGCAAAGCCGCGTCTGCACTTCCCGGTATCATAGGGAGTATTGTATCTTGGCTCTTGAATTTATTAGCCAAGACGGCCACTTGGCTTAGTCAAAACTTTTGGGCAGTGATTGTAGCAATTGCAGGGCTGTTGTACGTATCCGCTAAAGACTATATATCCAAATCATGAGTAAGCCAGCAGTGACTCTACCTACTTTATGCGCTGTTTTTTCATCGATATGTTGTTGCTTTTTGGTGGCATTATGTGGCTGTTGCACTTCTGTTTTTGGTTTAATTACAGTAGATGACTGTGGCTTGACTATTCCTGTTTCGCCTGTGTTTTGTTGCGTTATTAGTACATTGTTAAGATCTGAATTGAAACCTAATGTTTGTTAATCGGTAGCAACCACAATTTTATTATCATAACCTACCACTTGACCAAGCTTAAGTTGCATGTTGCTCGGTGACATGTACAGACCTATTCCAAAAACTAGTCTACTTTAGATTCGACATTCTGTAGTACATCTTGGTAGCCTGAGAGCCAAAGGTAGGTCAACGGGTGATGAAATAGCATCCTCTACGTTTACAGTAAACTGCTTTTGCGCATCGAAAGCTGTTCCCGCACCAATTATGTTTGAACGTGTTTGTGACTGAGCTCCGAGCAAAGCCCGTACATAAGTTCTGATTGAGTCATTGATTCTTTCAACGCCGGGCTGAGTAAAACCTTCTGATTTATTTAAAATGAATTTTTCCAAGCATTTTTGGCATCTTGTGGTTGTTCAACCTTTTGGACAGTGAAAGCAACACCACCCTTAAAGTTCATACGATCATCTCTCCACTTGTTACTCAAGAGAGCAAAGGTCGGAAGAAGCTGACCTCTTTTCAGTAAATCATCGCTGACTTCTTTAACAGAGTGCGCACCAGTGTATGGAATACCTAGACCATGGTTAACTCCATGCAGACGCCAATCTTTACTCGTAGAAATAGCAAATTCCCCACGAATATGTTCATATGCCCGCTGATTGTACAGATTATTTGATGCATTCCATCCTTGATCCTGCGGTAATGGTGCACTTATTTCTGTAAGGATGCACCTAATCTGATAGTACACGTGAAAGAAGAAAACAGATTTACTTAGTTTATCGCGATGGTTCCTAATAAATACTCTACAGCCTGTTGTGGCACACCATATAGCAAAGTTTAGCTGGTTTTACCAGAACTGCATTGGATTGGAGAACCAATCATGAACTGTTTTAACATTCGTTGTTGCAAACCTGTAATTTCTAAAGATATTAGGGAATTGAGTTTTAAACTGAGCACCGGAGACATCAGCTAAATTCGTTGGGTGTGTAAGGTCGGTTGCTTCGATACTACTCTCGGTATTAACACCTCTCATATTGAAGTTATGATATAGTATCTTTGTATATTTACACTCCCAGGAATAACAAATGGTATTGGCAACTCGGCAGGGCAACTTGAAGTTGCCTTCTGCGATATAACATATTACCCATGGTGGACCAATATAATTGCTGAGAGAGGTAATAATAAATTATATATAGATATGGATAGTCGTACTATATCTGTTGGGTATTAAAGCGTATGTTCACTCAGTGATGACATTTTTAAGCCTTTGGGAGCTAGTCTCACACAAAATGAGTCAAATGGGGTGCTGATCTTAAGCAGTGGAGCACATGCTATGAAATTTGAATGGGGCTTAGCAAATACACTTGGATTTATAAGAGGAGAAGTGACACCCATGATACCGGAAGTTAAATTACCCGATATAGTTCCCTATCAAGAGTTGTGCATCCTTCTTGATCAGATTAGTACAATAGATAATATTCAAAACGAAAGTCCTTCAACTCTGCAAAGAGCTGTTCCAGTCGAAGATGAAAAATACCAAAGTGGTAGAACAGAATCTTTCTCATCATTGCAGTATGAAAAGTTAAGGCGGGGTATTATTACAGATCTCAAAATTTCTGTATTAGATGTAACTGTACCTGTACCTGTATATTTGAATGTGACACTCCATATTATATATAATGGTTGATTCTCCAGGTCCTTGAGCATATAACCTTAGACAATGTAATACATTTGCGCTTTCCAATCTTGGAGACTCAGAAGGATTCGACAAACGCGGTATCGAAGATAAGATAGTGTGTACAAGCGGAAAAAAGTTATATTCACAGCACCAGCGCCTAATTTAGGAGATTTAAATGATGTCAACATTAATTGATGACGCCATTAAAACACTTTTTACAATCTTTGAACAGAAGGTTTGAACGGTTGGTTTTGGTATAGCTCGCCCAAACACACCCGTTGCGCATGTTCTTTTTTTGTAAATCTCGTGCTTTTCATGCTCTGTATGTGACAGACCACTACGTTGAACAGCTTAACATTATTAGTTGACATTTATTTTTTGTGGGACAAAGGCATCCTTAGAACTCCAGTCAGGAGATTGCTTTTTCTAATGTTAGAATGAACTTAAATTATCCGGAAGTTAAAACCACTTTATAATAGAAAGTGGACAATGAATAGTGGGATCGTACTCAGGGCTAATATTCCCTAAAAACGTAAGAGAGTGTTAGTCGCTCCCCTGACAGATGAAACAGGCTATATGTTATTGAGTCGTCTAGCATTAAAAGATGTTAGCTTAAATTTGGTTACTGAATTCAATGATGTATTAAATAACTTGAATGGTATAACCGATGGTGCTACACTTATTATGGAATTCTTGTTGGGGGATCCGCCAGGACATGCCTTCGAGATACTACTGGATTTATCAATTACATGGCTTAAGAAACACAAACATCAACGTTGTAGTATTATTCAGTCAGGAATTCCGAATGTCCAAGTTAATAGGGGGAGCATTTCGTTTACTAAGATATTTATGCCATATCATATACATCTAATAAGGCTGATGTATACTCTCAAAGAAGTGTCGGCCGATCAATTAAAGACTCTTATATAATATCATAATATATATTGTTGGTTTATATCCAGCGCCTGATGAAGCATCTGTAATGATAGATACTGTTGATGGATTTCGATTATATCAGATAAGCGAATTATAAACATCGAATAGAGAAGGAGCGTGATTCTAGACTTTGATTATGTAAAAAGTATCGTAGAGCTGTGAATGCTCTCGATGGAGTTGACACTGCACTTGTGACAGCTAGCATGGGACTTGGTGCAGCCAGTGTTGGTTTATTATCAACTATAATCGCCGCGCTATTGTACTTGGCATGGAAGTAACAGCCGGAGTCTCTGGACTGGTTGGAATATCTCTTAAATCTATTTTTCGTAAGTTGCAAAAGAAAGCATTAAAACATGACAGTATTCGTGTACTTGCTGAAGCAAAGTTAAATAGCATTGAGGATCATATTTCAACTGCACTGGCTGATTGCAAGATATCCGAGGAGGAGTTTCGTTTCTTGTTGTCAGAACTCACCAAATACAACGTAATGAAGCAGGAGATTCTATCAAATTCTCCATAGACCAGTGGCATTAGTGAAGACAAGAAAAAAAAGTTCATAGAACAGGGGAGACAACAAGCGCACCAAGTATTCCGTGCCAAAACCAAAGAACTAGTTGGAGATTAAGAATAAATTGTTTCCTTGATATAGATATTGATCCATGACGATCATTGGATCGCATCGCAGGTTTTGCATAAAAAATTACCTCTGTAGTATCATTATTGAGGGGTGAATCTGGCCTAGGTGGCGGTGAGCAAGAACTGTCATTCCCTATACCACTGTGATTGATCGAACCTGCTGGTACAATATGATTACCAATGGAGCTGAGAATGACTGAACAGCCGCTTTTTAGGCTGCAGACGAGCCGGATGTTTTGACACAAGGAATCTGCATGGTGTGACCTGGCAATTTCAAGATTTCACGGATTCAAAACCAGAGAGTAGTATAGGTAAAGGGGGTTCTGGACCTACATGGGTACAGCAGACAAGATCTATTAGAAGAGCATAAAGAAGACTGCAGAGGTGTTGGACAGAATGCTATCAGGATTGATATGCCTAAAGAGGGAAAAAATATATTAAAATTTGAATATTATTGTAATCAAATGCCAGTACTGTACGTAATTTACGCCGATTTCGAAGCGCTTATCAAACCCATAGAAAATACTGAACGCAATAATCAAGATAGTTTTACGTACAAAACTCAAGAACATATTCCTTGTGGGTTTGGATATATAGTTGTAAGGTATGATGGGAAAACAAACCAGCCCTAGATTTACAGAGGTCCCGATGCAGCGGGAAAGTTCCTAGAATATCTACTAAACGAAGAGAGAATAATCAGGGAAAATTTATCGCGTAAGAAACCAATGTGTGTGACGAGGGATGATTGGAGGGCCTATAAGAAGTCAACGAGTTGTCATGTTTGTAATAAACCCCTGAATGGGGATTCTGTAAGAGATCATTGCCATGTCACGGGTAATTATCGTGGAGCCGTGCATAACGAGGGTAACTTGAAACTAAAAATGAATTCTCAAACAATACCCATCCCTGTTGTGTTTCATAACCTTAGAGGATACGATTCTCATCTCATCATGCAAGCTATCTCAAAGACCGACGGCGGCTTAATGTGTATTCCTAATAATATGGAAAAATATATATCACTCTCGTTGACTAAAACTATACATTATACGGACAAGGATGGGAAAGCCAGAATAAAGCAAAGTAATGGGCTTAGATTCATAGACTCCGTACAGTTTCTGTTATCTTCCCTGGACAATTTAGCTAATGCGAACAATCCCAATGACTTTGCGATAACAAATCAATATACCGATCGGTGCCATCATTTGTTGTTGAGAAAAGGTGTATATCCTTACGAATATATGGATGATTGGTCTAGATTCAACGAAACTAAATAACCACCCCTTGAATCATTCTATAGTAACTTAACAGAATCTAAAATAACAGATGCCGATTATGAACACACTCTGACGGTCTGGGATAAATTAGGTTGTAAGAATTTAGGTGATTATCACGATCTGTACTTAAAAACTGATGTACTGTTACTCGCCGATATATTCGAGATATTTAGAAAGACATGTTTAAAACAATATGGCTTGGATCCGGCATGGTACTATTCCAGTCCCGGACTATCGTGGAATGCATTGTTGAAGAAGACCGGCGTAGAACTAAAACTACTCACCGATTACGATATGCACTTGTTTATTGAGAAAGGATTAAGAGGTGGTATATCGATGGTAGCGAAAAGGTATTCTAAGGCTAATAATAAATTAGTGGAAGCATATGATCCGAGTAAACCTTTCACGCATATATTACATCTGGACGCCAACAATTTGTACGGAGGGGCTATGAGTCAACCTTTACCCACGGGTGGTTTTGAGTGGCTGGATGATATTTAAGTGAATGATATCCATAATATCAATGTGAATAAAGGATACATACCAGAAGTTGACTTGGAATATCCAAATTCGTTACATAAAGATCATAACAGTTGTCCTCTAGCTCCCGAAAGATTAATGGTGAATAAAGATTGGATGTCGGAATATCAAAACTCCTTGATGAGTAATACAAGGTTAGCTAACGTAGAAAAACTTGTACCAAATTTGATGGATAAGCCAAAATATATAGTCTATTACAGAAATCTCCAGTTATATCTATCATTAGGTATGAAACTAAAGAAAATACACAGAGTTCTAAAGTTTGATCAAAGCCCTTGGATGGAGCCCTATATAAGGCTGAATAAAGATTTAAGAAAGATAGCTACCAGTGATTTCGAAAAGAATCTATATAAGCTCATGAATAACTCAGTATTTGGTAAAACTATGGAGAATCTAAGGAAGTGTGTTGATGTTAAATTAGTCAGGTCTAATGAGGAAGAAAGACTCAGGAAACTTATAGCCAGTCCGGCTTTTAACAGAAGTGAGATATTCGATAACGACTTAGCGGCGTTGCATATGCAGAAGAGTAATATAAAATTCAACAGACCGGAGTACGTCGGTATGAGTATTCTCGACTTGTCAAAACATATTACAACGAACTTAAGAAACAATACGGCGATAGATGCGAGGTGTTATATACCGACACAGATTCTTTGTTGATGGAAATACAAACCGAGGATGTGTATAAAGATATGGCAGAAAAAATAGATATGTACGACACGAGCAATTACCCAAAAGATAATCCACTACACAGCGTAGTAAATAAAAAGGTGTTAGGTAAGATGAAGGATGAATGTGCTGGGACTCCTATAGCGGAGTATGTCGGATTAAGACCTAAGATGTATTCTATAAAGAAGTCTGATAATGGAGAGATAAGAAAAGCTAAGGGCGTTAAGAAGTATGTGGTAAAAAAGCATATCAAACACGAACAGTATAAAGAATCATTATTCAACGGTAGAACGTTCAAACACGAGATGAACTCTTTAAGAAGTTACAATCATAGGATATATGGATTAAGAATGAACAAGACATCATTATCCCCCTTAGACACAAAGAGGTAGATTGATAAGGATGGTGTTACTACCTATGCTTATGGTTATTTAGGGTGGTAATACTGTATCGTCTGGAACTATGAGCAACTCTTCTCGTACAAATGCCCTGCCCGGTCCATCTTTAAGATAATAAAGAATAGGCTCTCCTTCTTTCATAACCAATCGACTAATGTTATATGTCTTAAGGACCAAATCGGATTGGTTGCGCGACGTAGGCCTCCTTCGAGTTCACCGGGGTGGTATAAATATCTTACGCTTACTCTATCCGGAAGTTTTTGTTCTTTGCCTCCTCGGTGCTGAAGATTCGGAAATCACGGATTTCATTTTAATCGCATTGGATGGTTTCTTCCCTATTAATCTCGTTACTTCATTATTCAGCGCTGATTCAGAAGCTGATAATCGTATCACCCATTCGGTTGATCTCAATCGTTCCGATTTCATTTCGATCCCATACTGATAGCCAAACAAACGTTCTGCTAATGTCCGGTTAAATCTTTCGACGATAGCTTGACTACGGTGGGCCTCTTTTTCGCCACGCCTGATTTCGACATCGTGCTTTGTTAACAGTTTAGTTACTGATCCCATAAACTCATGACCGGGATCTACTTGAAATAGCTTAGTGGTTTTTAGTGGTCCGCGTTTATATATGTGACTCAGTGCATAAGCTACTTCTGTTGAATCTTTCGAGGTTAATGGCTCAGCCTCTTTGTATCGACTAGCCACATCCACTACGGTTTAAGCGTATTTATACGTTTTGCGTCTTACCTTATCATGGGGAAGAAACAAGAGGTCAGCCTAATGAAGTTTATTCGTTGTAAAAATATCAAACTTCTTCCTCGGTATATAACGCGGTGCCGGTAAATATATTTGCCACATCGCTTGTTTCTTTAACCAAACCTTGGCCACATCTTTAGATACCTTAGCTGCGGTGGCTAATTTTTTTATTGCTCCTACACCTTTCCAATATCCTCGTGGGCTATAGTAAATTTTATTCATTATTAATTAATATTGATGTTTCTTTTAATACGACTCATGACGATCGTTGAATCGCATCAGCGTTTACACATAAAAATATGTTCCGGAGCGGAGCTTATCCTGTGTACAACAATTCCTTTAGAAGAATGTCCGAAAACATTTATAACTAAATCATTTTGCTTTTCCACCTTATCAATTTGTGAGATTGGTGTAGGTTCGTCTATGCCATCCAGGTTTAGTCCATCGTTTTGAGGATAGCTAGAAGGTCTATGTGGATGTTTGTCTATGGCGAACAATGCAGATCTTATCATCATTCTTAAACAGTCATCGGATTTATTTTTTACATTTATTATGGCTTTTTTCTTTTTATGATACGGAGGTAAATCTATATAAGGTCCACCTTTGAAGGGCATATAATTTGCTATATCTAAATATAAACTATCGATTTTATCCACACCCCAACCCGAACCTCTATTAGTCCAGCGTTCTAAAGTTTCCTGTATCCTCTGAATTGATGTATCTAATGATGCGTTTATAGTATCGGATTCGGTTATAACTTCTTGATTGCTCTGGAAATATGATTCCGTATATTCAGTGCTATCGTCTGCGTTACTTTTACTCAATGACATTTTAATTGTCAGCTGGTATTTTATACTATGTAAATCATCTAACTCCTCGTTAATTTTACTCGATATGATGGGCTTAACATCATAAACATCCATGTTGGAATTAATATCCATCTTCCAACCTCTTAGATATTTACCAATGCCTGCGGATGTGGGTACAAATTTTAATTCTTGTCTAAATGCAAATCACATCTCCACTGGTGAGTCAGGGTGACATGGCTGATAAGACTCGCCCTAACTAGGTCATGGTTTATGCGTAGTTATTGTGTAGCTATAAATAGACTGATAACCCAAACATTATGAATGCTATCTCGCATTTTTTTTGTTCCTCTGACGGTGTATAAAACTGACTTCTTGTTGGTGTCGGCATTGGGTCAAGTTTTTTTCCATAAACGAGGAAGTATTCGTGCATGGCAGATTCAACATTCTTAAACGTTTGAATTAAATGTCCCTGCTTACGCAGTTCTTCATGAATAAAATCTAATCTTTATATCCTCTGTCTGGTTCATTGTGACTGGGCTGCTTCGAGTTGTTCTGATGCTTTATTATGTCCTTTATGCTCCTCTTCAACTTCTTTAGCGTTTGATTCCCTCATACTAGAAAATAAAAAATTACTCCCCGAAAAAGCTAGAGCATTAACAACAGCTCCACCGACCATAATCACAATTGATGCCATGTTTATATGAATATATTATATTCAAATGTTTAATTTCTTCATTATGTCTTCCGGGATAAGCCCTTGTTGGATGAGCATATCTTTTGTTGCCATAGCCAATCCAATATCAAGAATGACCATACCAATAACATAACCATTAAAATCTAGCTTGGGTGGTGTGGCTTTAGTAATAATTTTAGCTATACGGGCATAGCCAATGGCCAAGCTGCTGACCACTGCTGAATGATACGTTGCGTTTACCAACATTTTACCGTCTGTAACTGGAATAGTCATGCTTCTTATAGCATTATATGGGGGCTCACCTCACATTGAACTTGTTGTGTAATTGGGGGTGACGTTTTCTCTTCTCCGGTCTTATAAAACAACCATACCACCGCTATAGCAACAACTCATACTAGTGCCCAAGTTTTAATCGGACGACTATGTTCAATATTTGAATTATGCATTAGTTTTGCTTTCCTCGCCAGCCCGCCCTTTCTACCGGCGGCAATGTTTTTGGGGTTCTTCTTCGTCACTCTGGTATTTCCTCATTCACAATCCGTTGTGCATCCTCGTTCACTTGTTGTGATTGTGGTTCCACAATCTGTTGCACAATCTGTGGTGGTGTCACTTGAGACTCCATTATTATTAAGTGGGCACGTATGTTTAAATAGACAATACCTAGCCGTTATTAAAGCGGTGGTCACAGGAGCTAAGAACATTCCGTATCTATGATAAAACTCACAGCTCACTGAGCTTATAGCCTGTTCGATGAATGGGTCTTTCTCGAGAGATTCGCATAAATACATGCGATGTTCTGCTGGGATAGGAAGAAACGTACTAGCTACGACTGTGTATAGTTGTAACATAGCCGAACCTATCGTTTTAGTCATGGTAGCTCCCAGTCTAGACTCGTAACGCGCATACAGTTTTTTAATTTCTTCGTAGGTCATGTTATCAATTTTTTCGATGGTATAATTTTCCTCCAAATATTGGGAACATTTTCCACCGGCTGCCAAAGTGGCGAGTCTTTCTCTATGTTTACCTGAAGATTTATCTGTCATAGGTTCTTGCCTCATCTTTGAGCATTTGTTCGATGAGTTCGTCACATTCCATAATGTAATACCTAAGGAGATATTTAAGTCTAACATAATATAATATGGCATACCCAATACAGCCCGTAATAATAAACTGTTGTGAAAGAATGAGGATTTCAAGCCACATTATGTCATAATAGCCGCTAATGTTCAATTTATCATATTTTTGCTGTATTTTTGCTACATTTGCTATAATTTTGCTATATTTGCTATAATTTTGCCATATTTTTGCTATATTTTTGCAATTTTTGCTAAGCAATGGCATAAGCAGCTGGTTGATCGGTTTTTAATACGAGTTTACAATGCTTCGTTGAAGCTAACAGTTTTTCTGACTTTATCTCGTTCGAGCTTGGTATAAATAACATCATTTTCACGTAAACATTCCTCAAATGAATCTCGGTCTTTGCAGTGAAACAGGGCTACCCATTTGGTCTGCTCTCTGAGATCTTTCAGGACAGAGTTGTATTTTTGAGTAAGTACCCAAACGCTATGCTGAGTATGCCGACCGGAGAATGCTTAATATGAAAGCATATCTTTCTTTTTTGTGAGTTCTTTACTCGCACTGCAGTCGTCTAATACGAAAAGAGTTGATTCTCCTTTGTATTTTTCGTGACATACTCGTAAACAGTCTCTGTGTACCCCATCATCATTCATTACCCAATCTCTCGATAAGTATGTTTTATTAACGCTTAGAGTCAGGCACAGAATAATAATATGATCGAAAACGTCCCGATAATGACTTTCTAAAATATCTAGAATAAAAGCTGTTTTTCCACAACCCATTTGCCCGCAGATGATAACGCAGTGAGGTTCTTTAGGTAAAAGATTATTAATAGATTGCTTGCACGAATCGTCCATTCTGTATATTAAGTTGCGCATCCATAATCACATACAAATATATGTTTAATTTACCAGCTGATTCCTGGAGCTTCCTGTATAGTGACACCCTCGCTAGCATTTTCTTTCTCCACCCCTACAGTGTAGTTGGTCATCGTCCGTGGTTGGCATGTCGAGCCATAGCGCGTACTTCATGGTGAGGTATTCACCCATCGATACACCCCCTGAGAGACAGATCTTTCACGACCGCATTAACTTCTCGGCTTCATTTTATAGAAAGGAGTTTTTTAATCTCATCCCATTGTTGATATGCTAGCATTCCTTGACTATATAGTTAATTAGGAACGCCCTTGATAGTCAATTCTACTTTTGTAATCTTGGGATTGTAGAACTTCTCGGTATTTCTTTTAAATGCATCGGAGGGGTCCTTGAACAAAATTAAAATACCCTTCATCGATCTCGTGGGGATTTTAAGATTGATATTCCGCGTCGTATCTTTTTTGCTCCTTATGATCTTTCGGTGTCGAAGCACGCGATCGTACAAAATGGCTAAACTTCCGGTATAGTGGTTACGAATTTGTCTGGCTAATTCAGGATCTGTTATCATATCATACTTCAGCGAGATATTATCAATGGAATAGCTAGCATCTTAGCAGCTCTGATTACCCTACCATAGTCATTAAAAGTGAGTTCGTATTCTAACCTATCGCCTAGGGATGCTTGATAAAAGGGCATGTGGGAATCTAGTAATTCAAAGTCGAGCGGAATATAGAATCGGTTACCTAATGCGCCGGGAACAGCGAGATCTTTTACGACGGTATTATCACCATCTTCAACACCCACACGCAGTCTCAATGTGTTCCGATTACAAATACCTTGGTACTGTAAGTTTTCCCGCTCTTTATCCGTTTCCCAGAGATCCATGTAACAATAGTATACATCGCTATCATCGATACTCAAAACCTCATAACCACTAATTTTAATGGCGATTTTCTTAACGATAGCACAACCTATGTTCTGAACAGCCTCCCTGTTAACGTCGCCAGAAGTCAAACTAATCGTAAATGCTAGTCGGACAGTTCCCGGAACTAACACATCGTGTGCGCCGAGATTAGGAAAGCGAACCAGAAGCGTTTGATTCTGATCGATGGTACTCGGGTTATTAGTTATAGTTACAGACTGACGAATTGCTTTGACCCCTAATGGATCTCGAAGTCTACATTGTGGATTTAACTTGCGTCCGTATTGCGAAGACATTGTTATATTGAAATTATGTAACCTTATGTTTAATATAAAAGTGGATGATTTTAATCCAGATGATTTTGATAACCCTAGTACAATCAAAGAGGGTACTGATGAAACCAGCTTTACGAATCTTGACGATGAACTTTTACAATCGACCATTACTGATTATTACGATACCTTTAAAGATGTTAGCCCAATTGGTCGTGACTATTCAAAGTTTACGATAGATAATAAAGGAATATTGCGACTACGCGGTGAACCTGATATTGACCATCTGCATTATCGTACTCGCAAGCCCCTAGCTTTATCTACTATAGCAGCTAAACATGGATACCTACTACGATAATTCCACGTTACAGGTACCATCCTCAGAGTTCAGTATAAGGGAATTACGAGGTCTTGACAAGGCAATGCAAACAATGAGGGGAGAACTCATTAATAATATAGCCAAGCTATCCGAACTCGACAAGCATATAGCTTATGAGAAAACAAAACTTGAACGGGCGGGTGATGAATTCAGTAAACGTCACATTGCAGAAAGATTGCGTAACTTAGGAGACGAAAGATCGGCCCGCCTCAAAGCTGCTTCCAGTAATAGAAAGGCACTTTGTTCACAAATCAGTCAAATTAGAGAAACTATCGATCAAGTACTCAATGATGACACTACACTGGCCGATAAAATTAAAACATTGTTCAGAGAACAGGGGATAACCATTGCCAGTATTTTAACCGCATAGGGATTTATTATATCGACTTTGACTCTCACATTAACCGGTGGTACAGGAGGTTCCACACCCCCTAAAAAATATGGATAAAAAAGCATTTAAAAGCATTAGGTTCAGCACTGGGAAAGCTCGCTGGGAAAGCCGCGTCTGCACTTCCCGGTATAATAGGGAGTATTGTTTCCTGGCTCTTGAATTTATAAGTTAAGATCACCACTTGGCTTAGTCAAAACTTGTGGGCACTCATCGTAGCAATTGCAGGGATGTTGTACGTATCCGCTAAAGACTATTTATCCAAATCATGAGTAAACCAGCCGCTAACTCCACCTACTATAAGCGCTGTTTTTTCATCGATATGTTGTTGATTTTTAGCTGCAATATGTGGTGGCACTTGTGGTTGTGCGTTAGTAGATGTGTTAGTAGATATCTGTGGCTTGACTATTCCTGTTTCGCCTGTGTTTGTTTGTGTTATTATTTCGGTATTAATATCTGAAATTATACCTGGTTTTTGTTGATCGGTAGCAATAACAATTTTATTATTATAACCGATCACTTGACCGATCTAAGTTCCATATTACTCGGAGACATGTTTACTCCCGGCGCATAAACGTAGTCTACTTTGGATTGAGCGTACTGTAATACATCTTGATAACGCTTAATAGACGATGGTATGTCAACTGGTGAAACAATAGCATCCTCCACGTTTGCGACAAACTGTTTTTGTGCATCGAGTGCCGTCCCAGAACCGATGATTCCCGTTCATGTTTGCGATTGTGCACCAAGAATTGCTCTTACATAAGTTCTTATTGATTCATGAACTCTTACAACTCCTTGGTTAGTTAAATTATTTTCTGTTTTATCATATAGAAATTCATTCCAAGCATTTCCAGGTGGTTGCTCAACCTCTTGGACGGTGAAAGCAACACCACCCTTAAAGTTCATACAATCATCTCTCCACTCGTTACTTGAGAAAGCAAAGCTCGGAAGAAGCCGCCCCTTTTCAGTAAATCATCGCTGACTTTTTTAACAGAGTGTGCACCAGCGTACGGAATACCTAGACCATGGTTAACTCCACTCAGATGCCAATCTTTACTCGTAGAAACATTAAATTCCTGTCAAATACATTCGAATGCCCACCTATAGTACGGATTATTTGATGCATTCCATGCTCGATCCTGCGGTAATGGAGCACTAATTGCTTTAAGTATACGTCTAATCTGATAGTACACGTGAAATGATATAACAGACTTATTTAGTTCAAATCCTGGGGTATAAAGAGATACACCACATCCTGTTGTGGCACACCATATGGCAAAGTTTAACTGATTCTGCCAAAATTGCATCGGATTGTGAAACCAATCGTGCACCATTTTATCGCTAGTTGCCGTGAACCTGTTTTTTTCAAAGATATCAGGGAATTTAACGAAAAAATTCAGCACCAGAGGCACTTACTAAAATCGACTGATTAGTAATATAAGTTGATTTCATATTTAAGTTATGATATAGTATCATTGTTTATTTAATAAGTATGTCACACTCCCGGAAATAACAAATGGTCAGTCTATTGAACTGCTTCATACTATCGATAACTCAGATGGACAACTTGAAGTCGCTCTATGCGATGTAATGTATTATCCGTGGTGGACCAATATAAGTGCTGCAAGAGGTAATAATGAGATATTAATAGGTGAATTTGGTAATAACACTCCCATTGTTATACCTGAAGGGTATTACAGCGTTTGCTCACTCAATGATGAATTTTTTAAACCTTTGGGAGCTAGTCTCACACATAGTGAGTCGGATGGGATACCGAGTTTAATCGCTGGAGAAAAGGAAATACTTTTGGGATGGGGCTCAGCAGATACACTTTGATTATTAACGTTGAATATACAACCCAACATAACATTGGGTGGAGTTAAATTACCCGATTTAGTTCCCTATAAAGAGTTGTGCATCCATCTTGATCAAATCAGTACGACAGATAATATTCAACTCGAAAGTCCTTCAACTCTGTTGATAGCTGTTCCAGTCAAAGATGAAAAATACAATAGCGGTAGAACGGAATCTTTCTCATCATTACAATATAAAAAATTAAAGCTTGGTATTATTTCAGACCTCAAAATTTCTGTATTAGATGTAAAACATCAACCTGTACATATAGGATACTTGAGTGTAACACTCCATATTATAAATAATGGTTGATTTATCAGGCTCTGGAACGCTAAGACAATGTAATACAATTGCGCTTTCCGATCTCGGAGACACAGAAGGATTCTGTAAACCCGGTACCAATGGTAAGTTATACGCTTTACACTTACACGATAATGTATACAAGTGGAAAGAAGTTGCATTCACAGGTAATCTAGGAGATTTAACCGATGTTGACGTTAGTAGACTCCATAAAAACACTTCGTATAATCTTACTCGCAACGATGATAATAAATGGACTGTGATCAAAGCAAAAATCGAGTGGCTATTGAATATCGTCATTACCCCACCGTATGTGATGATGGGTAAGGCACATAATTTAACTAAGATAATAAATAGTGGGATCGTATTCGGGGGGGTTATATCCCATCAAAAACCAATATGCCAGAAAACCCAGGTTATATGTTATATAGTCGTTCGGCATCAAAAAATGTTAGTTTAAATTTGGTTACTGAATTCAATAATATTAAACAGAACTTGAGTGCAATACCTAATATTTCTACGCTTATTATTGAAGTCTTGTTCAGAGATGCACCGGAAGATGCCTTCGAAATATTACCAGGTCTATTGATTAAATGGCTAAAGAAACACCAACGTCAACATTGCAGTATTATTCATATTGGAGCATCACCCGTTGCAACCCTTGAGGGGGTCTAAATTATTAAAAGTGACAACATTTCTCTTACTAAGATATTCATGCCGTATAATATACATTTGATAAGGTTGATGTATACTCTCAAAACATTTAAGCAAGACCAATTAAAGGCTATTATATGATATAATAATATACACTATGGGTTTATATCCGGCGCTCGATGAGGCATCTGAAAAGATGGATACTGTTGATGGATTTTCATTACATCAAATAACTGACATAAAACATCAAATAGATAAGGAGGGGGATTTTAGACTTGGATTGTATTAATAGTATCGCAGATCCGTGAATGCTCTGGACGGAGTTGACACCGCGCTTGTAACAGATGGCATGGGACTCAGTGTAGCCGGTGTCAGTTTATTATCAACTATAATCGCCGCGCCTATCGTACTTGGCATGGAAATAGCGGCTTGAGTCTCTGGACTGGCAGGAATAACGATAAAATTCATTTCTCGTAGGTTGCAAAAGAAAGCATTAAAACATGATAATATTCGGATACTCGCTGAAGCAAAGTTGAACAGCATTGAGGATGATATTTCAACAGCAATGGCTGATTGTAAGATATCTGAGGAGGAGTTTTGTTTAGTGTTGTCAGAACTCACCAAATACAACGTAATGAAGCAGGAGATTCGATCAAATTCTCGTAAGACCAGTGGTATTAGCGAAGATGAGAAAAAAAAAGTTCATAGAACAGGGGAGACAACAAGCGTGTCAATTATTCCGTGCCAAAACCAAAGAACTGGTTGGAGATTAAAAATAGATTGCTTACTATCATTAGATCACACCGCATAAAAAATCATACATTCATTTAGAAGAATGCTTACATAAATATATAATAATGGAGAATTACAAAGGAAGAACTCGAAAAAGCTATCAAAACATTTATGCTCAGGGACAAAATTATCAAATGGAGAGAATTACAATAAGGTATATATTATATCAGTGATGTCAAACCAACCAAATACGGTCATCAATTGTTTCTTTCCAATTACCAAGAAGAGTATATAGTCTGGTCTCCTAGTAAAATGAACGAAGAACTTAGTAAAAATGTTGAGTATCACTTCGTTAAAAATAATGGTGTATGTATGAATAAAAATAATAGAGAATATTTTCATTACAATTTAGTTTAGTCTCATCATCGTTTTTGTACTGATGGTATCATTGATTGACTCAAGGTAGTGGTGAGCTAGAGCCAATTTAACTTGATTCTTATAACGATTGTTGAATCAGTTCAGCGTTTACACATAAAAAAATCCCCCTGTAGTGGTGGTATAGGTATATAAATCTTGCTCCAGTGGAAGTGGTCCAGAACCCCCATTACCTATACTACTCAGAGTGTGCAAGCAATGAGACCTTTGTGGCCCAGAAATAGTGGTTCGTGTATGATTTTCTTAATTGTGCGTGTTCTGAAATGAATTTCATCAAGTTTGATAAGCAGTGATGTCTGTGATGTCGGGACATTGTTTCGTGTCATTTCGAATCCCTTTCTGAGGGATTTTCAAAAACCCTCCTGCCAAATCCTTACGGTGGTGGTTGATTGAGATGGCAATGAATATCGCAAACAAAAAGGTTTGTCATAAATAAATTTTCTTCAAACAAATTTTTATTATGTTATATTTTACTTTCATTGTTGGAAGTTTCAATGATGATCAAAATTACCTATTCTGTCACTTCAAACATGTCCCTGACAGTTTCATAAACATTTCATTTGTATGCAAAAGATATGCCTTCGTAGAGTCTTGTAATCTCATTACCAAAGCAGTAAGGATTACGGCCTAGAACAACATTTTGTTGCAAAAACATCCGATGTCAAACTACTGTTTTTCCCCTATTAGACTCTAGGCCATGTATTAATTTCGCGAGAGCCATTGACTTGGCATGTATTAGAGACCTGGCTTGTATGAGGGACCAAGCGTGTAATAGAGGAAATATCGATACGTTTTACAGTTCCTGGTGGTGATCGATTGGCAGCCATTTTTTAAATGAATCATTATGTAGGCTATCAATGTATTCATGCGCACATTTTTATGTGTGAAAAAGCTTAGTGGAAAACCTCTTTTTAACAAATCAGAATCAAGCATTCCTTAATGTCATGGTAGAATATACTGAAATCAGCAGACTGTTACGAAAACACGGGCAAACCAATGCTGTATAGGATCTCCCATGGTCAGGAAGACCTCGCATGACGTCAAGGCATGAGTTTGTGATCCTGCTTCAGCTTGTACGTCATCAAGCATTTGCAACATCTCCTGTTATGAAGCACTATAATGGTTATGCAATAGACAGATGTCAACAAGAACAGTGAGGAATCTACTGAAATCGGCAAGAATGAAGTCCAGAAGGGTAATCAAGCGTCCTTTCCTTGCCCATCATCATAGGAGAATTTGTTTGGCTAGGAGAGCTTGGAATCTGAGTGGACAACACTAACTTTTTGTTTGTAGCCATGTATATTGTAATATGGCTGTGTGATTTATTGTTAAACAGTGATTGTAACTGTATTACATTGTTTCTGTTGAGATTCAGTAGAGGTTTGTTTCATTGTATTTGGACAATGATTAGTTGTCAAGAATGTAGTACTATTTAATGTTAGCAGTTGTGAGGAAGTTTTTATATTTAGATGCTCAAATTATCGGTAAGCATCCAAGAAGCATAGATTGATGTTAAGCATTATAGAAACAGAATATTCTGTGATGTTTTCATGACTCTGGACTGGTCTAGCACTGTGTGGAAAGTGCTGGAAGCTAGTTTAGTGGGTTGGCGCGTGCCTGTCTCATCGAACATTTCATCGGACATTACATCAAGACCAGCTTTCGTGTGAAGATCATTTTTCAAACTGGTTTTCAGCCTAGGCCTATCTCAGAAACTTGACCACTGTTGCCGTGAGGTGATTATTATTCTTGTAATTGGCATTTCCACTGCTCTCACATTTTATGCTGCGCTATACAAATGCATAAATTATTATTATTATTATTATTATTATTTTCGTTTTCAGTAAATAAATAAATTGCCTAATTGAAAATTTTATCCATTTTACACTTTGACTTTAACATGTACACACGATAAAATATGCAATGCTCAGATAAGATCTTTAGTTTGTGTTACAACTCAAAATAGTGTAAACGAAAATCTCACAATACATAGCAAGTGATACATTACCGATGCTACCCCAAAAGATACATACATTTCCTTTTTAATCCCAAAACAAAGCTGTTGTTTGTTGATCAATGTGACCGATACACCCTTATATTAGCATTAAAAGCGGTTGCAAACTAGCCAAGATTTCTGGGATATCATCTGGGATATCATCCGGGTATCCAGGGGAAAAAAACAATTACAAAGACAAAAATCAGCACTGGTGAATAGTTGGAGATCCTTTAAGTTGTAAATGACTATGTGTAACCGTTTGTCACAAATTGTTTGGTTACACCTGCATTTGACCTAAGTTTGTTCTCTCCAGTTTGATCTCTGGCATCAAATTTAAAATTTTGCATGGTATCAGTAAGCACCCCCTTTTCTGGGGTAAACCAGGAAGTTGTCTTCCATACTCATATCTCTTTGTGCCGTATCAACTTCTGTCAATACAAGACTTTATCTTTCCAAATGACCTGTTTCAGAGTTTGATGGCAGTACCATGATGAAGAAACCTATCAGTTCACAGTATGGCTACGGAATATTTTCTCGTCTCACAAGACCTGATGGGAAGACATTTAATGTATGTATATTACTAGTACTGTCATAATCTACATCATCTTGTGAAACCTCTAAATTATTACATTATTTTGTTTTGAAGTGTTCCATAAATATTTGATATGTTCATTTAGACTAGCAATTAAGGCTGAAACAAATGTCAAATTCTTCTAGTCAAGTGACAGTTCACCAGTTGTTTGGTTAACTGCCTTGGATTTGTTATTTTACATAGATTTGTTGAAACACCAACCAACCCTTTGAGTTTTCTTTTCATGTTATATAATACATACCCATGGTGGAAACCCCACTCAATTCAGAGAATGAAGATTCGTTGTCATAGATTGTTATCGTATCTTTTCAACGTCACTCATAGTCAACAGTTTATAAGCAACCACATCCAAATCAAAGTAACTGGCAGGAGATTTGTCAGAATCTGTAACTTCTTTCTGTTACCCGTACAGTATGGAAGCTGACCATTTGCTGTCTTTCAGACAGTAATTCTCCCAGAATTCTCCCAGAATTGTTGGTCTTTTCAGAAATTATGATTGCTTTAAATTAAGATCATGTCACATAAATATTACATAATGTATTTTATAATTATATATTTGTTTTAAATGATTAGAGGGAGTTGTTTATCATTCTATAAAACACCGCAGGGAGAAAATAAGACCCCATTTTTTACTGAATGATAAACTTATTTCATATTAAGATGCTAACATATTTTGGAAGCACTCTACATGCAAGGATATTAACCTATAATTAAATGAGGATGACACTTAAATCACCATTCTTAAAAACAACGACCATGAGTCATTTATTATCTCTATATGAGATGCAAACCTTCTTTTGAGCCAGTCTAAAAATGTTAATAACATGTTTAAGCTTTAAAAATATTTACCAATGTTAAAATGAGGTTTCACTCTAAATCATCACTGATCCAATGTTCATTCATGACGTCATTCCTGGAGATTCCAACTTGCACTCGCCACTCTATGACGTCGTGATAGAAATCGAACAATAGTTATCATTGTTAATAATTCTAAGAATACTATTACATCTCTGCCATAAATCCTGTATTTTGTCTTCAGTCACACTAACTAAATTTTTTTAGATTTTCAACAGATGTGCTCTTCACCGTCAATCACACACAATTAATTGTTCCCAAGCTATGACGTATAGAATGGCGGGAACCTCACTTTTTTCCCACATCTAACTACTAGAGGTAGATGAATTGGGGAGGTGGGAGGGAGTACTTGGGATGTAATAGAGGTAGTATTCTTAGAATTATTAACAATGATAACTGTAGATGCAAGAACACAAAAACTCTGAAATGCTCGCATCACAGGGAATTTATTGTCAGTGTCATATCGTTAAACGTTCACACTGAAAGTTTCGTTTGCATCACAACCTGTTAACGCTGAAATGATGCCTCCAGTGACGAAGTGACGAGGTGACGAGGTGAAGAGGTTTAGAAATCTACAATACAAAGTAAAAGAAATTTAGTTTGTGACATTTAGACCTTAATGTTCTATATAAACATGTTTTTGACATTTCTTAAAATGTATACATTAATTTCACTTTTTCAACTCAAGAAGTACAATAGCATATGAATGCATTTACCTATCATCACAAAATGTCAGAAAGACAAAAAGAAAACTTACATTTGTGATCCAACATACTTTCAAACAGACTGTGACAATCGTCAGGCAACATGGAGGATCACACAGCACATGTACATCTAATGCATGGAGAGGAAGAAGTGAAACTGATTCTACAATATACATTTCAGATTATACAAAAAACTCATTGCTGAAACCTGGGTTTGAACTCTCAACCAGTAACCTTTCTGGAAATCAAGTCTACATCTATATCCTCTGGACCACAGAGAAGCATGAGAGCTCCTGAACTAATTAACATCATAAACCTAATCAATAGAAAAAACTTTCCTCTTGGCATATTCACACTCAGCCCCTTAAACACACTTAAGGTGTTGTTAATCTCTACCTCTACTAGATCTCTGCCAGAATATCTCAGAGGGACCAAATCTGCCTCTAGTAACTCCCTGTGTAATTGACAGTAATCCTCTTCTGGAAACTATTATTTACTGATTCTAATCCTAACTTGAGAATTTCCTCTGAAATACCCCCCTGAGGACTTTAAAATCAGAAATGTATCAAGAATTAGTAAAATATATGACACCTTCACTAGAATTACTGTTATATTTGTTGATCTTGTTCGTAATAATAATGTCATTTCTAATCTATTCCTGTCCACTGAAGGCAGTCTCTTGTCTTCAACGTCGACCATAACTTCTGTACGGATTCCATCTGGAATTTTGGCGGAGGTACCAGGATTTTGTGGTTGAGGGTCTTGAGGTCGATTATCATCCTCATGTCGACATAAATAGCAGTCCATAGACATAACCAGGTTGAAAGGGTCTATAAGTATAACGTTGGAGAGGATGGCAGGGAAGTCAGAATCTGTGTTCGCCTCTGCCTCCAGATCTTCCACGGCGATTGGATACTTTTTCTAGTGGTCTGGCTGACGAAAAGATTCCATGAGAAGATTGGCGCTTGTCGTACACCGACTCGATTGGAATGAATCCGGAGGGGACAAACGTCTTCTTAGGAGGCTGTTTATATGATGAATCTTTCTGGTCCCGGGAATGCTTCTGGGGATGGGAAGATCCATGGGCCTTGGCAGCTAGGCTGATCGTTTGGTAATATCTTGTCTTACTCCATCTATTACATGTCCCAATTTCCTGTTCAATGTCATGGGAGCTGATATTGGTTGTGACATTATCAAGAAACAGCTTTAGAATGAATCTGAACTAGAAGTTGTTGACGGTGTAGCCATAACAGTTGTGAAGACATCCAGCCTTGGGAGGAGAGTAAGTCTTCTTGCATTCTGACCATAGTATCTAGTAGGCTGTGGATGAGTCTGACTTGATCAGTCCTAATAGTCATAAGCGTGTCTCCGGTTATGCCTTCATTAGATGTCTGTAGCGGTGGAATGATGTGTCTGATTCCAGCAACAAACCAGTTGATATAAGCGCCAATGTCCATTGAATACATGTATGTGGAAACCGATGACAGATCCTTAATCCGCGAAAGCAGGTAACATGACATTAGTACTAGGGTTGTGTACGAGCTTGGTAAAATTTTCATCCACACTTTGAAAATCTGGAAGTGGAGCATCGTGAGTTTTGTACAACTTCTGCTTCAATGGAGGTAAGGGTAGTCGATCAACATGCCTGAGCTTGAGTAGACTCTCCGACATCTGGTCTACCACCGTGCCTGCATAGCTAGGCCAAGGCAATGTCTGATGAATGTGTTGAGACGATGTAGGAGCATGACATCCCCTATATTCCAGCATCTGGGGTGGCAAATTTTCTGTCACAGGAGGTTGGAGTGTGGGAGTGAGTGAGTTAAAATTTATAGTCACATCGGCAGTATTTCAGCCATATCGTGACTAACAAAAGTTATACATAATATAAACATTTAAACAATAAAAGCCTGTCAACAAAGGACAGTAAAATAACTAGAAGGTCACAGAATATTATTTAAAACTAGTATACAGCCATAAAAATATTTCACTATACCTAACGATACAATATAAAAAAGGCTATAGATCGCCAGCAACTGAAGATAGATCACCTCACGAGGGACCATGGGGACTTACAGTACTTTTGCTACCTGCATGGACCTCAGCAGGATTTACACCATCCCTTCAGGTGTTGGCGATGGCTGACACAGTTAGCCGAACATTAAAATAACACATATACTACAATTAAAAACATGGTAGCAATAAATTAACTTTGAAAGATGTGGTCTTACATACCCTCTCAGGGGGACAATAATTTTACACCACTTCAACCCCCTTTGAGGGTACAGCCACGGACAATCTCAGTTATCAAATATATTTTACCAATTATATTTTACCAAAATCAACACAGTCAAGCAGGACATACTTGACCGTGATTTTCTCATAACAAGGGATACAAAATGGAGTATTCTCACCTTTCAATATATTTTCATGAGTATATCTGCTATGGCCAATACGACATCGTCGCATTATGACATCTTCAAATCTGGACTGACAACCCAAGTAGGTGTAGCCAATAGTTGGTTTAATTTCATGTAATTTATTTATACCTACTTGAGTGTCCCACTTCTTTTGCATTAGATCACGGATGTAAGATCTAATCACGGGTTTATAATCACTATATGGAATAAGAAGTGGTGTCACAGATTTGTTGAGTGCTGCGCCAAAGCAGCATCGGCCTTTGTGTAACCAATGATTCCAACATGGCTGGGTAACCAACAAAAAACGATGTCATATTGGCCAGTAGCAAGTTGATTATATAATTCAATAATTTCAATTAAAAGTGGATGATTACATGATATATTTTTAAAAGCCTGAAGACACGAGAGGGAGTCCGAAAATAATATAAATTGCTTATGCTTAGTTTGTTTACCAATATATTTTAGAGCTGTTAAAATGGCATGGGATTCGGCTGTAAAAATAGAACTATTATCAACGCGCATGTTGACGGGGAATTAGCCTTTGGAGTCAAATGTACTTCAGACAATGGTAGTCGTAAATCAATCGCTATGACAACTTCCCTCCGTTCCGTGCAGCTTGGACCCCAAGCTTACATGAGTCCAAATTGATATGTGTAAACTTTTTCACCAACGAAAACAACAGTGCAAAATGTGAACATAATCAGTTCGATGAGTTTAGGATATCGTTGAAATACTTGTGCACACATACCTATCCGATGACGGTATGAAAGTGATCATCTAGCCAGTTTGATTTAGTGCCAGTTTGAAAACTAACCAAGTATTGAACACACAACGATATAACAAATATAACATTTGTTACATCAACCAAGTATTCTTTGTAATGTGCAATTTCACTACAAGGTAAATACAACTTTGCACAGATTCAATAAATATATCATTGAAGGGTCTTTGAATTCAGGAGTCTGGCTTGGCGGTGCGACTCAGTACCGAATAATGATAATGATAATGAGTAATGTCATAAAAAGTACAAATTAAACATCTCAGCAACTATTTCGCATAAAGAAATTTGAAACCAGCATTCTTAACTTATTGCGCGACTCAAACGGTACTTGTCGGTACGTTTGCCCTTTTAAGTACAATGGGTGCTCTTCCTGTGTCTTTAACGGAGCTTGCCCATATATTGTGGGTGCTATGCCCAAGGAAATAAATAATCCTTAATTCCGACATCAAAACTCTGAAATGCTGAAAACTGCTGTGCTGTTAATTACTTAATACTGACATACAATATACATATGTGGGGGGTGGCTTATCCATGAATATCCCTAATCTGAATTCAAAGTCCAAGACAATACATTCAATTTTGTACCAAACTGTGCACATTAATAATTTGTAACAAATTTTGTCGTTTGAAATTACAAGTCTAACTTTGAGGTGTGACTCGATAACCCTACAGCTCAGGTTTGTCTGGGCCCTAGCTGTATCTATAAGTCTGGCATGGCCTGGAGACATTTCAAAGATTCCCCACACAATAACTTCAAAGATCTAGCATGACCTAAGATGTAGTGAGTGAGTGAGTATGGTTCTACGCCGCTTTTAGCAATATTCCAGCAATATCGCAGCGGGGGACACCAGAAATGGGCTTCACACATTGTACCCATTTCGGGAATCGAACCAGGGTCTTCGGTGTGACGAACGAACGCTTTAACCACTTGGCTACCCAACCGCCCCACTAAAGATGTAGAATTGGAGTATATTGCACACATAAAAAACTGAATTTTGGAAAGACACATTTTGGCATTAATATACTGGCTTTGATTAAACATACCTGGTTGCACTATTCAACAGTCACACAATATATATCCTTGATTGAGTCCATGTACGTAAACACAAATTAGTAAGTCCAAATGAGATATCTTGTACACAGTGTCCATCTTGTAGGTGCCCGTGAGGCGACTTCTGTATTGTGCAGGGTCTGCATGATGATGGCTGTGGTCGGATCCCTGTGGGATAGGCGTGTATACTTCTTTGGTCCTGTGTATGAACGAAATCTTGAATGGGAAATTTCATCAAGAAAGTTGGCATCGGAGCGACTCTTGTTGTTTTTTTCAATCTTGTTTCCTTCTCTTCATGGCTTGAGTTGATGGTTGTTCTTCAGGATTGTAGGCATATAGAGAGGTTACTGGATCGGTAAATTACTCCAGCCGGATTCTAACACCAATTGTCAATGCGCATGTTGACGGGGAATTAGCCTTTGGAGTCAAATGTACTTCAGACAATGGTAGTCGTAAATCAGTCGCTATGACACTATTATCGGGTAGTCATGAAGACATAATCCTGGATCCAACAACGGTGGCGCTAGCAACCGTGTCATCATCCTTGGATCTGTCTGTAAATATAGATTTGAATGTGCTATATGTGTTCCGCAATTCATTAAATTCTTGTTGATAGATTAGTTGGTTTGTTTCTGATTTCTTAAGTTTAGTTAATGACAGGTCTACCTCTGGCTGTACCAACTGCCATGGGGGAGAGGACAAAAGCTGAGTTGGAGCTATATTTTTAAGATTGATTTTGGCAGCAGAAATGTCAGATTTGATTTGTAGACCAAGTGGAGGAACAAGGGACGACTTTTTGTGGTACATATCCTCATAGAGAGGATTAAAAAATCAATCATGCAGGATTAGTAGGATTTGAATAGAGCTTTGTGAGGTATTGCAATGAGAGTTTTATTTGACGTTGTTTTAGTGAGGGCTCATCCGCCTCTACATACAGACAATTGATAGGGGATGTTCTGAAGGCTCCAAGGCAAAGCCTCAGGCCTTGATGATGAATACTATCTAATAATTTTAAATTACTTTTACAAGCTCAACCATAGATGATGGAGCCATAATCCAGTTTAGAGCGGATAAGTGTCCTGTACAGTTGGAGGAGGGTTTTTTGATTCCCTCCCCACTTGGAATTTGAAAAAACTTTCAGTAGGTCAAGGGCCTTCAGGCATTTATTTTTCAAATATTTTATCTGTGGTAAAAAGGTTAAATGGTGGTCAAAAATAATACCCAAGAATGTAGCCTCTTTTACAACTTAAATCGGAGTGCTATCTAAAACTAATTCAGGGTCTTTATGGGGTTTGTATTTCCTACAAAGGTATACACAGTTTGTTTTGGATTTCGAAAAATTTCAAACCTTTTTCTAACTACCATTTATTTATCTTATTTAGACACAGCTGTAATTGTCTTTCGATACTATGCATGTTTATACCATGACATGATATGTTAAAATCGTCAACAAAAAGTGATCCATCAATTGAATTATTTAAACCTTTGAAAGACTATTTATTTTAATACTGAACAATGTAACAGATAAAATGTTTCCCTGTGGGACACCCTGATCCTGATTATAATGATCAGACAGGGTTGAACCCGTAAATTGTCTGTCTGATAAAAACTTGGATATAAATTGAGGCAAATGGCCTCGCAATCCAAAGTCATGTAAGTCTTTTAAAATACCGTGCTTCTTTGTAGTGTCATATGCTTTTTCTAGATCGAAAGAGATAGACACTGCATGTTGTTTGTTTATAATGGCATTCGTAACGAATGACTCCAGTCGAACTAAATGGTCAATGGTACTGCGATTTTTACGGAAACCACAGAAATAAAATTTACAGGTTTCTTTTCTTGCTGCTTTTGAAATTTATGGAATTTAGGGATATAGTTTGAGGATGAAAAATGTTGAGCCAGAGTTTCACCAATTTTATTAGCAATATCAGAAGTATCGGGGTTTTTCTAAGGTGATGGATACTAGACTTAGAGCCCTTACCCTTAATTTTCTGGATCATGTTCCATACCTTAGATATAGGCGTACGTGAATTTATCTTGGATACATAATGGTGCCAAGATTGACGCTTGTTTTGTTTAAATGTACGCCTTGCTTTAGCGTTTAATATTTTAAATTTATTTAAATTGTGGACCATAGGATGGTGACGGAAATAGTGTTCAGCTTTTTTCCTTGCCTTCCTAAGCTAGTTTGCAATCATTGCTGAACCATGGTTTACGTATGTGAGGATTTGAGGTTGACTTCGGAATACATTTATCAGCTATGCAGTTTATCGGAAAAAAGTTTTATAGGGTCGGGAACATCAAGAAAACCATCAGGTTTTAGTTGATTAGTGCAAAGGACTTCATATAAAGCACAGTTTGCCTTAGTAAAATTCCATCTTGATGATGGAGAAACATCAGATGGTGTCACAGATTGTAAAATGGTAGGGAAATGGTCACTTCCACAGAGGTCATCGTGGACAGACAAGTGTAAGTGCCAGTTGCAGGATGTAGATATGTGTGAGAACCATCATTAAAAATGCACAAATCATTATTAAAGAGAAAATGCTGAAGTACCTTTCCTTTATTATTAGTGTCACTACTACCCCAAAGTGGGTTATGACCATTCAAATCTCCCATGATAACACAAGGCTTAGGGATTTGGTCATATAGTGCCTGAAGATCAGACTGTCGGAGAGCGTATGATGGTGGTATTTACAAAGAACACAAAGTAAAAACAATATTTAATGTTACACGTACTGCAACAGCCTGAAGAGGGGTATTGAGAGGAACAGGACTGTGAATGACACCCTACCTCACCATAACAGAGGACCCTCCAGTTGCTTTATCCCCTGGAGGGGAAAAGCAATGGTAAGAATCATTCTGTCATAAATCAAAATTATCTGTTGGTTTAAGGAAAGTTTCTTGTAAGCAAAGTGAAGATGGTTTGAAATCCTGAATTAATAGCTGAAGGTCATTGAAATTGTTCCAAAGTCCTCTACAATTCCATTATTTAAATTAGGCGAGCAACTCATGGAGGCTCAATTGGAGAACGTGAACATGGGGAAGGTCCTCTACGCTGTAATGGCAGCGATGGAGAGACCTCCATCTCAAGAGGTTCAAAGCTGTTGTGAACCTCTATAGTGATTGGTAAAGACTCCTTAATATGCTTAGCTTCTTTTCGTTTCTGCTGTTTTCTTTCTTTATTGGTTAAATGTACATTTCTTTTCGTTTCAATGATTTGATCTGTGTTAGTATCTGGCACAGGTTCAGTATCTGGCATAGGTTCAGTATCTGGCATAGGTTCAGTATCTGGCTCAGGGCCTGGTGTAGTAAGGTCAGCTGGTTGAGACTGAGGGGTAGATGGTATAACAGTATGTGTTTCAGTGGATTCAGTCGTATCAGAAAGAGAGTAGAGCATTGTTTGCTGATCCTTGACCCAGCTAATTGATGTCTGACATGAACTATTCACCTTTTTGATTGGAGAAGAAACTGCGACAGAGTATGACCTTGAGGAAGGAGTATTGGGAGCTTGGTCTGCTTCATGCAGTTAACATGAGGATCTCCCGTGATCATGAATCGACCACACTTCTTGCACCCGGGAGTAGTCGGAGACTCCATTACGACCTCACAAAGACCTAGCACCTCCAGTTAATACTCACTCACGTGCGTGCGATCGTCACTCCAGAAGCAGCTATTAATATGTACTTATTATGTCTGTATTATAGAAAACTATTAGAATAATCTTAGACTAATGTGACTTACTACCAAGTGCTATATCGTTACTGCTATTACAATAGGTGTTGAGTCTAGCAAAGACAGGAAAAAAGTGAGGTTCCCACCATTGCATACGTCATAGCTTGGGTGGTTACGATGCTACATGGGAACAACTAATTGTGTGTGATTGACAGTGAAGAGGACATCTGATGAAAATTTGAAAATATTTAGTTAGTTTGACTGAAGCCAAAATACAGGATTTATGGCAGAGATGTAATAGAGTTAGAAATTTCATATGTTCTTCAGTGTTCTTTGCGATTTTTACAAAATAGCTATCTTTTATTTAATATTATGTTAAACCCATGACGGAATACCTTTATATATAGTCAAACTGTACTGTTTGTTTGTTTCCACACACATTGGCAGTAACTGTAGTGCGTCTTAGAGAGCGAGGGCCATAATTCTGATACCTGATTGTCCGTAGTATTCCAGGATAACATGGAATATGATCGTGTAGATGGAACTGGTATGCTGCTGCTTGAGGAGCAGTCGTCTGAGGCAAGATGATAATCAACTTGCTTAACTGTATGATGATGACTCGTTTCTACAACCTATTGCCTTTCTCTTTGACACAGGCTGAGGAGTACTAGACATCTAAGAGACAATAGACATATATATTTATAACCAAATTGGCTACCAAGAAAAAAATTTAAGGGCTGCACATTATATACCTTTTTAATAGCCATACTTTCCTGACCAAATGGCTAAACAATGTGATTTCACTACATTGGACAATAACTTAAATCTGAATATACATTTTGTTTTTAGGAATTATGAATAATACATGCCTTGTCCGTTTTGATTGCTGTCGGATATCATCTTGGGTAAAACAATCAGTTATATTTTAGAGACCACATTGGTGTGGTAAGTAGGACAGAGTAATTGTTTAAAATCATATAATCTGTTAGCAATCTAATGATAGGTGCAAAGAAAATATAGCATTCAAAGTAAGTAATCAAACGATTGTACAAATGTCTTTATATTTATTGTTGATTAAACTTTTATTTTTTAGATTACAGGAAGCAAACAGAAATTACATCAGATTCAAAAGAGACTGATTCAGGCTGAGAAATTATACAAAAGACGATTGGAGTGGCTTACAACAGAAAGTCGTCGTATATTTGGAATCATAGAGGAGAAAGTTGTGATCATCATTCTTGATGTCCGCAATATGTCACCTCAGCAGTTTGACCAGTATCGGACAGCTATGGAGAAGGTCCTTCGTGAACAAGTTACTCAGCTCACCAAGTTTAACATCATCAGGTAGTTATTACCATGATTACCTTTTTTATATCATCCTTGTGAATACCCTACCTCTATTACATCATATTCACTGTCAACTACTGTATTCGACGTAATAAGCGCCCAGGGCACTCTTAAAATTAGAAATAGGGGGCCCTTATTAGAATGATTGATACTAAAGGAAAAACCTGTGTGTAGTAAACACAAGAGGTGTATTTTCCAGAATTTAACAGCCCATAATTTAGGGTGTGCCTTGCTTGAAGATATTTCAAGTGACGGACATACCAAGAAAATGTCATGGAGGGCATGCCACTGTTATTCCCAGCACCCAAGCATCACCATCCAACTCAGGGTGGGGAGCAATTTATTATGTGCTTGAAGCTTAGAAGCACCACTTATCCTTATCATCGATCCAGGTAGCCATAGACAACATCACATTGGTGGCTTACAAGGCATGAGAAATGTTTTTTGATTGAGTCAAACTCGACTGTGAAAACTCCTATAAATATTTAGGCTCAAGATTTACTAGGTCTTTATCATGGGGTAAACATGTAAAGGATGCAGCGCTACAAGCAAAGAATGTATTATTTGGAGAACGTAAATCTTTAGCAAAGCTGAAGCCGTTATCGTTTAATATTTTGTTTAAAATATTTGATATCTGAATCACTCCTATAATGTTAGATAGGTAAGAAATATGGGGCTTGAGTACTGACATTTGTAACAGAATTGAGAGCGTACATATGATTGCTTGCAAACAATTTTTAGGAGTTCAAAACTCAACATGTTGTGAGAGGTGAATGTGGACGTTATCCGCTGTATATTTATGGGTATAAAAGAGCTGTTAAATAATGGTGTAATATTTTGAAAATGCCAGACTCAAGATATGACAAAAAAAATTATAACATGCAACTTCAGGCGCTCCAAAATGGTAAAATTAACTAGGCTTCAAAAATTAGAGTGAGTGAGTGAATTGGGTTTATCGCCACTTTAAACAGTATTCCAGTTATATCATGGCAAAAAGGGAGGAAAGCCCGAAGTGATGCAGGTCTCAGGCGTTTACCACTTCAGTGAAACCCATGAGCACGGGTATGGTGGTGACAAACCTAGAAACTTAATCAGGGCGAACCGGGATTCGAACTGAAAATCATAGGTTTCTAGCGCACCCAAGGGACGCAACTCTGCACAGCGAACTGCAGCGCCTTAGACAACTGGGCCACCCGTGCCCCCTAAAAGATTAAAAGAATTATTCACTAACAGCTTTTGGCCTTTTGTGGGAGCACCAATGTATTACAAATATCCCCATGTTTATAAGTAAATTCCTATGTAGATTAAAATCTTAATATGAACAAGACTGGCATGCAACTCTTTCAGAAAGCTCAAAATCATTTTGACTATTCGTTGTATAAGCAAACATTTGGCCTGTATATATATATTACTATTTTACCACAAGAGAAATTTAGTCATGCTCTGGCTAGATTACGGTGTAGTTCCCATCATTTTCGGATCGATCTGGTAGACACAAAATGGAACCTGGAGTGGAACGAGTTTGCAAAGCATGTAAATACAATTATGTTTAAGATGAGTACCATTTTATTCTAATATGCAAATATTACCAGATTCTAAGGGCAGAATTTATACCAAGAAAATATTATGAATTTCCAACAACGCAAAAGTTCAACATTTTAATGTCATCTGTCCATCGAGCAACTATTAAAAGTCTATCTTTGTTTATTGTTAAAGCCATGTATCTTAGACAATCATTTGTATCATGGGCCTATGGCCTACAATACACTTGAATAAAGAACCTAGAAGGCTTACAGCCAGAAAAAAGAAGGAGCCAGATCGATAGGATCAGTGAGCTAGATTACACATTGTGTGCCTTGGCAAACTCTGATCAACTGCAGGCTGCAAGCTCATCATATTCCAGGGAAGCTTAACATCTTGGCTATCTGCCTGGGGAGGATAGTGGCTATGAATCCAGAAGTATTCCATTGGATAACATCAGTGCGGGATATACACCTCACCTGGATTTGTTTGCCACATGTCTCAACAACAAGCTCCTGGGATACATCAGTCCAGTACCATTTCTCCAAGCACTATAATCCCACCATGGTCTCTCCTAGACAGAGTCGTAAGGATGATGAAGAATGATCCTACTCATAGCACCGGTATGTTCCGCTTGAGTGTGGTTGCCCAGATTTTTCCCATTAATTATGGGCAAACAACTCAAGCTCCCGGAAGGTCCAGATCTTGTCTATCAACTCAGATCAGACGTAATGTACGGCTGTCTGCACAGTCTTCCCCTTCATGTAAAAGTGGAACAAAGCTGTTTTATTAATACTGAAGCCGTTAAACCTGAACAATAAAACATCACAGATGAAACTTATCCCAATAACACAATGAAATTACACTCATACGTACACAAACAAAAGAGTTAAGCGCCCACTGTATATTTTACAATTACTGGTCGTATGAACATTGGCATTTAAACCTCGATAACATAACCTCGGAAAAAGGAATGTGGTGTGCAAGAAGACACCTCTGACAAAAAACAAAAAACAAAAATGTTATTCTGTTTTGAGATTTTAATTATGATTCAAACACAAACTCAGAGGCAAAAAACAGTAGCCACAATAGATATGAAGGTGCAGTCAGGAACACAATTCCACATCATGTCAATTTCAGTCCAAAGATGACATTCATGACACAAATCATCAAAAGCAGGAAAACCTGCCATGTTTGCAGGCATGACAGCTTCCAGCATTCATCTCATCCCTCCAGTAAGGCAACTGCAGCCATTCCCAATTGGGCAAGAGTCTGTACCAGTGGGACCAGTGCCTGTACTTGACTCTCAAAGATGTCCCAAATTTGCTCCAGTGGATTCAGGCCACAGCAGTGTCCTCACAGCGTCATTCTGGAGAAAAGCTGTTACTGCTTGGAAACAATGTGGCCTAGCATTGTCATCTTTGTACAGGTTGGGTGGTTGTTTAAATGTGGCACAACAACTGGTTGCAGGATGTTACAAATGTACCAGTCACCATTGAGGTGAAGTCTTCACATAGATGAACAAAAGAGGCCTCAAGTGTCTCAGATACATATCTTATTACAAATCCAGCAAAATATCTATATTATGCAAATAATGTAAGAAATGCGAAACTGAATGTTTAAAACCTGTCTGTACTCAACTTTTGTACACAAAGGCCTGTGGCCTATATGTATTGGAAATAAAATGATTGATTGACAAGACATGGCTAGAGAGCTCCCCATGCTCTCGACATCTCAAGTCTCACGCATACGGAAGAGTGGAGTACCATAGCCATCAAAACCCTACCAAAGTTTGTGTCCAAGAACAAAGTTACAGCACTGAGAAGGTTGATACACAGACATCTCTGTACTCAGCAAAGACTTGGAGTCGCCAGATTGTCATCTCTGTCCAGGTCGTGCATTTTAATTTTACCTGGCAGCGACGCAACCACATAAAATGCATAGAAAACAGTTTTACATTTTGTGTAAGACAGCCACAGATAAAGTCATTACTGAAGCTGGATGTAGACTCCTGTATTTGGATCATTTACAGCTCATGATTAAGAGTCCTGTGTACCAGCCTTGCGTTCTGGAGTTCGGTGTCAATTGAAAAAGTGGTCTCCAGCTGCCAATCCATTTACACATTTACTGGCTTCCACTTATGAGACATACATCCAGACTTACAGGAACTGTGTAGTCTCTGTCCTGCCAAGATAGGAAGTGACATCAGAACCAGAAGTGATGTCATTAGAACTTAAAGGACTAACTGATAAGGGTCAATTGAGGATGTCATAAAAGGGCATTGTACGCAAACATAACAGCATTTCAAGTGTAAGATTACTATGTGTTTGCTTTGTTTAATGATACAGTAGTTGACATTTAATTAAAATTGTTATATATATCTGATACATATAGAATCGTTCCTCACTGCAGCCCATATCCTAATCAAGACTCCAAGAAGAACAGTGGTTTTTATGTCACCAGAATTCTGTAACAATCTATCAGTTTACTGCTTTTACCAGACATGTGTGAGGCAGTGGTTCTATTTGAAACCAGCAACATACTTAAAACAATCATGAAATAAAATGCAAAAGAACCAATCTATGCACACATGAGTTTATTAACATATAATGCCATGCATATACGATTGTTGACTCACGCCGGCCACATGGAAAAATGGCTGCTCATCAAGGAGAGCATGATCCGACCATTTACACAATACACGCCATAAATGAGACACCGACTGGAACAAAGTACTGGAAATAATGAAATTATCGCGATATTAAATGTGAAAAATGCCAATCTTCTTTGTTCGCATTTATGCAATGAAACTTTGCATTTATGTCTCCAAAATGACTATCAACAATAAGACGGCCTCAATGCAAACTTTGGAAAGCGGAAATACCAACTTGAATATAAACACAAACACAGTTTAGTGAACAGCAGTTGTAACAAGTATATATAACAATGTCATTCAAAGAATAGGAATTACACAATGGGCATCCGATGAGTTATCACTGCCATGGTCAAGAGTTCTACCCGCTTGTGTCAAACTAGTCATCATTGACCACTCTAATCAGTGAACTGTTGTTGGTTCAATTATTTTGTTGGCTTTGAACTTCCTTTATGCCAGTCAACAGAATAAGCATATAAACTGTGTGTTGTTTTTAGGAAAAACAGATTTATCGTTAGTATGGAAGTGCTTCACTCACCGCTAATAAGAAGTGCTATTTGCTGTTTGATTGGATTAATGACACAACACGTGTTTGTGTTTATATTCAAGTTGGTATTTCCGCTATCCAAAGTGTGCAGTGAGACTGTCTTATTGTTAATAGTATTTTGGAGCCATAAATGTGAAGTTTCAATAATGTGAACAAAGACCACTCGCTTTTTTCGCATTTAATTCAAGCTCACGCTAATTTCAAGATTTACAGTATTGAGTCGTATTTTTTGCTAGAGGTCAGCAGTCTATTAATTTCAAGATTTACTGTATTCCGATTAAAAAACAAAGAGGCAGGTAATATCACTCACGGGTAGTGGTGCACACAAGCACACTCAAAACAACGAGCCACATCGGTGCATATATCTATCAACCATATTACAATGCCACAGTTAATATACCTGGCATATTCTGAGAATCCACATGTGCTGAGCAAGAGCAATGACCACTCGGATGAAAACAACCATAAATCCTGTACATTTGCTCTCATATTTCTATAGTGTCCAGGGAAGGTAACTCTTCACATCCAGAAACTTGCTGCATTCACTCAACTGTCCCCACACAAATCCACAAACATGTCCCTGCTCCTTTGGGAAGAGACATGCATGGGCGGAGGACCAATAGTTGTCTGACAGACACATGCATTTCGCTAGTCATATGCAGACCACTGAATGTTCGACTTTTTGCAACACTTGTGCTGGAAAAATTAAAAGTTGTCAAAGTTCTTTTTACACCTCTATATAGTATCAGGTTGAGAGCTTGGAACTGTCAAATCTATACTGATACATGCAGGAAGAGATATGATCTCAAGGACACCTGTAGCAATGTACCAATTCACAGTACTTTGTAGAGGTCCCAGTGGTTCGTGTTTCAGGGAACAGTGTATCTGTTTTAAGCATTTTCATCTGAACATGTGATGAAGTTAGTAAGATCCCATGTCTCGGGACACATATTTTGGGGATTTGGTATGTCTCAAAACTTTTGAACTGCTCCCTAAATATTGCTATAAATGGATGTTTTAGAGAATAAGCGATTATAGCCAGCTTATAATGGGTAACCTGAAGTTTATGCTTGGCAGTGAAACTTTTCAACAACTAAATGAGCTGAAAACATAACGCAAAGTATTTACTGGTCATAGCTCTCATGCAGATATTACTGTGTCTTTCCCACTCCTTTCTGTTGGTACATAACATCTTGTAATGATGTAGTTATATCCAACCCAGGGCCTGTGAAGAGAGGGATGCTTACAGTCAAGAGTGTGTGCCTGTGACACATGACACAGTAGAGAAGGCCATACAGTGGATTTGGAGACTAGACAGGCTAGCTGAGGTGTCTACAACGGCCACATGTGAAGCTGTCCTGCATGCTGTCACAGATAAGAATGTAAGTGAAAAAATCATAGCAATTAATTTTCATTAAGGATGGATTGAATGATTTCAATATGTGACATCAATGTTTCTGTGTCATTGTACATTGACCAAGATTGTTGCTTGTGCTATCATTTATCTGGCCCAGACTTGAGGCCCCATGATGTTGTTGTAATATTCATGACTGCTTTCACTCAAATGTTCATATTCTGATATTTCAGAATGAAGCTATTTATCTCTTCACTGAGGGAACATCATCAGACAGCTCCAGGGAAATTTTGAGAGAAAAGGTATGGACAAATTTGAACAAACTAAGTTTGCTGAGGATCACCACATTTGAAGGTTATATGCAGAATTGTGAGCATCTGTTGAATAGCCAAAGACAATATTGCGTGAAGACGTGTTTAATGAACAAAAGTCTGTTGTCATGTGCCACACAATGCCAACAAACATCCTGTGACCAATAATCAGTCGTATCTGACCAAAACTGAAATGTCGAAAAATCACAAAACCCCACAATTCATTGTCCCCTAAAACAACTCTCAGAAGCGCGTATGAGATCCTTGTGTTGAGATCACAGCCTGTCACCATCGTCTCAGGGTCCCAATAAGTGCCTTGATGGGAGCCACAGGTAGATTGACCCACTCTTCAGTGAGTATATTGCTGAGGTACTTCCCCTTACAAAAGTCAAAATAAACACCCCAAACCTAGAAACCAACGGTATTCAAATCACCCTAAACAAAAAAAAAATAAACATCATAAATATCTACCACTGGCATCAACAAAAAATCCGAGGAGAGGATCTAAACATACTTCAACAAATAAGTCAACAATTTTCCTAGGAGACTTTAATCCCCACCACCCCTCCTGGGGCACAGGGGAAAAAATAGATAATCACGGTAAAATAATCTCTGAATGGATAGAGGCCAACGATTTCGTATTACTTAACAATAACCAACCAACCAGATATGATAAAAGCAATAGAGACATGTCGGCTATCGACCTAAGTATATGCACCTCAGACTTAGCCCAAAGCACTCAATGGGAAGGTCACGACGCCCCACTAGGAAGTGACCACTTCCCAATAAACATAACCATAGGAAATACCAACGTCCCCGACAAACCCGAAAACTCAGAACCCAAATTTAACTATAACCAGGCTAACTGGGATAAATTCCAAAATATCTGCAAACAAGCCAATCTAAACGAGATAGAACATAATGACCCAGAAACCTTCTGCAAAAAACAGAATACATAATCACCTCAGCTAAAAATTCAATACCCTTTAGAAAAGCAAACAAATCAGGCAAACCCTCAGTACCCTGGTGGAACGAGGAAATAGAACAAACCAGACAAAAACGTAAAAAAGCCTTCAATAAAGCCAAACGCGACCATAACTACATACCTATAGCCCACAAACTAAACCATGAGGTCCAAAACCTAGTCAAAATAGCCAAAACCAGGGACTGGGAAAAATTTTGCGAGGGATTAAATAACCGCACAGATGCCAGGACGGTCTGGTGCAAAATTCATGCCATTAGAGGCCTAAAAAGACACAAAAAAACTCCTAATATAAATAACTCAACCAACCCCAGCGAAAAAGCAAATAACCTAGCTAAACACTTTTCGACCATCAGCAGTAACAAAAACTTCAGTGATAAATTCCAAACAAAACTCAAAACAGAATCCAAACCTACCAAAGAATTAAACGATAACCTAGAAATAAACCAACCCTTCACAATAGAAGAACTAAACTATGTACTCCAAAACAGGAAAAAGGGAACAGCCCCAGGACTAGACCTAACATCCTACCAAATAATCAAAAAACTCCCTCCCAAGCTACTCCAGTCACTACTCAAACTCTATAATCTAATCTACCTAAACGGCCAGGTACCAACCTCTTGGAAACAGGTTCTAGTTATCCCTATCCCTAAACCCGACAAACCTACAAACCAAGCTAACTCTTACAGGCCAATATCTCTGACCTCAAACTTATGTAAAGTAATGGAATCTATGACCAAAAATAGATTACAACACTACCTAACTCTAAACAACACCATAAATACAGACCAAAGCGGGTTCACTCCTGGCCGCTCAACTCTAGACAATCTCGCCCGGTTAGAACAGGAGATCAAAACAGGACAACTCAACAAACAATATACTACAGGCATCTTCTTGGACTTCTCAAAAGCATTCGACATGGTTTGGCACAACGGGCTAATTCAAAAACTTAAAAAAATAGGACTAAAAGGACAAATCGTTAACTACATCCAGGACTTCCTAAATAACCGAAAAATCAGTGGGTATAGACCAGGTTCTATCGGACCAGTGTCCCCTAGAAAACGGCACTCCCCAGGGCAGCATTCTTAGCCCAACACTCTTTAACATAATGATCAATGACCTCTTCGAGGGCCTATCCCCTAAAATTAAAAAATCCAAATTCGCAGATGACGGAGCCCTCTGGATCCGCACAAAAAGTATGTCAACTTCCCAAAATCTACTCCAAAAATCCCTAAATAAAATACAGCAATGGGCAGACAAGTGGGGCTTCTCCCTAAACTCCGAAAAAACTACAGGAATAGTCTTCAAACACCGAAAAATGAAACACACCACCCCAAATCTTAAATTAAACAATAAACCAATTAAGTTCCAAAAACAAACCAAATTCCTAGGGCTAATCTTCGATCAACACCTAACATGGGAGGCCCACGTTAAAAACTTAACAACTAAATGCAGCAAAGATCTAAACGCACTAAGATGCCTCACCGGCTCCAACTGGGGGGCCTCCAAAGATACTCTACTCTCTCTCTACACATCACTAATTAGGTCTAAATTAGATTACGGATGTGCGATCTATGATACGCTTAGCAATAACCTAACCAAAAAACTAGACTCAATCCAATACCAAGCTCTTAAAATAGTCACACGTTCCCAACATGGCACCTCTCTTACTTCACTTCAGGCCTTAACAGGAGAAATGCCACTAAACCTACGTAGGCAACACTTAACCCTTAATTTCTGGGCCTCGTCCCAATCAAACCCTCTCATCCAAAACCTCATAAACGAAAATATCCGCCCTCGTAACCAGGCTCTAACTAGGAAGCACCCTTTACTTACTCCAATATCTCAACGAATTTTCAACTACCTAAACGAAAACCAAATAGATAACCTCCAACAAAACTGCAAACCATCAAATATATTTACCCCAAAACTAAAAATCCCCAAAATAGACACATCTCTGGCAAACTCAATAAACAAACAAAGCGATCCAAACATAGCTAAATCCACCACACTAGCTTACATACACGAAAACTGGCCAAATTGGTGCCATATCTACACAGACGGATCTTCCGATCCGATCACAAATCGCACTGGTTTCGGAGTCCACATAGCACAACCAAATAAGAACACTCAATCTTATCGACTCCCAAACAACCAATCCATCTTCACTGCAGAGTTAATGGGCATAGCATCCGCCCTCCATAACCAACATGCTAAAAAACATAAAAAAATCCTAATACTCACAGACTCACTAAGTGGACTACAGGCCCTCCAAAATAAAAACACCAAAAACCGCCCTAAACTCATTAACCAAATACTCAAAAGCGCAAATAACTTAACAGAGGCAGGCAAACAAATAGCATTTATCTGGATCCCAGCCCACGTAGGAATATATGGAAACGAAAACGCCGATCAAGCCGCCAAAAAATCCCTCAAAATTCCTGAAATAAGCCTTAATCTACCAATATCTAAAGCAGAGATCAAAAGCATTAACAAACGTAAAATCACCCAAAAATGGCATAAGACATACCTAAAAACAAACACACAGATAATCAAAATCCTCAAAAAAACTCTAACCAAACCTAAAATCCTCCATCCATCCAAGAAAATTGATAAAATAATCACCAAACTCCAAACAGGTCACACTAAACTAAACAGTCAACTCCTAAAAATAAAAAAACACGCAACCGGAAAATGCCCACACTGCCCACACCTGGAAACAATAGAACATGCACTCTTACACTGCACACACTACCAAACCCACCGAGCAACACTCCAAACAAATCTAAAACTAGATAAAGCCATAACCCTAGAATCAATCCTAAATCCACATAACAATATAGAAAAATTTAAAGCACTAGGCGTATACTTAACTAAAACCAGTCTAATGATCCGCATCTAAAAACACTCAACCACACCACATAAACAAACAAACACACACCAACACACTCCCTTAGTACACTACCACACCCCTAGGCATGCATTCCAAATTTCAAAATCTCCAAAACTTATATAAGCAACCACTAAAACCCCCCTCTGGTTGCAACACCTTTATTTTCCCTTCAAAACCACGCTAAATGGCCCGACCGGGCCCGTGTGCGAAATACGCTCCAGTCGGAAAGCGCACGTTAAATCTCCAAACGTAAGTAAGTAAGTAACCTTACAGTGTTATCAGTGCCAGCGGAGTTGGCACAGGCATTGGTTGCTGACTTTGCCACTCAAGGAACGCCCTTAAGCCGCCTGATTCAGTAAGGGATCACCACCCATCCATGAAATGGATTTTGCTTCTTCATCCCCAGCTGTGGAAGAGGACATTAAGCAGCGTACATGCAGGGCTTGCCCAGAGTTAATTCATACAAGGTTCAGGACTCTCAGTTATGGCCATTGGCATCCACTACGGCGACAGGCATAATTCCTTCGAATATAGTACCTCTATTACATCATGGCCATAATTCCTTTAATTTGGCTGTCATCACACTATAAAATCTTTAGATTTTTAATGGAAGCTCCTACTTACTTTCAGGTTATCTGATTAGTTGTATGGACGATATTTTCATCAACCAAGCAACTGCACATGAGCAATGTGGAAAAACGTCACTTTTTTCCTGTGTGTGCTTAGAGAAGCAAGGAATCTTTTTAAACTTTTAAGCAAACACTTGGTTTAGTTTTCACGCTGTAATTTCTTAAGGCTTTTGCTCATAAATTAACACATTTATTGATTAATTATCTGGTTTGAAATGGAAATCATGAAAGTAGAGTATTTCGTTAACGTGTTATGGGCATGAAGCCTCCATCTATAGACATCATCTGCTTTGAGTGTAGATTTAGCCTACTCACTCACTATATGTCAGCATAAAGTTTTCGCGATTGCGAGTGCTGGAGCATTGTTGGTAATTTGTCAAATTGTTCCATACGTAAAAACATCTGACACTAGCAATCAGCTGTATACGTACCAATGGCCTATGCTTACTGCTACTAAAATAACGTGATATTGGAATACAAAATGTCTGATTAAATTAAAGTTATGATTATTGTATCAAAATTCTTGAAAGTTATATTTTGGGTACGTTTTAACCAAGTCCCCAGTAGATTCTGAGAAAATGTGTTGTACGGCTGATTGCTGCTTCCAGCTTAGCTTACGAGAAAATACACACGGTAATCTTAATCTCTGCATATAAAACAGTGCCTAGCACAACAGGAAATACAATATAATTGGTAAATTATCATGTCTAGGGATGTTTTATCAGAAATTTCAAACATTGACCAAGTTCATTTGTTATCACCTGTTCGTTTACCTAAATTCATTGAAGGAATGCAACTGGGAATTAAATCTCTTCAGTTTATTTGTCACTTTGTTTGCATTAATGCGCTTTTTAGGGAAATTCTTCATGAATTTTGGGGAGCCAAGGTTTACCCCACGCTGCATCCGAGCACAGACCTATACAAGTCCGTGATCCGAGCTAGCGGTACATCGAGGAGTGTTGTGTCGAGGACTCACTGTACTCTCCAGGCAAGGTCATTCAATAGACATTTGATGAATGTTGGAGCATAGATTAACTGGATGGTAGCGGGTGTCCGGCATGTGCTACCTACCATTCATGAGCAGCATCAAAGTTTATCAGTGGATGCTCCCTTGGAGATGAAACCTGATCAAGTGGGCTTATAAAAGGCATCCTCAAGAGGCAGGGGGAGTTGCTGGCACGCCTAGTTTGGTTATGATTCCAACTTGTTCACTGTCATAGAAGTCATCTATTGTCATATGAAGACATGTGTCTCTGTTCCCTTGAAGGGGTCTATATTGTTACAGCCTGTTATGTGATGTTCAACCAGAGGGCCCGAAGGAGGGCTATTTTAGCTGGGCCCAATTGTGGCTATTGGGAAACTGGGGGGCACAGACTCAAGGTACTTCAACCTGATGATGTAAGTTAGGCTTTGGATTATTGTCATCCTAGAGTAGGCAGTTCACTGGTTAATGGCTTACTTCTGGAAGTGATCAACGGTTCTATTGCATAGATGCCAAGTGAAGTGTCTTCAAAGTTGAAGATGTTTTCAGAGAAAAAACAGAAAAGGGATGTCATAATAGGAAGTGACGTTAGAACCTGAAGTGATGTCATCAGAGCCGGAAGTACAGGAAGTGACCTCACTAAATGCCAATAGAACAGGGTTTTCTCTATGGCAAATATAAGGTATTGTGTATTGTTTGTCTGTTTCTTTCTGTGTTTATACGAGAGGATACGAGATCCATTCATGCCTCTTGTAAATTCTGGCTATGAAGTCATAGGGGTAAGATATTCGGAGGAATTATCAAACAATAGAACTTATCATTGTGTATAATTCTTAGAATACTACCTCTATTTCATCAGGAGTCCCACCTCCCAAATACATCTATTTATGTCTATAGGATGCAGGTTACTAGAAAGAATTGATGTTTTCCCGCATCTCACATGTGCAGTTGCTTGGTTGAAGAGGAGAGTCTGTTGAAAATCTGAAGATTTTATAGTGTGATGACAGCCAAATTATGTGAATTTAGCCTATGAATTACGGTAATAGAAGTAGTGTTCTTAGAAACATACAAAAATATAACTATTGTTTGAGTTCTACTTGGTGAAAAAGCCAGATATTTAATGGTCATGCCTACATCCAGGGAAGTCTCATCATTGACCAAGGCTTAGACTACTTTACAGAATCTTTACAGCATATAGGTATTTGACATCAGCTCATCAGCTGACTAGGGCCTCAGTCCCTGAGGATTCGGACAGGGGGTGCCAGCGCTACCACCGAGGCTTGCAACAGCAGGGCCAAGTCTTGTCTTGTTACAGGCACTACAGAGGACAAATGTGATTGCTAAAACATGCACAACTGAGGACATCTCCTTATACTAAACATCAGAACGAACTTTATCCAACAAATAAAATCACAGACAGGATACTCAGCATTAGCCATCACAAAGCCTCTTTCTTGAGCTTTACTACATTAGTTTCAAAATGAAAACTGCCCATCCAGACAACTTTTGAAAAATAGATTGTATGGGCTATATGGAAAGTATTCCATCCCTTTCATGTGTTTATCCCATTGAAGCGAAAGATAAACGATGGTCGTAGCTGTCGTTCATAAGTCGTTCATTGCACCAGACTAACCTTTTCGAGGTTGCATGATTAGAAAACACATTAATAGGATATTTACTTTCGTGATCTTGCACACAATGCTGTGATTGGTTTGATGAATGATCATTCTTCATAGAATGTTGTCTGATCTTTGTGTTGGGGTACCGGTAACTTCCACAAAGATCTGATCTGATTGTTTACAAACATGGCCACATTTCCCAGAAGTACCTCGAGCGTCCACCCTGGTTTAAATGACCTCACTATCAAACCAACCCCAGGGACAACCTGATCAGTTTCAACATGCAGGATGCAAATCTCCATGTACTGAGCCACCCCATTAACAGGAGTTGCCAACGTTTCTTTTACAATAGTCATCATTTCCAGTGGCTGGTCCTTCTGCTTGGAATTCCTATTGTCTCCATGGTTATTTAGGAGAATAATGAAAGATGAATTAAAGGCTACTCCTGGAAGGGGGTCCAGGCAGTCGCTAGGCAGACTCATTGTCTGTATGATGACAAGTGGGTGTCATCACCCTATCATGGATTTTTTTAATATCATTTATGGTGTTGCTGATGTCACAGGTCATCCAGGATGGGGTTGTTTTCAGGCTCTCCCTGCCACACTCACACTTAGCTACTTATTGTACTGACTTGAAACAATTTGACTCTAGTTTTTGTGGATATTTCTATTACATAATGTAATCTCCACAATAAAAGGATGTCACTGTTACAGAATTCCCATTACGTCGGGCTTAGAACTTATCAATGAACCCCCATATGAATGCATGTTGTCCCACAGCCACATATCAGCAAATCATGTCAACATTTCTGTGACAAAAAAAGTCTCACTACCCTACTATACGTCTCCGGACGTGCCTTCTGTTGACAAGAAAGTATGTAGCAGGGTGTGGAGTTGTCCCACAGATGACATCCTTACCTACTAAGCTTGCTGACAGGGTTAACCTCTTTGGTCATGTTGTTAGTATGTTCATTTCTGAGTTATTCCGATTGTTAGAAATACGAAGTATTGCGAATGTCAGGCCGGAAGTAGCATGGTCAGGTATCCCTAAAAGATGGCATCCCGCATGTGTTGTGATCGAGTCCCGGTGTATCGTCAGGCGTAATAAAGCCTCTGCAAATCAAGACAACTGAACTGTGTCTTTATCATTGGTCCAACGAGCCTGGAAACTTGGTGTCAGAAGTGGGATCACGCAATCTATAGAAGCGGAGGTAGGCCAGATTGTTTCAAACTCGAATCAACTACGAGCACATGCAATGGCGGGACTTCCGAAGCGACCTGAGCTCAAGCTTTTGGGGAACGTGGCTGAAAACTTGAAGAACTTTGAAGTTAGGTTCAAAGACTATTGTATTCAGGGTGGATTACAGAAATCTAGATAAAAACCCAAATACTGAACAAATAGACTACTACAAGAAGCCAAAATTGGAATTATCGTCGCTTAGGTCGGCAATGCCAGATGAAGCACTACAGGCCGTGAGATACACTATTGAACCTCAAATAGTAGAAGAAGATAGGAATAAACCATGGGTATGGATGGAAAAGTTACGTACTTTCTACACAGGGACCGTCGGTAGTTCACTGATGACAGATAGATTCAGATTTTGGAATACTAATCAGCTACCACACGAAACAGTACAAGAATGGGAGGTCAAGGTCAGACAATCAGGTAGCTTGTGTGCCTATGCAGCAGTAGGAGATGAAACGTGTCATGACAAATTTGTATTTGGTCTGCATGACAGCAAAGTTAGAACTGAACTTTTAAAGACACACTTGAAATCAGACAATAGTAAAAAGTTATTGTCAGATGTTGTCAGTGAAGCCAAAGCCCTTGAATCTGCACAGAAGGCAAATAAACTTACTGATAAATCATCCAAGAATATTGATGAGCAGGTACACTGAAATCGTCACAAAGAAATGAAGCTGAAGAGAGCTGAAGCCATTGGTGTGGAGATCGACGAGGCCCTCATCCATGGAAGGTGTGCCCAGCAAAAGGAAAAGACTGTGTGAGGTTTGGGTTAAATGACCATTTTGCCAGGGTATGTTTGCAAAATCCTGTCAACCCCACTTCTTATCCAAGACAGGGGCAACAACAAAGTAGAGGGAACCAGGGTCGTGGTAGGAGAAATACAGGGTACGTAAGGGACACAAACCAGCGTGAAAACCAGGACAAGGAAAGTCGAGGTACAAGCAAATGTCACCAGTCAACTCATCAATTAGATGCACAATGCCACTACACTGATGACTATGAACAGGGGGATATACTCACTAGAAACTCAGCAGGCATATAACGTAACCACAAACAAAATGGGCAAGAAATACTTTGTCTACCTCTCAACATCAACATCAGGAAACAAGTTTACACCAGTAAAGTACCAGATAGATTCTGCAGCCATGTGTAATACCATTACTGTTAGACTGTTAGAGATATGTTTCCAGAGGCAACTATTCAAAGATACCAGTTCATATTGCATCCTTATGGTGATGCAAAGCCCCTTCACCCGTTGGGACAAGTCAGTTTAATATGTGGAGGAAAGAACAAGTTTGAACTTTTGACATTTCAAGTACTTCCCCATGATGAGCTTTACTTTCTGGCCAAGACAGTGAAAATCTTGGACTGATAAAGATTGAAGCTGATTAGGTATTTACTTTGACTTCTAAAGTACATGATGTTGCAGATGTTACAGATGTTGGAGACTTACCAGGGTTTCAGGCACGCAGACCAGACTGCGGTTCATCAAATCTTCAAGACTCAAATGAATCCATGTGCATGAAGGAAAAGAAACAAATGGAAATTACAGATCCCAGTAGTCTATGTGCATGCAATCATCTTGAGACTATACACAGCAAGGTGCCTGGACAATGCACTATGCCACCTCCAGCACCATCAGAGCCTATTGTAGTACCAAGGAAAAGGATTTTACCTCCACCTGGTCAACTCACTAAGCACAACGTGCTGAAGGAGTACCCAGAAAATTTTGAAGGGGTGGGGTCCCTGGGACCTCCAGTTCATTTCAAGGTGAAAACTGATGTTGTTCCCATACAGATGCCAATACACAGAGTTCCTGTAGCGAAAAGGGAAAAGGAAAAGATTGCAATTGATAAATATGTAGAAGCTGGTATACTAGCAAAGGTGGATGAGCCAACACCATGGTGCTCAAATGTTCTAATTAGAGAAACTCCAAAAAGGTTCAGGCTATGCATAGATCCCAGTCAAACTGTGAACAAAGCCATCCTTCGACTAATATGTCAAATGCCGACACTCAATGAACAGCTTCACTAATTATGCAGCGCAAAGTGTTTTTCACTGGTAGATGTCTGTGATGGTTTTCTTCATATTCCTTTGGATGAAGAATTATATTTCATGACTACGATGCACACGTCTTATGGCAGTTATAGATGGCTACGCCTGCCATTTGGAATTACAAGTGCACCTCCAAATAGTTCCAAATAAGACTATCTGCTGCACTAGAAGGTCTAGATGGAACCATATCAATGACTGATGACATACTCATATACGGTGAAGGAAACACATGTGAGGAGGTGGAACAGGATCATGATCGACGCTTTATAGCATTAATGGAAAGATGCTTGATGAAAAATATCAAGTGCCAACCTTCTAAACTGAAGTTCAAAATGAAGGAACTGAAATTTGTCGGCAGCATAATTACTGACAAAGGAATGAAAGCGGACAAGGTTGCTGCGATCACAGAAATGCCTCCTCCACGCAACAAGGCTAGGCTCCTGAGATTCATAGGGATGGTCAACTACTTATCACCCTTCTGTGAAAATCTGAGTGCAACAATTCGCCCTCTTACAATGCTCACGCAGGAAGGTGTACCATTCTCTTGGGCGTCAACACAGGAAACTGCATTCAATCAGGCCAAACAACTTATATCAACAGCACCTGTGCTATGTTATTATGACCTGCAAAAGAATGTGGTACTGCAAGTGGATGCTAGTGAGGAAGGTCTTTGGGGTGCCTTACTTCAGCCTGATGCTAATGGAAAACTTCATCCAGCGGCATTCACATCCTGCAGCATGAATGCAACAGAACAGAGATATTCCCAAATTGAGAAGGAGTGTCTTGCGATATGCAATGCAATGGCCAAGTTTGACCAGTGGCTGTGCAGAAAGGCAGACATTGAAGTACATACTGATCATCAGCCACTGGAAGCAATCATGAAGAAGCCACTGAACAAGGCCCCTGCAAGGCTACAAAGAATGTTGTTAAAACTACAACGCTATCACTTCACTGTTAAGTACAGAAAAGGGACATCACTTCATCTTGCAGACACACTGTCACGAGCAGCACTACCAACTCCAATCAATGCCAAGGTGACAGGGTATGAAGTATTCCGTCTGGAACTAGAACATGAATATGATGAGCACAATCCACATCTCCATGAAGAAACTGAGACCAGACTCCGAGAGGAAACTGCGAAAGATCCATTGATGTCTCAGTTGTACACACTGATAGGTCATGGATGGCAAGATGACAGAAACCTACTGGATCCAGCTTTGGCCTCCTACTGGGGCTATAGAGATGAACTTAGCATCAGCAATGGGATCATATACAAAGGTTTACTTGTGATGATCCCAAAGAGCATGTACAGAGAGATGCTGGAAAAGAGACACTTGAATCACTTTGGAGCTGAATCAAACATACGAATGGCTCGAGAGGTCCTCTTTTGGCCTGGGATGAGGAACTCTATTCATGATATGTGCAGTGTGTGTGGAACATGTGCACAGTATGGAAATGAAGCACCCAGAGAACCCATGAAGTCTTTGCCAATACCCACCGTGTCCTGGCAAAGTATAAGTCAAGATTTATTTGCCTTTGAGAAAAAGACTTACCTTGTCACAGTTTGTCACTTCTCTGACTGGATTGAGGTTGACGAATTGGAAGACACTCTCTCCGCTACAGTGATAGCCAAAACAAAGGCTCATTTCTCTCGCTATGGGACTCCGAGTGTGTGTCATACAGACAATGGACCTCAGTTCATCAGCAAAGAATATGAAGATTTTGCTCAGCAGTATCACTTCAAGCACACAACGTCTTCATATCATCCACAAGGAAACGGAAAGGCTGAGTCAGCTGTCAAAGTGGCAAAAGCTATGATGAAGAAATCTGATGACAAAGAACTGGCATTCTTGAACTACAGAAATACTCCTCAAAAGGGACATACCTATTCACCTGCACAGCGCATGATGAATCGTCGCACAAGGACTTTTCTGCCGACACCAAATCAACTTCTGCAGCACCAGGTAGTGGGTCCCGAAATAGTTTATAGAGAGATCAGGGGCAAAAGAATCTCTAGCAAGACTCAGTACGATAGATCGTCTGGTACAGAGCATGAACCAATAGAAACTGGCAGTTATGTGTATGCTAAACCTCCACCAAACCAGAGAAGAAAACCTTGGGTATATGGGCAAGTCATCCACAAGGACAATACAAGGTCTTACACAATAAAAAACCCTGGTAGCACACTGAGAAGAAACCATGTGCAAATCAAGCCAGCAGCTGCGCCACCACCATCAAACAACTACAACTCATCACAGAGGGCGCATAATCTATTGATCTTGAAGAATGCCGAAGTCCAAACAGCTGTACCAAGTTCACCCATGAAACCTGTGACAGATCGAAGTGTAACAGCCCAAGCCAGCCCTAACATTACACATAATGTAGAACAATCAAACACTACACAGCCAGGTTTTCAACCTACAGAAAGTGTTACAGATATTACCAAGATATCTGAAGAGACTTGCTCAGTAAAACGTCCACTCATGGAAAAAAGATTGCCTTTAAGATACAATGACTATATCATGCTTCAGTGAATTGATGAAATAATTGTCAACATGGACATGCATGAATTACTGTCATGAACTTTGAGGCAAGACTATAAGATGCGGTTGCATATACAGACAGTGCCTGTGTGAACTAAGTAGATACATTTAACCATCTGATCATTGCAGCAATCGAGTGGTCAGGCTCGGTGACTTCATTGATGAATGTCATCGTATCCCAATTGTGTGGATTGATGCTCATGATGTCAATCACTGGATTGTCTGGTCCAGACTCGACTTGATTATTTATAGACCGCCATCATATAGCTGGAATATTGCTGAGTGCGGCAACAGCAAAGAAACAAACAAACATATCCTAAATTCTCTTAAAATACATCTAAAAGGTCACAAGATCAATGTCTGCCACAACAGCCACATTAAAAAGGTATTTACGGCCATTACTGTCACTTTTCTTCAAAATGTCAGCCTCAGTGATCTTATGCAAGTTTGGTACTCCGGTAAGTGTTAAAGAAATGTATTAATGTGCATGTTTATTATTATTGCAGCAATATTCTGGATACCTCTAGTATATTTAGTAACATTTTGAGCTCTTAAATATTCTTATGCAGGTGAGCTTCCAATGTCATGATGCTTTAGTTTCCATAGCTGTGTTTACATGCTATATTATATTACAACAGGTTACATCATGTAGGCTGAACATCCCAATCCACATTGTGTCCTACAACTGTAGCAGTGCAGATACCATCAAATATCTGCGTACCTTGGCCACTGCTACAAATGGAAGGTATGATTTTCTAAAATTGTAAGACTGGGCTGCTTATTGACTTTGGAGTTAAAATAGATCACCAGCAACTTATACTTTTGGTAAAAGGATACAAAATGGATCAAGGGGTTTGGCTCGGTGACATGATTGATTGTCATCATATCCAAATGAAGTGGGACTTTGCTAATAATATATGTCACTTGTTTGTCTGGGCAATACACAATGTTTACAGGCTGAATCATGACAACAACCAAGCAACCACACGTCTTTGCCCAGTTTGACTTCAAAACTCGTGTACCTCCAAAATTGAAGGGCAAGGCCAGGCATCACAATTTGTATAATTAGACTTTTAATAAACATGATCTCTAATGTGGGATCTGGTTTATTTCGAGGTTGTTTCAAATGTCAAGGTCACATTGAAGGTCATTCACTCATGAAATTACTTGTAACCAGTTTTGCTTGGCATGTATTAATATGTAATATTTACATGAATTTATAACTAAAATGTTGTTGCATTTGACTGGTCACTTGATCATTCATCTGTCATAGGCGCCAAGTTCTGAGTAAGTTCGGGTGGCTGAAGATTGTTTATAGTAACTCTGACCATGTGTTGCATTCCATTATGTAAATCTTGCGCAGTTGACTTGACCCCTCAGGCCAAACTCCCTTGGGAACTTGGGGAAGGAAACATGATTCAAACACCAGTTAAAATTATACAAAAACAAATTTAATGGAAGTGGCTGGGTTGACCACCCTTAGCCTTATTTGATTGAACACCAGAAAAAGCAAATTGCAACTTCCTTCTCATTTTAGACTTGAAATTGAAACTAATATACATAATTTCCTTTTCTACTTCTGGCAATTAAGAAATAAGGATTCTTATAACAAGACACTTGTTGTCCAGTACCAAAAACGGATGGTAGTGTGGTTAAACTGTGGTCCGTAAACAACCTGGTCTGGACCAGACAATGCAGTGATTGACATAATGAGCATAGCAATTTATGCAATTGGTGTATGTGTTGGTCACTGAGCCTCACCACCCAATCCCACTAGTCGCCTCTTACGATAAGCATAGTGGCCTCTTATGTTTGCTTGTTGTTTAATGCAACACTCAGCAATATTCCAGCTGTATGAAGGCAGTCTGTAAATAATCGAGTATGGAGCAGACAATCCAGTGATTGACATCATGAGCATCAAACCAAGCAATTGGGATGCAATGACATGTATCCTCTAGGGGTGACTATTGAGGCATTTTTTACTATTGCAATACTATTGCGATAGTTAAAACAACTATTGTGATACTATTGTGATAGTGGCCCTACTATTGCGATACTATTGTGATAGTTTTCTCTTGCAATTATAGCAGGCTTTAGCAGCATATATTTCAGCATTTTGATGGACACCATCAAAATAATTATAACTTTCTGATACTATTTGTTAAGAAAACAAGAAATGAAAAGAAAACAAGTTCAAATTGACCTCTCAAAAACATTTTAATACAAAATTTCACTTCATGTAACTGGTAAAGTCTTAGGTTACTGCAGTGTTTTAGCACCAATGTGAATGAATGTGATTGAATGACTAGTATTTGACTTTACAAACTGTCAAACTCTTTAATTGTCACATTGGCATTCCCTGAATTTTCGACGACACTGAAGGGCCTGAGGTCCTTAACTATGAATTGCAGTACAGCATCGGTGATCGATTTCCATCGTTGTGAATTGCGTGTCAGCTTCTGAGACGAAAAGATGGTTGATTGTACACGTTTTGGCGTCGAGGTACTGGTACTACCACTGACTGGGATCCCCCTTTTTCACGTGGACGAATATCTGGGTGCCGTCTTGTCAAGTATTCGGTCAGATTAGTAGTATTTCCTGAATACTAGAATTATCCCACAGATTCTACAACTTACTTTTTGCTTGTCTGTCTCATTTTGCTTTTTGACAAAGCCAAAATGATCCCGTACCCACGATTTGCCTGCCTTATTGGCGTCAATTTCAAACTGACATGTGGCGTCCGCCATCTTGTCAATGTTGCCTAGCGACGAGTAGCTATGGGACGTAACTCTAAATCAAGCAGACAAAGTAGTGCAATCCTAACGAAAGCACGACAGAGGTAAGATGATCATGGGAGTTGTTTCTATGTTTTTTAAGAAAGTAAATGTACCAAACAAATTAACTATCGAAACTATCGATAGTTAGACAAACTATCGCCAATAGTATCGATTGTTTCAAGTTGCAATCGATAGTGTACTATCGTGAGACAAGCAATCCCAATCAATGGATAGTTTGATGTATCGTTACACCACTATTGACATCCCAGTTCAACTGTTAAATTCTTCATGTTCATATGGTATTTTGCAGATTTCATGCCTATGCAGTTGTGATGGAAATGGATTCATATGAACATATGCCTGTTGATCCCCTGATGAACAAAGCAAATATTGTTCTGAAGAAAAGAACCATTGGGGGTTTGCCTCCAGGTGTGGGTGTGAGGGAAGATGTAATCTTGGTGTTTGAGGAACTAGAGGATGCACGCAACATTCTCAGACAAATAACATCTTTACTGCAGAAAACTCCAGAGCCTAGACTTCGAGCTGGTGAGTGTAGATCTATATCACTGATGTTGTTATTATGATGTTGGTTTTCTTCATTGGTATCTCAGTGTCAGTACAGGTAGGTGTGATTTTGAAGGAAGCCATTAGGAGATTAAACATACTGTGTTTTCAGTGTAGAGTTATGTAACCTGTAGATTTGACGAGGCTCAGTTTTGAATCAAAGTACCCCCAAAAGTTAAGCAGAGACTCTTTTGTGTTTGTGACAATAATGAGTGAAGTGGCTTGGTTTGAGTCAAATGATTATGTTGTAGTTTGCTAATTTAATTAAAACATGAAAGATAATGTTTATGAATCACTTTTAAACAGTGATGATTACCAGGTGTTCATGAAAAGGTTAGTATATCCTCTCCCATAGGTGACACTTGTCACAAACACATGCAAAGGCAAGTTTTTTGTTCACCTGAAAAAACATCAGAACATATTGTGCATATGAAAATAGAGAAAAGCAAAGGAGTAAAATTTGTATATGACCCCGAAAAAACATTTTGAAAGCTTTGCACAGAACTTGATCGAACAACTCCCGATGCTCTTTCATGAAATATGGAAAGAAAGGGCATGCTCGATTGTACCTCAAAAGTTGTGAAATGTAAACACCAAAGGGAAAGTTGACTTTTCGAAAGTTGAAGTCATCCCTCTTCTCAAAGAGTCTTGTGGAGAGTGCAAGACATGCCATTTTATTTGTGGATGGAGAAACCAAAGAATTATTTCTTGCACAACACAATTTTGTTAGGACATCCATCGTGCCCAATTTGGACCAGTTGGTCAATTACTGCTTTGCTCTTCAAGAAACACCCAACAGCTTCAATGTTCAAGACAAGGCCTATGGCATACTAGTCTCTTTCTTTTGACCGACCACTTAGATGAAACATGACCCTGTGACCCCAGTAATCCTGACACTAATATTTGTAAAAACCTGTGCATTTTTATCGTGCTCTTACAGATATTCTGCTCTGATTCTGCTTGACTTATGAAGCTGAAATTTGACGTGCATTTCCTTCTGAATAAGGCTTCTTCTTTCGTTTTGTTAACATCATTATGATTTTATTTTCAGTTTGTTATTAACACTATCTTAAAATCATATTTGACAAACAGTTTTGTTCTCAAGAAGCACAAGGCACAGATAACACAAGCTTTGTATGAATGATAATGGCTATAGGAAAATTCAAGGTTGTTCAAGGAATCATGATTGGCCTCAGGGTTAAAATGTCCTGACATTAGTTCACTGGTGATCCTGATCAGGACCATGGGGAGAATTTCATGGCCGGTGTACATCATGCTATCCAACCATGAGACGCTTCTTAAGCGACACGCCTTTGTCAATATGTCTAGATCAAGTCGGCCTCATCCACAGTTCACTACATGCTATTGTATGAATGCAAGAAGAACTGCATTTCAATTTCTGTAGATGCATCTACTGTGGCAGGTCCGTTCTAAGACTGTCTCATCTCAGGCCAAGAAGGTGAGGGTGGTGGGGGTTAGAGGATTCATAAGTACTATCCAAAAAATAGTTTTAATTTTTAGTATTCTGTTTTTGTATTGATAAGATTTCTATTTTTGTATATTGATAACATTTCATTTTTTACTGCTCTGTTTATCTATGTTCGAGTAGCTGTCCATCTCTCAGAAATAGAGTTAGTTTGGCTTTCGCTATTGCATCTCTTGGCATTAGGAGATCTACAACAGATAGTGGATCTGACTGCAAGTCTTGTTTTAACTGAGCACCGGCTGGATGGATTCAGGTTGATTGCAAGATGGACAAACTTTGTCATAGTAATGTCTGTGACCGAGTCTGCGGCGTGAGATGGCTCTTTCAACTTTCCTTTCATTGGAGTATGAGTATGGCTTTTGGTGGATCTTGGGTTGAATTTGGTATAGCCATCTGCGGATCTTACTTGCATCCCACTGGGCTATGGAGGCTTTGATTTTGCTTTTTATCTCTAGTTTACTTAAGGGAATAGGCTGTATCTCAGCTTTGTCTAGAGCTTGCTTCACGGGTGTGAAGTGCACTTTGTGAGTCTGATAGGACCCACCCACCCAAGGAGAAAAAGGAGCAGGCATTGCTCGTTGGGGTAAATCCCAGTGACAGGCGTCTGGGTAAGGTCGTGTCCACTAGGGTTGGCAGCAAGCTGCACCTAATTCCTCCTGTCCGCTTTAACTTAGAGCAATTTTCTAAATTCATGCACATTTGGCCATAATCGTATCTATGACAGCCATATTTTGACCAATGATTTGCTAGTATGTATAAGGTTATCTCATGTGAAGATACTCTGAGGTCTTGTTCCTATGATATACAAATTATAACGGCTAGCCCACCCATGGGGGTGATGGATCTTTAAACCATAACTCCTTTGTTTTTACCCGTGGTCTAACTAACCTATCTGTTAGTTAGACCACGGCCGGAACTATTTTCCAGAGGGCTTTTCATGTTTCTTTCAACAACTTTACAGAGTGACGGTGACCATTGTTCCAGCTTTACATACACATCTTTCACAAAGCCATAGAAATCATAATCAGCATATGCACAATATATGAGAAAACAAAGAAGAACAGACACTTTTATTTGTATTATTGTTTTTCATACAGAAACACCGAACAAGGCGTTATCTTGTGAATTACAACTTTAGGTGATTTATATATTCAAGGAAATGTCGAGTGGTCTGTGCGTGGAACGTAATTGTTTAACCGACACTTCCATTATATCGGGTGAAGATGAAAGAGTTGACGGGTGTCCCTGGACAATCTTACTGATGGCAGCCTCCTGCTTGGGGCAGATTCTCTTGTAAGGGCGGACAGCATTGCTACGATGACCAGTTGTACTTGCAATCAGCTGTTCATCCACCCCACTGTGGAACAGTCTTGTAGCACATGTCGCATGAAGGGAATGGTTGGTGAAAAAACCTAAGATATACAAATATACAGGAAGTTATTATTTCCGCAGCAACCATTTATAGACAATATGTTTAATACTTGTCAAAACAGTTGGATTCGTTTATATTTACAGTTGGGAATTGAACACTATGTTTTTATTGCACCCTATCTTCACCGCATGTAGAATGGTTCGCTATGACGGAGATGATGCTGGAGCAGTTTGTAATAAACGATGTATTATAGGACCGGAACTGGCATTTGGTGATTTATTCTGGTGTTAGGCCACACAGTTTGATGAGCTTCTATTGGTGATTTAGTTGTTGACATATCAATTGTTTGATTACTGGGTTATTTATACTCTGAATGTAGAATATTCCATTTTTTTGGGGGGGGGGGGGGGTATCGAGCAGATTCTGTGGGCTTGACGATCACAGTATGCTTTCTTGTTCAACAAAAATGACTTCAGCATGACGGACACGTAAACCCAGTCCTTTCCTGGCACCTTCCTTCATGACATTATCCAGTGTGCTTCGGAGTTTGACAAAGACAGCATCTGATAAGAATTTAATCTCTCTGTCGGTGTTATTTAAGTGCATCTGGATGAGCAAAACTAGGTGTTGTAGGGTTTTAGGCGGATAATCGCCCCCATCTTCTTTCCATACTTACATTATGAATCGACACAAATGGTAATTAAGTTCATCGTTTCATCGATCACTCAAGTTATGACAAATCAAACTTAGCCTTTGGCCACCAGTATCAGTTATTCTGGAATTCCTGCAAACCCTCCACTCTTCGAACAACCGACATGCCCAAATTATAGATTTCAGTGTTCAACTTTGTTGTCACTCAGTGGTTCATGAAAACGTTCTGTTCCTGATTTCTTTGCGTACTCACTTTTTATCTCTTGTGACTGTCTCGTTCCCAAGACGCTTCCGCAGTTTTAGTCGCATAGTCCAGTTCTGAAATTTGGGATCCCAAATAAACCATTTCGTCGTCACTTGTGTTAATTCCATCAGCTTTAGGGTCTGTAAAACTTTTCTCAGTACTCACTGGCACTCCATCGTCATCGCTTATATCGCTATACACAAATGTAAAACTCCCTTCTTTTTCCTGGGATAAATGTAAATATCGCTGTGATGATGGTATCGCATCTTCTTCAGTCAAACCCTCCATTGTCGCTCATTATAACGCCATCACTGCTGACTTCCAAGACATGTGCTCGCTAACTGAATTGTACCTGTGGATTCTGCATTATCATCCACAGAATCCTCAGATTGGGCCTCCTTAACGGAATACCAGCCCATACACACTAAACTTTTGACACATGTTTTAAAATGTGCAAGCGCTAACATCATTAACATACGCGCCTCGTGGTTTAATTAACCATTTCAACGATTAGACACTGGGTCCACGTGGTCTAACCTATACATAATCCTCTCACACACAGAAGAGTGTCTATCGGCTTGATGGTTTGAAGCATGCTGCCAGATCCTTCGTGGCTGATGCATATAAGAAGTGTCTACATTGTATTCATCTATCAGGTACGATCACTGAGCAAGCAACATTTGTCGGGGTGAAGCCCCTACACTGCCAATTGATCCCTTCAAGCCTAATAATTACTCTTTCGCAGACATTGAGGAAGAACTCTTTCACCTAATACCAGATCTTTTACACCACTTTGCTGCTACCTTCCTTCATGGAGAAAGTCATAAAATGGATTAGCAAGTGCACGTGCAAGACACAGTCATATCTAAGAACAAGTGACATGATCTTGAATGCACATGACCTACAGAGATTGGTTGTTGGATCTATTGACAGCCACAATAGTGGATTGTCACATGAGCTAGACTGCATCTCAATCTCTTCGCCACCTGTCTCAACATCAGGCTCAGTTCATGTCAACCCAGTTCCAGACCCACAAGTTCCACATTGGCACCCCCTTTCCATGAGTTGGGAGCGTATGTTTGCCTATGCATAGAGGACATGGATTGCTCTGGCATGGCCCAACAGGGCATGGTTTCCAAGTATGTTCCTACTGCTCCTGGAAGAACCACTCAAACTACAGGAACGTTGTCATCTGAACGGTCGTTCACCATGGTGAACATAATTGATATTCCTTGAGTTTTTGTGTGTTGTTCTCAGCTTATACTTTCATGCTTTTGAAAAAGAAATACTGTGATACATTTTTATGTATGTGTAACAAAGCAGTTATTCCTCCTTATCATGATTACATCCAATGTCTAAATGCCTGAAAAAATAACTTATTAGTACCCTATTTTCGCCAAAGCTTTAGTTTCATCAACTAAGTTTCTTCTTTATCACTTCATCTCTAACTTGTTGTGTATGATATTTGATTAACCATCCCCATTTGACATTTGCTAAGTGCTCAGGTTACTTATCATGGTGACTACAAGACTTCACTTCACTGCTTTTCTGTGAAATAATGGAACAACTAATGTTTATTATCTTTCAGAGCACATGTCTACAGACAGTGACCTCTCCCTGGAGAAGAATGAGCACAGTATAAGCTCAGCAGAGTGGATCAAAAGATTTGGATTAGAGGCACAGAAACTTGGATTGTATGACATTTTGTCTGGAGTTGCATTTAAACACCAAGACGGTGTGGTTGAAATCATGGAGAAACCACCCAATGAGTCACAGACAGATGCTGTAAGTATCTTGCCACAGCTATCACACGGCACTTGCAATACATTCATTTAAGTAATGGTCAAATCATTATAATTTTTTCATGTGAAGTTCACACGATATACAACCTTTGCCGAGGCCTGTCATGTGACTATGAAACTGACGTTCATCAATGTATAAATGACACATTTTGACATTCATACGTTTTTCTTGAAATGACATACAGAAGACATACAGAATTGTTGTTTCTGACACTTCAGTCTTGAACTCTGCATTTTTAGTATATATAGGGGAAAGTTTGAATGCATGCCTGTTCATGAATATCCCTATCCTAGTGAACAAAACAAAGAAATGCATAGCCAATCTATTGAAATGTATTTCACCTGAGCATTGCTTATTTTATAGTGTGTATATGTTATAGTTAGTGTGTAAAATGACCAAAAATTTCAGGCCAGTGGGGGGGGCCAAGTGGTTAAATGCCGCTTGTCATGCCGAAGACTCGGGTTTGATTCCCCACATGGGTACAATGTGTGAAGCCCATTTCTGGTGTCCCTTTCCGTAATAGTGCTGGAATATTGATGAAAACAATACTCACTCACTCACTCACTCATTTTCCCTTAGGCAGTTTATTAAACCCCTAAATATTCAGTTATTTTACAAATTGACTGAACACTCTATATACTTTTTTATTATGATAAGGAAATCCTTACATTTTGATATTGAATTTCATCACCCAGTGACTGAAAATGATAGGATTTCGAGAAAACGAAAGTCAAAGTACATTTTTTTATTGGCTTTTTATCCGTGCATACTTAGTCTATTGTGATGTTTTAAGCCCTTTTGAACACCTTCATAATTTTTAGCCAATCTGTTAAGTAAATGGACCTATTTTTCAGTCAATTTGTAGACATTTTACACATTGAAATTTTCATGATCACATTTTACACACTGGCTGTAACATATACACATCTACAAACGAAAAGGCTTGTAAAAATGACTTTTTGTTGCATTGAAGAATATCCCACTGGAAACTTAGAGGAACAGGAATCATTCTGCTCTATGCTACAGCAAATAAATGAAAACAAAATGCAAATATTGTAATTGCAACCGACCAAAATTATGGATATAATATTAGACCTTGTTTGATGAATGTATATGTAAATATCCACTTAAAGGATCATTCTATCATGAATTTGAAAACAACTTGATTCTGATTGGTCAATCAGAGGTGGTTAAATCACAATACCCGGTAAACCCCCTCTGATTGAAACAGCTGATTTGAGGTTGCCCCACCGTGTAAGCTAATATTCATAATATAGTACCTTTTTCAGTCAATGTCATTAGGCATATTTCAATAATTTTATCTACAATTACAGGTTACAAAATGCAAAGTTGTGGTTACTTCAATGTACTAAACGATGTGTAGCAACACATGATTCTTGCGAATCCTCTTCCTCTATTACATCTTTGCCATCCTGTATTTTGGCTTCAGTCACACTAACTAAATTTTCAGATTACAACAGACGTCCTCTTCACTGTCAATTACACACAATTAATTGTTCCCGAATAGCACTATAGCAACCAAGGTATGACGTGTGTAATGGCGGGAAACCTCACGTCTTTCTGTGTGTGCTAGAGTCAACGCCTATTGTTATAGTTATAACGATCTAGCACATGGTTGTATAGTCACATTAATCTAAGATTGTTCTATAGTTTTCTCATAAGACAGATATATTTAGTCATATTAAGAGCTGCAAATTGTAGTGATGATCATACTCACGTAAGTATTGCTTGTGTGAGGTGTTTGTGAGGTCGTCATGGAGTCTCCCCCGCCTCATGCTTGTAAGAAGTGTGGCCATTTTATGATCACGGGAGATCCTCACAACAGCTCCTGGAAGTCCAGAGAGGCCAAAAGCACTGAAGAGGCAAGATGCGATCAGTGCTCTACTCTGTCTGAGAAGGCCTTCAACAACGAGCAGAAGCCTTCACTAAAGCTAGAAGAAGTAAAACAGACAGTATTTTTTAAGAATTAAGAGTCCTCTGGCCTAGAGGCAGCATAGGGGACAGCCATCTGTTCAGACCACAGCATCTCTACCTACTACTCTATGACAGACAGTATTGTTTAAGAAGAGTCCTCCGGCCAAGAGGCAGCATAGGGGACAGCCATCTGTTCAGACCACCGCGTCTCTACCTACTACTCTATGACAGACATTATTGTTTAAGAAGAGTCCTCCGGCCAAGAGGCACCATGGCTAGGGGACAGCCATCTGTTCATCTGTTATTGATGACCTGCAAGTTGCAGAAAGCCGTGTTCAGTCACCTGAACCTCTCAGTCTGGTAGAGGAGAGGAGAGGAATGTTATTCCTACTGATGCGGAGGAAGATGGGAATTCTACGGGTGTTGGCACTGATAGTTCTGGAGTAGGCTGTAGATTATTCAGTGACTCTGCAGCACGTGGTGGTGGTTACCAGTGTGGACTCGGGATGAGTTGCTCGATTGGCAGTTAGCTGACATTGGCATAGGTCCGGTAATTAAGTTATTATATGTCAGTTGATTGTGGGCAACCTGAGAAATCAGAAATCATAGATTGGAGTTCAGATGCAAAGATGCTATGAGGACAATGGCAAGATCTTAGACTGGAGAATAGACTGTTGTACCGCAAGGTAGAATCTGATATTTGTGGCTCTCATTTACAGTTGGTAGCACCAACAGCTGTACGTACATAAGTTTTTGAATATTTGCATACTTCGCGTACAGCGTGCATGCTCGGCTAGGCGGAAGCCATGATTGGGAGAGCCAAGATGTAAGGAGCGTGTTCATTGGTTGTGTCTGTTTTCCTGGTCACATGGTCCGCATGTGAGCTTTATAAGCCTACCCTGGGTAAGGAAACGTCAGTCATCTCTCACCAGTATCTGGTAAGGAACAGTCAACTCACGTGTCCTGAATCAGGACCATTTAATATTTATTATAGGGCTTTCGTTGGGATATTAGATTAGGAGGTATGGGTGGGAGAAAAAGAGAGTAGCGATTGAATAGGTTTGTTTTGGAGACGTTTTACTTTTGGGAGTTAGAAGGAAGGTTAAAAGAACAAGTTTAAGAAATAAAGTTGAATTGGATTACGTAGGTAGGGAAGGGGGAAAATTACGTAGGTTATAGTTAAGTGGAGAAGGATTTTGCCCCATTTTTTTTTGTTTTTTTTTGTTAAATGAACTTTAAATCCAACTTTGCTCTTTGTTCTCTATCAAAATTTAGAATTGGTAGCCCGGTCAGGAGCCTCCTAGAACATAAAGACAAAAGAATACTGCCCAGGGAGAAGAGAACACAACGCAAAGCACCGCAGTAAAACATCAGACCTTTTGTCAACTATTTTTATGTGAAATGTTCAGTGGGTTTAGTAAAGTTTTGGAGCCATTCACGGTAAATGCTACTCCTAATGCTGAATCTGATGATTCAGATGAAGTAATCATTGCTCATTTGGCCAAGATGTACGGGTGTGAAAAAAAGGTGTGTGGTAAAAGGAGACAAAGAACATGGCTTCGAGGAGAATGTTAAGGTTGTCAAGCTTCTCATGAAAAGTTGGTTGATGAGTGGCCATGGCTTAAAGCTATGATTATGGGTTCGTATGAACATTTCCAATTCCGGCAATTGTATAAGAGAATTATTCTTGTTCATCAATCTATTTTGCCAAACTGTGCTATTCTTGCCAATATTGGGCTGTGTATGACAAGCGTTGAATGCGAGAGTTCTTTCAGTGCCCCAAATTTCCTCAAGTCAAAGTACAGGTCTTCAGTATCCTTAGTTAAGATCAACTTCAGGCCAGTGATTGGCTATTCCATGATGATGACCTGAGGTCAGATTATGACGGACTACTTTCCTGATCGTAAGTCATTGATAAGTTGCTTGTGCTTCAGTCAAATGTCAACCCTACGTCTGTGTTGAATGATATGGTTTTAGAGTGTTAACACCCTGGATGCCACAGCGACATATAGACATATCCCCATGTTATTGTTTTTCGGACGCTTAAGAAACATTCGCTAATCACAAGAACCGGAAAACATCTCATTCACTTATCAAAGACAGCTTTATCTCAAAATCAAGCCATCATCTGAGTAATTACAATGTCTGTGGACACCACAGTAATTTCTTTGAGGTAAGAATTTTTAAACCTTTTTAGGTTTAGGTGTAGGGTCACATTATTTATGAACAGTGAGCAGTTTGTCGTGTGATGTCACTCATGACCATTGTGTTATTTATAAATGTGCCACTGCGATCATGAGAACAGACAAAATGCATCAATTCAATGCAAAAAAGGTGCGATTTTAGAGTGTGCAAGAAACAGATTAATGCACTCGTCTTGTTGGTGCATGTCATCTTATCCCAATTGCGTGGATCGATGCTCATGATGTCAATCACTGGATTGTCAGGTCCAGACTCGATTATTTACAGACCGCTGTCATATAGCTGGAATATTGCTGAGTGTGGCGTTAAACAACAAACCAAAAAACTGCACTTGTGCCTGTCAGATACCATTTATCTTACAACTTGTTGTTTCAAAGCATATCTAACGAGCGAAAGCAACTCCCTGTAAGATAAATGGTATCTGACAAGCACTCGTATAGTAATCTCTATGTATGTTGCTTTCAAAATAATTTAAAAAACAAAATGACTAGGTTTTGTCTTATAAAAATATTAAATTATGTATACTTCAAATACATTATCTTGATGAAAATGTTGCATTGATGACACCTAAACAAGGTCTGGAAATCAAGTCCTTGAAAGCAACTTATTTTACTTAAATAGTGCTTCAATTTCAACCTCAAATATGTGTATAAACCCTTATATTATATATGTCAGTGTGTATTTAAATTTGTTACCTGTATTTGACAATTCTGATAAAATGCAATGCATATTTGCATCCCACCATTTAATGTGTTTACAAGGCAATGACTTTTGTTTAGTTATTTTTTTTAGATTAGTAGTGAATCATTTAGAATCAGATGAATCACCTCATTAATAAAATAACGCAGTTGATGTGGTCCAAGTTGCTAAGCAGAACATTTTCAAACATGGTGGGTTTGTTGCAAATACTGTAAAACTTGAAATTAACATGAAAAATGTGTGTGGTCTTCGCTTGCATAAACAAAACTTTGCACTTATGTCTCCAATGTGACTATCAACAATAAGACGGCCTCACTGCACACATTGGATAGCAGAAATACCAACTTGAGAATAAACACAAAGAAATATATATTCCACATCACGGTTTATTGAGCAGCAGTTGAAACAAGTATGTAATAGTGTCATTCAAAGAATAGAAATTACACAATGGTCATTGGGTGAGTTATCACTGCTGGGGTCAAGAGTTGTACTCACTCCTTGCAAATTAGGCATCATTGACCACTCAAACAGTCCAGACTGATGCCACTCACGCAACACTGCATCAAAGTCCGACTCCACCCAACACGCACCGATAGGCTGCATCACACTTTTCCTCAGATCTACAGCCCTTGTCTTGTCATCTGCCTTCAAGTTTATTGACACCTTATCTGCATACCAATCAGTGTACTGTTGTTGGTTCAATTATTTCATTGCCTTTGAACTTCCTTAATGCTGGCCAACAGAATAGATATATAAGCTGTGTGTCGTTTTATTATCCCCCGGACATATAATAAAGGTGGGATATGTCCGTCTGTCCGTCCGTCTGTCTGTCCGTGCGTCTGACCGTCTGTCTGTAATCATTGTTTGTCCGGAGCATATTTCCTAAACCGTACAACCTAGCTTCACAAAACTTGGTACACTTACCAACCAGGCTCAGTAGAAGTGCCTTTTTCTATTTAGAGATATTTAGAATTTTATATTTTTTTCGTTTCCATGGAAATATGATGAACTTAGAAAATTTGAGGGTACTGCGCTTGTCCAGAACATATTTTCTAAACCGTACAACCTTGCTTCCCAAAACTTGTTACACTTAACAATCAGGCTCAGTAGAAGTGCCTTTTGCTATTTAGAGATTTTTAGAATTTTATATTTTTTTCGTTTCCATGGAAATATGATGAACTTAGGAAATTTGAGGGTAGTGCTCTTGTCCGGACCATATCTCCCGAACCATACAACTTAGCTGCTCGAAAGTTTTTTTACGCCTACCAAGCAGGTTATGTAGTGGTGCCTTTGCTATTAACAGATTTTTATAATCTTTAAAAACAATTTGGGCACGATCCTAGACGAGGTCACACAGGACATGACAGAAAGGTTTCAAGTGTCTACCATCAACCAAGCAGTCAAGGCACAGGGACCAACAGACCCACCTTAATAAGCACAAGAACCAGCCAGGGATTCCTCTTTCAATGAACCACCGCTAAAGAAGTTATCCCATCAGGGAAAGAATCCTACCAGGCATCCTGGTGTCATGACAAGCCATCGTCAGATTCTTTTCGGAACTCAGACTCCAAACACTGCGGATCTGGCCGTAGAGGTTTCAAGTCCGGAGAGCGCGGACAGAAGATGACTTGTTTCTCCCCCCTCAAAGCATCACAGATCCTACCGAACTGGGTTTTACTACGGATTACGATACACGACTACACAGATACAAGCTACATTTCATGAAGCTCCCTCGACTTGTATCCTGTCCGGAGGGACACAGGTTTCATATTAGTAGCCCCTTGGTTATTCAACGGAATAATGGCGCCAGTCATCAACTTCGCCCATTTACAGATTGTACGACTTCATGGATACCTAGACGATTCCTGGCCACCAATCAGGAACACACCAAGCTGTGTCAGGATGTGACATTCCTAACCCAACTCATGTCTTATCTCGGGTTCCTTATCCATCCGACCAAGTCTCAGATTTATCTGGTACAAGACATAGTCTACATCGGGGCCAGATTTCTTCAACGTACAGGATATCTTTGCCCCCTGGAGAACCGGTTCAACAAGTCCATTGCCATGAGCAACTCAGTCCGAGAGATGAAAGCAATCTCTTATGCTCTCCAGACTTGGTAAGATCGCCTCATCAAATCATCCGTCCAGATTGCCATAGATAACATGACAGTGGTGGCCTACATTCAGACGCAAGGCGGAACCAAGTCCAGTTCGCTGATGACAGAAACTACTCAGGTATTTGCCTTGGCCGACTCATTCAGCTGCCGGATGGAAGCGAGACATATTCCAGGCAAACTGAACAAAACTAGCTGTCAGCCTATCCTGGAGAGTGAGGATCTCTTCACCCAGACATTTTACCTGGATAACCTCCGTTTTGGACACACCGCATCTGGACCTCTTGCAACCTGTCTCAACCATCAACTTCCAGTCTACGTCAGCCCGGTCCCAGATCTGAGAGCTCTCCAGAGAGATGCACTATCCATGGATTGGACAGGAATTTTGCCAATGCTGTCCGTCCCACCATGCACTCTCCTAGACAAGGCCATATTGAAGTTTGAAGTGACAGATTGTACATTCATCCTCATTGCTCCAACTTGGCAAAGCAGGGCATGGTATCCCAGACTACTATCACTCCTGATGGACGAGCCACTCACTCTTCCCCTTCGCAAAGATCCGTTGCATCAGCCCAGGTCGAGCCTATTTTACTCCAATCCTCCCAGCCTCCATCTCACCACCTGGAAAGCATCTCGCAGAGAATGCAGGCCTCCGCGTTCTCTCAAGCTGCCTCTACTGCTGTTACAAGATCTTTGAGATCGTCATCCACCCAACTTTATAACAACAGATGGAACAAATTCGTCCAGTGGAGACACAGATGTGGTCTAACAAATGTCACAGTGGACATTCCTATGGTTGCGTATTTCTTCCTACACCTACGACAGGATAATAGCTTCCGACATGGGACCATTGAAGGATAAAGATCTGCCCTCTATTCCGTTCTCCAGCTCGATTGATTATTGTTCGGAACACATCCGGTACTTAACAGACTCATGCGATCATTCAGCCAAGAGGATATTTGCATCCCCCGGATCTTCCCTAAATGGAATTTATCAGTCCTCCTGTCTGCCTTACTAGCTGCTCAATACAAACCCCTTGGAAACGCTACCCTTCTACAAAATCCCGTAAGGCAGCATTTTTACTAGCCATGGCTACTGCAGCTAGAGTTTCTGAACTCCACGCTCTCGACTATTCCAGTATCACTCATGCTCACAATTGGACCCCCATTACCTTGCGGTCTCTACCGGACTTTATAGCCAAGAATCAGTCCACGGCTACTTGTCCATTATACTATTCCTGCTATGCAATCTAGCTATGCTCACGAAATCCGAGCTTTGGCAACAAGTCTGGTCATTCGTATCCATCAAGCAAGTCGTAGCAGGATACCTATTGGGATATCCAGCCAGACTTGACAGGGATTCAATTGTTGTGGCCCAGATGATTGTATGTCCCTAGTTTTTCCTCCTTTCTATGAGAAAAAAAGGGGGAGGCGGGGAGGATCTGACATTAGCAGCTACAGAAGGTGAATACACCTTTTACCTTGACTTACTAGTATGGTTATAAAGGAAATCAGAACAGCTGTATCAGAACAGCTGATAAACAGATCTACCAGAAGTGACGTCACAATCGGAAGGAATATAGACCGGAAGTGATCTCATGACTGGAAGTGACGTTATAAATGACGTCAGAGGTCCTAGAAATGACATCAAAACCAGTCAAAAGAGGAACTGACGTCATTAGAACCGGAAATCATGTCATAACCAGAAGTTGATAAACCGGAAGTGATGTCACTCTCAGAATGAGAGACATATGATGAGTTAAAATAGAACTAAAGACATCATTTCATGATTTTCAGCAAATAATAAGATACTTTAAGTGAGGGTATCACATATTGACTGATATAATCATAGTACCCAATTTCGAGTCCTCCAAGAGAGATTCTAGAGTAATTACTGTATTCAACATAATAAGCGCCCAGGGCGCTCTCAAAATTAGAAAAATGGGGCTCTCATTAGAATAATATTTTGGTAAAAATAAAAGAGTTGAAAGATAAATTTCTTGGTTTAGGCTGACAGCCTGAAATGATTATGTACGACAGATATATTTTTCCAGAATTTATTTGCCCATAATTCAGGGTGCCTATAACACATGAGGGTGTATCATACTCGAATAAATAAGTCTTGTGTACACTGATCAATAGGAAGGGGTGCTAATTAGGATTGTTCACTATCCAATATATAAGCAAATATCACCGTGGGCGCTAATTATGTCGAATACGGTACTTCTTGAAGGGTTGAATCCAGTAATATGCAAGAACTCATGCAACAGTATTGGATTGCTGTCAACTACACAGTTACTGGAGGCAGATCCCGCTTATCCCCCTGGTATATTCTGGCTATGATGTAATAGAGGTTAAGGATTTGCAGGAATTATCAAACAATAGTTATCATTGTAAATAATTCTAAGAATGCTACATCTATTACACCAGGAAGTACTGCCACCCACCTTCCCAATTCATCTGCCTCTAGTGGAGATGTTTTGGAAAGAAATTACGTTTTTCCCGCCTTTTTGCACAGAAGAGCTGAAGAGCTACATGTGCTATTAGGGGAACAACTAGTTGTGTGTAGTTGACAGTGAAGAGGACATCTGTTGAAAATCTGAAGATTTAGTATTAGTGTGTCTGCAGCCAAAATACAGGATTTATGGCTGTGATGTTATAGACGTAGTATTCTTAGTATTATTAACAATGATAAGTATTGCTTGATTTTGAGATTTCTATGTCAAGCGTTTATCAACATCATATCATCAAGTACAGGAAAGGTTATGTGATGATTAATTTTTGTGACCAACTTTCTTTTAAAATCTATCTTCAGGTATCCCGAACAAAGCTGGTAAATGCCCGCTATTGTGACCAATTCCCCATTGTGCGGTGGCGTGATGGACAGGTGGTGCATGTACAAGTGACACCAGATGTTCACAGACATTATGAACAAAGAATGGAGGTGGAACTACAGAAGATCCAACAGAGGTAAGATACAAAGCCCTAAAATATTGTATAGTTTGAAAAAGTGTGTTCTAAATATAATATCAAAGTAAATAAGGAAATGGTCAAATCAAGGTTCCACAATCACTTCTTTATGGAAATGTTTAGAATATAAGAACAAATAGAATCATTATTAATTCAGCTTGTTTTAGACTGCAGCAATTCATCATATTACTGGTAAGCCAGAATGAGTTAAGTTGTGACCTGACAATTACCCCTTTATGACTATGTGTAAGTTCCGCCCACTGGCGTGTATCATTGTGAAGAAAGGGGTAATGGGTGGTCTGTGACAAGTAGTTCAATGGAAATGTGTGTGTCCTGTCTCTGCTAACAAAGTGTTCTAGTGGCGAGTTTCAAGAGCACATAATAGCAAGTGCTGATGTCAGGTACTTGATGACTGTGAAAATGGTTAATTTTGCATAGAAAACAACAATGAGAAGTATCGTGACAGTGAAGGGGGTTCATTTGCTGCACAAATGGAATACTTTTTTCATGAGCAACACCTTCTACTCTTATGTGCTTTAGTTACAGACCAGCAGCAATACTAGCTTTGGACAATGCTTTATTTTATGATTTATTTGTACATTCTTTCTCCATGTAATTTATAATATTATGAGGCAATTCTTTAGCCTGAGAATTTATGATTTGGCTATGCTTACTAAGCTTTGTTTATTTATTTGTAATTAACTTCTGTCAAACAATTTTTAGAGAATTCTGGTATTGACTTGTCACACCAACCTCTTAAAATTCTTATGAGCAACACATGTGTCCACAGCAGAAAAGTCAATTTAATTGTCATGACCTTTACATGCACATCATGTATACACCCTCTCCTTGTTGGTTCAACATACATAGAGGTTATCACGCCAGTGTGTTTGGGGATGGTAAATATCATGCATTAGGAATAAACATTGTATTTAGTGAGCCTTGGCCAGCTACATACATAGTGTTTATTCCTAATACTGGATATTTACAATCCCCCAAAACACAGGCGTGATAACCTCTTTATCATATAATGTCTTTCTTTAATTCTGTGCTTGAAAGTCGCTTTCCCTCTCTCACAAATATTACCGAAACATTGCGAGCTGTCCTGGAATGCACACATTAATATTTATTACGCCACAGGGTAAGTGATGTGTCAGTCGGACAGTGACAGTAGCCAATTTAGTTCCAACTGAAATCTGTTTCTTATACAGTGGCGAAGCAACATATACGCAAAACAACTATTGTTTTTACTTGCCTTTCGCTGCAATCCATCGGTCTGTCCGTCAAAGTAACTGTCCTTTGTCAAAGGGAAGCTACTCTAACCCTAGTCTATGAGACGTCGCGGCCATGGTCAGACGTTTTTGACAGTCAGCCTGTCCTGTCATAACGTTAAGAAGTGCAGTCAGATGTACACACAGCGACAAAATGAAACAAGGTAACAATTCAAACATATTTCGGCAGGATATCCAACAATTTTAATTTGTGGAAAGGGTTTCAAGACGCAGAGGTCTACAAGCACAGATCCCCTACTGATCCTGCTTGGCTAGGCCTAGTGCCCTCGCTAAATTGTTTCGAAATTTATATGTTCAATGTTGCCAAAACTTATAAAATGCCTTAGCTACGTCACAGTTAGACACTTATTTTCAGTATATTGGACTGTTCTTTTAATAATGATTGCAATTATCCCTGTAGTTTATCCAGATTCCCGATGGTTAATTCTGACTCGATTGCCGAATGACAAGGACGACGCCATGTTTGTATATAAACACTGAAAGTAGTGCCTACTTGACCTTTGATATTTGTATCTCTATCCGCATATGACCCCAACGGATATCGTTTTTATCCGTTGGCTTTATCCTGCCGAGAAACCCACCCACTATATGATAAACTGCATTACCAGCATGTCACTGGTCATGGTCTCTGTGTCACTGTCAAAACAAAACTTCCCTGCTGCCCCATCTTTCTCCAATTCATCTTTCTCATTGCAAATTCAAGAGTGACTAGATCTGGGCTCATAACATCCCTAGCCACTTTCATGTAGCCAGTTGGGGATGCATTTTTTGTGAAGCCTGCTGATGTGTCCAAATTTGTCTTGAATTGTTTGACACAGTCTTTGACTAGCCAATCATGGGATGCCAGTGTGACTCCAAGGGTTCAGGCAGAATTAAGCTACTTAACATAGACACCCGTTGACAGATGACAAAGTAGAGACAATTTATGGATAACAACAGTAAATAACGACGTTGTTATCCATCAATTGTCTCTACTTTGTTCCACAAACATGTTTTGGAATCACTTATCAGCCACATATTGTCACTAGCTAAAAGCAAATAGGAGAATGCTATGTATCACCAGGTCCCTTTCCATATTACATCCCTATGTAATGCCAAATGTACAGGGAAATTGGATGCAAGTAGTTCTATGGAAGTATACCATTAATCTACCATCTCCTTGGCATTATTCCGAAAACGGGACGTTTGTTGAGGTTTTAGAAGATGTGCAAGAAATATTGGTCAAACAACTAGAATGGTGTTTTCTGAAACAATTAGGTAACCCCAAACTCTGGATTTAGAGGAAAATACCCAAATTGTATAGGCATCACAGAGTTTTGAGTTAATCTCTTTCTTTAATTTCAGTAGACTGTTAACTTTCCAAGGCTTTACTAAATGTCAGAACCCTCTGATAACTCAGGTATATTCTGGCACTGATGTAATAGAGGTTTTGTTATTTGTAGGAATTATCAAACATTAGTTATCATTATTAATTTTTCTATTAATACTACCTAAATATTCTACATCTAGTTTGCTGATGTCGGAGAGAAGTGAGATTTTCCTGAAGAGTTATGGATAGTTAACAGTGCAACTTATGTTGATAATTTGAAGTTTTTTTACAGTGTGATGACAGTCAAAATACAGGGTTTCTGTCACTGATGTAACAGAGGTAGTGTATTTTCATTGAATTAGCAATGATAACTATTGTTTGATTTCTAGATTTAATGTTGTTCCGTAACAGTTTTATTGTCTCTACGCCAGTAGATGCCTGTTATGTTATTGTTATTATCAGTTGTAAAGGTAGGGCTCTGTATTGACCTGGATTCTGTATTGCAATATTATTGCCATACTTTAACCTGTATTGCGATACGTATTGCAATATATTGCCAATTTACATTTTCATGAGTTAATCAGTGTTATATCCTGTATTAATGACAATCGCGCTGTATTGTCAGAATCCTTTATTGATAAATCGTTTGACTTTGTCATTTTTTTGTTGGTGACGATGCAAATTGTTTGGATAAGTTGTTGATGCCATAAACATATGACAGACAGACAGACAGACAGACATGTTTATTCAGTAAAAGGCCAATGCCCCAAAATACATGAGCATGTGAGCATGACATTTACAGGGCACAGAATTTATCATTAATTATTTTGTGAGCATAATATAAAAATTTACAAACTAGAACTAATGTTTGCTCATTATAATTACTAAGAATATTTTTTACATGAGAATTACTGTAATGAGTAGGCATAGGAAGATTAACAAGGTATTTTTGTCTTAGGGCAGAATATAAATTACAATTAAAGAGTGTATGAAATTCATTCTCAATGACATTAACTCCCTTACTACTGCAATAGTTACAGAATCTGAGTGAACGGTCTGTTTTACTATATCTGCCAGTTTCTAAAGCTATTTTAAAATTTGAACATCTGAATTTAGTAAAAACAATTCTTAAATGGGTAGGGAGTGGACATGACAAGTACCTTTCAACATTTAACATGGATTTAAAATGCTTATAAAGATCACATTTTGGAGAAGAGTTTACAGAAGCACTCCAGAATTGCTGTAAATTATCTTTGAGCCTTTGCTTAAAATGGAGAATAATAGCTTTAGAGTCACCCACCTCTTGATTGAGCCATACAAAACCAAACCCAAATTGGAATAAAAACTTTAGTCGCCCAAGTTACCCGCCAAACATCATCTAAAGATTTAAGCATTAAATAGCATTGGGAAGGTAATCTGTGGGGTTGAAGATGTAAGAGCCTGCACCAATATTTAATTACTTTAGTCATGTAAGCGAGTTGTAAAGGAAACCTCCCACATTCCCCTAAAACCATATTTGAGCAGGTTGATTTGTTTACTTTTAAATAATGCTTACAAGAGGCGATTTGGACAGATTCGATTTTTTTACAATAGCAAGTACCCCAAATTTCAGAGCCATAGGTTAAGATGGGGGTGACCATAGAGTCAAAAACCTTAAACAGATCTGTACAAGTGATATTACCAATTTTCCTTTGAAAAGAGTTAATGGCTAAAATTGCTTTGGTGGCTTGGGATGCTAGAGTATGTATATATAGTATACAAACATATGCGAAATGGAATTCTGTGATGTGGAAGAATATTCTTCAAACTTACTTTCTCGCACGTAGACGGCAATGTTGGCAAATGTAATCCTGGGTGATGCCGACGCACATGTGTTGTGAGATTACATGTTCCTCCCACATATCTCAATACAGCCTGGCAACGGCATACCACTATGTTGTCTTCAACATTTGATTTCCTCTTCAGTTTCTTCAAGCCGAAGAATTGCCAGACATCAGCCTTAGCTCGCTTATTTGGGATGATGTCGAAATCATCTGCCATTTTGTATCCCAGCAATGATCAAGGGAGATAATACGGTCACATGGTAGTACAAGCTCCTTCCCAGCGCATGACACCATAGTTATACTCTTGGTATAGAGAGTTCCGCGAATGGGCTGTCGCTGTGAGGATCTTGAAAGATACTATTTTTTATCTCCATATCGATTAGGAACACATAAATATACTTACTTATATTTGCCCCAATATATTGCTACATTTACAAACATTACTGAATATTTGCACCACAATATACCGGTGTACCGGTAATACCCCACACCCTTATGTAAAAGTAATGCTATCTGAGTCTGTTTGTATCTACCTACCGATGTTTGATTGCCATCCCCTTGAAGTCGCTGGTTAGTGTCTCACCCTGGGGTAGTGGCAGCGATAATACCCAGTACACCTTACGGACCATCATATCCCCGGCAAGTGTTGACTTTTCAAGTATATGTGACTGGCTAGGCATTCAAATATTGTGTGAATCGACAAGTGTCATAATCATCCCATTATCATAAGGGCTCAAACACATCATGCCCCAAAGCAATGGTGTTTATCGAAAACAGAAACTGTAAACACTTTTGACAATTGGAGGCAGAACTTGATATGTACTGTCTCTTGCAGCATATCTAGTTGATGGCGTCATGTGGTTGAAACGTTCTAGAAACGAACCTACACATGGATTCCAAGATGATGGGAAGAATATTCCCAATGGTAGTGCTCTGCTCAGCAAAAAGTGAACATGCTATTACTATTGGGTCAAATCGCAAACTATTGCTCTATATTTTATTTGGTTGCAACTCATTCACAAAGACCTTCCAAAAATTGTTGAGCAGAGGTATTGCCCGAACTTAGCTCAAAGCCTTTGGCATCAATAAACCCAAAATCGCTGACATCGCTTCTAGATGAAATTCATGCCTCAGAAGAAGCATGTGTCATGCGCACAGCAGCAGCAGGATTAGATTGACCTCAGAGTCAAGTCCCTGTGCAACATGGTAGAAACGTTTTGTCGAGTCGGATCACAAGTATATGCCTAAAGCACAGCAAATTGCTGCCATACTGGATGAAAACGATGATCAACATCCAGATGAGGCAGAAGCTGAAATAGATTTTATGGTCAATCCTGTTATCCACAGTGTACTTCAAATCTCCGTGGCCAGGACAGACAGTCCCCACACTTGACTGAGTTCCATGATCATTATGTTGTCAATGTAACTTTTACGACATTCCATTGCTAAAAGCCTAGGATTAGAAGTAGCCAAAAGTAACCAATCCGCACGCCAAACAGACGGTACATGACCTTTGACAGTCAGTGGCGAAACTTGCTTTTACCTGACTAGAGGTGATCGCAAGTTTCATTTTGAAGGTCTGGTGGTCAGAACTAGGATGTAAACATATCAACAGGAATATTCGTTTTGGGACCCAAACGCTCCCTCCACTGTATTGTCCGGTGAATTTATTGAGGTTTCCCTTCCAGACATATAGTAAGAGAAGATCAAGAATTTACTCTTGAACCCTGCAGATACTTCCTACCTCACACAAGCTATCTGTGGCCTATTTCTATGATCATTGCAGTTGTTGCAGGAAAAGTATGAATACCAAACCAAGTTTAACAATACTTGAAAAGTGAGGAGCATGTTTCCCAAATCCACCAGGCTGCTGTTGTACATGATCCACCATCAGACTCCAGCACTCACCACATTGTCCACAAAGTTGTATCTACATCTCCCAACTCCCATTCTATCAGAGCTAAGGTAGATCCAGACAAGGTGTTTCCAGAGGAGTACAGTACCAAGTTGAGATCACAGTTGCATGAATATGATGATGTCTTTGGTCCACCAACTGATGGTTACAATGGTGCATCTGGTCCATTTGAAGCTACCGTGAATATGGGCCTTGTTCAACCGCCTCAAATGAAAGGTAGAATTCCACAGTATTCCAAATACAAATTAGTGGAACTGCAACAACAGTTTGATGAACTGGAGCAGAATGGAGTATTTGTTCGCCCAGAGAATGCTGGTATTACCATAGAGTATCTCAATCCTTCCTTTCTTGTGTAGAAAAACAGCAGGGTTTCTGACTCGATACAGCCATTCCTGAGGTAGGCCAGTATAGTAAACCTCAACCTTCGTTGATGCCTAATGTTGACTCCATTTTACGACAAATTGGAAATTCATCATTATCACCAAAGCCTATTACCAGATCCCTCTTGACGTGAAGTTTATGAAGTACTGCGGAGTCATCTCTCCATGCAAGGGAGTTAGGACATACGCAAGATGTGCTATGGGAATGCCCGGATCAGAAACTGCTGTCATGTTTTGGGCAACCAGTTGCAGGATGGCTACATAGCTAAGCTAGCTAATGATCTTTATATTGGCGGAAATGACTTGGACACTCTCCACTCACCAATGTGTTGGCAGCTTTAGACAAGTATCATGGTATAACATTTATATTAAGTTATCCTATAATAATTAGATCCACATCAAGTGCTTTTATGAGTTATCATGGTGTAATATTTATACATCATTTCATATAATTATAGTTTAGCAAGTAATATTTATACATCATTTCATATAATTATAGTTTAGCAAGTAATATTTATCATCAGGTAAAATATATATATAAAATATCAGTAGTTTCAGTTATAGCTTTTTAGATAGATGCTAGCCTAAGGTAATTGGAGCGCATCTAGACATACTATTCAATAAGACAAGGGTTACGTCTACATAGTTTAATAGATTTGAAGCTTTTAGATAAATGCTAGCCTAAGGTATCAAGATCCCATCTCCTAGACAAAGGATATGTCTACATAGTCTTATAGATTACCTGGAACTATTTTATTTAAGTATATCTGTCATCAGCTACCGGGGTATATTGGAATAACATTACTTCAATTAAGACTCATTAAGGATTAGCCCGCATACAAGCTCGTCTACAGTGCATTAAGGATTAGCCCCCATACAAGCTTGTTTATAGTGACACCATAATCTCTTTCCAAAGCATCCAGTAAATATGTCAACAAGATTAGTGCCAGTCCAACAGGATTAACAGGAGTAAGTATTCCTCTCTGTCTAGCCATCCATTTAGCATAGGGCACAACCAATCGTGTATCAACCAATCCTATTCCTTTTTATTGTTCAAATCTTTGTTAAATACATACTGTAGCTAAGTTCTAGCAGAGAAGGGGTTTGACTCTCTTACCAAGCAGACCTCTCTCCCACAGCCTAGAGTGTTGTACCGACTCTCTGTGGCACCCTCAGTTATTTTCTAAGTATATTGTAAATTGTTAATTGTTCTTGTAAATAAAATTGTGATTAGTCTTCTGTGACTCCGGCTCTTTGCTGACTAATTCCCCAAGAAAACCAGCACGTCATTTGGAAGGTATTGTTCACCCAGAACAGTTCCATGATACAAGAACAACCTTTGTCTTTCACCTTCCAAAACAATAACTGGCCCTGTGTCCTCAACTATTTTGGGTTGGATATGGAGGCAAGGGACTCATCAGGCAAATCCTCACAGAGTATTAACACTGGCTTCTTGTTACCTGCCAGAGACAGTGACAGGATTGAGATCATTCATTGGGGTTTATGGTTTTAGCTAGAGTAATACCCCTCTGTTCTTCCCTGCTCACACCCCTTAAGCTTGATGAAGCTACTGGGGGCTAGGCATCACAGGTCAATGGAACGAGTGCACTCCTTTCACAAAGCACAAGATTCACTTGAGTCGAGAAGGCCAATCACATGACCCAGACCAAGTGATCAACTGTGGATAGTCACAGGTGGATCCGTAAAACGGCATGGACTTGGTATGTATGTGATGTGAGAAGGCAATTTACTTGGCAGGTTTCTTCAGTGCCAAATTGAGCGGTAGACAAGTGACATATATTCTGTGTAAAATAGAAGACTTATCTATTGCTGTGGCAACAAGGCACTTCAGTCCTATCATTATTCAGTCACAAGACACTGTGTGTATTTTGAGTGACAGTAAGCCATGTTTTGAGGCTTACAGTAAGCTGTATCAAGGAGAATTCTCAAATTGCCCAAGGGTATCCACATTCCAGTCCACCGTTTGTAGATTTCAAGCTTCAGTGCGTAATCTTAAGGGCTCAGCCAATATTGCATCAGACTTTGTAAGTCGAAATGCTACAGCATGCAATGAACCATAATGCCAAGTTTGTTCATATGTAAATCAATTGGAACAGACCACAGTTTTCAACATCAATATTCTGGAGGTGATTCAGGGCTCTGTGAAGTTTCCATACACGATCTGCAATACTTGGCGCACACTACAGTCGGAGTGTTCAGTCCTAAGACGCACTCATACTCACCTTTCACAAGGCACAAGACCTTCAAAGAAGCACACACTTATTAAAGATATCAAAAGATATTTTAATGTGGCTAAGATCTCAGGTGATGCCTTGTTAGTTGTTACTCTGATCACTTATCATAGTCTAGAAAGTGTATCATTGTATCAAGAAACTTTCTTGACGGCCTGCTTTAAAGCACTACACATTCAATTGGATCATCCCTCCTGAAATCAACTCAAGCTTGTTGCCAAATGTCATTTCTATGCCCTGGATATGGACAGGCCTTTAGATAGTGTCACAAACACATGCCGCCATTGTGTGGCCATCTCTAAAATTATAAAGGTTGTCATCCCTTTTTCCACTAATAGTCAACTCAGCGTAGTTGGATGGTCTCTGGCAGCAGACATCATGAGGCGAGAGAAAAAGTTTATCTTCGTTGTAAGGGAGATGGTAACATCTTTTACAAGTGCTTGTTTCATCAAGAATGAGAGACATGAAACATTGTGTGATGCACTGATTGAACTCAGCTTTCCCTTAATTGCCCTGGAGGGACCAAAGACTGTCATACATGTTGACCCAGCTCCTGGATTCCAGACTTTGGTCAATTACGCACTGTTGGCTAAATATAACATTGCTTTGGAATTGGAAAGAAGTAAAAATGTTAATAAAAATCAGGTAGCAGAAAAGGCTATCCAAGAACTTGAGGTTGAAATACTTCATCAGAATCCGTTGCTTACCCTCGCAGAAGCTGTCTCCCGACTCAACACACGAATTCGATCATGTGGTCTATTTGCAAGAGAAATGTGGACTTCACAAGATCAGTGCTCCAACTCACAAATTCCACTATCGGACCACCAACTTAGTGAGGATCAACATGACTAGCGTGTTAACACTCTAAATGTCCAAGTGGGCGTGTTCTTCCAGATATATCATTCTCTGTTGGGGATATTGTGTATCTCTATTCTGATGGTTAAAAATCTAAAGGCTGCTGCAGATACTTGGTAGTATCGATTGATCACACATGGTGTCATTTTCGGCACCAACCATTCCACAGGAGCTCTCACATCCAGCGCTTCACATGGATTAAGTTGATTCAGAAATCAACACGTGTCAACAGAAGGTGCGTCAGGAAGTATGGCCAACCTTCGAAGAGGGACCATCTGTCTATGCGCCACCACAGTCATGTGCATCTAAACAGTTGTCACACCTTAGAGGGTCACGTATTCTCTCTACTAGCTCTTTGCCTCACCACTCAACTTGCCAGGGAAAAACTCCAAGCTAATCGAGAGACTATTGTCTTGATTTTTAAGTCCTAAAGTGTAGTTCATGTTCATACTTACAAATTCACTTATTCCAGGTAATACCTGGAGTTATTGTTACTAATCTTACATTAAGGATTTGTTTTCATTCTCAGAGAAGAAGAAAAGAAGTTAAGCCAACTGAGGCCTGTTATGTTATTGTTATTATCAGTTGTAAAGGTAATGCTATATGCATCGCTTCCAGCTACCAACCGATGTTGCTGTGCGCGTGTTTGGGTAATAAAGTATTTGATTGCCATCCCCTTGAAGTCGGTGGTTAGTGTCTCATCCTAGAGCTAAGTATCAAAGCAAGTTATATCCAGGTTGAATTCATGCAGTATAATACAGTAGAACATGGATATAACAAACTACAAGGGACCGGAAAAATCAGTTGTTATATACGTTGTTCATTATATACGTTTTCACTCGGAACTGTCCGCAATCTTGGCTAAAACAAAACACAAGACACATACACATTTATATACATTTCCTCCCGTTGACTTGTATTAACAATGTAAGTTTAACATACAAGATTAGTCAGATGGACAGGTAAGATTAACATAATGCAAGTTTAACAAGTTGAATCGTCACCAGTTATTGTGGTGATTCGCCGTTGATTGGGTACAGCCAGTTGTCAGTGACACTTGACATGGAGTAATATTTCTCAGTTTCCTATACACGTCACTTATTAGTGGTATTTGGGCTTGATGGGGATCAGATATCAGTTCACTATATACGTTAGTTCGCTGTAGAGAGTTTGTTATGTGCGTAAATTTTATATGATAATATATAGGAGTTAATCAGGGATTTTTTAACAGGTTGTTGTATCCGTATGTTCGCTCTATCCGTGTTCGTTATATCCTTGTTCTACTGTATACAATAAGGTTCATGTTTACAGAAGTGTGTGTGTGTTTGGGGGGGGGGGGAGGTAGCCTAGTTGATAAAGTGTTAGCTTGTCACAACGAAGACCAGGGTTCGATTCCCCACATGGGATAATGTGAGAATCCTATTTCTGGTGTCCCCCGCCATGATATTGCTGGAATATTGCTATAAGCGGCGTAAAACCATACTCACTAACCCAATCATGTTTAGACAGTTTCTTTTCTCATGCTGACTTCAGCCAAGATGTGATTCGTCAGACTATGAAAGTTTTGTGGTGTATTATTAACTAAATACCCTTATCCAACTTAACTGCACTTCAAAGCGGGAAGTGTTTTTTTGTACATGTTTGCATAGTTATACTCAAGAAAATGTCGTAAATATATAGCTTTTGTTATTTTTCCAGAATTGACTGGCTGAAACAAGGGAGCAGGGAGCTGTTTGGTACTGTTCTGGAGGATAACATCTACATTCTGTTGGACTGCTCAGCATCCATGCAGAATAGTATGCATTTTGTGCAGGAGAAGCTATTCATGCTGATGCAGGTGGGTAAAAGACCAGAAAGAAAGAAATATTCAAATGAAACTTGTAATGGTGCGTAGCAAAAGGATTTGAACCAAGATTTATGAATCGTGGTGATATGTCACTGTACCTACTCTTATGTCAGTGATGTACCTTAATTTGTGAAAGCAAAATCTAAACACTTACATATCTCATAGCTCATTACACTGACACTGACACTGAGACTTTAAAATATCAGATTGATTGTCAAGGTCTCAATCATTCAAGCTTATTGATGTAGTCCTCCGACTCATGACAAAATACAAACAAAATATATATTCCTCAGGCAAAGGACAGCAAGTGACAGCAGGTTATTGCTTTACTTTCACTTCCCACACACCACGTACTTCAGTATCATACATTTGTTATAACAGTGACATTACATGGTTGAATGCAGTGTAGATATACATGGCTAGGTTATACATTCTAACCCCCTCTGATTGAAACAATCAATTTGACGGCCACATCACTGCGGAAGCTAATATTAATAGAATAGTTTGTTAGGCATATTTAAATAATTATATGTACAAGTATAACTTACAAACTGCAAAGTTGCAGTTATTACAAGGTTGTGTCAAATATATTTTGTGCCAAAAAACAGGATAGAAATCTGCAGAAAGAGCTTGGAAATAGGCGCTTTCCTACATATGACTGTGATGTCTTTTGCATCACAGTGAGTGATATGACGTCATCATTACGATGAACCTCATGTTAGTTTTCGAAGTTGCTATGCTGCATGTTCCCAATGCCTGTCATGTGTTGAGTGATGTCGCGTGATGTAAAAGCATGCTGCGTGGTTAAATCCATTTGTTATCTTGTTACAGTGAAAACACAGTATGTTTATCACCTAATTAAACATTATTATCAGAAGCCATCAACAGGATAAAGTTATATTGATTAGGATATGTACTTGTTTCTGATAGAAGACAATCTAGATCATTCAATCCATAAATGTACCAGTTAATTTCACTATTAGTTGACAGATTCTTTCAGTTCTTTGCAAGCCCAAATGCCTTCCCCTTACAATTTCCAGTGGTAACATACCACATCTAAAGTGTAATACAGTATACCCATAGAGCTTAAAGGGGCACTGATCTACAGCAATTACCAGGGACTGGTTGATGCCTTTGTTTTTTCCCCCATGAGTACCTGGATGATATAGCAGAAATCTAGTTCGCGACCAATGCTGCGCCATTCGTAAGCGCATTTGTCGCTCTTATTGATAGTAAAAGGGCGTATCAACAAAATGAAATACAGTATTGGAAATAATAAGGAAATATAGTTATCTTTGTGTGTAGCATCGTAATGGTGACGAAGTTTTGAAATGTCACTTGCTTGGTATTACACTATTTTGACTTGCAACACAAAGTAAATATTTCACCTGAGCATTGCTTATTTTATCGTGTGTATATTTTATAGTCAAAATGTGTAAAATTTTCACAAAGGCAATTATTAAATGCCTAAATATTCAGTTATTTTACAAATTGACTGAAAAATCTGTCCATTTATGTTATGATAACGAATTACAAACATTTCTATGTTTTAATTTTATCACCAAGAGACTGAAAATGATAGGATTAATAGAAAACGAAATTCAAAGTACATTCAATCTCTTTAAAATCAGATCCTAGTTCTAAACAAAGATCTGAGGACATCCCATTAGGGGTCACGTCAGAACGACCTTTCATCCGACCAATCAGAGCGTCGCTTACGAGATCATGAAAGTGACAGTCGGAATGTGATTTCTAATCATGCAGCCTCGAAAACTTTAACAAGGGGTATTCCGAAATGATAGTTACGGACTTAACGACTGAATCCACACAATTCCAGAATGTTCTTTTGTTAAAGTTTCAAATTTGTAATCGAGAATTTGTCAAAATATGTTTCGAAACCTAGTCGCCAATTTGAAATTAGTTCTGTAAAGCAAGAGAAAGCTGCCTTCTGATTGGCTTATGTTGACGTGACCCATAATGGGGTGTTCTTAGTTTTCGCTACCGCTAAACAAAGATCTGATTTTAATGAGATTGAAGTACATTTCTATATTTTTGGCTTCTAATCCTACCATAATTAGTCTATTGTGATGTTTTAAACCGTTTGGAGACTCTTAATAATAATTAGTCAATCTGTTGGACAATACTGTCAATAAATGGACATATGTTTCAGTCAAATTGTAAATTGCTGAAATATTTAGACATTTTAGAAATTGCTTGAGTGAATGACATTTTACACATTGACTGTAACATATACATGCCTAGAAAGAAAAAGGCTTGTGAAAACAACGTCTCTCGCACCGAAGAACTTCCCAATGAAAACGTAGAGGACCAAGAATGACTTTATTCAATGAAACAGCAAATGAATGAAAACAAAATGGAAATATCATAATTACAACCTACTAAAGTTAAATGTATGAATTTAGGCAGCTACCTTGTATGAGGAATGTATCCATGAATATCCACATAAAGGAACAATATCTCATATGTCTGCAGCTGTACCAAGAAACTTATTCGATGTCACGTGTCTATATATAAAGTGTTTCTGGATATTATGACCCGTGTTTGTTTCTCAACTGATCAACTGAGTTTGTTTCAGGATGTTACATAGGGGTTATATGTCTCAATCTTCAGCTGAGAAAGCCCACGTTACAACGTTTTCATAATGTCCACAGTTCTTAAAAATCCATCGAGTTAGATAACAATGAGCAATTAATCAACATATTATTGGTTAATCCTTTGAAAAAAGTATGGTGTTCTTACATCGGCACTACGCACCCAGATATGTGTATTCAGTCTGCTTTAGTAAACCTAAACATATAAACACTTTTGACATATCCACTGTGCAAGATAACAGTGATTAATCAATCAGCGTATTTTCTGTTCATCCTTTGATGGCGAGGAATGATCCGTTAATTTACAAAAAAGTAAATCAACTGATCACTCCTCTTGCTGCACTGCCACGTGCATATTGCATAACATACATTTCACCTCACTTCAAACCTGGATTCAGATTAAATAATTTCCCCAGACACAAGATGTGCCAAATGGGAACCTTTGTCAGGTAATCTGAGTGGTGCTACCCCTAATTATACCTGTAATAAATTTATTAACTGAGCTACAAGTGAATGACAACAAATATACAGGTGTAGGGTTATACCAAGAAACATGGATGACAAAAAGAGATAGCAATAGTATTATCCGTGTAAACCAAAATCTAATAATGTTTCACTGCAGGGATACTATGTTTTTAATAATTAAACTATAAACATCAGGGGTATTTACAAATATCAACATCTGATGAACTTCCACCGTTCTGTTTGTCTGTTTCTTTAGGCTGAAGAAATTAATTAACATGTGCCCTTTGTCTTCATAGATCATGGGTAACCAATCAGTGTTAAAAAATGCGTAAAACAAATAATGCCTCCAAGTTTATTTAACTGTCCTTGCAGACGGTAGCCCAGTTGCGTTAGCGGGCAAATCGACTCACGGCATCTAGTGAGCTATAGTGGGCAGTGTTAGATAGCTGAGGAGAAGCCCCTTTAATTGTAATGGATTGCAGCTGCTCAGGTTCAAACTACAGTTCTTAACTTCTGTAATACCTAGTTTGATTAATTATCTAGGACTGAATTCCAATCTGTAATAAATCATAAATGTATCCTTTAATCTCTGTGACAATTCAACCATCTGAAGTTTCTATACAAATAGAGCCTTATGTATTTAAATCCAAGAAATTATGAGATAGTTTTTATCATTTATCATTTATCAGTTATGTTTTCCACAATCATCATCTTTATAAAACATCATATAACATCGTTTATTCAATTTGATGTCGCCAGACATGACCACGCCAATCAAGGAACTGCAAAGTGAATCGGTACTCATCTGCAAACATGACATGTGACCATGCAGTGACGATTACCTCCTTTTTGGCATTGTGTACACTATTGACATTTATTGGCAATATAAAGATTCGTAGGGCAACATTTTTTTTCTTGGTTTACGGATTTCAAACTTATTTCAAATGTGAGGTAGGACAATTTAAAAAAAAAGCCTCTGAGATTTTTTTTGATTGAATTTTGTCCTAAAAAGTTAGGTAGGTATTAAGAAAATATTCTAAAACAAATTAATTTTTTTAAGAACACTTTATCATATCCCTGGCACTCATATCCCTGGCTTAATTGTGCACAAATGGCAATATAACAATATTTTTGTCAAGGGTGGAAATGCATGAATGACGCTGCTGTTTTGGCAGCATGGGCGACGTTTAACTCTTTCAACACCAGCCAACCATAAGATTACTGCTGTGACACCAAGTTCCCAGAGACTCTTGTGTGATAGATGAAGCCAACATTTTCCAAGGAAATTATCTGCTTGTAAAACATCTTTGCTACTACAGTTTGGCCATACACTATTTGAAAGGTCTAATTAATCCTATTGTTTATTAATATAAAAGTTATGTGTATTACATTATTTAAATAATCCATTAACAACTTAATAAAGTTTGTTTCAAATAAAAATAATGTAAGCTAAAAACGTCCAGATGAAAATGAAGTGAAAATTTAATGATTTTCGGCAAATATAAGATTTCATAAAATCCACTTACCTATTTCTTTTTTATTTTCATTTGTCATCAAATAATATCTGTCATCACCTATTTCCCGATGACAGTGGCTGTCCGCTCACTAACATGAGGAAATACCTCCATTTTCGAAGCTTCGTATGAATAACACATACGTCGAAGGCTGCCATGGCAGTATACTTTAAAAAAACTTATATTGTTTCACCGACGTAATCTGCTACAAGGTTCGTGATTGGTCAAATTTAAGCATATGACCTAAGGCAGCCAATCAAATTACAGCAACGGTACTGTCCTTGTGTATGATAATTTTCAGACTTTGACGAAAGGTTTGAGTTAAATCATGTTATTTTGAACGTTTAAAACATGAAATCGCGATCTATATTAAAAATACGGAACTTTATGGATGCATAGTGCCAGGTTACGAGCTGTGACAAAGATTTCTTATGCATATAATTTGGCATTAAAGACATCGTTTCTGAGCCTAGAAATCGAGGTGACAAAAGCTGAGATGTCATCTGACTTATATTACAAAAGATGGAAATAATAAGTTAGATGTCAGTTTGGCAACTTTTAGATATGTTTTTGTTGATTTTATTCCTTTGTATAATAAAGTTAAAGATTTGCTTGAAACTCTTTATTTTGCTGTTTGACCTGTTCGATGAGGACCTGTTGTTGAAGTGTGTCACAGAAATTTATTTTCAATAACACTGCGGGAAATAGTGAATAAATTTTTAATCTATTGAATAAAAAATGATAAAACCAATTGTATCACCAAACGTGTATCACCCGCATGCAGTCTGCCAATGGCGTTTTTGCTTCTGATAGACGTGGCATTTTAACAGCTCGTTTTCTGATGTGTGTGTCAGCAGTCTTTGTCCTGGCCTTTTAATCCTTGCTGACAAAGGAATTGTCACAACAGTTAAAAAATTGCATGTGCTTCATGTTTATGGCATTGCAGCTGCATTTGGGCGAATTGCTCCGTCGCGACTTCTCAACATAACATTTTGGGCAATCTGCATGTTTACTCAAAAATTTAAAGAAAAATAATGATTACTTAAGAAATACCATTTCTACCATATAAAAATTATCAAGTCCAAATTTATCAAATTTATGAATGTATAGTTTCTTTTTTTAAAGAGTATATAAAGAAAGTAAAACATGGTGATGTCTTAGCTAAGTTAGCTATTTCAAAGTTGAAAAAAATTCAAAGAAATTTCAAGTGAATGAAATATCCCGTTGAAATGTTTTATCTTTTTTAGGAGCAACTGAGACACAAAAAGAAATTGAATCTGGTGAGCTTTAACAGCAAATGCTTATATTGGCGAGATCGTCTGGTGGAGGTCAATGAGCGTAGCCTACAAAGTGCCTGGGCCTGGGTGCAGGGGCTCAGTTGCTGGGGCTCCACTAATACATATGCAGCCATCACCCATGCCATGAATGATCTGGATACACAGGCGATGTATCTACTGACAGACGGCAGACCGGATCAGGTAAACCAGGTCTTTTCCTGAATGTTCATATCTGAATCATAATAACATGTGAGATTACTTATCATGTCCGAGCAAGATCAAATACTGGTATCTCTCCATACACATTCTGACATTACTCTTACGAATACAAAACCTCCATTACGTCAGTGCCAGAATCCTGTATTTAGGCTCAGGCCCTCCTATTTATTTGAAGAAAAAGAAGCATTATCAAAATTAATGTAAGCAATATCGTGGGTAAGTGGGAAGGAATAGTTTCAAATGCGATATAAATGCAGTAACTATCATCTAACATCAGATCACATCACCACACAGCCGCTATTGGAACCAACAGCATCGGCAACCTAACACATTTGGTCATATCCATTAAATTTCACGCACAGTCGTCACAGCAGTCACATGGCTGACAGTAGGGCAGAAGAGTAACAGAGAAGTGTTTTTAATCAACGCTTGTTTCCAGAGAATGGAATAAGAAGTTAATGTGCATTGAACATAAACTATAATTCCCCATTGATACAGATTATTCAATTTCATCATTTTTTACATTATCAATGTATTTTGATGGGATCCATCTTAGAGCTAGATAAATGACTAATTTCATTCACTGTTTTCATTTTACAGATTGATCGAGTGTTTGCCTTATAAAATATTCTGTCAGTCAATGACAACAGTAGGCTATTCATCTGTGGCTCTTAAACAATAATATTAATTTACAAGTATTTTATTAACATATACCATTACCTGATCACGATGTGTGTGTTTTGACTACCACACAGTTGCCAAGATGGCTGGGATCTGATGGATGGATTGGCGAGATTGAAACTGGACTTTTATAGTTAGTTAAGGCCCTTGCCTTGGGCTGAAGATGAAGCTGAACAGGTTCGGTTTACCTTTGGGTTTTCGTTTCTGTTTTCTGACGGTAACATGTTGAGTGGAACAAAATGGGGTCTCTGTAAATTGGTGAGTGTTTGAAGGTCTTGGGTGACCCACACATTTCCTACTGGGAGTACTGAGTCCAGACACCACACATCCATGTTTCCCAGAGGAGGTTCTGAAAGACCAGCAGGAGAGCAAGCTGGCCATGTCAGACAAGTGCCTGGACGTGAACTTGCCAGAGATGGCTACAATCTGCCCCTGTATGCTGAGAAGGGTCCCCTGGCTGGGTGGCCGCAATGGGGGAGCAATTAATATGTCCAGTTGTTTCAGATCTAATGCAGTTACTTGGATCCACCTCACTCAGGATTTGATATACGGCCAGCTGGATGGCCTCAGTTCAGCCATGGGAGGTTACTTCATAGCTGGATTGGGTGGAGGATGGCCATTGCATTTCGGATCCATGGAGAAACCTGACCCACCACTGGGATCTTCTTGTGTATTCCCATTGACGAGTTGATGGGACAGCTGTGCCGGCCAAATTGATAGTGGAAGAAAGGACATGTAGCCATTGCCCACCACTTCCATGGGATCTCAAACAGTGATTGCGTTGACAACACAGCCAAGGAAGTCACTGACTTGGTTGATTCATGGCATCGTATCCCAATTGCGTAGAACGATGCTCATGATATCAGTCACTGGATTGTCTGGTCCAGACTCGATTATTTATACAGACCGCCGTCATATAGCTGGAATATTGCTGAGTGCGGCGTTAAACAACAACAAACAAACAAAGCTCACCTACCAAATTCAACTCCAGGACCAGTTGTGGACGATTGGTGCTATTTGCCAAAAATTGGAAGCACTGGTTTCTATGTGGTGTGGTTTTGGAACCATTAAAGCTACACTTCTATCATTGACCAGATCTTATCTCCCAGGCCAGCAGGCTGTCAGTTCTATGTTGTTGGACAAGTGTGGAAGTGGATCACAGACAAGATTTCTATTCTCCTGTTTTCATTGTACCAAAGGAAAACACCACTGATATGTGCATGATCTTCGATCAATCTCATTAATATCAGATCTTAGTTCTCGCTACCACTTAACAAAAATCTGAAGACATCACATTACAAGTCACGTCAGAACAACCTTTCATCCGACCAATGAGAGTGTCGTACCAAAGAGACAATTGGAATGTGTTTTCTAATCATGCAACCTCGAAAAGATTAACAGTTACGACAGTTACGGGCTGTACGACTAAATCTGTCAAAATCATCCATCTAGTGCATCACTGTGCATATATATTGACGACTTCATGTTGGTATTTCAGGAAAAGACCAAGATTCATCAGAACACCATCTTCCTAATCCAGTTGTTGCCAATCTGGCTCAATCTGGCGGAGGATATCATATATTTAAGCACCCTTGACTGGGGAGGATAGTAGCAACAGAGTGGTCTCTCCAGTCGGAATTATTTTGAGTGTAGGTGTGGGACACGCCTCATCTGGACTAGTTCACCAAATACAAGCTCCCAGTGTATCTGAGCCTGGTGCTGGATTCCCTGGATTCTCTTTCCAGCTTCTCCTTACCCATCTCTTTCCAGCTTCTTCTTACCCATCTCTTTCCAGCTTCTTATTACCAGTCTCTTTCACGCCTCTCCTTACCCATCTCCTTACCCATCTCTTTCCAGCTTGTCCTTACCCATCTCTTTCCAGCTTGTCCTTACCCATCTCTTTCCAGCTTGTCCTTATCCATCTCTTTCCAGCTTGTCCTTACCCATCTCTTTCCAGCTTGTCCTTACCCATCTCTTTCCAGCTTGTCCTTATCCATCTCTTTCCAGCTTGTCCTTACCCATCTCTTTCCAGCTTGTCCTTATCCATCTCTTTCCAGCTACTCCGTACCCATTTCTTTCCAGCTTGTCCTTACCCATCTCTTTCCAGCTTGTCCTTACCCATCTCTTTCCAGCTTCTCCTTACCCATTTCTTTCCAGCTTGTCCGTACCCATCTCTTTCCAGCTTGTCCTTATGCATCTCTTTCCAGCTACTCCGTACCCATTTCTTTCGAGCTTGTCCTTACCCATCTCTTTCGAGCTTGTCCTTACCCATCTCTTTCCAGCTTGTCCTTACCAATTTCTTTCCAGCTTCTCCTTACCCATCTCTTACCAGCTTCTCCTTACCCATCTCTTTCCAGCTTGTCCTTACCCATCTCTTTCCAGCTTGTCCTTACCCATCTCTTTCCAGCTTGTCCTTACCCATCTCTTTCCAGCTTCTCCTTACCCATTTCTTTCCAGCTTGTCCTTACCCATCTCTTTCCAGCTTGTCCTTATCCATCTCTTTCAAGCTTGTCCTTATGCATCTCTTTCCAGCTACTCCGTACCCATTTCTTTCCAGCTTCTCTGTACCCATCTCTTTCCAGCTTGTCCTTACCCATCTCTTTCCAGCTTGTCCTTACCCATCTCTTACAAGCTTGTCCTTACCCATTTCTTTCCAGCTTGTCCTTACCCATCTCTTTCCAGCTTGTCCTTATCCATCTCTTTCCAGCTTGTCCTTATGCATCTCTTTCCAGCTACTCCGTACCCATTTCTTTCCAGCTTCTCTGTACCCATCTCTTTCCAGCTTGTCCTTACCCATCTCTTTCCAGCTTGTCCTTACCCATCTCTTTCCAGCTTGTCCTTATCCATCTCTTTCCAGCTTGTCCGTACCCATCTCTTTCCAGCTTGTCCTTACCCATCTCTTTCCAGCTTGTCCTTATCCATTTCTTTCCAGCTTCTCTGTACCCATCTCTTTCCAGCTTGTCCTTACCCATCTCTTTCCAGCTTGTCCTTACCCATCTCTTACCAGCTTCTCCGTACCCATCTCTTTCCAGCTTGTCCTTATCCATCTCTTTCCAGCTTCTCCGTACCCATCTCTTTTCTGATTATGAAAAATCTTGGTGGTGCGATACTTTTAACCAGGTGTATGTAATGGTAGTTCTGTCATAGCAACTGATTAGGGACAGCCATTGTCAGATTTAGCCATGACATTAAAATGTCTAGAATCACATAGTTGCTATTAATTGTTAATCCCCATTGTGTTCTGCATTGACTGTTAGCTATCCTGAATGAGCTGTGCAACAATGTCACTTCTAATTAATACTGTTGTTGATATTTATGACTTAATCCGTGTCAGATGACCTTGGATATCTAAGCCTTGGTCCAGAGACGGAAAATAGGATAGTCTTACCCTTAGCAAAGCTAATTAATACTGTTGTTAATATTTATGACTTAATCCGTGTCAGATGACCTTGGATATATAAGCCTTGGGCCAGAGACAGAAAATAGTATAGTCTTACCCTTAGCAAAGCTAGAGTTAATGCTAGGTGCTCAGAAGCACCAACGCAACAGCCACTACCACCATGTGAGGACTTGACACATAGTGCTTCTTGTATACATATCAACTTGTAAAGTAAAGACTTGCTCTCTCCTAACTAGGAACATGCTAGGTACCTGGGAAGACTTTGTATGCTCGACATTGTTGTATGAATCTGTGTATATTGTACTAGTCGTCTCTTTTCTTTCTGGCTAAGCTACCCCCTTTAGTCAGAACATGATAGTGCTATGGAAATTTACTGCATGTTTGCTTTTGTCCTTGGCATTGTTCCAAAAGCAGGCCTTTTGATGTGATTTCAGGATTATGTGACCAAATATTAGCACCCAACTTTTAGGTACCTAATAAGAACTGGATTAAGGGGAAAAGACCCAATTTTGATGGGAGTTTGGGTTAAATTCATTTGAATGTTAACTATCCAGGGTATTTATTACTAGATTCCTAGAACCCTAGAACCCACCAATTCCCAGGATGCATTCTGGCACTGATGCAAGAGAGGCTATGTATTTGTAAGAATTATCAAATAATAGTTATCAATGCTACTAATTCAAAGAATATTAGCTCTATTCAATCAGGAGTAATCCTATTCACATCCCCAATATTCTGCATTTAGGAGGCTGATGTTGGAAAAATGTGAAGATTTCCTTTCTGCACATCTGCAGAGGTTATGATAGGGAAATATTTGTAGTATTTCAACTGGTTATAGATAGTTGTCAGTGAAGAAGACTTCTGTTGAAAATCTCAAGATTTTATGATGTGATGACTGCCTAAATACAGGATTTTTGGCACTTATGTAATGGAGCTAGTATTCATTGAATTATTAAAAATGATAACTATTATTTGATGGATGTGAAGAATAGTCAATTCCAACTGGTTTGAATTAGTTATTGGATGTTACAACTTTCATGCTGTACCTTCTTACTATTCGACCTACTGCGCCACAGTTTCAGTCACATGCTTATGACAGATGTTAGAGATTTTATACTAGTGATACATTTCCAATTTACCCAAGTAATTTTTCTGACATATGATTGGATGACATTAAAGGTCAAGATCACGCTGTTTGAACGAGGCATAACATTTGTTTGTGTACATGTCAATTTGAATGTTTTTCATCCCTGCCAACATTTCTACATGTGCAGCCACCAAAGTCCATACTAGCTCAAGTACAGATGAAGCATAGAGTGCCTATCCACACAATCTCCTTCAACTGTAATGACACTGAAGCAAACCGCTTCTTGTATGAATTAGCTCGTACCACCACTGGAAGATACCACTATTTCTCTGAGAAAGGTGTAGATCTGGATCAACCTGAAGCTTGGGAGGTCAGTATTCAGAATTATGGCTTTATCTTTTCATGTCAGTCATGAAGAGAGTGCTTCTACATAAGTTATGATGTTTAATCCACCTGTAATGTGCATGTTAGAGGACAGGAAGTATGTATATCTTTCAGTCGATCTTTGTTCATTGTACTGATGAGGGTACTAGGGTGCCTTAGGGTCATATCACGTCATGAGACAAAAGTGTATTGTGGCCGTCATTTGGACGGCATTGTTGACTTCATTTGAATCTTATTGTGACATGAGGTCAGAATGACGTCACACTAGAAACAACAACACTACATTCGTGTTTATGTCATACCAGCCTGGTTCCCTGGGTATGCTGCACTGGCATTACACTGACCCAAGCACTGACTGAGCATTGGCGGCCTCCACTAGACGAACATGGCGGACACAAACATGTAGTTACTATAGAAAAACGCTAGAACGGGTGGTTAAAATCTTTTCTTAGCATTTTCATGTATGCTCTTGCAATGTATACGTCATGAGAATAATGTCCATTGTTACTTTTGAGGTACTTGTTACTTGTGCTCGTGGGTTTCACCGAAGTGGTAAACGTCTAAGACCTGCGTCACTTCGGGCTTTCCTCCCACATTAGGTTGACACGCCGCGATATAACTGGAATACTATTAAAAGCGGCGTTAAACCCAACTCACTCACTCACTCATTAGCACATGTCAGTTGACTGCAAATTATTCGCTGCACATGTGTGTCTTCTGCAAAATGTGTGTCCTTATAAGCCCAGGACATTTATTTCAATTTACATTTGGCACAGCCAGGGACGACTTCATTCTCTGAGGCAATTTCGTCTTGGACCTAGATATTTTACTTGGAGAATTCCCACACTAGACTGGGGGTTGGTTTTAGATGACTGATGGTCTGAAGAGAATGCCAGTGTTGTTACTGTTACAATGCCATCTGTAATATCGCCTAAAAACATTTAACCAAAACTCCACATTGTAAGAGTAGAGAAGTAGAAATCCATATGTCAATTCCTGTCTGCATTGATACTATATACAGCTTCTAAAATGTCACTTATGGTTTTGTAAACCAATTATATCAGAGTGAAGATGTGCAGCTGCTGAAGCATGAACTGAAGCATGGCCAAAATAATCTGGAGCAGCTAGCCACCCTGCGAGATCAGTGTTCCTCCATGGCATGGCGCAGACAGACGGATGATCTGAAGAGAGATGCCAAGTAGGTGATTTTATGACACTTAGGCACATCTTTCATTTGTAGCACAACCTGAAGAATACCAGGTGAACTGTATCACGGGTAAGTTTTGGCCTTTAGTTTTGAGACATATTCTGGCCTAATGTCATGGCCTAATTGACAGGAGCGTCAGTAAAATCTTCTCAGAAACCACTGGACCAATGAAGCTGAAACTTCACATGCTTGTTCCAACCAATGATGTCGCCCCAATTTGTTCAAAACGTTCAAATATGATTTCAATATAGCCCCAAAGACAGATAGGAAATATTGTACAAATTTAGATACTTGTTTCATATTTCTTAATACTTCTTCTACTCAGAACCCCGGACCTACATAACCTGAATAGGAAACGCTACAGATTTCCTGACACTATCTCTGACACGCATCCGCTAATTGTAATCCGATCACCGTGTTCTCAGTATCCTGCTAGCATGAAGTCAACCACATATTGGGGCAGCTTATGGCACATTGGCAGTGGAGCCTAACTTAACTTCCCTGCTTACCTAAACATCCTACTTCCAAGACTCAACACACGTCCCACGTGCATCAGATTTGTTTCAATGCGTAATGGTAATGATGATTATCAAGATAACACACCATATATCCTTATGTGTCGATTCCCAAATTGAAAATATCTATACATAAAAGTACTTAGTGTGAAACCAACAAACAACCAACAAATGGTATACAATTAACAATTGTATAACCATATTAACTAGATTTACAAGTGAACACTTACTACTGCTCAGCAATTACAATGGCAGTACACAATAGAGTGGTAGTACAATATTCAATGGCAATAGATAATATGATGGTAGTGGTCAGTACCGAATTCTAAAATTCAGTGGTGATAGCAAAAGTCAGTGATAATAATTTATTACACATGCAGAGCTCCAGATAAGCTGTGTATCTGCATATAATACGCATCAGAAATGCAGAAATATCCAGTAAAATAAAATCCAAACGTATCAAATATGCAACGAACATTACAGATACGCTAAAAAAATAAAACTTGTGCGTATCATCAAAATATTGTGAAGTAACCCTGCGTATTTGATTACCAAGTCAGCAACTTATTTTGAAATTATAAACGGGCATTCCGTCAACCTTGCCAAAGTCCTATAAAGCTCTCGAACCATCACGACACCAGTTTGCAGGGACTAGATGAATACTGTTTTTAAATATTTAACTTAAATACCCACATGTGTAAAAACTAGTGGGTAACAGAAATTTGAATACCCAGATAGAATTACTGATACCCAATGATTTTAAGATGCATGGGTAAAATACCCACAACACCAAAAGCTTATCTGGAGCTCTGCCCATGTGGTGAAGATACAGGTGGGAAGATACTAAATCCGTATGTCACGTGCACATATGTGTCGTTCAAAATTGACCTTGTTTTATTCGTTTTGATTGGATAACCATGACCTCTGTCACACCAGAACTACTTCTTTCATTTATAAAAAAATCATGAGAAGTCATTCACTTTTACAACTACAAGGAAGAACTGAAGGAATCTCATGAAAGCGAGAGACATATACACACTCTTTATCAAACCAAACAAGATCGTCACACGCATCAAATTTGCTTTGCATTCTATATTAGGTATGCATAGAGCTACTACAGACATTATATAATTGAGCTGTATCTATATGCAATGTACAACTATCGATAGATCTTCAACCAAGGGTCACTATATCAAGCATGACGCACCTGAGCACTTTCGCGACTTTCAATTTGATTTAACGTGAAAGGTTAAGCTTGGTGAAATGAAGTCAGTTTAAACTATCTGGACAGATATCTAGACTTCCGAAAGCGTTTGTTTATGATTGAACATACACGACTGCACGACCAGATGACTCAAAGTGAACAGTTCCGATACAAATCATTCGAAAGCTCCGTGGAAGTGTGCCTGACTTCTGTTTTTGTGGCCGAAAACATCCAAAATGTGAACAATAACATTCCCTACGGATCTGTAGCATAAAATGCTGTGAGTAGATCACGGTTGTCTTATCTTATTTTGATGGTGACCTTGCCTTTTGTTCAAAGCTGTCACTGACATGTAACCAGACTTGAGTTTGTTGATTTTCACGTCCTCAGTATAGGGTTGTACAGTTAACATAAATGTCTTTGGCGTGCACTCTGATTTCCCTCTTCCAAAATGGTACGGACAGGATATAAAATTGAGCTGATAGATCAATTTATGATACGAGAGGCACGTTCTTGTCCCCTTACATACAGTCTAACTAGCTACTAATTTCTGGATTCTGTGGCTACTCAATCAAAGCACACAGAAGATCGGGTTTACGAGGTAAAAAATGCATAAAAAATAACAAAAAAGTATAGTTTTCTGTCACATAATGTTTATACGCAGATTTTTTTAAATAGAAGAGTCAGAGAACACAATTTGGCTTATTAAAAAAAGTACATGCATGGCCTTTGGAATTTTAAAATAAAGACATACATTATGAGAGAAATACATAAATTCTATGATGTTATATGTAGAATTAATTTGACTGCTAAATAATGATTGAACTAATGCATTAGTTTTTTCCTACTCTTGTATCATGTGTATTCATTCTGTATATTGCCTTGATTACCTTTGAACAGAAAACTGAAATCAAAGAAAATTCTAAACAAAGAATTAATGAGCATTAATAAGCATACTTTTTTAATTACTTTGTGGATATTGATTATGATCTGTTCAGAAAATTGTATCTTGTCCTGTTTAGAGGCTGATATTCGGTCCCAAGTCTGCAGCAAATGTCTTTATTAATTCCTCCATTGGTATTAAATGGTTTCCAATTAATGTTGATATACAAAAGTAATTTTCTGTCTTTGTACTAGAGGTATCACATATTTCACTGTTAACAGGAGGTTTTAATGCTTAGTTATATATTATTGCATTGAATTCAATCTCAAAATACAATGTTTAAATAACTATGAATTTAAGAAATATAAAAATCAAAATTTTTAACCAAATAAATTCAAATTTCCCTGACAGGCGCACTTTGTTTATAATAATGGATTTATGCCTAGATACATGTTAACATTAACATTTTAAGAACTGTTGGGTTCTCAGGTAGGAACGACATACGTGGGAGTAGGGAGATGAGCCTGCCACTTGACCGGCTGTTTATTCAAGACTATCGCATGTTACATAACAGCATATGATTGCGCTTACCTGCAACTAATCACATTACAAGACCGGACATCTGTTGGCCTATCATAATATTGTACACTAGCAAGTTTAATACTACTGTGTTTCAGTTACAGATATTACAATAACAGATACATTCCACCTTTAAATCATATTCTTGGTGAAAGGTTCTTTTGACTGCATATATCATTAAGTATATAGTAATTAATTACAGCACCCAAATACAAACTGACCAGTGAGACCCAGCGGAAGACCATACCATCTTCACCACCTTTGGCAAGCGACACAAAAATTACACCGACAATTTAAAAAAATATGTTTCCTTTAACAGTGAACAATTACAAGGGTGTATACTGGAGTGTCCACAATTCTTTGAATGCATTAGCTCAGAATGAAATACTAAAGTCGGATCTGGCAAGTGGGGGATTGCTAGTTCTCTTTCAGATTCAGAGTCATGCCTAGTGAAATAACATATCGCCTGACACCTACATTTTATTTTACGGTTTTGGGAAAAGCAGCACCTTTGTGACAAGCAGAGAGGAGATGTGGGCGCAGTTTCACAAGGAGAGAACAGACACTGAATTCTGCGACACACTGCATCATCTAATAAAATTAGATACACAAAAGTGACTGGAATGTCCACATGTTCAATCAGTGTTTGTCAGATGAACTGGTTCATGATATTTGTACACAATTCATATCAAGTATAGAACACAGCCAATGATCTGATGGCAGCATGAAACAAGACTTGGTTCTATATGTGCAGATATTTATTTAAGGCAATTACTGAGCTCTCAAGAACCAAATGACAAGTTGCAGAAACCTCACCTGCATTTGTGCTGAAATTTCGTATGTGGACTGAGGCTGTCAACAGTCAACTCAAAGTTAGTGGGGACAATTTCTTCTTTCTTGTGGGAAAAATGGAGATCATTTGTCGGCAGCAAGTGGACACATCCAACTTAAATACAAATTCCCTGTGTGTGATTAGACTTTAGGACAGCATCCAGAGAAACACAATCATCATGTTCTACTAGGACAAGCTGGTAACCACACGGGTTGCCCTAGCCTCGCAAAACTGGGGGTCATTATGACCCCTTAGCTGTGCTATAGGGAGTCATAGGTCTTGGGGTCATAGTTTTGATTGATGTCAGATTTTGAAATATATCATTTATGATTCGACCCGATTGTGTTTCCAGTGTTGTCAGCACCATACCCGTGCTGGTGGGTTTCACCAGAGTGATACATGTCTGAAACCTGCATCACTTCAAGCTTTCCTTACTCATCAAGCTGACATGCCATGATATAACTGGAATACTCTTAAAAACGCCATTAATCCAACTCGTAATAAATTATTCTTAATAATCTTCTTCCACGAATCCTGCCTAAAAATAATATTTTATGTATTATCTACTCTATGTGAAGTTGTTGATCTAATTAAATCTTAATACGTTAGGCTTAAAATAAAAGAATTGGTTCTCAGGCAATGACTTTGGAAAATATAGTGCAGGCGGGCTGGCTGTTTGTTTTTTTTGCTTGTTCAAACTAGTATGTAACCAAATAAACAGTTGTGTACCATCAACCTGGGAAAGAGCCTCCCTACATATACAAGCATACAAAGTCAAATGGCCGCCATGACCATAACACGAGATGTTAGGTGGACATTATGATGATGCGGGCGGTGCCTGAGAACCAAGAATATCATTTTTTTTAACTTTACATTTGTCATTTTATTTGTAGATTGATATAAACTATGAAAGCAACTGCTATATAATATTGTAACTCCTCACATGTATCTCGCCAGACTCAGTACTATACACATAAGTTATCTGTTCAAGTCTTTGAAAGGCATTTAGAAGTGATACACATAAGGAAGAGAATTTAGGGATGTCAACTTCTTTTTTATGAGGAACACAACGTTTTGGAGTATATACTTACTCCTTCATCAGGTGAATAAATACTAAGAGGCAGAGAACATATAGAACAGCAAAAGTAATAAGATGACAAAGGTGGAAACTTAACAAGGGAAGCAAACAGCTAATTGGCGCTGACAGGTGATTAGCAATAGACAAATGGAAGCCAAAACTTAACAGTAAATTAGCGCTTATAGTTGATTCTAATGGACAGCTGGAAGCCAGGACTTAAGTTATCACTGATTGGCAATGGACAATGGCCAAATGGGAGGCCGGGGGTAATAAGCACTGACATATGTTATAGAATGGAAAAAAATAGCAATGGACAAATGGAAGCCAGCTATATAATTGGCACTGACTATGATCAAAGCTATAAGTCCAAAGTACTGGGCAGATGGGTTCCTTGGTCTGGGTTCTACATGTAGTCACAGTTTGGCAATAAGGCTCATAGGCTTTCTAGTTTCGTAATGTGGATGATCGAAGTTTTTTACAGGTACCATATCACATAAATAATTTGGCATTGTACCACTTTTCATTTTTATGAAATATGCATAATTTGTGAAAGTGCCGGTCTTTCTGCCAAGGAGGAAAGGCTGGTTTCGTTATATAGCCCCTCACAGCACCACATAATTTTATCAGCACTGATAATGGATCATCAACAATGACATGAGGCCTCCCGCAGTCTTGCCACAGCAAGTGTAGGAAAACAAAATACAAATATAGTAATTACAACCAACAAAAGTTATGTGTATAGTTTTTGTCAGTTGCTTTGTTTGAAGATGTATCAGGTAATCTCCAAATACAGGAACAATATCCCATACATCTGAAGCTATACAAACAAACTTGTGTGAGATAGCACACATGACAACTATGTTCATGATGTCCACGGTTCTTTAAAAAATCCATATAGTTATATAGATAACAATGAGTAATAATCGGCTAATCCTTTGAACAAAGTATGTTGTTTTAAAAATGGCACTTCACGCCCAGACATGGGTGTATTCCGTCTGCTTTAGTAAACCTACATATATAAAGACTTACTTTTGACAAATCCATTGTACAAGATAACAGTGATTAATCAATCGACGTATTGTTGGTTATCCTTTGATTGATGTCTTTTGTAACTCTACTGATGATTCCTCTCTTGCAGGGCTGCCACCGGCATATTACATAAAATGTAGTACACTAACCACATCAGACCTGGATGTATGACCCAATTGTGTATTAAATAATTACCCCAGACACAATGCGAAGTACTGAGTGCTCTATTCCTTTGACACCCTCATAGGCAGCGGTGAACGTTATTGAGATATTTTACTGTCTTTCTCAGGTGATCTTAGTAGTTCTACCACTAATTGTACCTGTAATAAAGCCATTAACTGAGCATCAAGTGAATGATGACAGATATACAGGTGGAGAAACATGGATGAGAAGAAACTAAGGATTTTGGCTGCTCCGTATATGAACTGAATTTCATTGTTACAAAAAATAATATGTACATATATTTTCTGTATACCAAACTACATGACTGTTCATACACATTAACACATGCAGATGAATTTGCAAGGTGAAAGGTTATAGTAAGCATCATCTAGTCAAATGCTTGGATTAACCCTAGCTGTCAACAAGGTTTTCCAGTTGGCCCCTCGCTGGTCAGAAACCCAGTTTGTTGGGTTTGCTGGTGCTAACTGGCTTCTGGTGATTATGCAGGCTCATTAAAATGGCCCAGGCTAGACGACTTAAAGTTGGAGTGTTGTTTCCCTTCAAAAATGAATATGTTGAACATGTCAAAATAGCACTAAATAAACATCACAAATGTCGATGTTTAGTTTCACCTCAGTCTCTTAGATAGTGGGGTGTGTAAAACTTGAACATTGTTACATCCATCCTTGCCAGTTTGGGCTGGGATGAGTCCAAAATTACTGCTCGGGTACCTGTGTCATGTATATATGATGTCACACAGTGGGTGCACAAGAAATGACGTAATAAATTGTGCACCTCACTGTCGTGTTGCATATTGCATGCTTTTTATATACTCAGTGGAAGAAGCTGATTCAAATCAGAATTGCAGCGCCATTCTTTATTGTCAAGTTGTCCTTTAGCTTTGGTGTCCTTTTGTTTGCGGTGACATTCTTTAGTGTTTCCTTTCATATGGTGTCAATTTGTTTTGTACTTTGACCTTTGTTGGTAACATTTACTACTTCATTCGTAACATGACTAGATTTGCATTCTTTGCAGAAAGATCGCATGTCATCTTACTGTTATTCTTTTGTGTGTAGTAAACTAGATACTCTGCTAAACAACATAACATTCACCTGTTTTATATTAATAGTGTTTAGTTTATGTTACAATTTTCTTTCATGTGAGTATGGATGACATATAACTGAGAAATAGCAGTAAATATGGCATCTATTCATCTTGAAGATTCTTCTCTATTGTTGAATTGGTCAAATACATACCTTGAAACATATCTACGTAAGCATAATTACATTTGTGAAATATCTGCACTGAAAACTGATGAACAATTATGTATGATTAGATTGAAGCTTGATTTCAATAAATATGTCAAGGCTAGCACAGCTCTTTACCATATTGTGGGCCGAGCACGTGTGTGTGCACATGTATTTGTGATGTGCTTATGAGGTGTCTTGTTTTTCACTATATTTTCCAATCACCCATTGGGGAGGGGAGATAGATATCTGTACAAGATCTTCATCTTTTTATATTTTAATTGCTGTGACGTAGATGTGATCCCAATCAACTCTTTCACTCTCCCTCTCACTATTATCTGAAGAGGTTGCAACCTGGTGAAGGGAAATGATTGAACTGGTGCCCAATCTCATTAAAATCAGACCTTAGTTCTTGCTGCTGCTAAACAAAGATCTGAAGACATCCCATTAGGGGTCACGTCAGAACGACCTTTCATCCGACCAATCAGTGCGTCGCTTACCAGATTATGAAAGTGACAGTCACAATGTGATTTCTAATCATGCAATCTCAAAAACTTTAACATGGGGTATTCCGAACGATAATTACGGGTTTATCGACTGAATCCTTACTATCTAGACCATCTATTAGCAATTCCAGGATGTTTTTTTTGTTCAGGTTTCAAATTTGTAATCGAGAATTTGCTAAAATACGAGGGGTGTTCATTAAAGATTTCCCCTAAACCACTTAGGGCTATCATATTCGGTTGAAATTTCACATGTGTAATGATACATGTATCTATGGATTATGTCTGAATTTGCACCGAAATATTAATCTTACCACTTTTACAGGTGTTATGATCGAGTAGGGTGTGACAATGGAGCCAGTAGAATACCGAGCAGTGATAAGGTTTTTATATTTGAAAGGTCGCACACCAAAAGAAACTTTCGATGAAATGAAAGCAACTAATGGGGAAGATGGCCCATCATATGACGTTGTTAAACACTGGCATCGCCAGTTCAAGTGTGGTCGGACATCTGTGGAAACAGCTGCCATTCCTGGTCGCCCCCATTCAGCCATTGATGAGGACACTATCCATCAAGTGGAGACCGCCATTTTGGCAGACCGACGTATAACTGTTAGCCAGTTAGCAAAAGATGTCAAGATCAGTGTAGGGTCTGTGGAAAAAATCATCCATGACAATTTGAACATGCATAAGGTGTCTGCACGATGGATTCCCAGGTTGCTCACACCTTTCCAAAAGCAGGAACGAGTCAATTGCTCAAAGGATCTTTTGGACATGTGCCAAAAAAAACAGGCAAACTTTTTTGACAGACTTATCACACAGGATGAAACATTGGTCCATCACTATGATCCTGAGACTAAAGTCAGTCGATGCAATGGAATCATGTGGAGTCACCACCCCCAAAGAAGGCACGTGTCAAACCCTCTGCAGGCAAGGTCATGCTCATGGTGTTTTGGGACCAGCACGGAGTAGTGATGATGGATTTCTTGGCAAAGGGTACCACAATTACAGGAGCTTATTAAGCTTTACTGCTGCGGAAATTGTGGGACGTTATCAAGCTTAAGGCGACATTTTTTTTATTTGTTGGTTTACGGATGCGCCGCTCTTTCAAAGTCCAAATGTTAAAAAAAAATAAAAATGAAAATTACCCTTTTTTTTATTACCGCCGATCTTTTCGACAAAAAGTTCAAACAAAAAAAGATTGCTTTTCCTCGTCGAGCTTAAAGCAAAGGGAAGTCACTCTGATATTTCTTGCTGGGATCCTTCTTTATATCATCAAAGCTTGTCAACGCAAAGCGCAGTGGTGACCAGTTTAACTATTTCAACACTGTTGGCCGTTCAAAGCCACAAGTCACACCGCACGGTAAACCGTCCAAGCCACGTCAAAATAGTTTATAATTATATTAACCTACTTGTCATATCATTCATTTATTAAATCTATCATATTTCACAATGTCTGAAATACCTATTCCATTTGATTTTATCATTTTTTATTTTATTCACTTGACACTATTTCCCGCAATGTTATTGAAAATAAAATTCTCGGACACACTTCGACAACGAGTCCTCACGGGCTGAAACGTCTTTATTTACAAAGTAATAAAATCATCAAAAATGTATCTATAAAAGTTGCCAAACTGACATCTTAGTTATTATTTCCAACTTTTCGTGCGATCGCATATCGTAAGTCAAATGACATCTCGGCTTTCGTCGCCTGGATTTCTCGGCTCGGACACGATGTCTTAATGCGAAAATATATGCATAAGAAATCTTTGTCACAGCTCGTAACCTAGCTCTATACATCCATAAAGTTCCATATTTTTAATATAGATCGCGATTTCATGCTAAAACGTTCAGAATAACATGATTTAATACAAACCTTTCGCCAAAGTCTGAACATTATCTTTGCTGTAATTTGATTAGCTGCCTTAGGTCACATGCTTAAATTTGACTAATCACGAACCTTGTAGCAGATTTTGTCGGTGAAACAATATAAGTTTTTTTAATGTATACTGACATGGCAGGACGTATGTGTTATTCATACGAAGCTTTGAAAACCGAGGTATTTCCTCATGTTAGTGAGCGGACAGCCACTATCATCGGGAAATGGGTGATGACAGATATTATTTGTAATTCTTTTTAAAATAATGTTCAACGTAAACAAATGAAAATTAAAAAGAAATAGGTAAGTGGATTTTATGAATTATTATATTTGCCGAAAAAATCGTTAGATTTGCGCTAAATTTGGACGTTATTAATGTTTTAGCTTACATTATTATTTATTTAAAACGAACTTTATTTAGTTGTTCATGAATTATTTAAATAATGAAATACACATATCTTTCATATTTATAAACAATAGGATTAAAGACCTTTCAAATAGTGTATGGCCAAACATGTAGTAGCAAAGATGTTAATTTCAGCAGATAATTTCCTTGATAAATGTTGGTTTCATCTATCACACAACAGTCTCTGGGAACTTGGTGTCACAGCAGTAATCTTCTGGTTGGCTGGTGTTGAAAGAGTTAAACGTTGCCCATGCATTTGCTGCCAAAATAGCAGCGTCTTTCATGCATTTCCACCCATGACATGAATATTGTTATGTTGTCATCCCTGCACAAGCTGAGTGCAAGGGATATAATAAAATGTTCCTGAAAAATTGAGTTATTTTACTTTTATTACGCCAGGATATTTTTTTTCATACCTACCTAACTTTTTAGGACAAAATTCAGGTAAAAAAAATTAGAGAGGCTTTTTTTTTTTTTTTTTTTTAATTGGCCTGCCTCACTTTTGAAATGAGTTTGAAATCCGTAAACCAAGAAATAAAAAAAGTGTCGCCTAAGAGGCGTGGCATGCTGACCAAGGGTGTCCGTCTCCTGCAAGACAGTGCTCCAGTACACAACTATCATGTTGCCCAGACAGAAGCGCGGTCCTGTGGCTATGAAATCCTTCCACATCCTCCGTACTCTCCTGACCTTGCACCATCTGACTTCCACCTCTTTCCAACCATGAAGTCATTTTTGAAGGGAAAACGTTTCACAGATGATGAAACACTGATTTTTGAAGTCAAGTCCTGATTTGAGACGCAAAATGAGGGCTTTACAAGCGAGGTTTCCATAGTGGCATAAAACGATGGGAGAAGTGTGTAACTCTTGGTGGTTCCTATGTGGAGAAGTTTTATTCCACTAGGTCCATCGGAAGTGGGTCAGGGGAAATCTTTAATGAACACCCCTTGTATGTTTCGAAGCATAGTCGCCAATTTGAAATTTGTGCCGTAAAGCACGAGAAAGCTGCCTTCTGATTGGTCATTCCATTGGTCGGTCAAAGTTCGCGCAAGGTCGGTCTGACGTGACCCGTAATGGGATGTCCTCAGATCTTTGTTTAGCAGTAGCAAGAACAAAGATCTTATTTTAATGAGATTGACTGGTGCCCTAATGGGAATGTGTCAGCTTGCAAAATTGTGTTTTGCTTAGCCAGTCGTGAAGAGCTCTAAGGTTAATGAGGCCATACAAGACTTGATGATAAAAGCATCATCATATGTGGAATAAGCAATATGAAGTCAATATTTCACCTGGTGGAAACATGTATGATCATCTTATTTTAGTACTGGTAATATGAACATATATCAACTGTTTATATATACTGAAAAGCTAAAGAAACATCACCCCAAGTAACATTGCACGAAAAGTGGTCATTTAAATATCTGTGTAATTTTTGTCAAAGTTTCTAAAATTTAACATTACTTTTTCCGGACAATAATACTGATCGCCCAAATGCATCACGGCAACGGCCATGGTTACTCGATGCACGTGAGTCCAGTGCAAATTGAAAATTCCCCCATTTCCTGCCCTAAACAAATCCACCCAGATCAGATAACATGCATTCGTTATTGAATTGCTACCACATGCCACATCACAAGAAATCAGCGACACCAAGGCCTTGGACAATTGCAAGCTGGACAAACCGCCCGGCAAGTAGCCAATGCATTTCAAGTCCATGTAAGGACTATATACAGGCTCCAGCAATGGTACCAGACCACCAACACTACAGATAACCGACCACATAATGGAAGACCAAGGGTCACCACCCGGCGTCAGGATCGTCAGATTGTGTGACAACATCTTCAAGATCGCTTTGTTATTGCTGTGGAAACTGCTCGACAGACCATGGTGACACACCAGCGACTCATTAGTGCGGACACCATGCGTCGACGATGGACGAGCAGACACCTCCACTGTCACACCGAGGACCCATTCTGATGCCACGTCAATGCCGGGACCGTATTCAGTGGGCAACATAGCACCAGCATTGGCTCCACCAGCAGTGGGGAAGAGTCCTCTTTTCAGACGGGAGCTGTTACTGTGACTCAACAGCAGATGGCAGAGAGAGAGAGAGTCTGGCGACACTGTGGGGAACGTTTTTCGAATGCTTGTGTTGTTGAGAGAGACTCGTGGGGTGGTCCGAGCATCATGGTGTGGGGTGGAATTTTCTTGCACAGAGGGTCCATCCTGTGGTCTTCCAGAATATCGATCCAGGAAGAGGCAGTGGTGTCCCGGCAGCTCGGTACATTGATCAAGTCTTGAGACCACACGCCATACCTCATTTGTCACGTCACCGCAACCACGAGTTTCAGCATGATAACGCCGGTGCCCACGCTACGAGAGCAACAAGAGACTTCCTCCAGCAGAATGGCATCAGAACCCTGGAGTGGCCTGCCCTCAGTCCTGATTTAAATCCCATTGAGCACCTGTGGGACGAGATTCAAAGACGGCTGAATGACGTCTGACCAAGGCCAACAACTGCAGCTGAACTGCATCAGGCGTTCCTCAGAGTGTGGGCTCAAGTGCCTATGGCCTTCATAAACCACCTCATCCATTCCATGTATCGACGTTGCGTGGCAGTCATCAATGCACATGGCAGACACACGAGATACTGACTTGTGATGCCATTTTCTCAGAGACTAGTGTTGTGTTTCACTTGGAGAACATTTGTCTCTATAATTTCAACCTTGATGATCAGTTTTGCCAAGTATCATCTTTTTAATATGTCTACATACAGTGTTCGGACAAATAAGGTTTCTCATATATCTATCCATGGTGATGTTTCTTTTGCGGTTCAGTATACATTGACTTGATACCCCAAATGATACATATTTCTAAGGTATGGAAACATTTGGAAATTTACAAATTTCCATGCTTTACCTTTGTATATTTTAGACCCAAGGACATCAAGAAATGCATTTGAAACCTACAATAGGTTGACTGTAGTATCAACTCCGGAATTCATGCTTGGAAACTTCTGAATATCCTGTCATACCATTCATTACTATGATGTGTGTGCATGTGGCAATAAATGATGGTCATTTGTTTCAGTGTTCATATGAAATTTATAGCAGGAATCATACACAAATCCAGTCATTGCATGCATTTCCTACTATATTTGCATGTTTCAAAGGTGTAAAGTCTGGCGTTTGGTCCTGTGCCTGATCTTATAGCTTCTCTTCTGATACTGCGTAACTGATAAAGGTTAAATTTGTTAAACAGGTTCTATTTTATGAAGACATCATTTTCAAATCAATGTGTTTTTATTGTGGAAGTAATTTTGATGTTTTAAATCAATTTTTACAATAGTTCAAAAAATATTTATTCTTAAGAACCATGGGACACAGGCCTTAAACTTTGTGTCAATGATAATCAGTGTTCTAAATGATGTTTTCCATGGAATTTTTTGCACCAAGTTTTCTTTAGGTTCATAGATTGAATTATCATGAAATGTCAAATGAGCTACAGAGCCTTGTGTCTCTGTTTTATGATATCTGGCATGTGGCTATTATTCAGTAGGTTTCAGCACACAAACAAATTCCTAATATTCTGTCTTTTAACCAGTTGTATCTGTCTTCCTCAGTAGAAATGTCCTGTCAGAACAAGATAAGATGTACAGCTCATATCTCTTATGTTATATATTGATGATGATGTTTTCATGTCTATTATTCATTGCAGTGAAAACCAGTTACCGGGCATAGACAAATCCTTAAGAGGACATCCTGACAATACAAGAGATAAGTTTCCCCTCCCACGACCAAAGAGTGCTCCACCCCAGGAAAAGCAGTCTCTGGTTCCCTCTACGTGCCCATTGTCTTCAAATGGGTTGAGATCTAGCTCATCTATTCGACAGTCCATCAGCAAAAGATCAAACCAGAAGACCACACATGCTCAACACAAACAGCCGCTGACAGCAAGTAGGACTAATTGAATTTGGTTGACCTTCATCACATGATCAGTAGTGATTTATTGCACCACTGCTTGGTTCATTACGTTTGTGCAAACAATGACAAAACAATGAATACATGGAATCATATCTTTATTGACATATGTAAAAGATTGTGCAGTTTAGGGGGCTGATTGCCAATGACCCTAGGGCTAAGTGACAACACTCTGGATGTGTCCCTGTTAACCCTTAGAATGCCAGGTACTTAAAGAAATTGGGGGGGGGGGGGGGGGGGGGGAACAGTTTCTCCTATAGGAGAATGTTTTGAGGCCCAAACCAGCCATCAGTCCCCAATTTTACTGAACATTAAAGGCAATTATATAATAAAAATATAGTAAGGAAATGTAATAAATGATGACATGAAGATGAGACTTGTTAAAAGTCAGGTGGGTGGGTAAACAAATAAGTCATGCATGAAAATATCTTTCAATATGCATATGGTTTTTGACAATGTAGTAGCTAGCTGAGATGCAGAGTGGCTAAAGTAGGCAAAATTAGCCAAAGCACTGTGGTAGAATTTCATAAAATAAAAAGTAAAATGTAAATTAGAATTGTATGAATAGTTATTTTGCAAAAAAGAATAATATATTTTGCAAAAGAAGTCATGTGAAAAATTAAAGTACCAGACACAAAGTAGTTTTGCTGTACCTGTGGACTGGGGTTAGGCAACATCAAAAAGCATGGTAAATGAAAATATTAATAACCTGTAGGAAATCAAGCATGGTACAGGGAAGTTATAAACAAATGTTCAAAAAGTGAAAAGTGCATAAAATGATTGAAGGAAATGTCATTGTTGCTTAAACTCATAAAACAAACCTATGTATAACCATTTAGACATCAGGATAACATGAAATCACTAGTAAGTTGTAATTAATTAACACATTAAGCGGGGTTATTAAAATGGACACTGTCCATGCATCCATCCATGACAACATTGACTTGGTCTCAAAATGGGGGTCCTTATGCAATTAGTATAACTAACTAGTTGGCATATTCTTGAAGCTGCGTTACACCCAACTCATGTAGTAAAATTCAGTAATACATATGATGTTTTGACTAAATGCACAATACTATAATTTGCGGTCTATATTAGCTTGTGTCCATTTGGAAATCCCTCACATTTTACTGTGATTGCCACATAAAGTTGGTAACAGCACTGATGTAACATATAACACTGTCTTAAATAACATAATTTTCCATGTCTGATCCTTATCTAGTGTTGTGAAAAAAATATTGACAGAATTGTTATTTAAAGAAATGCATTATATTTTTCATTTTGTTTATATGATAAGCTGTTTATGGCTCCATTCTTTCACAAGGACAATATTAATAGTCAGTGAGAGCACCTTGTTTGTCGATGCACTTGTCATGAACACTCGTCATTAAACTGTCTATGGTAGATATGGGTAGATTCAACCATTGTGTCCATTATCTCGCTGATCGTGTCTTTACATCACTCAAGACTTTCAGGCTGCAACTTTGCAACATTGTCCTTCATGAACTGCCTGACATTTTCAATGGGATTACGATGAGCTCAAGGGCCAGGAATATCCATCACATCATCATCGTGGTTATCTGTAAACCAGCATTTTGTGAATGCTGACGTCGGAGTCCGCATTGTCCTCCTGTGGAACAAATGGAATATTACTTTGTTCTATGGCTGATTCTGAGAGGCCTTTCTAAAGAATATGACAATAGTTTTATTTCCCCAAAATACCTATTTCCACTGTATCTCTGCTGTATTTATACATATGTCACTAAACTTACATTACCATTTCCCAAATCTACTCTCACAACTTACACGTCAGGAAATTTTGACATTTATTTGAATGATTATATCCCTAATAAAAATGCTAAAGCACATTGGTTGTAATCTTAAAATAGTAAGCATTTGTCCTCAGAGATGCTCTGCCTTGTTTCGATAAAATTGCCAAGTAAAATTGCACATGTGGTTAAAAAACAACTGGTAGCACTGCTCAGCAGTTATCAAACTGTTCTTACAATAGCGATATTGAACCAACATAATGCTTACAAAATCCTCTACCTCTGTTACAACATTTCCAGTTTACTATATTTTGGCTGCAACCACACAAGAACTTAATTTTCAGATTTTCAACAGAAGTCCTCTTTATTGTCATCTATGCAGAACAATTCATTTCGCGTAATAACATCTAATAGCATAATAGCTAATTGTACACAAAGGCGGGAAAATCCTCACTTCTTTCCTGTCTTCAAGGGTGAACACTTATTTTATAGCTGTCTCACACTCTAGCACTTGGTTGTGTAGTCACACTATTTCTAGTTAGATTTCAGTTTAAATACTTGAATAGTTAATATTACACTATTATTAGACTATTGGAATTTGTATTTAAAAAGTGGTTCTGATCTTGGTTGTGGTCTACCAAGCTGTTTAAAATCCATGTATTGTGGCATGAGTTTTCCCAAACTGGAGTGAAGTCATTCAACTGGAAGTGCATGCAACTTACTTATCAATGTAGCTATGGCCGTGTCACTTTCTATTTTACAGTTGCAATGCATATGTATTTGCTCAACCGGAAGTGATGTCATTCAACCTTTGTTGGTCCAACATCAGTGTCATCATCTGTGAGCTGCTTGTTCTCGCCACCCCACATTTGTTCAAGAAGTCCAAATCCAATTTTTGATATGGCCACCATGGCAGCCATCTGTGAAAACCTATTTGTGACCATTAGTCAGCCATGTTTGTTCAAAATATAATGAATATTTAGTAAGTAGTTGGATTCAGTACATATGGTCCATTTTTCATATTTTTTCAGTTTGGTCCTTTTGACCTTTGTAATGTGACCATGCTTTTACACTGTTATTTTCTCAAAGCTTTACCACTTCAGTGAAACCCACGAGCACGGGTATGGTGCTGACAAACCTAGAAACATAATCAGGGAAAACCAGGATTCGAACCCACAATCATAGGTTTCTGGCGTGCCTAAGGGATACAACTCTGCACAGCGAATCGTGGCGCCTTAGACGACTGGGCCACCCTTATTAACAAGGAAATATGGATAGCTAGAATTCAGAAAAATGTACCAATCAGTAAGTTATCTCAACTTGCTACATAATAGCAAAAACCTTTCAAGTTCACAATTAACAAATGTCAAAGTTTGGTTTCCCTGTTAGTGCCAATCCTGGGTAGAGTTGCAGCGATGGATTTGATTAGTCTTGTCCATGTCAGAGATAATGGATTCAGTTCCTTTCCCTACTTGTCAAACTGACTGCTGACACTGGTATGCTGCAGTTCGGGAAATTCTTCTTGGACAAGGGGGCAGTTGAGGTCTCAAGTTATCCTCTTCAGAGGTTTGAGGATTGAGACCAGTGTAAGCTGCCAAAATCTACCCCACTTCAGAGTATATCCTTGAACTGTCTCACATTAAACAAAGACGATGCTAGCTGCATTGTCCAACTGCAATAGGTTCACCTTTTCAACTGAGAGAGAGGTAAACTGCCAGATTGACCTTTCAATTGCCAACACATTGATGTGGAAGGGATACACTACAGACTCCTAAAACCCACTGGATTTATAATGACTGAGAAATGTCTCAAGCCATTCTCAGCTGCCAATCTACCCAGAATCTACCCCCAGGGGGTATAATCGGGGAGTTCCCAGAATCTACCCAGGTGTAGATAATAATAAATTGTTAACGAATCAAAAATTTTAAAATGTTGTTTTATGCATGCAAAGAAGAAATAAATATTGTTGAAACTAATAAAAAATATCTTACAAATAACAATGACTTTAACTCACTCTAGTCATCATCAATTTGTAAGTTCGAAAGTTGGTGTTGAGAATTGTGTGAGGAAATGTCTTACACTTATGTTATTGAATAAGCTTTAATATGCTTTGTGAATAGACCTAACTACTTTTGATTGCATATAAAACCATTTTGAAACCAATTATAAGTATGCACTTGTGTCTGTAAGTACCTTTGTTTCGGGAGGCATGTGTCACAGTATAAAGAATACATTCTGACTAGAGAAGACATCACATCATTAAAAGCATCTAATTATTTGTCCATTTACATTCTTATTCTTCAAAATATAGTCAGATAGGCGTAATAAATTTCACGAAGCAATTGTCATTGTCTTAGTCAGAGTTTTTATATGACAATCAAGTCCCATTGATCCGACATGATTGGTTGCATATGATTATGTCGGATTCACAAGGATGTTGGATAAACAAAATTAAGTAGTATCAATGTTAGTGATCGAAAATCAGACAACTATATGATAGATAACAATACAAACACTAATTGTTCATTAATTGTTTATTGTTAAGCAAGTTTATCTCTGCAGCCGTTGTAATATGCAGCTACCAGCCAGCTTGTCTCGCATCAAAACACACGCTGTGTACTCGCGGGCAGAATGACCACGGAGTATGCTGATCACTGTGTCGGATTAACAAGACTGATTAATGAGTGATTTCGGTAAATCGTTGCAAATTACGTGTGTCGGAGTCGGATAAAGCAGATTGTCGGATTAACGAGACTTGACTGTATTTATATTTGAACTGGTGTGGCAATTTAAATAACAGGATATGAATGTTTTAAAACAAAGTAGATGTGTACTGAATAGGCATTTATGTAAACTTAATTTTACTTATTCTAAACTGGGCTTTAACTGAGTCAAATGTTTTTGACATATCCTCAGCTGAATTTGATTCTGCAACAATTATGGAAAGATAGAACTTTAGTAAATGGTAATAAGCTAAGAATGTACAGACAATTTAAAACTGATTTTTATATTGAGAAGTATGTCAGTGCTTCACTTGATAGATATGAAAGAAGTATTTTGAGTAAATTCCGTTGTGGAACCCTGCCTTTAGAGATTATACCTCAAGGTAAGTTCTGGGAACTCCCGGAGTATATCCCTGGGGTTGATTCTGGGAAAAGGGTAGATTCTGGGAAAGGCTTACTTTGAAGGGGGGCTGTGTGTATTCTTTCAGCCTTTACACCGGTACTGTACCTGTCAATGCTTAACAGATACTCTCAGTTAGAGAGTTTCAAGATGGATTCTGTTGATCAATGTCATGGAACCATACATCCACATACCAATGTATCAGCCCTCCAGGAAGTATCTAAGTTTCATGTTTTGGGACTGGTACATCAGTTTTCAGCAATCTGGTCGATCTAGCAGCAGTGCCATATGTCTTCACTTGATAGGTCTTCTATTTTCTTGTGTCTGGATGATTCACACATCCCAACAAAACAATTTAGATATGTGCCTTGTCCAGGGTTTATGTGCTATAGGTACGTGTACTAAATCCCAAGATATCAAAACTTGTCCCAGAGCATCAGTACACTTTTCTCAGTGTAGAATTTGATTTATACTATTACACTACGGCTCCAGCCAACTACCATTTGGTCTCATACACCAATCTAGCTGTACTGCTGGGACAGTTTTAGTCAGAAAGAGTCCTTTTTGAGGATACTGACAGTGGCAAAACTAGTGAAACAAGCACTTCAGTTTCAGCTTCAGCTAGTCGGAAAGTTGGATGGTCTGCATTGGGACAGATTCATACAATGACTTGAAGCATGGTTTCTGCAACAGAACTGTCCCTTGCATCCTCCTCTACCATGTCTGTCCCTCTTCACATATGAGAGTGAAATTGGCTTGAGACATTTCTCAGTCATTATCAATCCAGTGGGCTTTAGGAGTCTGTAGTGTATCCCTTCCACATCCATGTGTTGGCAATTGAGAGGTCAATCTGGCAGTTTACCTCTCTCTCAGTTGAAAAGGTGAACCTATTGCAGTTGGACAATGCTGCTAGCATCGTCTTTGTTTGGTGTCAGACAGTTCAAGGGTCACCTGATAGCAAGGCATATCAAGGGGAAAGTTTAAGTCATTAAAAATGGGGACACTTAAGATGAGTGTGGCCTTGGGGTTGTTCTCTCTATGACCTTCTTGCCACAAGACTCAATCACAAGACTTACACTTTTCCATCTCAGGGCTGAGACTGGTAGCACCTTGGTGGCCAGCACAACCCTGGTTTCCACTTTCCTCGAGGTATTAGTAGCGCCGCCCGTGTACTCCCTCTGTCTAGAGACTTCATGGCACTGTCATTGTCACAACTATCTGAAAATGTCAGAAGACTATCTGGCATCCTCTTGAAATGCAGGCTTTTTAAGCATCGAGGCTGATTGCATCTCTGGAACTTCAAGCAAAAGCTGAAGGCTAAGACTGCTTGCTTGCTCATATTAATCAGCTGCTTCTGAAGTGCTACCTACGATAGTTTTTCCCTCACTGTCTCTGACCCTGAGAAAAACTGATCTAGATATGTGTTTATCTACCTTAAAATGGTACTCTTACCAACTGGCTTTTCATTTCCGATAATTTTGTGGGAAGGCAGTTGTTCCTGCATCAATATCCTTTGATCCTGACATTCCCCACATGGACAATGCCCCACATGGATATGTCCCCTCAGGACTATTCCACACTCAAAGTATGGCATTTCCCCTTCCCTCCACTTTGTGTTTCGTTTTTGTGATAATTAATAAGAGGAAGTTTTTTAGGGACTAAAATTTACCACTAATTCTCAGAGGATATTGGAAATGATATAGACTGCCATGTTGTCTTAAGTAGACATGATTTCATTGGACTTTGTGATTTTGACATTTGCCCAATAAGCATACTTAGTATTGGTGCTTGGTGACTCCAAACTTTGGAGTCCAAAGATAACAGTTTATTATCAGATGAAATAGTGAATACATAATACCATGTAGATATAATGTCCTTACAATTTTTTCCATCACGCTTATAGAAGGAAGTCACTTAACCAGTTCATACATCATATGTCAAAAAAGATACATTGTAAACATACATGGGCTACTGTCTCAAGTCTAAAAGTTGAGCTGGTATTGTAAGTATAGCAGTGATAATGTGGAAAACTTATGATAATACCATTATTCCCACCCTGTTGATATGATATCAAGCAGAGGATGAGACCTGGCGATTCACAGGTCACATGTAACGATCAGAAATCCACCTGGTAAATGTCCAAGCTTTGTTGACTTTGTTGACTTTGTTGTCCAAGTACTCCAAAAAGTTTGGCTATTGTGTTGCAAGTTTGTATTGCCTAGTATTATTGTAAGTATGTTATGTAAAGTGTATTATCATAGAATGCCTCATTTCCTAGTTGATACAAGAAGATCAGTTTTTCCTTTGTGCTTTTTAGTTAGGATGTAATGTATGAACTAATTTGAAGTTTAGTGGATATGGAAATGAACATGTAGAAGATATAATTCCTATGTGAGATCTATTGTTTGAATGTTTGACAACAGGTCACACTCGTACCAGTCTCCTTCGCACACTGAACAGCGCTGGACGTTTTACCAGGTCTAAGTGGCTTTTGCCAGAAACGAAACAACTGTTTGACAGACAAGCTGAGAGGCAACATGAACTGCACAAAGGTATTGATGATCATAACTTGAGAAACACTACCAGGTGACAGTTGGAAATTATGCATGAGTTTCCTGTAGCAGGGTGTACGGGATATTAGAAACAGACTTATTTTCAATGTTTCAGTAAGATAAAGCTAAATTTATTTTGTAACAATCAGCAGACTCTTATGATAATTACTCCAAGTGCAAACTGGGTCAATTGTGACGTGATGTCCATTTTCACAGAGTAGCCTGCTAAGCTTGGGGTTTTACAAGACAGTGACTAACTAATCTCATCTCAAGACTTTTTTACGAAAAAGCTGAATTACAAGCGACTGGGAGGATAGTTGATGTTGTCTGTCTGGCAAGCCCAATATTTGGAAGAACCCTATTGTCATTAATACCTGACGTGAACTAAGACCTGATTTTTAATGAAGCTGCCTTGGAAGACTCAATCAGCTGCAGTATGGAAGCTTGTTGTATACCAAGGAAGCCCATCATGTTAGCAGACAGCTTATTCAGCCAGAGAATAGTAACAACAGAATGGCCTATCCACACAAAAATCCACATAAAGATATCACAGATGCCATTGTCGCAGGCTTACTGGTCGACACCACCATTACAGCCATGCACATCTGTCTACTTCTGCGTTTGGATCCTTTTACAGACCAGGCGATGTGAGCACTGTTTACCAGCCTAGCATCCTGGAACTCAGTATCCATGGAACAGTTACTGTCAAATTGCCAGTGGAAGACTCCTAACACATTCACTTCTACTTGCATGATATTCAACCTTTAAAGACTTTAAAGGGCTTTACACTCTGGGACAAGTAGTTGTAGCCCAGTCGTCTCACAGAAGTTCTCCAGGAATCCAGATTTGAAGTCACTGGAATGATGTCATCCAAGCTGGAAGGGATGTTTTCAGAGCCATTGTAGATTGGAGTATCATGATGACGTCAGAAGTTTGAAATGGATGACAAATATAACTGTAGTTCTATTTAATATTAACATATTTGCTAAGCCCCTGACATTCTTCCGAATGTTTTTATTTTTGATAAATTAACAGAAAATGAAATATCTGACATAATAAGATGTCTTCAAAAATAGTTTGTTACCTGGTCCAGACAGAATAATTGATAGCGTATTAAAGAAATTAATAAACAGCATGAGTATTGTTTTATGTTTCTTGTTCAATCTTTCATTAACTTAAATGCATGTCAATCAGAATGGAAAAATAGTGCATGTTATGCCTTTGTATAAGAAAGGAAATCATTCAGTTGTGTCAAATTACAGACCAATAGAACTTTATTTAAGCAACTTTACGGGTATTTTCATCACAATTAATTGTTATATAATACCAGTTAGGTTTTCATTCCATTATCCATCTGTTAATTGAATTGTATAATCAAATTTGTATATCTTTAGATAATACCTGTGGTCTCCCCTCTCCAAGTCCTTCTTCATGAAGCCGAATGCCTCCATTGTTAAGGCTAAACGCAAGGAGGCTGCCAAGAAGAAGGTGGACTCAATCCTATCTTCCACCAAGGAGACCATCTCTATGCCATCTACCCCTTTGACACCCCAACCAGATCAAGCCTCGGGGTTCCAGATCAGCGCCCTGGAAAAGTTGTTCGCCCTACAGCAGGCCTCCATGAAAGCTCTGATCAACACCCGACTAGCTGCCATCATTTTGGAAGAAGACAAACTGAAGAAATTGCAGGCCCAGAAGTCTTCCCCGTCCAAAGTAGCCTACTGAGTCTAAGTCATCCGCAACGACAACCAGTATGTCCAGATCATGAATTCCTGATGAACAGTAGGGTAGTGGCAAGCACGCCTTACCCCCTCAGAGCTGACCAACTAAGCCACTGAAGATCCCGTACGGCTCCTGCACGGACCACACGTGCCGACCTGAAGCCACATCTACCGTTACCAGATTTAGCCAGTCACCGCACGACTCCCACACTGTTGGATGCCATGCTTCTTCATAAACATCTCATATCCACTGTACACTACTGTGGCCAAGTTATACCCCAGGATCCTTGACCAGATGAACGACCCCTAACACCACACTCTCTCTCCCGGCTGGCTGAGTCAAGGACCTATATACCGTCAACATGTACTCTATGGACATTGGCACTTACCTGAATTGGTTAATCACTGGAATTCGTGACGCGATGCCGCCTCTACCAATGTCCTTTGATTATGTCCTGGGAGAAACCCCCATGTCCATCCAAACGGAACAAGTGCGATCATCCGAGGGGACATGTTATCCACACAAATTTGACATGTTATCCACACAAATTTGGACTGCCTCCCAGATTCTATCGCTTCAGCGATAACAACTCCAGTCTCAAGTCAGATCTCGGGCCGTCTCCAAGCATGCTAAACAGACAGTTATGTCACAGCCTGTTACATCATCAACGTTGTTTAAGAACAAACTGGGCATGATCTTGGATGAAGTCTGACAAGACACGACAGAAAGATTCCAAGTCTCTACAATCAACTTGGCAGTCAAGGTGCATGGATCTCAGTTCCCTTCTAAACGATCATGGGAACTGGACAGGGATTCCTCCTTCCACAAACTGCCTCATAAGAAGTACATCCCGTCAGGAAAGGAATCCTACAAGGCATCCAGGCGTTATGACAACCCATCGACAGACTCTTTTCCTAAGTCAGACTCCAAAGGCCGTGGATCAGGCCATAGAGGTTTCAAGTCCGGAGGTCGCGGGACAGAAGATGACTTGTATCTTCCTCCACCAAACGTCGCAGATCCAATCGAACAGGCTTTGTCTACAGATTATGATACACGACTTCCTCCACTCAGCCTTCTCAGGGCCCAATGGAAGGGCGTCTTTTGTCATACGCCGAAAATTGGATGCACATCGATCAGATGGTGGATGTCTCTAATGGGAACGCTGTCCTCTTTACAAGATATGATAATTATGCCCACTGCAGAATTGGATCAATTCCCTACTATCTCGGATACACAGGTACTCATACCTCTCCACCTACGTCAAGATCTAATCTGGTGGACTCAACGAGATCTTGTCATGTCAGGGATTCCTCTCACCTTACCAGCTCCCGAACAACACCTGTTCACAGACGCCCTCAGAATCAGGTTGGAGAGCTCACATGGACGACCTCCAAGTTCAGCGTTTATGGACCGAGACAGAAACAGCTATACACATAAACTGCAGAGAGATGAAAGTAATCCATTATGCTCTTCAGACTTGGAAAATCGTCTTATCAAATCTTCCGTTCTGATAGCCACAGACAACACAACAGTGGTGGCCTACATTCAGAAACAGGGCGGAACCAAGTCCCATTAACAGATGACGGAAACTACTCAGCTATTTACTTTGGCCAACTCATTCAACTGCCAGGCAAACTGAACACACTAGCGGACAGCTTATCCCGGAGAGGGAGTATCGTACCCATGGAGTAGGCTCTTTCACCCAGACGTCTTTAATTGGATAACCTATGTTTGGGACACACCGCATTTGGACCTCTTTGCGACCTGTCTCAACCATCAACTTCCGGTCTTTGTCAGTCCGATTTATCAGTCGTCCTGTCTGCTCTACTAGCCGCTCCATACGAACCTCTTGGAAACGCTACTCTCCTCCAAAAATCCTGTAAAGCAGCATTTGTTCTAGCTATGGCTACCGCAGCTTAAGTATCTGAACTCCACGCTCTCGACTATTCCATTTTCATTCATGCTCCCAACTGGACCTCCATCACCTTGCAGTCCTTACCCGACTCTATAGCCAAGAATTAGTCCACGGCTACTGGTCCATTGGGTCACAGACATTATACTATTCCTGCCTTGGCACCTACAGTGGATCATCCTGATCGCTTCCTTTGCCCTATAAGTTCTACCTGACAGCCACTGATCCACATCGCTGACATCGAGGATGTCTCTTCATCTCGTGCAAGACCCACTCAGATAAAGATATCACTAAAGCTACAGTTGCTAGATGACTTAAGACTAACATAGCAACAAGTTATCAGCAAGAACAAGATACTCCTCCTACTATGGATTCTAGCTCTGGCGATGAAATTCGAGTCTGGCGTCCTGGTCATCCGTGTTCATTGAAAAGTCATAGATGGATGCCAATGGGGTTCACACAATACCTTCACTAGCTTTTATTTACGCAGCATCCAGCCAGGATCTGTCAATTAAGGCAATAGGTGAGAAGAACTGCAACACTCAGACTGTAACAAACCGGAACAAATATGTCCGTGAGAAGGCAGCTGTTTCAATTGACATGGTCAGTTACCACCAGATTCAAACATTAGTTCCCTGAGAAGGGGAAGACACAGTTGGAAAAATTGAATTTGTGGAACGTACGCTTGCATAAAAAACAAACGAGTGAGCCTGCACTTCTGCTGTTTCATTCTTTCTTGGCCGTCTCAAAGGGTAGTTTGGACAATGAATATGCATGAATTTTGCTAAATGTCCTGTGCATGACAATGCATGTGAGGAGAAAGGGAATTCCATCAACTGTAATATATTGGGATTCCCGACATTCCGTATGTAATAAAAGTAGTCTACTTTGATGGGCATGGCTTAATTTTTTACATTCATTGGGAAATGAATGCAACAACATGTGACCAATTTAGCTAATCAGAAAGCAGGAATTACAATGAACAAAACAGGAATTTAACTATTATTTCATGCTTACATATCAACAGTGTGAAAAGAATTTTTACATATCTCATATCAATGAAATGTTAACAGACTTGAAAATAATTATATCTTTGTCACCAGTCATCATCAAAATATCTATCCCCAGGATTGATTAACAAATTAATTTGAAATTTATAATATGATTTGTAAGTTCCTCTCTGGTTGGAAGATGAAAACAAACTTTGTAAAGTGAATCAGATGACCAAGAAAATGTATCTGGTTATCTGGAATTTATACCTAAGTGATTCAAGTTATCACTAATCAGATCATATTATAGCAGAAACTATGATCTGATTTGTCTACTCTGTGATATCACTGGGACAAGAATTTCCTTTGTACCAATAATTGTGGACACCACCAATACTTATATAAATATATTCAAATTTGTAGCTCAGAAATAAGTTTCATATTTTTTGGAGGCTCAGCATTATGTGAACAGTTTTGAATGATTTGTCTGATTAACTGACACTTTCTAACAGCATTGAGAAAATAACAAATCAAATTTTAACCGGATGCTTCTTGAACAGGTGAGTTGCCTTGTCGTTTAAAATCAACTTTTGAAAAGTCTTACACATTAGTTTTCATTTTCAGTTTCAACAGAAAATGAAAACAGGAGGAAAAGGAATGCAAAAAGACATATCAGGTAACTTGTTTGATACTGTTAAACCATGTGGAGATTCATCCAGCATTTGTACAGTTTATTATTGTGATGTTTTTTAAAATGATACGACAAGTGGACATCCACAATTACAGTGAGGCAAAATAGCCCATTTAGCACATCATCACTACTGTTTTTTAAACACTTTTATAATGTTATGTTCTACTTTCATTATTAGTTTTTTCAATGAGGAAATTACCTGTTTGCCCCTGAAAATATCCCCAACAGTTACATAAACGTTATCATTTGTATGCAAAAGATATGCCTTCAATAAGTCTTGTATTGTCATCATCTAAGCAGTGAGGGTTATGGCCTGGAAGGTCATATCATCCCCCAAAACATCCAATATTTAACACACAGCATTTTCTTCTAATTTCGGGAGAGCAGTTGACCTGGTGTGTATAAGACACCTGGCTTGTATTTGAGACCTGGCGTCTAATAGAGGAAATATCGATACAATATACAGTTCTTATGTGTGATTGGGAGGAAGGTCACGGGACTACGCAAGACCTTACCTTGTTTTAGTCTTCCGGTTATGTCAGACGTAACTCAGCTAATCAGTTTGATACATGCCAATGTAACTTGGAAAACCATGACATGTCACAGGCATAACTGCACTTGAATTATTTTAATGAATCGATGGTACTTTAGAAGCATGTCTTATGTGTTGTCATAAGTGTTATTTGTCGTTTGCAGTTGGACCAGATTTCCATGTTTGAGGGGAGAAAGATTTTCTAATCTTACTCACGAAGTGCAGGTGCTCCCTCACATACCGTCATATCACCCCAATCCTTGAGGGGGATTGTGCTTGGGGGGGACTGATGCTCAATCACCACACTGAGTCTTTCAGCTGTATGCAGATGCTCCCTCACATACCATCATATCACCCCAATGCTTGGGGGGGACTGATGCTCAATCACCACACTGAGTCTTTCAGCTGTATGCAGATGCTCCCTCACATACCATCATATCACCCCAATGCTTGGGGGGGACTGATGCTCAATCACCACATGGAGTCTTACAGCTGTATGCAGGTGCTCCCTCACATACCATCATATCACCCCAATGCTTGAGGGGGATTGTGCTTGGGGGGGACTGATGCTCAATCACCACACTGAGTCTTTCAGCTGTATGCAGATGCTCCCTCACATACCATCATATCACCCCAATGCTTGGGGGGGACTGATGCTCAATCACCACATGGAGTCTTACAGCTGTATGCAGGTGCTCCCTCACATACCGTCATATCACCCCAATGCTTGGGAGGGACTGATGCTCAATCACCATGTGCACATTGAGTCTTACAGCTGTATGCAGGTGCTCCTTCACATACCGTCATATCACCCCAATGCTTGGGAGGGACTGATGCTCAATCACCACATTGAGTCTTACAACAGCTGTATGCAGGTGCTCCCTCACATACCATCATATCACCCCAATGCTTGGGGGGATTGTGCTTGGGGGGGATTGATGCTCAATCACCACACTGAGTCTACAGCTGTATGCAGGTGCTCCCTCACATACCGTCATATCACCCCAATGCTTGGGGGGGACTGATGCTAAGTCATGATAGTAACTTGAGAATTCCAGTAACTCAAAATGTATGTTGTGTCCATGTATGTGCTGTATGTATAGTTTTAGTTGTTACCCAATATCATCACAATAACTAGTCTGTTGCATCTCTGTGTTTCATTGGCATTATTAATAAATGAGTATTTCATTGTGAATATTCATAGGGAATACTAACAGCTGTTTTGGGTTACAACCTTTAATGAATGCTAATATTTGTGGCATAAACATGATTTTGCACAAACCTGAAACCACCTTATACTAAGAGGTATTTAATTTAAATATGGACTGACATACTTTCATTATGACCATGATAAAGGATATTCGAATGGAATTCCAAATTAAGGGGTGTGTGTGTGTTTTACAGGATAGGGTTTGATATATACTGAACCGCAAAAGAAACATCACCATGGATAGATATATGAGAAACCTTATTTGTCCGAACACTGTAAACATACTTTGAGACTTATTAAAAAGATGAAACTTGGCAAAACTGATCATCAAGGTTGAAATTAAAGTGTCAAATGTTCTTAAAGTGAATCACAACACTAGTCTCTGAGAAAATGGCATCACAAGTCAGTCCGTGTGTCTGCTATGTGCATTGATGACTGCTGTGCAAGTTGATACATAGAATGGATGAGGCGGTTGATGAAGGCCATAGGCACTTGAGCCCACACCCTGAGAAATGCCTGATGCAGTTCAGCTGCAGTTGTCGGCCTTGGTCAGACGTCATTCAGCCGTCTTTGAATCTCGACCAACAGGTGCTCAATGGGATTTAAATCAGGACTGAGGGCAGGAAAATGCATGGTTCTGATGCAATTCTGCTGGAGGAAGTCTCTTGTTGCTCTCGTAGTTTGGGCACCGGCGTTATCATGCTGAAACTTGTGGTTGTGGCGACGTGCTAAGTGAGGTATGACGTGTGGTCTCAAGACTTGATCAATGTACCGAGCTGCTGTGACACCACTGCCTCTTCCTGGACAGATGTTCCGGAAGACCACAGGGTGGACCCTCTGTGCAAGACCAATTTAACCCCACACCATGATGCTCGGACCACCCCACAAGTCTCTCTCAACAACACAAGCATCCGAATAACGTTCCCCATGGCATCACCAAACTCTCTCTCTGCCATCTGCTGTTGAAATACAGTAACGGCTCTCATCTGAAAAGAGGACTCTTCCATACTGCTGGTGGCACCAATGCTGGTGCTGTGTTGCCCACTGAAGACGGTCCCGGCGATGACGTGGTGTCAGAAAGGGTCCTCGGTGTGGCCTGTGACAGTGGAGGTGTCTGCTTGTCAATTGTTGACACATGGTGTCTTCACTATTGTGTCGATGGTGTGTCCCCATGGTGTCACTAGTTTTGTTAATTACACAACAATCTTTGCACATGGTTTCTAAATTGCATTGTAATTTGGGTAAATTGTCCTACCTATTAGTAGTTGCATCTTCATATATAACCTTACATCACAGAAACAAGTAATCATGAACAACTGTCAACTGCGAATATATATATAAATATATACACGTCTAAACGATAGTGCCTCACTGGTTGTCAAAATTATGTTAAAGGTATAGTACCTTTACGAATGGTCCCATGGTTGTCAGTTGTCAGTCAGGAACTGATAAACATTGCAGGACAACCAAGTGTGATAGTATACTAGGTCCTGTCTAGCAAAGTTAGCTTAGGTGGTCGCGCATTTTGAAAGCAGAAGTAGTTTATGAGTATAGGCATACCCACACTTTTTGGTGTGAAAAGGCTTAATATGCAGCAAAAAGGAAACCCTTTTTAACCAATTAGAATCAGGCATTCTTCAATGATATGGTAGAATCAGGAACTGAGAACTACAGATCTCTGTCTTGAGTTGTATTTAGTTCCCAAGAAGAACTCAACAGATATGAAAAAGATGATAGATCTGAAAGTCCAAAGAAGGGTTTTTTCAACAGCCTCTGAAATTTCAGATGGCATCATTTTGAAAACTTTGAACGCTTTTTGGTCAGAGATTGGATGATCAGCCTAAATCTTCAGGAGATGCCTTCCTGCATGTTCCCATTCATCCAGAGTTTAAGAAAGGATCTACAATTTGTAGCAACAATCATCGCTACAAGTTTGTAGTGCTTCCATTCAGGATTTCCATCACTCCCTGGCTATTCACCCAAATCAAAGCTCCGATCATCAGTTTTGCTCACATTCAACTAGTGCATCTGCATGGGTATGATTTTCTATCAGCAGATCAAGACAAGACGAAATAAGGGGCTTATCTGTCCACTGGAGGAACGTTTTCTCATATCCAAGGTATCAGATTAACTCAACCACACCCTCAGTTGGTGGAGGTCTTTTTTAATGAACCTAACTTTGTTACAGGACTTTCAGGGTAACATTGCTACTTTGGACTTTACGAGCATGGATGAACTATGTAAGCTCATCCAGGTTGGATGTCAGAATACCATTCTCTATTAAGTCTAATGGAGGAACTCAGATGTGGACTTGCCGAGAGAACATCACAGAGGGCCTTCCATTGGTATTTCAAACACTTCATTATCATATTTTTCTGGACCCATCCAACCCGGGATGGGGAGCTCATATGGAGGACTCAACAATCCAGTGGCTTTGGCGGCCTTATGAAGCTCCATTTAAGTCAACTAGAGATGAGAACAATACAATATGCAATCAAAGCCTGGAAAAAACATCTATTCATTTCATCTTTAACATCTATTAACAATGATAACTATTGTTTGATTTCCATATGAAATTAATATTAAATGTATGCCTTACATTAAACACATTCATTTATCTTTTGTTCTCATCAAAAGTGATAGCCATAAGTGCATATACATATGCTCACGTAATAAAATCTTTTAATCTTCTGTGTGTGTGTTTGTTTACCTATATTTGAGACCAGCACACAGTATACTTCCTCCACTAGGTGTTCTCTTGCGGCCTATGGCTAACATCCAAGGGCCAAAATCTGTTTCTTACACAGGAGACTTAGTTTTCACCTGACAGTGCTAATCTCTGTTGGGTTGTTATGGTTTATTATCTCAACTGAATGGTTATGGGTATTGTTTCATTGCTGCCGCATTGGCAAGAGATGTCAACCCGGAATTCATTAGTTATGACATGATGGCTCAGTTGGGCATGCATTGTTGGAATTCATGGCCATACATTTAGTTGGTAGGTTTGTTAGTTTGTTGTTTAACACCGCACTCAGCAATATTCCAGCTATATGGGGGTGGTCTGTAAATAATCAAATCTGGACCAGACAATCCAGTGACTAATATCATTAGCATCGATCCACGCATCGATCCCACGGATCATGGGATCCATGACATGCATCAACCAAGTCAGCAAGCTTGATTACCCGATCCCGTTAGTCGCCTCTTATGACAAGCATAGTCGCCTTTTACAGCAAGCATGGGTTGTTGAGGACCTATTCCAACCCAGATCTTCACGGGTCCCATACATTAAGAGGATATTCTCAAGCACCAGAAATACGGAATTCCCTGTTTCAGGTCCTGTTGCTGGCATCCAAGTTATTTGACGGGCAGTTGGCGTAGCCAGAGCTCTTGGCTATGAATCAGGGCTCTTTTGATGGGCCATAGGGGCAGAGATGGTGGAAGATACTGGTTTTGTTTCTTCAAGTAGGTTCAGACATGGAATAGACGTTTCCTTTTTCCTATCCATGCTCTTCAGTTTTATCTGACCAGGATGCAAACTTTCCAGAGGGGCAAGATTCCCCTTTTCCTTCCTTATCATTCTCAGTCATCAAGGATATTTCCAACAATACTGTTGTCTCTGGTTGTAAGAGACAATTTCTATGGCCTAATGACTCGTTTGGATTCGCCTTGTTTTGCTTCCAGGATCAGTTGGTAGTGTTTGCTTGGAAATCTGTCATGATGGAATCAATCTTATGACTCTTAATGAGTCCCCCCCACCAGTGCAAAGACATTACCGTGAACATGTAACAATGAAAATACCATGGCAACAAATCTGTACTGAAGTACACAAACTTTTCAGGTAATTACACTGTCTGGTTATTAAAAGTGTTCATTGTATATCTGGACTTAAGTTTCTTTCAATCATTGTATCAAAAGATTTTGAAGTGATATTGTTGGGTAATTTTATACCGAATCACAGGCAGATCAGGAGAAAATTTGTGTACAGCTGATTGCCATTTCCGGCTTAGTTTACTAGAAAATACACACAGTAATCTTAATCTAGCAGAACAGAAAATACAATTTAAACGGTAAATCATCATGTATGGCGATTTTTTATCGAAAATTTGAAATTTGTTTTGACCAAAGTTTGTTGATTTTTTGTAAGAAAATGACTGAATCACCTAGAGGAGTGTGTGCATTCACAATACACTCAAGAGACTATGGTAGTCCTCATTGTCTGTGCAGAGTATGTTTATATAGCAATACTGACAGTAACATGCTCTTTTTTTTTAAAGCTCTCGTTGCTTTAACATTTCAGGGATAACATTCCAATAATAGCACTGGGAATGTTTTGACACATTGATCTGCCCTGTCAAGGGTCAAGGTCTTTCTCATGGTCATAGCCTAAAAAAGGTTTGTTAACAATTAGAGAAAAATTTAATCGATTATTGAAACTTTGTGCCTGTTATTCCTTAGGTGGAGGGCTGAGATCAGAATGGTCGTGAGTCGGGACTTTCTGTTTAAAAGTTGTTCCACACTATACAACATAAGGGATCATAGATGAATATTAAAAGATATATTGGTGAGGTCAGCTGTCTCCTGATTGCTGAAGTTCAAGTCGTTCAGGGTACATGTATCTGATGAGAAACATTTTGGGGCGTAGGTTGGGATGGAGCTCCTTCCTCTTTTGCATGCAATGAAAACACTTCCTTGTTAGTCTGTTGCTATTGTTTCAGGGAAAATGATGTTTCATCCAAGGTGTGGTTGAAGAAGAACAGTCTTATGGCCAAAAGATTAACTATCCTGGATGCTTTGTCTCCCACATTTGTTCCTCACCGTTCAAAGTATGTTCCTATACTGGACAGACATGTTGTTGCCAGAGTGTTTGATCAGGTATGTATGGTATGGCAGGAAGAAGCAATCATTACTTTTTCAGAAATGATATGTTTGATATTAACCCTTAATGTAAAAGAAAATATTTTTACATTAAGGGTTGCGGGTTGTTACTCTTAATGTAAAACATTTTACATTAAGAGTAATTTTTACATTAATGGTTGTAACAGTGCTAGGATACAAACAGTGCTACAACGTCATAAAGATGTTTGACGTCAACTTACTTCAGTGACAATGTGTGATGTCATGTATCTCTTTAATAAATATGAATTGAAGCTTGTGAATTGTATTTTTGTGTTCCGAAGTTGCTGTAGTTTTAAAATATAATAAAAAGTCAAAATGTGAAATTTCACCCATAAGGTCCCTTATCTCATGGTTGGTCAGATATGTAAATCAATTAGGAGAAACATCTTCTATTTGCTAAATGCAATTATAAAGGATGTTGCATTGATTGAGTCTAAATCTAATATTTTCAGTAGCTAGGTTAAATAGATGAACTGTTGGATCAGTGGCAGTCTGATTTAATCCACATACATGTGTGAATTGAAAAGTCTGTTGCCTCATATATTTTGCTTTCTTTAATGTAAGATTTTAACATTTATATGAAGAATATCTTAGAAGACATAACACCAAGTTACAGACTGACAACTGTACATTTGTTTTTTAAGATGTCATCTTGAGATATTTGACAGAGGTGACGAAAAGTGTGAAAATGGTGAATACTGAGAAATTAACTGTGATTAAATACCTGCATAAAAACTGCTTTTGACCAAAGTATACTGAGTCAAATTAAAAACTTAACATTTTTAAAAGTAATCCCATACATGATATACAACGGACAAATGTATCAGAGAAGGTAATTTTTAATCATTAATGTCCAAAGAAGGATTTTAATTAACGGCGGTAACCATAATTTGTTCCAAGCACCTACGATATTCGGTAATAACATCAACAGTTTAAATCATAAGTCCTAAGCACGAGAATCTAATGGCATACAAGTTCAGTAGCGTGTATGGCCACCATGTGCATTGACAACTGCCACACAACGCCTCCGCATGGACCTTGTGATGCTTGTGAACACATGATTGGGAAGACGACACCATTGTTGCTGCAAAATGGTGCCAAGATCTTGCAAATTCTGTGGTTGGTTCTGGAGAGTGCGCATACTTCTGCCAAGAGCATCCCAGACGTGTTCGATGGGATTGAGGTCAGGAGACCTTGACGGCCAGTCCATGACTTTGACTCCCGCATTCTGAAGGAAATTCCTTGTCAAAATGTCTGTGTGGGGTCTGGCATTGTTGTGTTGGAAAATCAAACAGGGTCCATGTGCTGCCATAAAAGGCAGAAGTTCTGGTGCCAGTACCTGGTCGCAGTAAGCAGCAGCGTTGAGGTTGCCACGGATGATAAGAAGCCTGGAACGTGCATTGCCACAGAAAGCACCCCACACCATGACACTTCTGCCTCGAAATCTGTCAACTTCCTGTACACAACACTGGGCGTAGCGTTTATGACGGCGCCTCCACTACCTCGCCCTACCATCAGCAAATCGAAGATTAAATCGGGATTCATCACTGAAGACGACTTGATTCCAATTCCTTTGAGTCCATTGTAAGTGTCGCTGTCCCCACAATTGACGTTGACGTCTGTGTAATTGAGTCAGAATCGGACCGCAGTATGACCGGCATGCTTGAAGGTGAGCAGTTCTCAGATGGTTTTGAACAGTTTGCGCACTCAGTCTACCCCTAAACAGTTTATTTCTGGTTGATGTAGCCTTAAAAAATCGGTTACGGAGGTGACGTAAGACAATCTGACGATCCTCTGCATGTGACGTCACACGTAGTCGACCTGGCCGAGGGCGATAAGCAGTGGTACCCGTTTGCTGTAGACGCGTCTGTAAATCATAAACAGTCTGTCGACTACAACCCATTGTCCTTGCAACTTCAGCTATGGACGTTCCCGTCTGCAACATGCCGATGGCACGTTCACGTGGCACATTTGAAAGGCGTGGCATGACAAATAGCCGTAAAGACTTTTGTTTTCTTGTGTTTTTCTTTTTTTGTTAATGACTGCAGCTAACATGTATGGCTGAAAACATGTGCGGTATTATGGCACGTGAAAAAACACTTTTGCCACTAAAGTGCTGTGCACATGATTTTGATCGATTCACCTGCACAAAAACGGGTGTTATCTGAAGACAATACGTGGCCATTACTGTTTAAATACACAATAAGGGCCCACAATGATAACTGGTCAAAATGTTAAAATTTTAGGATTGTGAAGTTTTTAATTTGGTTCAGTATAAATACACATAGGATATGAAAAGCATGCTTTAGGAAGACTATCCTTCATGTTAAATGGGCTGCTGAATTTAAGCAAAGCAGAATCAGTACAGAAGATGACATTAGGTAAATTAGGTCTGCTCTGGTTGTGATCTGTGTTTTGTCAGTTCAGTACATCGTAGCTGGCACACTTGAATGTGGATACCAGATGAGAAGCTAACCTGAGCATATCCAAGGAACTTTGGACCAGTTATCAGCTGAATCCTGATACATATTTCATGTGAACTTAGCCAGGAAGAGACCTGGGTCCATCACTTTGATTCAGAGTCAAACTTCAGAAAACACAGAGAAAACATTTGGCCTCACCCTCATCAAGTACAAGTGGGTGGCATCAGCTTTGTTGGACAGTAATAATGGGATAATCATGATATCTGCACTCAGGTCAGACTCTATGGGCAATACTTTGCCACAGAACTATGTCCGTTGAGAGAAACTATCAAGGAAAAATGTCAAGGAAAGCTACCTTCAAGTGTGCTGCAGCTTGAGGACAATGCGCTGGTTCATTCATCCCAAATGGCAGCAAATTTCTTCACCATGCCCATTCACACCTGACCTAGCACCCTCTAACTTTTCCTTAGTACTCCATCTTTTCCTATAACTCAAATGACACTATGGTGGAGTTTTTGCCAGTAACAACACAGTGATGGGCACACTTGAGGCCTCTTTTGTTCATCTATGTGAAGACTTCTGCTGGGCAGGAATAACAACGACGGAGCATTGCTGGGCCAAGTGTATTGACAATGAAGGATATAAGCAAGTGTTGATGTCACTGAATTTGACAATCACTCTCTTGGTCATTGTGAGTCATTTCTGCCTAAATATATGGCCACACTATTGCTTAAAGTTACTGGGGGCATGGGTGGCACAGTCGTCTAAGGCGTCGCCATTCGCTGTGCAGAGTTGCGTCCCTTTGGCAAGCCAGAAACCTATGATTGTGGGTTCAAATCCTGATTTGCCCTGATTATGTTTCTAGGTTTGTCAGCACCATACCCGTGCTGGTGGGTTTCACCGAAGTGGTAAACGTCTGAGACCTGCATCACTTCGCGCTATCCTCCTACATAAAGCTGACACGCCGTGATATAACTGGAAGAATGTTAAAAGCAGCGTTAAACTCCCTCCCTCAACTCAGCTTAAAGTTACTAGTATGTGGGAACAGCAAAACATTATTTAGCAGTATTTAGAATTTCTGTCATAGATCAAAATAGGTGGTAAATTGGAAAAAAATAAATTCTGATAGTCCACTGCACACAAATGATTCAGGCAAGAAGGGGGCTGTCGGTCAGATGGTCAAGGCAAAGTTTTCTATAGCTTGTAAATACAAGTCATAGGACTATAAAAGAGCATATATCAAAATAATGCGAATTGCCCTAATCTAGCCTGTCCTAACTGACACTGTGATTACCCTTAAATTGTCCTTTTACAGGTAAAATGATGATAAACTTAGAAAATATTCGTGTGTTGTCATGCATGTATGAAATGGCCTATAACCTGAGGTAATTACCTAACACCTGTCCAGAGGTGATGACCTCACACAGTCCCATGCATTCTCTCAGGTGCAAATGTCACCGAGTTGGGGGTGGTCTCAAAATATTGCTGTTATTGTACTTAATTGACATGCGTTGATGAGGTAGCAATTTAGGATATGTACTGCATTATATTTGCTTGGAAACATGATTGACTAGTTAAGAGCTATGAAACGAGATGAGTATTGGAATCCAGAAGTATTTGTTGTTCTACAGATGATTTCTTGAGGTAGCATTTATCTCCACTGATGACATATATGAATCTGTACTTTTGAATGTTGTGTTATGTCTTGCCACGAACCCTGTACATTTAGCCAAGATAGACACAACAGTTCCAATGACACGATTACCTTTACCTGATGGTACCATGCGTGCTTTTTGTCCATCTGCCGATAGCCACATGTAGTCACTGGAATGCTTCACCAAGGTAAACTATCTGGAAGCCCTGACTGTGATAGTTATGAATGGTTAGGAGATAATGTGACCTCATAGACAGGATGGAATATTTTCCCCTGAAAAGTGCTCGGTCATCGCCACGCGCAGTGTATCAAAATCCCATCTCTTGGAGAGCAATAGTGCAGTCCGGGAAACATTAATTGTACCTTTAATTCCTCCCAAATTCTACTACAAGTCAGGGTTACCTTCTGCTCATAAAGCTTGTACACTATACGCCTAATCACTCTGTATCAAATCTGTCTGAATCCTTTTATGCCCCAGTTTTGTTTTTGAGACCACCCCTATACCTGTTTTGTTTTCTTATACCGTAGACTCGATGGTATGAATTGAAAACACCATAGCTTGGGCAGTTCGGTAAATCTAAATCAATAAATGGTTTCCCTCTATCTCTCTAAAGTGTAAAGAACTTGTATGCATTTCCAAGTAGAGATTCCATATCGTGTACCTTGGTTATGGCTATGCAAGTGTGATGTAACAGGCATCATGGTTAACAAAAAAAACGCAGCGTGATTTTGACATTTTTGAAGATGCACATCTAGAATTTTCTCAAAATGATTTTTGTGTGTGGAGTAGAGGTTTTATGAAGACTACATTATTATCATTGTAACGGAGTCACATGCGCATATTTCTATAGTCCGTTTCAGACTGCCATCATTGGACTTAGAATAAATGTGAACTTCATGTTTTCGTTCGAATTTGTCTCCTGTAAACTTGTCAATAGGACTCCTTGTGACTGAAATTCTTCAAACCACAGGTAGGGTGGTCGGTAGTTATTTGATATTTCAATAACAACAGTCTGTGAAAAATTATATCCCTTTTTAACAGGCAAAAAGCATTTTTCTGGCATTTCCGACAGTACTTTAATTTGACAAGTGTCATTTATCCCTTGACCTATTATTTCAGTCATTAAGACAAAGGTAAAGAATAGCCCTTCAAACAGGAGACTCTTTCTTGTGAGAACTACTAAAAATGTACATGACCCTGTGACCCACACTGATTCTTGCAGTAGAAAGACCTTTTACAGAGCAGTATTTTCTCTGATTCTGCTTGACTGATGAGGCTGAAATGTAGCATGCATGTTCCTTCGCATGAAGATATCTTTATTTTCTTTATTATGATTATATTTTAACACATCAAATTTTCAAAACAATTAGAATCTGGTTCTTAGGAACCACAAGGTCTAGAAAGCTGAAACATTTTTGTGAATGGAAGTGACTATAAGAAGATTCAATTTGTTTAAGACTTCACTCAAACATAAAAAAAATGTGGCAAAATTTCTATGTTTTTATTTTTACTAGCATCTATGAACCAATTTGTCTTAAATATAGTCACTATAGATGTTTGTCGCCAAGTTGTTGCAAAATTATGTCCTCATAATTCAAGTGAGCATTGGATCTGTATTTATCTTCTCAGAGCAAATGAACCAATGAAGCTGAAACTTCACATGATGATATGAGAAATTTGTACAGAGGTTCCAATTCAATTTTCAAAATATGAATTGGAAAAGCCTTTTTTCGTATGACCGTTGCAATATCCTTTCCACTCATGTTCGTGCTACTTCTTACCAGTTGCCTATTTTAAGAAGCTGAGGCATTAAGACTATAAGTAGCAAGAGTCTGCATAAATAACTTCTTTTTCAAGGCTTTTCTGAACAAGTTGTAATACAACCACACACTGCCATTAATTTTAGAGTTGCAACCGGGTAAATATGATAAACACTGAAATGTTTCTGATTACAATGCTCTACAGTTCAGTTGTATTGCTGGTAGTGACCCACTTACTTGCGATTGGGGATCCTGGTGTGATTGTTGTTGAACTCAGTCAAATACAGTGTATGAGTTTGAGGTTGCTAGGGCTAAAAGCTGACAGCGGAGTCTTTCCCATGCTACTTTGGTTGTGGCTGGTGCTGGAACTCTGGCCTGTATCATGGAACTGTTCTAGGTGAACAATACCTTCCAAATGACGTGCTGGTTTTCTTGGGGAATTAGTCAGCAAAGAGCCAGAGTCACAGGAGACTAATTACAATTTTATTTACAAGAACAATTAACAATTTACAATTTATGCTTAGATAATAACTGAGGGTGCCACAGAGAGTCGGTACACACTCTGGGCTGTGGGAGAGAGGTCTGCTTTGTAAGAGAGTCAAACCCCTTCTCTGCTAGAACTTGGCTACAGTATGTATTTAATGAAAGTTTGAACAATAGAAAGGAATGTGATTGGTTGATACACGATTGGTTGTGTCCTAAGCTAAATGGATGGCTAGACAGAGGGGAATACTAAATCCTGTTTAACCTGACTGGCACTAATCTTGTTGACATATTTACTGGATGCTTTGAAAGAGATTAGGGTGTCACTATAGATGAGCTTGTGTGGGGGCTAATCCTTAATGCCCTATAGACAAGCTTGTATGGGGGCTAATTCTTAATGCACTATAGACGAGCTTGTATGGGGGCTAATCCTTAATGAGTCTTAATTGAAGTAATGTTATTCTAATATACCCCGGTAGGTGATGACAGATATACTTAAATAAATATCCTTTGTCTGGGAGATGGGATCTTGATACCTTAGGCTAGCAACCATCTAAAAAGCTATAACTGAAACTACTGATATTTTATATATGCATTTTACCTGATGATAATTATTACTTGCTAAACTATAATTATATGAAATGGTGTATAAATATTACACCATGATAACTCATAAAAGCACTTGATGTAGATCTAATTATTATAAGATAACTTAGTATAAATGTTAACCATGATACCTGTGTCAAACAACACTCTAGCCAGTCATTGGGTCAGCCGCCTTTTCCCCTACATTCCCTCCACAGTGGGTTTGTCATTTGACGAGTTATGGGATTTCGTAGCTCAGCTAATCAAGTGGAAACAATCATAGTCTGGGAGCCAGTCTCAAAAGAGGCATTAGAAATGACAGTCATTAAACATTCAGGGTAGACTTGTTTTTACTACCATATTTCATAGACCATGTAATACTGTCCATTCATACATGTTGGCACTTGGTTAGGTCATACAAAGATCAAAATGCGGAAACTATTATAAACTCTAGAGCAATCACTTCCATCATAGTTGTAACAGATCGTTTTTCAAATCAAATGTAATAAAGTTATATTATACACATTTTTGAGAGAATCATTTGCTCACAGAAACTTACCTAGATATTCTAAGAACATTTTTTTTCACAATTTAGGCAATTATACTTCATCAAATGTGCATATTTCTATGATCTCTGGGTTGGCCAGTAATAGGAATTTTGTAGGAAAGTCAGTGACAGAAGTGTATTCCACATCACTTTCACTGCTATCAGCATTGTTAGGGTTGAGACAGTATTCTTCTGATGCACATTTGCAAGCATCATTACAGTCTAGTGCATATCTGGTGCATTTGCACTGTCTTGTCTGACAGCGACATCCTGATTCACAAGTTATAAGTTATAACACCGGCTGCGGGAACAGCAGTTTTGGCTGTGAACAGAGGCAAAAGACTTCCATCTCAGTTGTCCATCCACGGTCAGTGGGTGATGGCAATACTGTTCTGGGTGGATGGAAATGTTTCCAGACAAGTGATTGATAGTTAGCTTATTTTAGGTGAAAACAAAGGGCATCTTCCGTTGGTGGTCATTTGTCATTTTGTTTCTTCATTTTCTGTGAGTATAATCAACATTGGCTGTGAATGGAAGTGAGATGTGTTCCAGGTTCATACAGTTGTCAAACACAAGCTTCTGCACACGCTCGTTCCTCTGTTGTGGGGTTCTGTTCACTGCTAAAATGTATGATTAGTTTTGGATTCTTCTCTTAACATTTCCTTGAAATTCTTGAAAACTGGCTTGTGTCACATCCTGTAAGGGCATTAAACGCCATTAGGCTGCAACAAATATCTGAAGGGCCCTTGATGAAATTCACTTGAACATGGGATCCTTAGATGTTTCAGTCTTCATCAAGGCTTATTTGGTAGAAGGCAATCAGTAGTTTTATGAAATCAGTGTCTATTCAACTCAACAGTGCATTGATATTATGAGGTTTGAGAATAAATGACATGAAGATTGATGCCAATGTCAGTTTCTTCATGGTTGGATGCCATACTTGCAACATCTTGGCGAGTTGATGAGAAACACTGATCAATAAGATCCACCACTCAGGACCATTTCCCTCCCTTGTCCAAGCTTAACATGAGATTGTTTGAAACTTCTAACTTGCTAAACTGGCCATGTTCTCATTCAATCCAATGAATTGCGTCTGTCTGTCTTGTAGTTTGATGTCTTGACTGACAGTCAATCTGTTTATTGGTCTCTGACCTCCAGTACGACTCTTGTTCCACTTTTAGTGTAGGACTTACCAAGACCACATCCACTCTAGAGCAACAAGTGGTTAGGTTTGAGATGACAACTTGAATGATGACATCAGCTAAATCACCATCTTCCTGAGGCAAGGGTGTTAACTGTCTATAGAAGTCAAGTTTCCACCCTTGCCGAACTAGGCTGGAATTTCCAGGCTTGATCGTAGTGCCATCACTGGGTGTTACGAGTTATGTCCCTTCTATGTTCCTCCTATTGACCAATCAGATTCCATCTCTCATATTACTTGCATTTGATTCAAACAAAATGGGGGTGCCCAGTCAAGACGATCTTCTAGATAATTCAATCTCATTAAAATCAGACCTTAGTTTTCACTACCGCTAAACAAAAATCTGAAGACATCCCGTTAGGGGTTGTGTCAGATTGACCTTTCATCCAACCAATGAGAGCATCGCTTACCAGATCAAGAAAATGACAGTCAGGATGTGATTTCTAATCATACAACCTCGAAAACTTTAACACGGGGTTTCCGAACGATAGTTACAGGTGTAACGACTGAATCTATACAATCTACACCATCTATCAGCCATTCCAGAATGTTTTTTTTGTTTAGGTTTCAAATTTGTAATTGAGAATTTTTCAAAATATGTTTCGAAGCGTAGTTGCCAATTTGAAATTAGTGCCGTAAAGTATGAGAAAGCTGCCTTCTGATTGGTCATTCTACTGGTCGGTCAAAGTTTGCGCGCAAGGTCGGCTGACGTTACCCGTATTGGGATGTCCTCAGATCTTTATTTAGCGGTAGCGAGAACTAAGGTCTCATTTTAATGAGATTGCTCGATAATTAAGATCTATGTTGTAATAAAACGGGTCTTAACCTGTAAAGTGCATCAAATCACGTGAGCACCTTGAATTTGTAAAATATCTGTCGATGCTCAGTTGGCGGTACACATGCTTTTCAAATCCTGCAGTCAACCAAAATCTGCATGTTGAAATCCATGTTGTTTTGAACCAGATGTCTTGTTTGTTACGCATTTTTGATTGGACTATGCATAGACTCATTAGTCCAGCCAAAATGTAACTCCATAATTGCAGCCTAGTTCGGCAAGGGTGGAAACTGGACTTTTATAGTCAGTTAACTCTCTTGCCTCGGGAAGATGTTAAATCACCTAACGTCTTTGCTTATAGCAGGCTTCGATCCCTATTTCAATTTATAGACTTCAATTATATTGCATGATGACATAGGAAATGAGGGTGGTTCTGGAGTTGAAGAACTGTTTACTATGATAGATTCTAGTTCTGCCTTTTCTGTAGGTCTCAAGTTCCCAACAGACAGTTCTTGTCCCAGTAGACTGTCTACATCTACATCACAGTCAGACTCTATTGCAACAATGATTCTACAAAAGATATCATGATTGGCTTAATGATGTCACCTTTTCAGTTGGCAATTAAATTATGTCCAAGGAACCAAAGGTCTTAGATTTTCTTCAAGGAATGATGTCTTTCAAACTGTTTGACTTGTTGATGAACTGTTCAGTTACAAATTTTCTCAGGAAATGCTGTCCATTGGCCTTTACATTTTGCAGATCAGCTTTAATGTCTTCAGATGTGGCGACCCCAGTTGCGAGACTTACTGGTTCATGATTGTTATGTCAGAATCCCTCAAACTGTGACTTCAGTTTCAGTACATCTTCATTGTCTTTTTGAGTCCAGGTGATGTCTTAATGGCTTATATTGCCAGTTTCTGATTCTTCTTGTAATCAGGCAAACATTGTGAATGTATCCCATAATAAAGCTCCTCATTCATTGTGTGTCAGCCTCCACCTACCGTGGGCAGATTCTTATGGGTGATACCATCCGATCTTCTAACAACTTTTCCAATTCTGTTGATAAATCTCAGATGCAACAATTTCTAGAAGTTCCATCTGCAAAGAAGACTATACACCATCAACTTGACAATTACAAAAGAAGATATGTAGAGTGTCTGGTTTCCATCTCCTGCATCCCTTGTGAATCTCAGGAGAATGGATACCTGGCAGTTCCATGTATTGCAATCTGTCAGCTTAAGTAGATTTGCCTTCAGATATCTCCAAATCAAAGTAAGAAAACTGGTCTTGTCAAGGAAAATTGTCATCACACAGCTTTTTATCCCCCGCCTGGCCAGAATGGCCGAAGGGGGATAATGTTGCGACGCAGTCTGTCCGTCTGTCTGTCCGTCCCACAGAGGGTACTAAGCTTGTGAAATCAACTCCTACAGTTTCCAGAGAATATCCCTGAAACTCTACACCCAAAGTATCAACATGTTGATGATACGCATATTGCAGTCCCGTTTAATTTCGACTAATTTTGACAGAGTTACTGCCCCTGTTTGACAGAGCTTCATTTGCCTAATTGTGAGAGAGGGTACTAAGCTTGTGAAATCAACTCCTCCTACAGTTTCCAGAGAATATCCCTGACACTCTACACACAAGATGTCGACATGTTGATGATACCCATATCGCAGTCCCGTTTCATTTCGACAAATTTTGACAGAGTTACTGCCCCTGTTTTACGGAGCTTCATTTGCCTAATTGTGAGAGAGGTACTAAGCATGTGAAATCAACTCCTCCTCCAGCTTTTAGAGAACATCCCTGACACTCTACACACAAGATGTCGACATGTTCATGATTGCATATCGCAGTCCCTTTTCATTTCGACAAATTTTGACAGAGTTACTGCCCCTGTTTGACAGAGCTTCATTTGCCTAATTTGTCAGAGAGGGTACTAAGCTTGTGAAATCAACTGCTCCTACAGTTAAAATGTGCACATGTTTAATATATCCATATCACAGTCACGTTTCATTTCTTTTCATGTTGAGAGAATTACTGCCCTTGGTTTATGAAGCTCGATTTGCACAACTGTGAGAGAGGGTACTGTTTTTGTGATGTCAGCATTTTTCAGGGAATATCCCTGACGCTCTAAACACAATCCGCTCTACACACCATATGTGTTATTGATACACATATCGCAGTCGTTATAAATTCGATTTATTTTAACAGAGTTACTACCCTGGTTTATGATACTCATTTTTGTCAACTGATACAGGTACAACTTTGCCTCAGGTAACAACCTTGCCTCAGGTAACAACCATTATAAAACAATGTCATTTAGTCTCTGTTGTGAAAATGTCACAATATCTAACTATAGTTAGTTTCCTTGTATAAGGCTTTTATGGGTGAGCAACATCCTTATGGCATTAGCATTCAGACTGGATTACTCCCAACTAAATGTTCTGCACAATTTGTTTCCAATGCAGTGCCATCTACTGTTGTTATTTCATAAAATACAAAGAAAATATAACCTCGTTAAAAAAATTCATGCGGGGGATGTTGTGCTCTCAGAGCACTCTTGTCCAGTCAGTTGATGTTTGTGTCATTAGTGAAATTGGAATAACATTGCCGATGCCACTGTATTTGTGTTGTTGACAACCTCTCACCAAATGTCTCAACCCAATCAAATTATTCAATGTATTCAACATCCTGGTATGAGGGTTGGTCAAAAAGCTCTAAACCTAACAAACAAAACCAACAATTGCGAAAGAGTTTTTAATTTTAATTTTCAACATACTCTCCAGCTTTTCAACATATTGATAGTGAAGCTTTTCAATTCCAGCCAAGAAGAAGTTTTCTGAAGCCACCCTGAGAAACCCATTCATGGCTGCTTTGAGGCCATCATTGTCGTCATAGCGCTTTCCACTTAGGTGTTCTTTCAGTTTAGGTCTGGCAAGAATGGAGGGTGAGGAAGCTATTGGAATCCACATTGTCGCACATTGACAAGAGGCACTGTCATGAAGGAGTTGAACTCCAGCAGTCAGCATTCTTCGCCGCTTTTCGTCTTTTGACTTTCTAAGTAATAAACAAGGATCTCACCCTTTGCATCCGAGAATACAGTGGCCATAACTTTCTTCACGGATCTTGAAGACTTGAATTTCTTTGTTGCCGGAAAAGTGGAATAGTGCCATTCTATGGTTTGATGTTTTGACTCGGGATCATAGTGGTACCCCTATGTTTCATCACCCGTTACTAATCTCTTTTGAAATTGACGAAATCCTCCTCAAATAGCTCTAAATTTTCTGTGGCAATGTTAGTTCATTTTTCCTTAAGATCAGAATTTAGAAATTTTGGCAACCAACAAGCAGATATCTTATTCATCTGTATAATATTCTTTCTTAATAGACATTCATGAATAATAGTTCCAGTGGACCTGCAATGGTAATACATCTATCTGACAGTATAAGTTTTTCTGTCTCCTTCATTGACTCTTCCTTTTGGAAGTTGAGGGACGTCCAGATAGTCAGGTAGCTCAGCAAGATGATAGTGACATGCCAGATAAAAGCATCAATTTTTTTCCACATGCTCTCCATTACCATAGGTTTCAACCAAACCACTTAGAAAGTCAATATTGGGGTCAAAATATACATTTTCTGGGGCAAGGAATTCAATAAAGCTATTTTTTAGAATGTCACTTGATGACTATTTGTGCCAATAATCAATCAATATGTGTTAGATACCGTATTTGACGTAATAAGCGCCCAGGGCGGTCTCAAAATTAGAAATAGGCAGGTCTTATTAGAATATTATTTTGGTGAAAAAAAAAACAGAGCTGAAAGATAAGTTTCGTGGTTTATGCTGACAGCCTGAAATGTTTATGTACGACAGATATATTTTTCCAGAATTTAATTGCCCATAATTGAGGGTGCATATAACACACGAGTGCGTATTATACGCGAATAAATGAGTCTTGTGTACAATTGGGATTGTTCACTAGCCAATATATTAGCAAATATCGCCTTGGGCGCTTATAAGAGCTTGTTAAGTCGAATACGGTATGTCTGTTTAGCAATTTATACTGTTATATGTCTGTTTAGCAACTTGTACTGTTGTAATAGGCCGTCATACAAATTTCATTCGTCCACATAATGGATTGGGCATTGTATATCATATGCCAACAGCCTACCACTGAAGTACTCTGATGCCCTTTAAATGCACCGGGAGCTGAAGACAGATCTGAGCCATACAAATCCTTCCTGGCCAATGTGAATGCTTTCAGGGAGCTGAATAAATTGCCAGTTCATCAGGCATCAAGCACAGTGGCATAAATCTTGGCACACAAAATTCATTGTGAACAAACTGCAAAGAGCACGAAAGAGGGAGAGAGCTGGAACTCCTGAGAGAAGTCCTAAGCCAAGAAACAACAGTCTCTTGACAAGAACACCTGTATATTTTGTAGAAAATCTGACTCTTATGGCCACCTGCAAGAGACTGAGTCATTGTCCAAAATTGAGGGTGGTGACCTCATTGCAATAAATTCAAAATATCACCTGACTTGCTTGGCTGGACTCCAAAATCGACATCATTCAGTGTAACAACCAGTGCAAGTGCAAACAGTTCTCACTTAAATACAAAGGACTTTGTTGGTGCGAGGGCCAGTTTTCGTAAAAATGACTTTTGTATTTTCAACACATTTAACCATTATGTGGATCAGTATTTTGTTTTATAAAACCGTCAGTTTAGTGCATTTTGGTAGTTACAAAGCTAAAACAGTAACCATGAAAGGAAAATTTTTCTTTATCTACTGTGCATGTGCAAAATGAAATTATTTTGAGTGCCTCCATATCTGAAAATGTTCCCTTGGCATCAGTGTATAAATGTGCAAAGTTTCATGCTTTTATCATTAAATGCACATTTTCTCTGCTTAGCCGCTCCACTACATGAAGATCCGGGTTAGAATATGCCTTCAGCAACCTATGCTGGTCGTAAGAGGCTACGAACTGAACTGGATGGTCAAGTTCGCTGACTTGGTTAATACATGTCATCGTATCCTAATTGTGTGGATGGATGCTCATGACATCAATCACTGAATTTTCTGGTCCAGACTCGATTATTTACAGACCACCATCCATAAAAACATACAGTCTTAAAAAAACATTTCAACAGAAGTCTTTTAAGAACTTTTGCAATATAGTGACTTGAAGGCAAACAGTATATGCTATACTTGCCCACATTGATTGGTGAGAACCTGGAAGGGTTATAACATCCTGGATCATAAAGCATGGCATGGAGCAAAACATTTATATCAAACAAAATGCAGGGATCTGAGTGCACAATGATGTTATGTGATCTAAGAATATAAACAAAAACCAGTGTTGCATAATATTCATGATACACTTTGATATCTTTGACAAAACCCTGGCAGGGCCTCCCATATATGATTTTCCATTAATAATTAGTTTTATAAGTAATAAGTATAAGACTTATAATCTGACTGATAAGGAGTTGATTGGTTCAACTGTGTCATATGGCCCTGTGACGCAGGGGTAGCATTATGCAGATGGCTGTTACAATGAATGCTCGTTCCACCCGTGATGAACAGGTCTGGTTGTTGATGAAATATAGTGATAGCTAAATAGACAGATTTTTTATTCATGCACCGATTGTCTTTGAATGTAATATCCAGTTATGAATGACTGTTTAATAATCTCATACCAACTTTGACTGGAGTAGGTCCAATAGTTTTTCAGATATTGTAGTAAACGTCGGTACCTTAAATTAACTTCCAGAATATAGGTGATAGTCACAACTTTATCAAAGCCATTTACATAAGAATAAGTTTGCAATGTTCAAATGCATCATTGTCATGCAGAGGTCCATTACAGAACCATGCATCTTGCTCAGGTACATGTAGGTACTCACCCTTCTGGAACCCCATGCAATTGAAATTCAGTGTACATCTCTGCAGATACGGTTTCTCCTGGTTAGAGTTGGTGTGGTGAGAGTCCTAAGGGGAGATAACTGATTTAGTAGTGCTTACCAACGACTAATCTTTATTAAAGCATTTTGAAATATGCATTTACGTAGTATGTGCATGCTAGAAGGAAGGATCAACTTTCCTTTTTTTCCAGCACTTTGGTAGTGTTTTCACACTGTAGAATAGCTAGTTTTCAATGTTTTCTAGTTTGTTCTTACATAGTAATTCAACTATTCTAGGAAGTCATCTTCAGTAAGTTGGTTAATTGTTACTCCCGTAAGTATTAGTTGGGTGGTGTGTTGTGAGTCCAGCATGGAGTCATTTGCCTCTCCATTCACGGGCTGGAGTCAAATTGCCGTGATATCTTTAATCTTAAATTGTAGAACTTTAGTAATATTTGACACATATATTACTACCTGTGACCCCTTTCGAAAAGCTCTAAGATAGCGGACTTTTGTACCCTGTGTTGTTACAAGTTGCAAGATAGCACAGTTTTCAAAGTGCTGTTGTCATTATGGTAGAATGGAGATAAAATACTGTGTTTGAAATTTGATGTAGTCACACTAAACAGTTGATTCACAGTAGGTTTATCTTCTTATGGTATTATGAAGCAGGTAATTCCTTTCGTGGAATTGTTGGAAGAACTTGGTATGCCACGTAGTGATGGACATTTCAGCATCACACGATATGACAGAGAGAAGAATCTTTGTGTCATCTTCAGCAAGACCATGCCATCAGAGCAACAAGCATCTCAAGAGCAGCTAACATTCAACTGCACTGGCTACTAATTCTACAGCAGTTTAAGTTTAAAACTCCTCACTTACAGGGCTATTTGAGAGAGTGAGCCAAGACACCTTAGAGACCTGATTGATCCTTACATACCATCATAAAGCCTGCAGTCTGAAGACAAACCACACACAAATCAAAATTACTATCGGATGATGGGGCATTCTCAATGCAATTCCACAGGAACTCAAATGTGCTGGAAACTCAGAATCATTTCAAAGGATGTTGAAACCTAACCTTATCGTAGAAGCATTTCCAGTCTAATAATTAACAAAAGCTCAACTATGTCATCCTCTCGTCTATTTCTTTTAAACTACGCCCTTCCAAGCACCACTCTACAGCTGACAGTTGGATACTAGGCACTATGATTAGAAGCACATCACTTCAAACTGCTCGATTCTACAAGTGGTTGTGGAAGGAAACAAGCCTCGTTTCCATGAAAAACCAATCTCATTGGCCATCGATCCTTTCTGGAAGGTCCCAAACCAGCAGCAGTCACTTTGGCCATTTAGAAGCTATTGGACAAGTGTACCATGTGGGAACAGGAGGATACAAATTACGACCAAGGCTTCTTTTCTTCAGTCTTCCTTGAAACTAGAAGTTTGCAACAAGGATTATCTTTTACACCCACCAATATTCCAGATTGAGTCAGTACTCTAACTTCGCACTTCACTTAGCATTTGAGATTGGATGACCAGCCTATGTGCCTATTCACCCTGGATCCAGGAAATATTTCCAATTTTCAGTTAATGGCTACCATTACGAATTCCTTCTTTTTCCGTTCAGAACCTTTCTTTTTCTTTACAGCATAGATCATCAGTTATCTCACTACTAGTGAGTCTTCATGGATATCAATGACTTCCTGTCACAAGATCGGGTCGAGTCCAAGGATCATTGGAACCCCCCTTTTTTCCACGGACAACTGTTGTCTCATCTCAGATTCCTGGCCCACCAACCAAGTCTGCACTCAACCGATTATAAGATGTCATCTTTATCGGCTCCAGATTCCAGTTTCATAGAGAAATCTTTTTCCACCAGATAATCAAGATCTTGAGATGCTGCAGATGGTCACTTATGTGGTAGTCGGTCCTACCACACTCTGCACTGGTTCTCACAACTTGAATAGCTGAAATCTTTTCACGACATGACTTACCAGGGAAGACTTCATCTTCCAGGCTAGAATGATCTCAGTGGGGTCGTCAATTTTGGACATGTAATAGTGCCTTTTCCTCCAACATTACTGGGTCGTACTGCTTGGTTAGATGTGTTTAGGTAAACTATAGTTACACAATTCCAACATTTATTAATTAAGGAAGATAAAGTGCCATATCCTGCACAGGTATTCATGTCCTTCAAAACCACTTTCAAACCCCGGACCTTCTAATCAGAGGTCAGATGCCTTGTCCACATGACCAAAGAGGTTAACCCTGTCGGCAAGCTGACAAGGTTAGGATGTCATCTGACTCCACGCGCTGCTACACATATAACAGGAATAAAGTCCAAAATTCACATTTGGCAAGAACAAATAACAGGGACCACAGCCTCAACCAACGTTGGTTGTATTGTCACTGGAAACCCCAACCTGTCACTGTCATTGTTTGTATCACTGAAATCAAGGTCAAGCGATCCATCCTCCTTGATATGTACCTGAACAACAAGTCCGTCATTTCACCTTTGCCGTCAGGTACTCATTTTCAGGCCATGTCATGTATAACATTTAAAATTATGCTCATGTATTTAGTTAGATTTAGGTCTCACAACCAACGTTCCAGATTTCATCACTTAAATATCAGATGTCATTATCAGTGGCAAAGTCAGCTTTCCTCATTGTCTCACAGAGACACTTTGATGCTGCTATGGCAGACTTTATCTGTTATGCAGGCCATTGTGATTTATCTGTAATAACACAGAGAAATTCCCTGAAAGTAGTTGATGGAACGTGAGAGAATGGGGCACCAATTTTCTTACAATATACATTCAATTTGTCAGCCTCTTGTATGACTCTAATGTACTATTGGCCAGACAGAGGGGTAACTCTGCTCTGCACTGAACTGACAAAGCCCTCCAACAAGAGTCTCTGTGGCCATAAATTCTCGAGGCAAACAATTTCCATCGGAAGTTCTTGCATGGTTCTGCATGGCATTGCATTCCTCACAGGGAAGTTTTGTTGTGAATTTGAAAGTTTGAATGGTTGAAACACACGCATATTTGTCACCTTTCTGAACCATTGCTGACTTTTCCACAGCAGTGCTACTAGTCTAGGGTGACCTCCGTGGGTCTCAAGTGTGTCCAGGATCTGTGGAATCATCCTGAATGGTGGTCTCACAAAATTGTTTAGCTCACCCTTCCTGTTGCGCTAACCAATTTATGCCTGATGTTAACGGGTCTAAGAACCTACTGATGTACATGTGTGTGAAGTGACCTGTCCACGTGGTGAGGCCCCCTGATGTGATTCATGAGTTTGAGTAAGTTTGGATGCAGCTGCCATTCATACTGCAAGTTCAGCCGTGACAAACTGTCTCCTTCTCCATTGTGAATGCCTTGCACAGGTTTGGTCATTATGGTTAATTCAAATTTGTGCCTTGACCAACCCTTCATTGCCCAAACAACATCAAACTTTGAACATACTCAATACCTATAAGATTTATTTACCATACTACAATACTTATCCCTGTGTTATGTGTAATTTTACATGTTTGACGTCATCAAACTGTGGATTATGGATTATGTACTGTATCTATATACTGTACTATAGCTTCATCTATCGCTGAAGTTGATCACCATGTCATGTCATGATCTTTAGATTATCCAACCAATGATAATCCAATTGATGCAGTTCCCATTGATGATATTGCCACAAAAGTACTGTAACAAGTAAGCAGCTAGTAAGAACTAACTGCATTAAAAATCATGACACAGTCATCAGAGATTTGAGATTTTATTTATTCAGACTAGTTCATATGTTTCAATTTTGATAAATTGATAGAGATCAGGGCAACCTGGTGTTGACTTGTGTATCTAGGTTCTCATGTCATGTACCTGGTTCAAATTCAGTCAAGTTACTTTTATCTACCCTTGCATTAAATTTTATGACAGTGACAATGTTTTGGTTAGAACAGGAGATGTTAGCTCAGGAAGAAGCTTGACCATTTGTCAGAAAATGTTTTTATTCATTTTCAGATAATTCCTTTGGCTCATGTTTCAAACCGCAGCAGACAGGAGATACGATTGGTCAGCCCAAATGCTGTTGACCTGAATAAGTATCAAGAACAGGTTAGACAGGCCATTGACCAATATCATGGGTATGTATAGCTCTTGAGAAAAGATTTTACATCCTTTTCTAATTCCAGTGAATCTTTTTCTCCTTCCTTTTTCAGTCTTAATACAACTGCCATGAATCAATCTGAATTTTTCTTTGACATCAAAAGTTCAATGCCAAAAAGTATCCACTCCCAACAGAAGAGTAATAACTCTGCAACACATATAATTCTGCTGATACAAACCTCTATTACATCTTTGGCAAATAATTTTTGCGAGAACTGATTTTCAAAATAAGTTCTCTTCACTGTCACTAGTTGTGCCAGTAATAGCATCTTGCTTCTCAGAAACATTCTGCTTGTGCAAGGCAAGATAACCTCCCTTCTTTCCTTTGTGCTAGAGAGAACATCTAAAAATCTAGCACATATTTAATAGGCTGAGTAATATCTTCAGTTTTTGTTGCTTTTAAATTTATAAGTAATTATCTATAAAAAAATTCTTGTTTGTATTGCTAAAGAATATTGATGTAAGTAGACAGGTAGACGTGTTGTGAGTTCATGACTGTTGGAGATGCAGGGAACTGGCATGAGGGGAAGATAAAAGGTATGAGCAGTGCTCCTCATTGTCGCAGTCAAACTTCAACAATATGATGGAGGCCTCGCAAAAAGCATGACATAAGTAAGCGGTGAAGAAAATGGCCTTACCAATAAACGCCACAACTCTACCAGACCTGACGCTCCCATTGTCCATGAGCATCTTTGAACAGTTCATGAAACAGAAGCAGAACATGGCGAAGATGTCCGACAGTAGACACAAAGCCTTGTTTGCCAAGGTCGAGTCCTTAAAGAAAGCACATACTCAGAAGCATCCCTGGCCAAGAGGCCACACGTCTATGATAGGATCTTGAAACAAGAGTCACAAGAGCCAGACTGTGGTCGTTTCGAGCCTATCCCCATCAGTACACTCAGTGACAATCTCTCTTGCTCTCAACTTACAGCAGTCTTCATGTTCCGCATAGATGTTCCACATTAGCCCGGACAGGAATCTTCAGGAACTGTTACTTCCCACTCCTTTGCTGACGTCAGCCAACGATTATACAGGATCCCCATGGATACTGCATGGACAGCATTTCTAAAAGGAAACAGCTTCGGGAGTCCCCTACTGCTAGGGACTTGGGACTTGGAACTAATGCGTTCCCACATGAAACGACTGGTATCTGAAAAACGTCACCAGCCCGGTCGGTGGGCTTTTGACAGCCAGTCAGCCACCTCGTGAGGATCCTGTTAGCCACTGCTGCAAGCAAGACACCAGTCAGCACTTTCATACTTGGGAGAAATACTTGCTTGCAAGTTGGCACCTGTTGGATAAAAAGCCATAAGGAGATCCTCATGGCGACAGTGATATGATGAATGAAGGTCATCCAAGGGTTACATTCTTACTGGCTTGTTGGAATCAGATTCTGCACTTAGTGGCATGTTTGACTCTGATGGTTCTCTACCAGTTGATTATTAGCCATGTCACTCGTTTTCTGACCTTTTTGTCTGAGAGGTCTGAGACCTAAAGTGGAGGAAGACATTTCACCTCAAATGTTGGAATATGCTGGATGTCACAACCCTTCTGCATGGTCACACATGTGTAAGACACTTCCCTGTCCTATTTATATGTCGACCCGTGAAGATCCGGGGTAGAATAGATCTTCAGCAACCCATGCTTGTCGTAAAAGGCGACTAACGGGACGGGTGGTCAGGCTCGCTGACTTGGTTGATGCATGTCATCGATCCCAATTGCGTGGGTCGATGCTCATGATATTAATCACTGGATTGTCTGGTCCAGACTCGATTATTTACAGACCACCATCACATAGCTGGAATATTGCTGAGTGAGGCGTTAAACAAACAAACCAACCAACCTTGTTATATGTCACAAGTTTCAATCAAACCTGGGAAAACTTTAAAAAACTCAAATGTGATTAACGAATACTTTTTCCAATGTTGAAGCACCCAAATACTCTTTTGTTGGATTCCTATGAAGGTATTGCTGGGGATTCCCCAGTCATTGCTCAAAGCAGCTTGACTCAGGGAACTAAAGTACAACATCGGAGCAGATTTACATATAGTTTATTGAAATAACATTCTCATACAAAAACAAGCTATGATATAACAAACACTGCTCTGACTCAATAATATAGGAATGGCGCGTTGAAAAGGTCTATCTAACCCAGCACGTGTTAAATAGAATGATAGGTCAAGTATTTCCCCGACAGCTACTCGAGATGATAGCGAGTGTTACAAAATAATAATGCGACAATTTACATCCTACAACATTTCAATAACATGTCTACAAGTGAGCCATGACTAAATATATTACCTTAACCCACCAACACACCCTAAGGGCGACATAATGTCCCCTCTCCAGTAACCTTCCAGCCACGCTAACCTGCCTTCTCAATGGCCGTTACTGGATAACATGCTCAATTGATCAGGTACCAATCTGCATGGTGATAAGAAAACTTATCTAAATATAACTCATTACACTCGCTGTCACACCAAATTATGTCAACATGTATATACATAAGTCTACTATAAATATAACACATATCAAACCAGGTCATACTCCGGTATCTATTATGGTCAAATATCTCAAAATGACCCAAGACCTTCAGTGAATCTGTTACACTCACTGGTAATCTCACATGAACATCTGTTCAGATCAGTACAACTGCTCTATCTCTGCAAAGTAGCAATCGCAAACCCCCATACACATTGTATAATGACATATGGCACCTAAACTTATCACCTTTCCATATACATATTCCTTTACATAATATCATATGTAAATCTGAGCAAACATTCTGGAATACCATTAACACCCACATACAAGTACATAGAAATAAACATACATTCAACATTAACAAACAGAATTTATTATCTATAATGACACTTTCTGTGATAGATAAAAAAAAAACAACTAAAACAAGCAAAAATTGTAAATCCCCCCTTCTTAGAACAAAGAAGAAGAAAATTACCTATGGCCATGAGAAAACAGGTTGGAGTGAGCATGTAGGAAAAATATACCACACTTGAATTTTTGAAAATATTTTAATGGAAAATGAGTTTATAGAAGTTTTTAAGTCGGGATATAAACCGTCATATCTTTATCTGTGTGATGTATTTTTGACAAATCTGTCCTATCTTTTACAAACTATATTAATCTCCTTCCCCCTCTTACGAGAACGAAAAAGAGGCACCAACTTACAGATGTACTGAACATAACACGAGAGTAAAACCAGGGTAAGTTAACAGATTTGTACTCGACCACATTTTTTATTTTTTATACAATCAACATGGAAATCTGACCACAGGTTTAAAAAAAAAAATGAATGAATACTTTCAAACATCCACTCTCACACTGGTACCGCGGATACCTAACTTTCATCTCCCTCTCACACAATAAACCTCAGTGGTAAAATCCTTGTATCGTGGATTTGGAACAACCCTACGCCCTTCCCTAGTAACCACTCCTCGATCCTCTACTGCAGGGACAGTAACTGAAACCTGTGAAGTTACAGCATTTGTATCAAAATTCCAAGACCTTTCACCTGCCCCTGTAGTATCTAACATCGAATCCCGAAAAACAGACCTCTTTAGTTGCGTCTCGAACATTATCCCCAGACAAACCAAAAGGGCCAGAAACTGTGTTCACACCATCTCCCCCAAAACAAGGACTGTCATTGCCTGAAATATTCGAACCACCCGCAGACACCAAGGATGTAGGATCCGCACCCAGTCGGACACCCTCCAAATCCCTCTCAACAATTCCCTGCGCAGAATTTGATCCGGTCCGTGGCCGAAATAAATATCATATCTCTCCCTCAATCATGGAGGAGTCAGAAGCAACCGGTGTCGTGCTTAGCACCTGAGGTGTTCTCTGTGGATTGTTGACCTCTCTCACATGTTCAATCTTTTTCAAGCGATTCATATGAGCCACTTTTCTTTCCTGATGACCGTTGCAAGTTCGGGAGACTCTGAACACTACTGGGTTTATCTGCTTTATAATGGTGCATGGACCTACCCAAGGTCGAACTAATTTCCTACATCTTCCCTTCTTAGTCCTGTTGTTAAACAGCCACACTTGATCGCCGACTTTCAAGTCCCTATTGGTACTCCTTTTGTCATAATGAAGTTTCTGCTTATAATGGCCTTCCTGCAGTTTCGAGTTGACTAACGAGAAGGATTCTGTGAAGGATCGCTGGGCATTCTTCACAAAAGTGGGAATGTCGCTCTCCCCTTGACATGGAACCCCAGCCACCAATTCAACTGGCAAACTTATTTCCCGCCTGAAAACTAAAAAATTCGGAGAAAATCCAGTTGATTCCTGCTCGCCACATCAAAAGGCCATCATCAACTTTGGCAGGTGTATATCCCAATCGGCTTGCGAATCTTCCACATATTGGCTCAACATACTCCCAAGTGTTCTGTTAAAACGTTCGACTAACCCATCGCTCATCGGATGATAGGGGGAAGTCCTAGTCTTCTCTATTCCTAATTCCCTACACATCTCTTGGAAAATCTTTGCCTCAAAGTTTCTACCATGATCGGTGTGTAGTGAGAAAAAAACACCAAACCTGCAAATGAACTCATCCACAAGTTTCTGAGCTACTGTCTTTGCTTCTTGATCCTGAATTGCATAAGCCTCGACCCACTTGGTGTAATAATCTTGAACGACTAGGATATATCTATTCCGTCGAGCAGTTATTGGAAATGGACCTGTAACGTCACTAGCTATCCGTTGAAATGGAAAACCTGGAATCAACCCATGCAGCTTAGCTCTCTGTGTAGGTATCGGTGATTTTCTCTTTACACATTCAGGACATGTTTTACACCAAATTTCTACTGATTTCCTCCAGCCAGGCCAAAAGTACTTAGCTTTCACCTTTGACATTGACTTCCTGATTCCTAGATGTCCACCACCTGCAGCTAAATCATGAATTCCGGACAGGATCTCATTGATTTTCACCAGTGGGACAACAACCTTATACCCTCCTGTGTCATAGGTTCGAACTAATACTCCATTGACGATGAGCAAGGAATCCCACTGTTGAACAAACTCTTGCATAAATCGAGTCATTGGACCCTGAAGTGACAACAACACTTTCTCTTTTACGGCCTTGTAGATGGGTCCAAATTCTGGACAATCCATTTGATCCTGAGCAAAAGATGGTACTACGTCAACAGCCTGAATACCTATTCTGCAGCATTGCGACCAAGGTTTCCGAGACAAAGCATCAGCATTCCTATGAGATCTGCCTGGTCTATGTTTGATCTCAAACTCATAGCTAGATAAAGTTTCTATCCATCGCGCCACTTGCCCTTCTGGTTCCTTAGCTTTCATCTGCCAACTAAGAGATCCATGGTCCGTCCTTACAGTAAATTTCTTTCAAGACAAATAGTGTTTGTAGTACTTAATCCCCTCAACTACAGCAAGAATGGTTGAGGTAACTAGGGCTGACTTCAATGCTTGAAAAGCCTCTTGACAACTTTCATCCCATCTGAACGCTACGTTTTTCTCCATAAGCCGGGTTAGTGGCCTTGCAACTGTGGAGAAATCTTTAATGAACTTCCGATAATAAGAGGCCAACCCAACAAAACTCCGAAACTCACTTACATTCTTTGGTACCGGCCATTCCTTAACAGTGGCTGCTTTGTCTGGATTAGCTGAAATTCCGGCCTTTGAGACTGTGTGTCCCAGGTAGACTACCTCTTGAACGCAAAGACTACACTTAGAAGGCTTGACCTTCAGACCACTTTCTCTGAGTCTATCAAAAACTTGTTGGAGATGTTCCAAATGAGTCTCAAAATTTTGTGAATATACAATGATATCATCAATATAGACCAAACAGGTCTGCCATTGTAACCCTGCCAAAACACAATTTATCAACCTTTGAAATGTTCCAGGCGCATTACACAACCCAAACGGAATGAAGTCATACAGTCCTCCCATTGTAGTAAAAGCAGTCTTTGCCCTATCCTTAGGATCTACCTCCACTTGCCAATAGCCAGATGCTAAGTCCAACGACGAGTACCATTGGGAACCGGCCAAATGATCTAGAGTATCATCGATTCTAGGAAGCTGTTACGCGTCTTTAACCGTCATTAAGGCATCTCATGTCCACACAAAATCTCAGAGATAAGTCTGGCTTAGTTACTAAAACAATTGGCGAAGCCCAAGGAGAGTCTGACGGACGAATAATTCCATCCTTCTCCATCTGCTCAAGAATTTTTCTACTTTCTGCCTGTCTATGATATGTTAATCTTCTCGGTGCTTGCTTTACAGGTCGATGATTCCCTGTATTGATCTCATGATATACTCCGCTTGTCCTTCCTAAATCATTTGAGCCTGTCGAGAATATATCGGAATAAGCAGCCAACAGTGTATCTAGCTTCTGACGCTATTCTCCTGAAATATCTCCGACTTTGCATTTGTCATAACTATGAACTGGTTGTTTGCTAACTTCTTACTTCATGGGACTAACCAACTGTGAAAATATCCCAATAGTAGTACCTTTATGAATAACTACATCTGTCTCAGTCGTATTTGCCACTCGAACTGAAATAGTACCGCTCCCTGCTGTTACAGCTACCCTGGCAACAATAATAGGCGAGGATTTTTCTAAACCGGGTTGTCCTTCAACATAACCATCCCCCTCATAGTCTCCATCCAACTGAGACGGGAAAATCATTTCATGTTTAGCCCGAACAGTTACAGTTTCTGGTACCACTACTCCAAACGTAACAGACTTCCTATGTGATGTAAAGGGACACTACCGGAAGCTAATCTCAACTTATGATACTTCTCATCAATACACACTTTATGCGTAGAGATCATTTCAGCTCCCAAAAATATTTCATGCAGCAAGTTCTCCACCACTATCATAGGGACGTACAGCTTGTTCTTTCCTAGACTAACGGTAGTTTCAATCAGACCTACATGCTGAAGTGTTTCATCTTCCAAACCAGTCAAATGTGCATCAACAGGCTTTAATACCGGTCGAGGACTAAGTTTTTCCCACAGATCTTTCCGGGTTAAACTGATACCCCCACCACAATCTACCACCATTGGAAACAAAGTACCATTAATCCTCCCATAAACCTGATACGCAGGACAATATAAACGGCCAAAAGACCAAAAAAGAGTATTATCCTGAGCCGACAACTGGGTCGTGTTATCAGCTCTCACACATTTGGGTTCCTGTTCGTCTGATCACTACTCGAATTACCTCCAGACCCATTTGACTGGTTAACCACTTGACACTCCCATGACAAATGCCCTTTTTGAAAACACCTCCTGCATCCTTCCTGTTCTCTTTTTCTCCTATGGCATGTCCAATGTCTATGACCACTTATCCCACAATATTCACATCTACTCGAAGCCATCTTAGATTGACGAGTCTTGATTTCTGACAGCTGAGTTTTCAAGCGAGCTATCTCTGACTTTAAAGCAGCTATTTCCCCCTTCTCTGCCACAAGCTCTCCTTGCCTTTCCCCTTTCACTGCAGTTACTGAACCCTGTATCACCTTCCTTCCTTGACTATCTGCTAGCTCAATAGCCTCCCATTCCATCACAAAAGCCACAATGCTCTAGACTATCAAATCTTTGATGCCTTAATTTCAATCTCAAGTCCTTCCTCTCTATCTTCCCAACAAATTCACTCATACAAAGCTCCTCTCTAGCAGTTTCATCCATCTTGGGAAATACTATCCTAATCAAATGTCGAAGTTCAACAGCAAAATCCAGATAAGACTCACCAGCCCTTCTAACTCTAGTTCTAAATTCAACCATAGACAAAGCCTGTGTACCCCCAGGTCTAAACTTCTGGCCTAAAATTATCTTGAGTCTGTCATAATCCATCCAAACCTCTTGAGAAAGATCAAAGTAGATTCTTCTAGCCTTCCCTCTCATCTGAACAACAAGAAAATGTGCTTTCTCCCGTGGTGACCAACCATTCAACTCACAATACATCTCAAATGTCTGTATCCAATCACTCCATTCCCCAGGCTTGTCTCCTTTGAATGTCTCTTTCCCGAATCAGAATCCTGCTGTCCCCAGCACCAAATACCTGAGAAGTCTAAGGTACAGTATTAAAGCCTGATGGAGCCACATGAGCACCTAAACTAGGAGAAGTTAATGTCGGACAGGCAGTACTAACTACCGAAGGATCTGTACTGGTAACCAAATTAGGAGAAAATGTGGTACACATCTTTTTACCCATAACTGGATAGGTATTGGATACAATAGGAGTCCCCATCATAACATCCTTCAAACTAGGACGAACTACTCCTGGTGTGGGTGTAGATATACTATTTGCCCACCCTCTGCCTCTGTCCACTAGCAATTTCCCCTGTAAAACCTCCTCACTATCTGCTAACATTTTCTCTAAATCTGCCTTTCGAATAGCCTCACTAATTTTTGTAGAACAGAACCTAACAAGGTGCCGTCTTCCATTCCCATCTTAAAAATCAATCAACCTAACACCTATCACTCTATGAAAATACCTACTATAATTCCCATGAATGAATTTAGAAACCCATCCAAAAACACCTGCATGCACACTAAGTACACACAGATCAAGAAATTAATGTAAATACTTAAGGCCAAAATAAATCAAAACATGTCAAGTGTATCAGGGTGCCTTGTATAAAAAAAAAAAAGGTGTGTGCTAATTCCTAAATACTCACCAATCTGGAAGGTTACTGGTAATAATACTTGGTGGCATGTTCAACCCAACAAAGATATCTGCTCACACAAAAACCTAAAGCCTAGCAAATACTAATCTTAACAAAAACTAAGATAACCTAAAACCCTAATAATATAATAAATACCTAGAGTCCAGCCACTTGAACAATGGATGGACCATGTGATATAAAGTTTACCAAATGTAATATCCTGCCGACGAAGTCAATGTAACGTTGCGCGAGTCCTGAACGACCTCAACGCTCGTACATAAATAGAAATAGGTTCTTGAATTAAACCCTAATTACGGGCTGTCCGAATCCATTGCTCAAAGCAGCTTGACTCAGGGAACTAAAGTACAACATCGGAGCAGATTTACATATAGTTTATTGAAATAACATTCTCATACAAAAACAAGCTATGATATAACAAACACTGCTCTGACTCAATAATATAGGAATGGCGCGTTGAAAAGGTCTATCTAACCTAGCACGTGTTAAATAGAATGATAGGTCAAGTATTTCCCCGACAGCTACTCGAGATGATAGCGAGTGTTACAAAATAATAATGCGACAATTTACATCCTACAACATTTCAATAACATGTCTACAAGTGAGCCATGACTAAATATATTACCTTAACCCACCAACACACCCTAAGGGCGACATAATGTCCCCTCTCCAGTAACCTTCCAGCCACGCTAACCTGCCTTCTCAATGGCCGTTACTGGATAACATGCTCAATTGATCAGGTACCAATCTGCATGGTGATAAGAAAACTTATCTAAATATAACTCATTACACTCGCTGTCACACCAAATTATGTCAACATGTATATACATAAGTCTACTATAAATATAACACATATCAAACCAGGTCATACTCCGGTATCTATTATGGTCAAATATCTCAAAATGACCCAAGACCTTCAGTGAATCTGTTACACTCACTGGTAATCTCACATGAACATCTGTTCAGATCAGTACAACTGCTCTATCTCTGCAAAGTAGCAATCGCAAACCCCCATACACATTGTATAATGACATATGGCACCTAAACTTATCACCTTTCCATATACATATTCCTTTACATAATATCATATGTAAATCTGAGCAAACATTCTGGAATACCATTAACACCCACATACAAGTACATAGAAATAAACATACATTCAACATTAACAAACAGAATTTATTATCTATAATGACACTTTCTGTGATAGATAAAAAAACAACAACTAAAACAAGCAAAAATTGTAAATCCCCCCTTCTTAGAACAAAGAAGAAGAAAATTACCTATGGCCATGAGAAAACAGGTTGGAGTGAGCATGTAGGAAAAATATACCACACTTGAATTTTTGAAAATATTTTAATGGAAAATGAGTTTATAGAAGTTTTTAAGTCGGGATATAAACCGTCATATCTTTATCTGTGTGATGTATTTTTGACAAATCTGTCCTATCTTTTACAAACTATATTAATCTCCTTCCCCCTCTTACGAGAACGAAAAAGAGGCACCAATTTACAGATGTACTGAACATAACACGAGAGTAAAACCAGGGTAAGTTAACAGATTTGTACTCGACCACATTTTTTATTTTTTATACAATCAACATGGAAATCTGACCACAGGTTTAAAAAAAAAAATGAATGAATACTTTCAAACATCCACTCTCACACTGGTACCGCGGATACCTAACTTTCATCTCCCTCTCACACAATAAACCTCAGTGGTAAAATCCTTGTATCGTGGATTTGGAACAACCCTACGCCCTTCCCTAGTAACCACTCCTCGATCCTCTACTGCAGGGACAGTAACTGAAACCTGTGAAGTTACAGCATTTGTATCAAAATTCCAAGACCTTTCACCTGCCCCTGTAGTATCTAACATCGAATCCCGAAAAACAGACCTCTTTAGTTGCGTCTCGAACATTATCCCCAGACAAACCAAAAGGGCCAGAAACTGTGTTCACACCATCTCCCCCAAAACAAGGACTGTCATTGCCTGAAATATTCGAACCACCCGCAGACACCAAGGATGTAGGATCCGCACCCAGTCGGACACCCTCCAAATCCCTCTCAACAATTCCCTGCGCAGAATTTGATCCGGTCCGTGGCCGAAATAAATATCATATCTCTCCCTCAATCATGGAGGAGTCAGAAGCAACCGGTGTCGTGCTTAGCACCTGAGGTGTTCTCTGTGGATTGTTGACCTCTCTCACATGTTCAATCTTTTTCAAGCGATTCATATGAGCCACTTTTCTTTCCTGATGACCGTTGCAAGTTCGGGAGACTCTGAACACTACTGGGTTTATCTGCTTTATAATGGTGCATGGACCTACCCAAGGTCGAACTAATTTCCTACATCTTCCCTTCTTAGTCCTGTTGTTAAACAGCCACACTTGATCGCCGACTTTCAAGTCCCTATTGGTACTCCTTTTGTCATAATGAAGTTTCTGCTTATAATGGCCTTCCTGCAGTTTCGAGTTGACTAACGAGAAGGATTCTGTGAAGGATCGCTGGGCATTCTTCACAAAAGTGGGAATGTCGCTCTCCCCTTGACATGGAACCCCAGCCACCAATTCAACTGGCAAACTTATTTCCCGCCTGAAAACTAAAAAATTCGGAGAAAATCCAGTTGATTCCTGCTCGCCACATCAAAAGGCCATCATCAACTTTGGCAGGTGTATATCCCAATCGGCTTGCGAATCTTCCACATATTGGCTCAACATACTCCCAAGTGTTCTGTTAAAACGTTCGACTAACCCATCGCTCATCGGATGATAGGGGGAAGTCCTAGTCTTCTCTATTCCTAATTCCCTACACATCTCTTGGAAAATCTTTGCCTCAAAGTTTCTACCATGATCGGTGTGTAGTGAGAAAAAAACACCAAACCTGCAAATGAACTCATCCACAAGTTTCTGAGCTACTGTCTTTGCTTCTTGATCCTGAATTGCATAAGCCTCGACCCACTTGGTGTAATAATCTTGAACGACTAGGATATATCTATTCCGTCGAGCAGTTATTGGAAATGGACCTGTAACGTCACTAGCTATCCGTTGAAATGGAAAACCTGGAATCAACCCATGCAGCTTAGCTCTCTGTGTAGGTATCGGTGATTTTCTCTTTACACATTCAGGACATGTTTTACACCAAATTTCTACTGATTTCCTCCAGCCAGGCCAAAAGTACTTAGCTTTCACCTTTGACATTGACTTCCTGATTCCTAGATGTCCACCACCTGCAGCTAAATCATGAATTCCGGACAGGATCTCATTGATTTTCACCAGTGGGACAACAACCTTATACCCTCCTGTGTCATAGGTTCGAACTAATACTCCATTGACGATGAGCAAGGAATCCCACTGTTGAACAAACTCTTGCATAAATCGAGTCATTGGACCCTGAAGTGACAACAACACTTTCTCTTTTACGGCCTTGTAGATGGGTCCAAATTCTGGACAATCCATTTGATCCTGAGCAAAAGATGGTACTACGTCAACAGCCTGAATACCTATTCTGCAGCATTGCGACCAAGGTTTCCGAGACAAAGCATCAGCATTCCTATGAGATCTGCCTGGTCTATGTTTGATCTCAAACTCATAGCTAGATAAAGTTTCTATCCATCGCGCCACTTGCCCTTCTGGTTCCTTAGCTTTCATCTGCCAACTAAGAGATCCATGGTCCGTCCTTACAGTAAATTTCTTTCAAGACAAATAGTGTTTGTAGTACTTAATCCCCTCAACTACAGCAAGAATGGTTGAGGTAACTAGGGCTGACTTCAATGCTTGAAAAGCCTCTTGACAACTTTCATCCCATCTGAACGCTACGTTTTTCTCCATAAGCCGGGTTAGTGGCCTTGCAACTGTGGAGAAATCTTTAATGAACTTCCGATAATAAGAGGCCAACCCAACAAAACTCCGAAACTCACTTACATTCTTTGGTACCGGCCATTCCTTAACAGTGGCTGCTTTGTCTGGATTAGCTGAAATTCCGGCCTTTGAGACTGTGTGTCCCAGGTAGACTACCTCTTGAACGCAAAGACTACACTTAGAAGGCTTGACCTTCAGACCACTTTCTCTGAGTCTATCAAAAACTTGTTGGAGATGTTCCAAATGAGTCTCAAAATTTTGTGAATATACAATGATATCATCAATATAGACCAAACAGGTCTGCCATTGTAACCCTGCCAAAACACAATTTATCAACCTTTGAAATGTTCCAGGCGCATTACACAACCCAAACGGAATGAAGTCATACAGTCCTCCCATTGTAGTAAAAGCAGTCTTTGCCCTATCCTTAGGATCTACCTCCACTTGCCAATAGCCAGATGCTAAGTCCAACGACGAGTACCATTGGGAACCGGCCAAATGATCTAGAGTATCATCGATTCTAGGAAGCTGTTACGCGTCTTTAACCGTCATTAAGGCATCTCATGTCCACACAAAATCTCAGAGATAAGTCTGGCTTAGTTACTAAAACAATTGGCGAAGCCCAAGGAGAGTCTGACGGACGAATAATTCCATCCTTCTCCATCTGCTCAAGAATTTTTCTACTTTCTGCCTGTCTATGATATGTTAATCTTCTCGGTGCTTGCTTTACAGGTCGATGATTCCCTGTATTGATCTCATGATATACTCCGCTTGTCCTTCCTAAATCATTTGAGCCTGTCGAGAATATATCGGAATAAGCAGCCAACAGTGTATCTAGCTTCTGACGCTATTCTCCTGAAATATCTCCGACTTTGCATTTGTCATAACTATGAACTGGTTGTTTGCTAACTTCTTACTTCATGGGACTAACCAACTGTGAAAATATCCCAATAGTAGTACCTTTATGAATAACTACATCTGTCTCAGTCGTATTTGCCACTCGAACTGAAATAGTACCGCTCCCTGCTGTTACAGCTACCCTGGCAACAATAATAGGCGAGGATTTTTCTAAACCGGGTTGTCCTTCAACATAACCATCCCCCTCATAGTCTCCATCCAACTGAGACGGGAAAATCATTTCATGTTTAGCCCGAACAGTTACAGTTTCTGGTACCACTACTCCAAACGTAACAGACTTCCTATGTGATGTAAAGGGACACTACCGGAAGCTAATCTCAACTTATGATACTTCTCATCAATACACACTTTATGCGTAGAGATCATTTCAGCTCCCAAAAATATTTCATGCAGCAAGTTCTCCACCACTATCATAGGGACGTACAGCTTGTTCTTTCCTAGACTAACGGTAGTTTCAATCAGACCTACATGCTGAAGTGTTTCATCTTCCAAACCAGTCAAATGTGCATCAACAGGCTTTAATACCGGTCGAGGACTAAGTTTTTCCCACAGATCTTTCCGGGTTAAACTGATACCCCCACCACAATCTACCACCATTGGAAACAAAGTACCATTAATCCTCCCATAAACCTGATACGCAGGACAATATAAACGGCCAAAAGACCAAAAAAGAGTATTATCCTGAGCCGACAACTGGGTCGTGTTATCAGCTCTCACACATTTGGGTTCCTGTTCGTCTGATCACTACTCGAATTACCTCCAGACCCATTTGACTGGTTAACCACTTGACACTCCCATGACAAATGCCCTTTTTGAAAACACCTCCTGCATCCTTCCTGTTCTCTTTTTCTCCTATGGCATGTCCAATGTCTATGACCACTTATCCCACAATATTCACATCTACTCGAAGCCATCTTAGATTGACGAGTCTTGATTTCTGACAGCTGAGTTTTCAAGCGAGCTATCTCTGACTTTAAAGCAGCTATTTCCCCCTTCTCTGCCACAAGCTCTCCTTGCCTTTCCCCTTTCACTGCAGTTACTGAACCCTGTATCACCTTCCTTCCTTGACTATCTGCTAGCTCAATAGCCTCCCATTCCATCACAAAAGCCACAATGCTCTAGACTATCAAATCTTTGATGCCTTAATTTCAATCTCAAGTCCTTCCTCTCTATCTTCCCAACAAATTCACTCATACAAAGCTCCTCTCTAGCAGTTTCATCCATCTTGGGAAATACTATCCTAATCAAATGTCGAAGTTCAACAGCAAAATCCAGGTAAGACTCACCAGCCCTTCTAACTCTAGTTCTAAATTCAACCATAGACAAAGCCTGTGTACCCCCAGGTCTAAACTTCTGGCCTAAAATTATCTTGAGTCTGTCATAATCCATCCAAACCTCTTGAGAAAGATCAAAGTAGATTCTTCTAGCCTTCCCTCTCATCTGAACAACAAGAAAATGTGCTTTCTCCCGTGGTGACCAACCATTCAACTCACAATACATCTCAAATGTCTGTATCCAATCACTCCATTCCCCAGGCTTGTCTCCTTTGAATGTCTCTTTCCCGAATCAGAATCCTGCTGTCCCCAGCACCAAATACCTGAGAAGTCTAAGGTACAGTATTAAAGCCTGATGGAGCCACATGAGCACCTAAACTAGGAGAAGTTAATGTCGGACAGGCAGTACTAACTACCGAAGGATCTGTACTGGTAACCAAATTAGGAGAAAATGTGGTACACATCTTTTTACCCATAACTGGATAGGTATTGGATACAATAGGAGTCCCCATCATAACATCCTTCAAACTAGGACGAACTACTCCTGGTGTGGGTGTAGATATACTATTTGCCCACCCTCTGCCTCTGTCCACTAGCAATTTCCCCTGTAAAACCTCCTCACTATCTGCTAACATTTTCTCTAAATCTGCCTTTCGAATAGCCTCACTAATTTTTGTAGAACAGAACCTAACAAGGTGCCGTCTTCCATTCCCATCTTAAAAATCAATCAACCTAACACCTATCACTCTATGAAAATACCTACTATAATTCCCATGAATGAATTTAGAAACCCATCCAAAAACACCTGCATGCACACTAAGTACACACAGATCAAGAAATTAATGTAAATACTTAAGGCCAAAATAAATCAAAACATGTCAAGTGTATCAGGGTGCCTTGTATAAAAAAAAAAAAAGGTGTGTGCTAATTCCTAAATACTCACCAATCTGGAAGGTTACTGGTAATAATACTTGGTGGCATGTTCAACCCAACAAAGATATCTGCTCACACAAAAACCTAAAGCCTAGCAAATACTAATCTTAACAAAAACTAAGATAACCTAAAACCCTAATAATATAATAAATACCTAGAGTCCAGCCACTTGAACAATGGATGGACCATGTGATATAAAGTTTACCAAATGTAATATCCTGCCGACGAAGTCAATGTAACGTTGCGCGAGTCCTGAACGACCTCAACGCTCGTACATAAATAGAAATAGGTTCTTGAATTAAACCCTAATTACGGGCTGTCCGAATCCATTGCTCAAAGCAGCTTGACTCAGGGAACTAAAGTACAACATCGGAGCAGATTTACATATAGTTTATTGAAATAACATTCTCATACAAAAACAAGCTATGATATAACAAACACTGCTCTGACTCAATAATATAGGAATGGCGGGTTGAAAAGGTCTATCTAACCTAGCACGTGTTAAATAGAATGATAGGTCAAGTATTTCCCCGACAGCTACTCGAGATGATAGCGAGTGTTACAAAATAATAATGCGACAATTTACATCCTACAACATTTCAATAACATGTCTACAAGTGAGCCATGACTAAATATATTACCTTAACCCACCAACACACCCTAAGGGCGACATAATGTCCCCTCTCCAGTAACCTTCCAGCCACGTTAACCTGCCTTCTCAATGGCCGCCTACCAAGTCATGAAGCGTGATTTTTATGCAGAAACGACAGCATGTATATCCAATCAGGATCTGGCTTTCTTCGCTCTTCAGCCTAGCCAATCAGTGTCTACGACTCTTGGCCGATGACGCCCGATCCTGTCGGAATGCTAGTCGTAGATCGTTCGGTTTCCGATCACTTGCGGAGACAAAGCAACTGCTAAAATCGTTACACCTTCATGGGCGCTACTTCAAAGAACTATGTCCCATCCGGTAAGGATTGTTTTCAAACCTTCAGGTGGAAGGGTAAACCTACCTGTCCAGAAGACACCCCTTGTTCCTTTGACCAGAAACATCGGCGATTCATAGGAAGCAAATCCCAGGGAAAGGAGATCAGCCCAAATCTTGGACCCCACTAAAGTCATTACCAGCAAGCAAGTCAATGCTTTGAACTGGGTTTCTTGACACCAACTTTCACCAAACCTGAAACCAGATGTGACACCAGATCAACGAAATGGAGAGATTCACCAGTAACTCTTGCAATATCCTCTAATAAAACTCTATCCTGCCAAACACTTTGCCTAAGCATTACCCATTGCACTTGAAACCATTTCAAATTTGTTGCAACCTTCTCAAAGTTGTGTGGTTTACTCTGGATTTTGGTGTGTAAATTGAAATATTTAGATGGGTGGGTTAGTTTAAGTGCATTTTGGGTGGTTGATGTAGTACCTATCTATGTAATCCTTGTTGTAGTAACTTATGCTCACGCGGGCATTAGTATCAAGGGAGACGTGACAATGTAACACTACTTGCATGCTCGGCTAGCCGGCAGCTATGATTGAGAGAGCCGAGATGTAAGGAGCATGTTCATTGGTTGTGTCCATTTTCCCGGTCACATGATCTGCGCCAAGCTCCTTCCCACCGGGTGACACCTTCTTTACACTCTCGTTAACATCGCTGCCACCAGTGTGGGCGCGGCCTTTACAAGAATCTTGGAATTTGCCCTCTAACCCCAAATGTAGTCTCGTTCATACTTTTGATTATGTGTTTGGGAATGCCATCATAGTTCATATTGAAAAGGTTTACGACTGACCATGTTTTCCAGATGAATTTACTTTGTTGTTTGTATAATCAGATTGGTTCAAGATTGCTAACTAACGGAAAATCAACCAACTTCTCTCTTACATTCTTACTTTATCAATTACATGATAGATGTAATGAAATAAAAATTTAAAGTGACAAACAAAGAAAGTAAATAAGCAGGGATAAGTGTATTGGGCGTAACGACAGTCATCACTTGTTTGTAAACATAACGGTCAATCGGCTGCGAGTTCAACTCCAAGCATGGTTGTGGTCATCTATCACTTGGGGGAGTTTTGACTGGTGGCAGCGGTAGTATTGAGAGCTCCACGAACGGGATATCACTGTGAGGATCTGCGTGTGGGCTATATAAGACTACCTTTGGACAGGCCATACTAAATTAAACAATCACCAGAAAATAGCTAAACTACACACAACAGGAACATGCCCACACTGCACCCAACAAGAAACCCCAAAACACACACTCATCCACTACACACACTACCAAATACACAGAGCAACACTACAAACCACTCTAAACCTAAATACCAGTCTGACTCTAGAGTCAATCCTTAACCCACTAAATAACACACCAAACTTATATATCTATTTAAAACAGGACTAATTAACCACATCTGAACTCCAAATACACATGTCAAATAAAAACTACATAATCCAACAACCATCCACCACACACAGCTCCCTTAGTTCACTTCCCACCTTGGCATCCATTCCAAATCTCAAAAACTCAAAATTATAATATAAGCAACCCCTAAACCTCCCTCCTGGGTTGCACTTCCCCCTTTCTTCCACTTTCGCAAACTACACTAAATGGTCTGACGGGCCTGTGTGCGACATTCGCTTGCAGTCGGAAAGCACAAATAAAATCTCCAACCTAAGTAAGTAAGTAAGGGAATTATCAGTGCCTTTCACCAGCATCTGGTAAAGTATGCAGTCGACTCTCAGGTCTTGAATCAAGACCTGTTCACTTTTCGTTAGTTATTACTGTTATTGTTTGGGTTAATGTTACTAGGTTAATGTTAGCTATGGGTGGGGGAGAATAAGCATATGAATAAAACAGGTTTATTCTGGGATATTTTATAATGGGAGTTAAAGGGGTGGTTGTACTATATACAATACAAGAGTAAGTTGTATGTGAGGGGGAAAAATAGGTAGGATTTTTCTGTGTAATGAAGCTTATGAAGGGTTGCACCCTTTTGTTGTTGTTAAAGTATACTTTATATCAAACATCACTCTTTGTGTTTTATCTATAAATTAGAGTTGATAACCCAGTCAAGAGCCTCATAGAACATATAGACAAAAGAATACTGCGCATGGAGAAGAGAACACAACACAAAGCAACAAAGTAAAATATCAAACCTTTTGCCACCAATTTATAAGGTTCTACTGTCACAGGGCACCTTTTATAGATGTTAAGATTTTGGCGCCTATTACAGTTGAAAAGGAGGAACTTATCTGTCATTTCTTGTCTCAGCAAAGGAAATTTGAGCATGTTTAAGGGAATTATGTTTGAAATTCCAATTCTCTTAATTTGAACTCTTTCCTACCATTCATTTTCTTCTTTTTCTCTCTCTCTGAATTTCTCTTTTACTTTTTAAATTTCTAATTCTTTCAATTTTCTCTCCCTCTCCACTTGTTTTGGTTTGAGAACTGACGTCACACTCAGAATTTATGTCATGCATGGTTTAAAACTGTCAATGTACTGTCCCTTTAATAAGTTTTGTGATTTTATGTTACTAGGTTTGCTGCTGTGGTTGTAGAAAATAAGCTGTGCATATGCCCATGTTTTACCTTGTCTTCCAAAAACATGTCTTAATAATCATAATCATTAGATGTTTATTTTCAGGAGACTGAATCAGATTGTCTGGAATGCTTTGCCTGAGAGTACCAAAGAAAAGTAAGTTTGGAGGTATCTGGTATGCGTCAAAGACATGTTATGTGAAAACTGAATACTTTTCTAATTTACACTGCTACATTTCTCCAGAAACAGGTCTCATGGTACACATAAGGAATATACAGACATGTTGTGATATCACAAGTACAGGGAGCTCTTCCACCTGCACTATATATTGAATGGCGATTAATATGCAGGACATATAAATGATACTCACTTCTGATATTAACCTATACTCCCGTTTCTTCTTGTGACAGCAGGTAAGAGTTGTTGGTCTACATATTTATTTTTTGTTATTTACAAAGTAGAAACGGTTGAATATTCATTTTCAGCAATTTGCAAGGTTTTTTTATGCTCATATGCCTTTGGAATCACATGTAACCATTACACAAATGGTGTATTATAGTTATTGGTCCAGTTGCCCTGTCTTTATGGGAAGTGAATCACACATAAACCCTTAAACTTAAAATTATGATCAGATTCTGAGAGTAGTCTATGTTGAATGAGGTCACTTCACAAACAAGGCTATCTCTCAGCATGTCTTCCAAACTACAGCCATATTCACAATGTTCTCATCTCCCCGAAGCAAGAGAGTTAACTGACTTTAAAAGTCCAGTTTCCACCCTTGCCGAACTAGGCTGGAATTACTAGGCTCGATCGTAGCGCCACCAGTGGCTATTACCAGTTTTGTCCCTTCTAAGCCTCTCCTATGGACCAATCAGATTCCACCTCTCATATTACTTGCGTCTGGCTCACACAAAATGGTGGCTCCCAGTCAGGACGATCTGATCAATGATCAAGATTTATATTGTGATAAAACGGGTCTTACATCGCGAAATGCATCAAATCACGTGAGCGCCTTGATTAAAAACCTGAAAAGGTTTGGAAAATATCTGCTGACAACGAATTGGCGGTGCATATGCTTTGCAAATCCTGCAATCGACCGAAATCTGCACGACAGTTTACGAACCGGATTTCGATTTCGGTGCACAATTTTGAATGGACTATGCATAGACTCGTTAGTCCAGCCAAAATGTAACTCCATAATATCAGGCTAGTTCGGCAAGGGTTGAAACTGGACTTTTTTTAGTCAGATAATTAACTCTCTTGCCTTGGGAAGATGCAATGTTCCAGGATGTGTCTTAGTTCTGCAACAAATAGTGATATTGACTGACATGACTGGCGGAAACACCTGTTAAATTTGAAACATTGCACTGTCCTCGATGGTTTTGGATTGTAATGAGTTTCCTTTAGGTTCACTAGTCTAGTGAATGATTTGGTTGTGGGTTTAGCTGGAGAAATGAGATTTCCCATAAGTCTGTAAGTCTTGGCTTCAATGATATGAAATAGAATGTTCAGGTATTTCTCTGCATTTTATATGTCATTTGCCATGAAGTATACAGACAGTTGTTCAGCATAAGCGGTCCAAGACTTGAGGTTTTGGTTCAAAGTCGTCACAGAAATAACTACATCCTAAACTCCATGCGGTACAGATCCCAGGTTGGCTGCTGGCAGTCTCATCAAGGAATGATGTGTTAGACCCCAATGGACAAGCCAGTCTGGACAGCCAGAACAGCATTTATCGGTCCAAAAGTACTTACACTGTTGGAGAGGGTTGAGGACAACCACTAACCGTTGGACAAACAGATGAAAGAATATCCTCCACTCAGGACAGCCATGTAAGGCCAGGAAACTCATACCCTACAAAACATGAAACAATTTCACCATAAAATGGTAGTTAACACCGAGAGAAAAGTATGCCAACGTCAACATTTATTCCCTGAGTTGATTGAGGAACTTCACCATCTGATGCCAGGTCTCAAGCCAAATGTGGTAGATGCGGTTGTGTTTGAGATGTTAAAGTATGTAGGATGTTGTGTTCCCATCGTTGCCTCTGGGAAACAGTTAACTCTTCTTTGGTTCTCAACCAGGCTATCAAGTGGACAGACAAGCTAGGGTGTGGCTATCACTTGCTCCATCAAAACGCTGAGCGAACCAAACACACAATTGTACATAACCCGATCTACCTGTCTCCATGCGTACTGATGGGTTATTGAATGGGTTACTGGCCAACTGCAAATGGTTTATAGCTAAGAATAACACTACCTTCAAGCTGAAAGATGTCAAAACCCTCATACTTGCTTCTTTTGCAAGAATCACTCCTGAAGTTGTGGAAAAAGTCTGAAGATCATGTCTTTGACATTGAAAGTACCGCCAAGGTGATGAGTTGATACCGGCCTAATCATCCGTGTGTGCCATGTACCCTTTTCTGTGTACCCAAAAAGAAACCGTCCAATATGTACATGTTAATAAATATGAAAAAGTTCTGAACAATGAGTACCCGTTATTCCCATTGAGATTCCAGATGGAATCAGATGTAACAATTCATCCAGGATGCAGGAAAACCATTGCACCTTTGCTTTTTATCTAGATTAGAGCACCGAATAGTTTTGCTCTCATCCACCATGTGCATCTGTATTGATATATCGACAACTTTCGGTCAGACAATCAGGACAAGACCCATATCCATTAAAAAAGGATGCCGCAGACCAGGGTTCGATTCTCGAAATGGGTACAATGTGTTCTCTCATCTCAACTGCTTGGTTCACCTAACCAAGTAGGAGCTCAGCCAGTTAAAGGGTATCATATTTATTCGAGCTAGATTCCAGCTTCACAGAGGAGAAGATTGTCCACCAGAAGATTGTTATCTCAAAATGCTGCAGATGGTAACTGATTTGGCAGATTGGCCCTTCTACATTCTTCGAAGCTGGATTTCTTAACACTGGAATCTAATGTCCCTACAAGACATGACTTACAGGGGGAGACTTCTTCATCCCATCCAGGCATTGATGGACTTATCATGCGGTCATCAACTTTGGACATGCTAGAACTTTTTTCTCCAACATTATTGGCTTGTGATTGTATTCCCAGCAGCCAAACACCACCTGTACACAGATGCTGCCAGTGGGGAGGATAGTGGCTACAGCGAGGTCTCTACACTTTCAATGGATAACATAGGTGTGGGAAACATCATCAGGACTTGTTCACCACATGTCTCCACAACAAGCTCCCTGTTTATGTCAGCCTGGTGCTGGATCACTGAGCTCTTCATGTGGATTCATTGTCCATTGAATGGACAGGGCCGGATCTTCCAAATTACTGTATTTGGAAGGAAATAGGACTCAAATTGGATGGAAATCACTGATATTTTTTAAGGTTAATTTCTCTTTTAAAATTAACTAGACTGTTAAAGGGGCACTGATCTAACGCAATTCCCCGGGACTGGTTGTTTCCTTTGTTATTGTTTTTTCCCAGTGAGTACCCGGATGTATAGCAGAAATCTAGACTAGTTCGCGACCTCTGCTGCGCCATTCGTAAGCGCATTAGTCACTTGTATGGGTAGTAATAAGGGCGTATGTTCACATTGATCAACAAACTGAAATACAGTTTTCGAGGTAATAAGGAAATGTAGGTATCTTTGTGGGTAGCATCGGTAATGGTGACGAAGTTTTGATAAGTCACTTGCTTGGTAATTTTGCGATTTTCGTTTACACTATTTTGACTTGCAACACAAAGTAAATATTTCACCTGAGCATTGCTTTTTGATAGTGTGTATATTTTTTACTGTCAAAATGTGTAACATTTTCAAATTTATTAAACGACTAAATATTCAGTTATTTAACAAATTGACTGAAAAACATTTCCATCTGTATTATTATGATAAGGAATTCCAAACATTTTGTTGTTTAATGTCATCACCAAGAGACTGAAAATGTTACGTTGAAAAGTACATTTCTATGTTGTTTGGCTTCTAATCCTATAAACTAATCTGTTGTGATGTTTGTAGGCCCTTTTGATCGTCTTAATCAATCTGGACAGATTTTTTAGTCAAAATGACTGAAATATTTACACATTTTATAAATTGCCTGAGAGAATTACATTTTACGAATTGGCGGTAATATATACACGCTTACAAGGCAAAAGGCCTGTGAAAACAACATCTATCGCGCATTGAAGAATTTCCCAACCAAGACGTAGAGAAACAAGGACGAATCGGTTCAATGCTACAGCAAATGAAGGAAAACAAAATGCAAATATCATAATTACAACCTACCAAATTTATGTGTATAAATTTTAGGCAGCTTCCTTGTTCGAGGAATGTATCCGTGAATATCCACACAAAGGAACAATATCCCACTCGTCTGCAGCTGTACAAAGAAACTTATTCGATGTCGCGTGTCTCTGTAACAATCACATATTTTAAAAGATATATATCGTTTCGGGATATTATAACCCGTGTTCGTTTCTCAACTGATCACTTGGATTGTTTCACATACGTGTCAAGTCTCAAGGGTCGGCTGAGAAAGCCCACGTGTCAACTATTTTCATAACGTCCACGGTTCCTAAAAAATCCATTGAGTGATTGATAACAATGATCAATCAATCAACGTATTATCAGTTAACTCTTTGTACAAAGTATGTTTTTTTTTACATCGGCACTTCACGCAAGGATATGAGTGTATTCCCTTTGTTTTAGTAAACCTAGACATGTAAACACTCACTTTTGACATATCCACTGTGCAAGATAACAGTGATTAATCAATCAACGTATTTTCTGTTAATCCTTTGATGATTAGGAACGATCCGTTGATTTACAAAAAAAAAGTAAATCAACTGATCATTGACCTCTTGCTGGTCTGCCACGTGCATATTACATAACACACATTTCACCTTACTTCAAACCTGGATTTAGATTGAATAATTACCCCAGACACAATAAATGCCAAATGGGAACCTTTGTCAGGTAATCTAAGTGGTGCTACCACTAATTATACCTGTAATAAATTCATTTACTGAGCATCAAGTGAATGACGACAAATACACAAGTGTAGGGTTATACCAGAAAACCTGGATGACAACAAGGGAGTAGTAATCGTATAATCGACGCAATCCGAAAATGCTTTCACTGCATGGATACTTTTTGGTTAACTATAACCATCTGGGGTATTTCCAAATGACGACATCCGATGAGCTCCGCTGTTCTTTTTGTCTGTTAGTTTAGGCTGAAGAAATTAATTAACATGTGCCCTTTGTCGAAATCTTTATAGAGCACAGTAAACCAATCAGTGTTTATGCAAAAATGCGTAAAACAAATATTGCCTGCAGCCTCCAAGTTTATTTAGCTGTCCTTGCAGATGGGTAGCCCAGTCTCTGGTCACGCTCAGTTGCATTGCGTATCATCCGGGTACTCACGGGGAAAAAACAATAACAAAGGCAACAACCAGTCCGGGGAATTGCGTTAGATCAGTGCCCCTTTAACTATGCCAGCCTGTGTTTATGCAAGAGGCTTAAGGAGGGAGACACTATTAGTATCACAACCAGTTCAGGATAGTTGATAGTGAAGAGAACTTCTGTTGAAAATCTGAAATGTTTTACAGTGTGATGACAGTCAAAATGCAGGATTTCTGACAAAGATATTCTTTAAATTATTAAAAATGATAATTATTGTTTGAAATTTAAAGACAATATTTTGATTTTATTCTCAAGAAGCATGGCTTCAGGGTGTTTGTTTTCTTTTCATGATGACTGATGGTTGATATCAAATGGTGACTAGTCAAATTGTTTCACAGATAATCACAACTACTGGGGAAACCAAAGTGCTACACATGGAATATATTTTTATTGTCAATATATTGCATTAATGTATTAACTAGTATATTGAGATGTCAGAAAATTTAGTTGGTGGTAGAATAATGCCTGCAGATTTTAATTCTTTTGATCTTTGTGCTTAAAATAATAGAAGTAACCTCCTATTGACAGTAACAGAGGCATTTTGACAAGTTTTACACTCCTTGTTGTTCTCTTGTTATGAATGGTACAAATAAACGCCCCAGGAAATGTATAGCCATGTAACATTATTAGTTGAAGCATTAGTTTAGTGAATATTTTATTGATTTATTCACATATATTTAAAGATATCATACTTCTATAAAATTAGAGGAATAATTGATACTATTCTTAAAATCAAGATTATTTTTTCTTAATTTCCCTATCATCATGATAATGTTGAGAAAAAATGCATTAATTGATTTCAGATATGAGACCAACAAACCATTCTCATTCTTTGAGAATCGTGAAGGCTTGATAACTGATTTGGCAGAAACTGACTGGCAAATGAAAGAAGAAGATGTCAAACTGCTGGTGCAGGAGATAGAAAAGGGGCAGAAATTCCTGCAGCAAGCCAGAGATTTGAAGGCAGCTGCAGAACAGACCAGCAGTTGTCACCAGTCAGTGACCACTGGACAGCACATGCAGCTGCCTCAGGACACAGACAGTGCCGGCATCCTAGCTCAGATTACTGCTCCTTCCAATGTAGATAGTGAGGTCAGTTGTACATAGATGACTTACAGAAGTCACTTATGTCATTATATGTCTACTTAGTGAGACATTTTCACACATAGATAAAAGTTCCCAACAGGTTATCCTCCCATTAGTCAGACGTGTCAGTACTAGTTTCATGCCCAAAAGTCCTGAAGTTCCATATGGAATTTTTCTCTTACATAATATGATTGATACAAATAGCAGTTGCCGATGTGAGGCTATCTATGTGTCGATCATGTTAGGTGCACTTGTGATAAATGCTTGCATATTTTATATTTTGATTTTTGTGAGTGAAACTGAGTCAATTTTTTTATAAGGATATGTTAAACGTACATTTTAACGTGCTTACAATCACTGATGAAGTTAGAACTAAAGTAACCAGTATGTGCTTTTCCACCAGTTCATCCATGTGTTGCCTTTCAGTGGTATTCCTTTAACACTTCACTCCCATATATGACTATTCCTATTATGACTACTGAAAAGTAAAACAGTAAAATGAGCCCACCTATAGAATAATGGACTACTCCTGTCATCAACTTTACTTTGGTCATATATATGCGTGAACAATGTCTAATGAGAGATGTTATCTTTTATATATTATTTGTTCTTATATTCTATATTTTCCCAATAGTCACAGAGAATACCTTTCTGAGAAACCTGTTCGGCTATTCACAATAGCAATAAACATGTCAGTGTAAAATGCAACAAAAGCTCTTTTTGCAGTATTAATGAAAGCACAAAAAGTTAACTTGCCTCTATTTTGAATGTTATCAGCATTTGACACAATAGCAGTCACGATATTAACGTATGGTGCTGAAATTTGGAGATTTGAAAATACAAACCTTATTAAAAGAGTACATTTAAATTTCTTAAAATTGCAGCTGGTCATTACTCAACACTAAATTTAATGAACCACTGCATAGTGTAATGTAGAAATGCATTATCATATTGTGGCATAAATCTGAAACAAATAAAGAAATTAACAAACATTTCATTCCATTTTATCAGTCTTAGTGGACCCCATATTGCTGATAAACTGGACTTGTTTTGTGAAAATGATTGTGCACTTACTTAATTGTTTAATAATTTGTTGACATGTTGTGCACAGTGGCTAGCTTCAAAGGTAGAGGAAATATTTCAAGATGTGTTTAAACCATAACTTGCTGATTAAATAGGGCACTATGCACTGTGTGACATTATTGCATAATGTGAGCTATTCTAAATTTTTCTCTTTTTCAAATGCAGAGTTTGTGTTCTCCACGAGAAGTGCACAACCTTTCCTTCACTTTGCTGAATTCATGAATAAATGAATAAATCAAATGAATATGACAAGGAATCTGTGTTGTACGTTCCCCATTTTGACTACACCAACTCGGTATCCAATTTCATCTGGAGACATAAATAGGGGTGGTAGGTAGTAATATAGCAGTCACAGAACCATCACGTATGTGTGTATATAGGGGTGGTAGGTAGTAATTAGCAGTCACAGAACCATCAAGCATGTGTATATATAGGGGTGGTAGGTAGTAATTAGCTGTCACAGAACCATCATGTATGTGTATATATAGGGGTGGTAGGTAGTAATATAGCAGTCACAGAACCATCAAGCATGTGTATATATAGGGGTGGTAGGTAGTAATTAGCAGTCACAGAACCATCAAGCATGTGTATATATAGGGGTGGTAGGTAGTAATTAGCAGTCACAGAACCTCAAGCATGTGTATATATAGGGGTGGTAGGTAGTAATTAGCTGTCACAGAACCATCATGTATGTGTATATATAGGGGTGGTAGGTAGTAATTAGCAGTCACAGAACCATCAAGCATGTGTATATATAGGGGTGGTAGGTAGTAATTAGCTGTCACAGAACCATCAAGTATGTGTATATATAGGGGTGGTAGGTAGTAATTAGCAGTCACAGAACCATCAAGTATGTGTATATATAGGGGTGGTAGGCCGTAATTAGCAGTCACAGAACCATCAAGTATGTGTATTGAAACAGTAGTCATAATGGGAAGACACTTTTGTTAACTTTAATTATATTATTTAAATAAAAAACAAAACAAATTCAGACACTGTAGAATTTTCACATTTTGCTTTCTTTGTTAAACATTTAACATTTATATTTACTTGTCAGCCCCTGCAGTATTCTAGAACATGATGTGTGCATATTATTAGTCTTATTTCATGATAGACAGTCACCCTCTTTCAATGACTTGCTCTGTTTGCCCAGAACTTTTGATACAAAACATAGGTATTGTAAGATGTTGACTTGGTAGAATGGTGTGACATAAACAGAAGCTTGAAAATAATGTAAACAAGGCTGATTAAACCGATGATTCACCTGAAGTTTCACCAAGAATTAAACTAGGAGCAAAAGTGATTATTAAACTTGACCTCTTACAGCCGATGCACAATCCATATTCCCTCTTTGCCTTGTTATATTCGTTATAGAAGACAGGTACACTTAAACAACTATAAATAATACAGCAATCAATAAATCATAGGATCTTGTTTCATATGTTGCCGTTTCCAATCCTGTTATTTTGTTAGTTTTTGTTAGTTTTGACAAGATGAAAATCATGAAAAGCAAATATTAATGTGGCAGCATGTGTTCTGCTGAATTAGGCTCACTTTGACAAATCCATTGTGACCTTATGTCAACGCTTTTAACACTTTGTCAGTTAATATACGACATTATTTTTGTACATTATGTACCTGAATGTGAATAGGCATAGGAATAGTTTCAGCTCTCCTGGCAGCAAGTCAAGTGAGCTTGTGTCATGGCCTGTTTGTCTGGCATCTGGCACACATCATCAGTAAACATCTTCTCCTCAGAAATCTTCTGGACCAATGAAGTTGAAACTTTGCATGCTTGTTCCCACCAGTGATGACACCGAAATGTTTTCAAGAGGTAGCCATATTCAGAAACCTATTTTTGACCATTGCTGTTCAAAATTTAATGAAATTTGTTTATTTGTTAGTGGTTCCTGGTTAGTGGATTAGACTCACCATATGTGTTCCATTTTGGAGGGTATATTCAATTTTAACCTTGATTTGAGCTTTGGACTTCATCCCTAAAAGCTGAAAGTTATTATGAACATCACTCTGTCATTTTCTTTGTAAATTGGTTCATGTGTAGTTAGCTGTGGGATTCAACGTATATGTTCCATTTGAGATATTTTTGTTATTTTGACCTTGATTTGACCTTTGCACTTTCCTAAATTCTCATCATCTCCTCAGAAACCACTTGACCAAAAAAGATGAAACTTCGCATTATTGGTATATGTGTAACAAAGAGTGGGGCTGAATATATGGGTTCCATTTTTGGGGATATTATTAATTTTGTCCTTCATTTGACCTTTGCACTTCAATTCAACCATACTAAAAGCTGAAACTTATGGCCATTACTCAGACATTCTTTTTCAAAAGGTAATGAAACTGGGTATATGTATAGTTAGTTTTGGGTCTCAACATAAGTTCTGTTCTCAATATTTTGACCTTATTTCGAGCTTTGCATTACGACCATGCTCTTAAAGTATCCCATAATGCATTTCCTGGTAAAGTAAACATTAATTCCTCAGAAAATAAGACCAATGAAAATAAGACCTAACAGGGGCTGTCCAAAAGGTTAGAATCCTGTTTTCAATATGGCCGCCACAGTAACCATGTAAACAAATCTGTTTATGGCCAATACTCTTTCTCTTTTTTCAAATGTTATGGATTTGTGTGAAGCTAGTAGTTGGGCTGAAGATATATACTGACCACACTGAAAGCTGAAACTTCTTATGGCCATTAATGCTATTAAATGCTCTCAAACTTCATTTTTGACTCGAAGCATCTTCTCCTCTGAAATTGCAAGACTGAGAAAGCTGAACTCTGGCATGTATGTTAAAAAATATTATAAAAACAATATTATCATTAGGATTATAGTGTTTTTGTGTGAAACCACTAGAGAAATTGATTGAATTAGAAGAAAAAATAAATTCCTTAGAAGGTATTTCAGAGTTTAAACTTGTGTACAGTAAATTTAACTGTTCTACATCATGTATATTAAGTCTTTGAAAGGCATTTAGAAGTGATACACATAAGAAAGAGAATTTGTGGATGTCAACTTCTTTCTTATGAGGAACACAACATTTCGGAGTATATACTTACTCCTTCATCATGCGAATAAATGAATTAATTCATTCACATGATGAAGGAGTAAGTATTTACTCCGAAACATTGTGTTCCTCATAATAAAGAAGTTGACATCCATAAATTCTCTTTCTTATCATGTAAATTGTGACTGTCTTATACAACAGGACATGCATTCTTGCAGATTTAGACATTTTAGTAAAATTTAGTTACTTGTTTCATTTTGGTTTCTACAGTCAAGTCCCGTTAATCCGACATCGTTGGTTGCATATGATTATGTCGAAAAAACGAGTATGTCGGATAAATGAAATTAAGTAGTGTCAACGTTCGTCATGCATCCTCTAAAGCTTAGCACAAAACAACTGTTACAGACTGTATGACTTATTCAAAATACTTTATAAAGGATAGTCTGGAATGGAAGTTGCCAGTCTGAAACTGGTACCCCAAAGCTTAAGAAAGCTGCTTTCTTAGTGGCTAACGTTGGCTTCCTGTTAGTCATTTCATTGGTCGGTCATAGTTCGTGAAAGGTTGATGTGACCTGTAATGGGATGTCCTTGGCGATAGAGAGAACTTGTATCTGATTTTAATGAGATTAAGGTAATCTAAGCATGTGATTAATCCTATTTTCTGTATTTTAAGCATTAATGGTTTATTGTTAATCAAGTTTATCACTGCAGCCATTGTAATATGCAGCTACCAATGGTAGGATCCTTTTCTCTGGTCCTCAAAATTCGGCTTATCTGCGGACATAAGCGGTACCAGCCGATTTGTCTCGCATCAAAACATGGGCTGTGTACCCGCAGGCAGATGACCATGGAGTACGCTGATCACTGTGTCAGATTAATGAGGCTGATTAATGATTGATTTTGGTATTTCGTTGCAAATTAGGTGTGTCGGAGTCAGAGTGCAAGACTGTCAGATTAACGGGTCTAAATAGCACTGATTTAATTGGTTTTTGTGGTATAAAGGCGATTGTCGGATTAACGAGTGTCGGATTAACAAGACTTGACTGTACTTAGGTCCTCTGTATCTAAGCTGAAAATATTTGAATACCAGTGCTGACAGCAACTTTTTTAAAATATTCTTTTAGGTCTTTTTTGACATTTTAAACTCTTTACTACATACCCATGTGAGCTAAAGTGCTGTGGCTCTAATATTGCCATTGTTTCACCTTTTGACTGCTTGTTATTTACATATGCTAGTTTCTTTGTGTTGTGCATGTTTGCTGCTTGATTAAAGTGAGAGGAATTGCAGCTTTGTAAATGAGGGTTAGCACTTGTCGAAAATCAAAATGAAAACAAGCAATTATTCATAATTTTAAATCTGCATTTTAGTATTTTACCAAAAAATGCTGTACCAGTAAACTCATGTTTTGCTTCATGGTTTGGTCTGCAGCAGTGAAATTGTTGGGTTTCAGAATTGATAAATTTACTAATATTCTTTTTTTATCACATTTTAACTGTGTTGCCGTATTAGCATGTTATTCCACCTGAACTTCAATAAAAAGCTTCTTTTTGAATTAATGGTTTGTTTTAATTGTTTTAGTTATTTATTTTATAGTTCAGTGAATTATAATGTTTGAGTTCAGTTGATGTCTATCTGATTATGATCTCTGAAATTGATATGGTAACTGAAAAGTAATATTTGAATTTATAGTCAAAAGGAAGAAGATATATTTCCTCTTACAATGATTTACAAGTTCTCATCAGCTTAGATAGATTTCCCTGATAATGTGTGCTAATTCTTTTTTGGCTACCATGATTTGCTGTATTTAGGCCCATGAGTAATTATGCTCATCGGCCTAAAAACGGATATAATACCGTATGTAGACCCATGGACTTAAAGTTCTGATATTTATGATGGAGTGATCTTCCTTAAATTAATAACTTACTCCTTTCGAAAGCTAATATGTGGTGATTCACTACACATGGGAAATCCCAATGTCCATTCAACAGTAAGTCTGGTTCAAAGTTAGAATTCATGTTATATCATTTTTTAACTTATCCTATCTCACACTATGCATTTCATCCTTCTTCTTCCAATCCTTGTGTGGAAGCGTCCTAAAACAAAGTTTCCAGCTTCTAAGCCCTCAATCTCATTAAATCAGATCTAAGTTCTTGCTACCACTAAACAAAGATCTGAGGACATCCCATTACGGGTCACGTCAGAACGACCTTTCGCGAACTTTGACCGATCACTGAAATGAATAAGAAGAAGTCGATATCAGCCAATGAGAAAGCAGCTTTCTCGAGCTTTACGGCACACGGCAAACTGGCGACTTCCATTTCAGACTACGCTTGAAAGATATGTTGACACAGTTCTCGAATTAAATTATGAAAACTGAACAAAAGAACAATCCGGAATGTCTAATATATGGTTACGATTGTATGGCAGTGCTTCCCACGAACTGTGCAACGCCTCCTCCGTTCAAATATTTTTCTCACGGAAGCGAGAGACAGACGATAATTTTGACGGAATCAGTCGAATACGCCGTTTTAACGTTTTCGAGGTTGCAATGTTTAGAAAACACATTTTGACTGTCACCTTCATGATCTGGTAAGCGACGCTTTGATTGGTCGGATGAAAGGTCGTTCTGACGTGACCCGTAATGGGATGTCCTCAGATCTTTGATTAGCGATAGCGAGAATAAGATCTGATTTTAATGAGATTGCTAAGCCCTTTTCGCCCGAACACCCCACACATCACCGTGGTGACCATCCCAACAATCGGGTCATGCACCATGATCCTGTTCTCTGTGACTTAAGTGGTCTTATCACCTGACACCCCATGCCACATCATTCTCTTTCTCTTCACCTCCATGTGGAGACGTGTCATTGTCTAGAGAAAATGTCTTGCATTACCTTTTCTTATTTTTGACTGGAGTTCAAGTATACTTCTAGCAAACTTTATGGGGAAGGACCAGATAAAATGTCCAGCCTGCAAGAAGTTTTGTCTTATTTTTTCACTTTTGGATCTGCATTAGTTAGGCTGTGACTGTCGTGGTGTCCATTGCTCGGATTGTTCCTGCCTATCTGACGAGGCTTGTACTAGTTACCTACATAAATGTCAGAAGCGGAACATTGACCAGAGATCCAAATCATTGGACACCGAACATGGACCATCCTCTACTAAGAAGCCCAAATGGGTTAAGGAACGAAGGCCAGCATCCGTTCAACTGTAAAATCTGTTGCCAAGCAACCACCATCTTCTACTATCATGTCCTTATTGGTCGAGGAGGATGCTATCTCAAACAGTTTTCTTCATGATGAGATTCCTGCCAACTCCTCACTATCGACTAATTCAAGCGTTCAACTTTTACAGACAACTCTCAGTCAACTACGTTGGACAAGCGCATGGTTTTAGCAGTTATTGCTACAGACCCTTCTACAGTATTACATCTGACTACTGCTCCAAATTGAATCTGCGCTAGTTTCACTCTGTCCGAAATTTCTACCTTCTGGATCAGTTCGATAAATCTGAAGATGTTTGGATGCTTGTGCTAGAGGGACTTGCCGATTCTGGTGTGGAAACCTTCTAGGTTGTTGTTTGTGTCGCATGGTGATACTACAGTCGAGGTGGGAACCGGGCATCGTCATTCACCCATGTCGTAACGATGTAGTCATTCATGGCATCAGATGGGAGCTCGTCAGGGCACTGGTTCATGGCATTTGGTATATTCTTACACAAATCCCACAACTAGTTTAAAGGTATTGTTTGAATAAGATTTGTGATATACCGGGAACAGATTAAAGAAAGGAGGAGTTTTTTTAAGACAATGTTGTTGTTGTCCACTACTGCTCATTGTCTCAACATATTGATAATCCCTCATAGCAGGGGAGTGGACAAGTCCATTCATTAATTAGGTGTGACCAGCATGCCCCAATTAATTAGTGAGCTAATTTTAACTGCTTTTTGGGAGGTCTGCATTTTGGAGGTCTACGTTATGGGAGGGAACTGTCTGCATAGGTTCTTATACCGTTGTCAAGCATGACTGAATGAGGAACATTGTACAGAATATATAGACAGTAGAGGATTAACAGTATAAACATTTGTTTACATGAGTAACTTATGACAACAGAAGGATAAAACTGTCACAACATGATGGACAGAGAACACATAGGTGGAAGCCAATGTGACATGAAGCCAATTAAACAGGATAAGTTTGCATAGGTGTGGGGATTATTGGTTAATGAGTTCATAGTAGGCAGATGGGATGAAATAGCCTTGATCTTGATGGTTTGTGGATTGAAGGTGGTGGAAAGAAGATGGATGAAATGCATAAGTTCATAGGATAAGTACTGTAAATCTTCAAATTAACTGTGATCAAGTACTGTGATCATGAAATTAAATGCGAGAGGTCTTTATTCGCATTAATGAAACTTTGCATCTATATCTCCAAAATGACTATCAACAATAACATATGGCCTCACTGCACACTTTGGATAGCAGAAATACCAACTTGAATATAAACACAAACATGTTTTATTGAGCATCAGTTTCAACAAGTATATAACACTGTCATTCAAAGAATAGGAATTACACAATAGGCATCCAGTGAGTTGTCACTGCTGGGGTCAAGAGTTCCACCCACTCATGTGAAACTATAGGCATCATTGGCCTCTCCAGCAGTCCAGACAGACGGCACCCACGCAACACTTTGTCCAAGGCCGACACGACCCAAAGCACACCTATAGGCTTTATCACGCTCCTCACTTATACAACCTTTGTTCTTGTTGTCTGCCTTCAAGTTTGTTGACACCTTGTCTGCATACCAATCAGTGTGAACTGTTGTTGGTTCAGTTATTTCATTGCCTTTGAACTTCCTTAATACCAGTCAACAGAATAAACATATAAACTGTGTGTTGTTTTTAGGAAAACACTGTCAATTGTTTTTACAGAAGTGTTCTACTCAGTGCGAATAAGTGGTGCTATTTTTTGTTTGATTCCACTGGGGATTGGGTTGGGGAGTTGCACTGATATTGAGTTGCCTTTTTGGCTTGGGGTCAGCAATCATATTAATTTGGAGACGCATTAATTTCAAGATTTACAGTATATAAATATACAATTTACTGTAAAAAAGAAACAACTTAGCAGATTTTTTCATCAAAGGGTGTTCACTATTTAGGAAAGAAAGTGTGAGATTCCAAAACTGAACCCTAGGTTTAATTTCAGATAACTAATTTAAGATGAAAAAGTGTTTTTTTCTGTAATTGGGCCCAGGGCTTAAATACTGGAAGTTCTGGTATGACTCTTTTAACCATACCTAATATTGTTTTGTAAAATGTCTCAGCTACATCCCAGTTAGACACTGATTTTCAGTATCAGGCTATTATTTTGATAAGGATAATTATTATCCCGGTAGTTTCTCCAGATTCCCAATGGTTAATTCTGAATCGATCTCCAATTGACAAAGGCAACAACGTCTTTGTTTGTAAACAATGAAAGTATAGTACCTGTCTAACTGTTCATATTTGCATCTCTATCCATATGTAGCCGGGTGGTACATGGTGCCCTCAGTCCTCATGCATTCTGCATGAACTCTTTATTGAGGGAGGACTCTTCTTTCCAGCTACCTCCCAACCTCCCATCACCTGATACCCATGAATAAATGTAACCGGGGGTGTTGATGAATAACACAGGTCGTTATTTGTCGTGAGGATTTATTATCAGATAATACAGACGCCCCTGTAGGTGAAACTGGGTCGGGAACTGTGTCACCAACGCAATTGAGAGGACTTATGGTGCCTGCATCTATTTGGACGGTCTCAGCTGGAAATACTACACAGAGTAGAAATTTGTTATTCGCATGGCAAGGTGTAGTGGCTGGTGTGCTGGTTAAATGCTGGGTGTTAGTATTTGAAACAAGGCCAATCAGGCGCAAGCTGTACTAAACAAAGGACCGACCCAAGCTACCTACTCTACCCCACAACCAGTAGAAGTTAAAAGAAAAGAAAACTCCACGCAGAGAACAAGTCGTTAAACAGAGCTGTTAAATTCAGCAGCCAAACAGGTTTATTTAATTTAATTCAACATAATAAAAGGTTAAAACACCATTTCATTAAAAAACATTATATGTATACAAATATATAAAATACATACAATATGCATATATACAACACTGCCACACACTTCCCTCCACTACGAAATGATGTCCTCATCATTTAATTCTACCAGTCACGATATCCAGGATTGCATCAGATACTCGATGCGACTGATCAGAAAAACTTACGGTATCAAGGAGGGTGTTGAGATAATTGGCTCTCGTTAGCCAGTCCGGCTGTGCAATGGCTGACAGAACATAGTCTCCACTTGTCATCCACTGTGGTTGTGTCCACTGTCGATTAGACCGTCGAGGTTGGGGGACAGGTGGCGTAGATGACCTCACACCAGAATGAGAGTTAGGATCTTCAGGATGAGTGAGTGATTCACCAGAGGGTAGTTCCTCCTGAGCATCCCCTGTGTCCTCTTGATCTCCCTCAGTGACTGCAGTCATCTCATCATTTTGATTCTCTTCTACTGCTGCTGCTTCAGGTGGCCTATCAGCTGTAGAAACAGCTGACTCTGAAGATTCTGAGGATTCATGGGAGAGATATGCGATATAATCATCCTCACTTTCTATTTCACCATCAGATCCTGGTCTGTCTGCATCAGCCTCGTCAACTGGGATGGTCACATTCGGTGCTAAAGTCCTCTGTCGTGGTCTTGCTGTTGGCGTTGGAGTTGCTGGATGTACTTTCCTTGGCCGCGGTATGGGTGGCTCTTGGTTCTCAGGCTGTGGGATGGATCCAATTGGAAGTAACAAGTTCCTGTGTAATGTCCGCTTCCGTCCTTCTCCACACTCCTTACCAACTGTATACACTGGAATGGATGGATTCGGCTGGGCAAGCACAATGTACACATCCGTTTCCCATCTGTTGGCCAACTTGTGTCTACCATCAAAAGCAACTACCTTGACAAGTACTCGGTCGCCTAATGCTAGAACAGCAGCTCTAGCCTTCTGGTCATAGTACTTCTTCTGCTTACACCGTGACTTCGTAGCTGCACTGGAAGCAATGTTGTAAGCTTGAGAGAGTCTTTACCGAAGTTCCTTGGTGTACTTATTGATGGACTTGGACTTGCTTGGCTCCATGTCTAACCCAAATGCTACATCAACAGGCAACCGAGGGTGCCGTCCATACATCAGAAAGAAGGGAGACAACTCTGTAGACTCATGTCGGGTACAATTATAAGCATGGACCAGTGGTCCAACATGGGCTTTCCAATTCCTTTTGCTGTCAGGATCAAGTGTGCCGAGCATGTTGCATAAAGTACGGTTGAAGCGCTCACACATTCCATTTCCCATCGGATGGTAAGGCGTGGTCTGTGACTTGTCTATCTTGAGCAACTGACATAGTTCCTGCATGAGCTTCCCTGTGAAATTAGCTCCCTGGTCTGAGTGTATGCGTTTCGGTATTCCGTAGTGAACAATAAAGTTGTTGAAAAAGACCTCTGCTGTTGTTCTTGCAGTCATGTTCTTTGTTGGATAAGCCTGAGCATATCGGGTAAAATGATCTGTCACCACGAGAATATGTTGTTGGCCTCCTTTCGACGGTTCCAGGGTCAGGAAATCCATGCATACAAGCTCCAAGGGTTGCGATGTTACAATGCTAACCAATGGTGATCTTCCAGCAGATGGAGTCTTTCTTCGTAGACAAGATACACAGTTCTGAACATGTGCTTCAACATCTCGAGTCATACCAGGCCAGTAAAATCTTTCACGTATCAGCGATGTAGTCCTTTCCCTTCCTGGATGTCCAATATTGTCATGGAGTGATCGTAATCCTGCGATGCGGCACTGAATTGGAAGAACCAACTGGTCCTGCTCTTCTCCATCTTTCATAGTAATTCGATAAAGAACTCCTCTCTTCAATCTTAGCTGTTGGTATATCTTGACAAGGGCTGTGAGATTGGCATCATCTGTAAATGGTATTCTGTCGCGCCTTGTCTTGTCCCTTAAGTGTCCAATGACAGTAGCCAGGGCTTGGTCCTTACCCTGAGCTCTCCTCCATTCTCTAACATTGGCTTCACACTTATCATCAGTGATCATCAGATTGTCATCATCATCCACATCATCATCGACTGAGACACAAAGACTCTCAATGTAGTTAGGTGTAGTGAGCGCATTGCAGATGGTTTTTACAGAGTCCACATTGACCTGGTCCAGTTCTGAGGGATTTGATGGAGTCGGAAGTCGTGAGAGTGTATCTGCATCAGTATTAGCTTTCCCAGGCCGGTACTTGATGGAGAAGTTGTAATTAGATAGAGATGCAAGCCACCTATGACCAGTGGCATCAAGTCTTGCTGATGTAAGGACGTAAGTTAATGGGTTGTTATCCGTCACAACAACAAGGTCATTGCCATACAGGTAGTCATGGAATTTCTCTGATACTGCCCACTTCAAACACAGGAACTCAAGCTTGTGCGCAGAGTAATTCCTTTCAGATGGCTGCAATCCTCTGCTGGCATAGGCTATGACTCGCTGCTGATCGTTCTGGTGTTGATAAAAGAACTGCTCCCAGACCTTGGGTGCTTGCATCTGTGTGCAATTCAAATGGCTGGTGGAAGTCGGCATATCCTAGGACTGGCGGCATGGTAAGACGATCTTTGATTTCCTGGAAGGCCTGTTCTTGTGCAGCTCTCCACTCCCACTCGGTCTGCTGATGTTGCCGTCTCTTGGACTTCTTTGTTGCAGTCTTAGGCATCAGAATAGATAAAGGCCTTGCAATCTTAGAGAAATTTTGCACGAACTTCCGGTAATATCCAGCGAAGCCGAGAAACTTCCTGATATCTTCTGGATTGGTAGGTGTTGGCCAATTTCGTATTTTTTCCACTTTATCTGGGTCTGCCTCGATTCCATCAGCGCTGATAATGTAGCCCACATACTTGACCTTTCGTTTGAAGAACTTACACTTTTTGGGTGCAAGTCTTAATCCACAGTCACGGAGGCGCTTTAGAACTCTTTCAAGACGCTCCAGGTGTTCTTCATATGTACGAGAAAATATGATCAGATCCTTCAAGTATATGAGACAGATTTGGAGATGTAATCCATCCAAGCACTGCTCCATAAGACGCTGGTAGGTTGCCGGGGCGTTGGAGAGTCCAAAGGGCATTCTGTTATACTCATAGAATCCCAAAGGTCCTACTGTGAAGGCTGTCCGTTCTTTGTGGCACTCCTCAATTTCCACCTGATGGTACCCACTCTTCATGTCCAGGACTGTAAAGTATTCATTCCCCTTAGACAATCCAGCATCTCCTCAATTCTCGGCAGAGCATATGAATCCTTGATTGTGTGATTATTCAACTGTCTGAAGTCGATGCACATCCTCAGCTTTCCATCTTTCTTGCGAGCTAATACCACATTAGATGCCCAAGGGCTATGCGACTTTCAGATGACTCCTGCAGATAACAGTTGATGCAAGTGAGTCCGGACTTCATCATACATAGCTGGCGGTATTCGTCGATGTCTTTGCTTGAATGGTGGTTCATCATCTAGTTCTATATGGTGGCGAACAAGAGAAGTACATCCTAGATCCTCATCATCTTTGGAGAAGATGTCCTGAAACCTTGTAATTAATTCAAGTCCCAAACCAACTTCATCAGTAGAGAGTCCTTCCTGTTCCATCTCAATATTCTTCAATATGGAGGCAGAGTCTACAGATGTACCACAACGTGGGTCCTGAAGAGTTACAGGTTGCAGCTCACACAATAGGGCATGGGGAGGAACAACTATAGTACGTGTGGTCACGTTGAAGAGATGAACTTCCACAATATCCGGACGACCATCGTAAGAAATGACAGTTGGGGCAATGTCTATGTCTTTGCTGATGCTTGACTTTGGAGTAGGTTGCATTAAAGCACAAAGTCTGGGTGATCTAACTCCTTTGGCAACTTGTCCTTTAATTGATGCTGTGCTGTTAGACGGTATCAATATATTCTTGTCCCCCACACTCTTAACCAGACCTAACCTCCAGTCATTGCGTAGTAATTCCCGTTCCTGTAGGGTCATGGTCCTGTAGGTAAGGTACTAAGGCGTTTGTAAGGCTGCCTTTTGCAAGTACTTGACTCCATATGGGGGTGTGCTTACAGTTTTCCATCAGACAATTCAGTATGTTTGTTCCTAACAGTACTGGTACATGTGCATTATATCTGGTGTCGGGTACTATTAGGAAAAGGCATGGTACTGGTTCTGCATTATCTATTCCACCTCCAACAGACTTAATCCCAACTTCAATGAAGCCTTTGTAAGGTAGGTTGTCTCCTCCAGCACATTCAATATCCAACATGTCACAAAGTGGCTCCAAGGAAATGTGTTTTAAGTGTTTATCATAAAATGATTCTGATATCACAGAGACAGCAGCTCCGGTATCCAGTAAGGCACGGGTCTGAACATTATCAACTGTGATGTATGCTTCATTTGCATGTCCAACAAGTCCATCTGGCAGCGTGCCCCTGGGGTTCTTCGATGAGCCTAATGGTGACCCCTTCCCATAGGCCCTTGCCAGTTTAAAGGTCGACGAAGGTGATCTAGTCTGACTCTACATCCCGATGCTATGTGGCCAGGGTACCCACATCTATAGCATATCGGTTCTTGGTAGTCCTCCTGATCCCAATATGGTGGTGTGGAATAGGCTCCAGTAGACTTAGTCCTTCCTTGGCCGACGCGGGTATCCTTGGCATAGCTTGGGTAATCTCTGGGTGAACTTCTATCCTCATACCTTGTTTGAAACCTTTTGTCTCCATAGCTACCAGAATGGTAAGCAGCACTCGTGGACTCATCACGTTGTTCATTTCCTGCATAAGTGTTTCTGGTATGGACGTTGTTACCTGATGGAGCTGGGTGAGGTGGGTACTCCCGGGCATGGCCCTTCCCTCTTCTGTTGCTCCCAAAAGACATATCTTGCCTTGCTTGGAATGTCTGGTGTTGATATAACTGGGCTGTGTCCTGTCGTTTCCTGATGTCAGTCACTTCCACTCGTAATTGATCTATGGGGGATGTCAGGGTCTCAAGGTCATTCTTTGAAACTGGTTCTACTGGGATAGCCATTTTAGCTGAAACATTGCACTTCTTTGTTTCCGACTTGGATAGTCCCCGCTTCATGTCGTACTCTAATTCCCGCAAGGAGATTCGTAGCTCATCAAAACTAGCTAGTGAGTCAAACTTGTGTCCAGATATAGCCTTCATTGTGCGTTTCAGACCACTCCAGAACATGTTTCTCAGCATCTGATCCTGTTCCTTCATGGGAATTGTATGGTGCTCAGTGATCTGTGATAGGAGGTGTTCCAGGCGGCAGCCCCAACTAGCAACATCTTCATCCTCCGACTGGGTTGCACTATAGAACTGTGCCATGAGGGTTTCCCTGCGCCTAACTGTACCATAAATACTTTGGAGCTTCGAAAGTAAATCCTTAGTAGAAGCTGTAGATCCAAGTCTCATCGCAACTCTAGCAGCCTCCCCCTTGAGAGATCTGCGGACAGCCTGATCTATAACATCTGAGGTATAGCACTTGGACTGAAATAAACAATCAACTTCATAGGTCCAGAGGTCGAAAGGAGCATCCTTTCCTGTGTCATCTCCACTAAATAGAGGTAACTTTGGGAATTGGTGATAAGCCACAGCTTGGGCTTTGCCTTCCACTCCTGCAGGTGGCACCGACTGTCCATGTAGACTTGGCTCTTCCTTTATCAAGGGCCCCGCTTGCTCGATGGGAAGGATGTAGAATGAGAACAATCAGACAGATATGAAGAAAGTCACACAACAGTGACACAAGTTGTGTACAGTTACATTGTGATGCCTTATAATTGTAATGACTTCTACATGAAGACACCTTTAAAACATGTTGGAGAAAGATTTGTGTTATATGATTATTGTGTGAATTCATTGATGAACTGAAATCTTTCATTGTAAAGGTTAAGGGCATTTCTTTACATTATAATGTAATACAAGTCTAACTTCTAAAATACAATACCTTTATAGAATGTATAACATGCAGATTAATAAACAAAATGATTTTGTTGAGCCGTAATAACATTGTTCTCCCTCTGTTCATATTCACTTCTTGTGTAAAGTTCTGTTCTGTTGTTCATCAAATTCTCAAATTGTATGTTCCTCCATCACAGGGCTATTTTTAAATGAATGTTAACCACTCTAATATATCACTATCCACGCCAAGTAGTTATGCAGATTACATAAGTGCCCAATCCATGGGAATGAACAACATGAGTTGCTTAATGTTGGGGCATTGGCAGTTCCTTTACTTATGCACAGCATATATATATATAGTAATAATTAAATAAGTGGAGTAAGATTGAACACAGTTTTAATAGGCTAGCTCTTTCAACTCGTACCACATACGAGTCTCATCAGGCCATAACTGAATAACGGACATGAAGTAGTAACATATAGTTACGTGACGTCATTACATTTAGGAAACTATGACGTCACAATATCAAGGTGACAATGGACAAATAACTTACGCCTTTACATTTAACTTAGGCGTGTATTTATGAATGAAATGTTGCTCTTTTTGAAACAATGTAGGTTCATGATCAAAATTTAGCTTATATAGCGGGAAAACTAAAAAGTTGCCGTTTCCACATGCTTCTAAATGTTCACTGAGTGGAATCGTGGGGTTGTGTGGCTGCTTTATTTGTGAACGGTGAAGATTCATTCTTCTTTTTAATTTAAGTCCTGTCTTTCTGATATACTTTTCATTGCATCCACTACAAACAATCAAGTAAATAACATTTCTTGTATCACAAGTCATATTTTGCTTTATAATAAATTTAGTGTCCTTGGTAATTTGGACTTAACAGCCTTCAATTATATTGCTGCAAGTTAGGCAACATTTGTCACTGCACTTAGATACCTGTGGAGTGATGACAACAGAATCAAATTTAGAACTTGTCAAAATCTTTCTAAGATTTTTGGGTTGTCTTTGGCTGTTGATAATTTTGTATTTGCTTAATATCTTCTCCATTTTAATACTTTGATTCAAAATAGGCAGGTATCGTTGAACCATGGATAATGTTTTTTCATGATTAGGGTTGAAGGTAGATACTAGAGTTAAATTATTCCCAATATTGTTTTCTTCAGACTTTTCTCTCAGTTTTAGTTGCTTAGCGCCTTGTGTATGCTATTATTATTATTATTATTATTGTTGATTATGGCCTTATGAGACTCATACGTGGTACAAGTTGAAAGCGCTAGTCTACTAAAACTGTGTTCAATCTTACTCCACTTATTTAATTATTACTATATTGTGCCTGAGAGTTAGAACTTTACTGTGCTTTTATATATATACATATAGATATATACATATATATATATATATATATAAAAACACTGCCAGTATTGTGAAAATAGTACATCATAATTACACAATCACAATTTATCCCACGGTTGGAAGGTCACTGGCGCAGTTGCCTGAAACAGTGCTCATTTTTTAGATATACATGAGGAAACAGGCCCTACTATTCTGATCAAAGATGATCACATCATCCAAGCTCATTCTGACGAGAACTTGTGTATGGGTTGCTTCTAATAAACCCTTTGTGCAACTAGGACCTACTCTCATTTTGTCGGGTAGGTAGTGTTTTATGTCCTCGCACAGGACACCATCCTAAGGAGTGGTCGCGTTGCATAGAACAAGGGTGAACATGTTCGGACACAACTTGTAACATCCCTTGGATGTCAGAGAGAACACCCAGTCCAGGAGTGATGTTCTTCAAACTGCCTCCCACATACATCAAACCAACCAGTCGAACTAACAATACTCCTTGAGCAGAGGATAGTGGGTGGAGGGTTCATGTGACTTAGATGTTGTAAACAAGAAGTCTCTAGTAACACAAATATCATCTGTCCGCCGGATTTGCAAGTCTGTGAAACCCAAGCTACTAACAAACTCAAATATCTTTCAATTATGTACAAGATAAGGCAACACGTTCCAGCCAGATCACTGGTATCAGTGATGGTTACTTCATCATCTGTGCTGACGGGCTGCATTCAGTTGTTGATCGAACCAGTACAAGTGGTCCAAACAGGTGCAGACCCTGGACATCCCAAACTGAGATGTCTCTCAAATAGTGTGATGCAAACACTGTGAAAGATTCACGATCCTGTCATGGTGACTGATTTACGACACCCATTGTCTGAAGAACATTTGATTGCAAAGGCTCATTACCCTGGAGCCATGACATCTATATGCCTTGAAACACATAATTGCTGTTATTTATAAGATGCTAATCCTAATTGTTAATCCCCATCTTTGTGTACATCGACTGTCTGCCATCCTGCTGATGAATTACTGTTTATATTTATATTTATTACTTACTAAATGTCAGGTGACCTTGGCTATATAAGCCTTGGTCCAGAGGAGAGAAAAAAGAAAAAAGGTCTTACCCTTAGCCTAGCTAGGGTTAGGCTGGGTACTCCAGGGCACCAAGACAACAACCACTACCACTATGTGCCGACCTGGCACATAGTGTCTTCTGTATGTATATATCAAGATGTATAAAGTAGAACTGTATATACCACAAGCCATCGTCTCCAAGTTGTCACTTCCTACAGGAACCATACGTCGGCCCCTTGCATATACGAGTATGCAAATTGTTCATAAATCAACGTCGGACCGACACGCGTTGTTAATCCTCTCAGCCTAAACCTGAAGACAGTAAAGGGATAGTAAATAATTGGGTCGCTGTCCTGGGAGTTGATTCTTATAGCCACAAGTCCCATCTTACACCCAGGAACACTTTACCATGAAGCTTCCTCTCAAAACTAACCTTGTTGATATCAAGCCCATGGATTGTAGTTCCACCACTGTGGAAACATTCATACCTATGGTCGTAGCAATCACTGAATTAATAGCAGCTAAGTAAGTTGCAAGTGTATAACCTTGTAAGTGTAGTGTAGCTCTGCAATATTCTTTGAATGTTCTTTACTTGTGATCGTATAGGGCCTACATCAAAGTATGAATGTGCAGCTGTGATTGACCGAGTCACCCTTCGAATATCCTTTGGCAATCAAGGATTTTAAAAGATGCACCAAACGCAAAGATGGAACGTCCCTGGCGATGGATGTAGCTGGTTTGAGTGTGGCTGGAGTTGTTGATTGTCCCGTATAGGTATAGTCTGGAAGGTAATTTAAGGTACCGACGTTTACTACAATATCTGAAAAACTATCTGACCTACTCCAGTCAAAGTTGGTATGAGATTATTAAACAGTCATACATAACTGGATATTACATTTAAAGACAATCGGTGCATGAATACAATATCAAAGAAATATTGGTGTAGATACAATTAGTTTCCTGTATAATACTTCCCGTGATGAAGTGCATGAACAATTCGCTCTCCATGATATTTTATGTATGAAAATAATTCTTGAAAAAAATGTAAAATATGATTCAGGGAGGACAAACATAATAGCATAATTTTAGGCTCAAAAGCATAATGGTTGGCATCTCTTCCCCCTAGTGAAGGTTTGTCAAATGATCCCGTCAATCTTTTCCTATCCCCACGAGGCTGTCTATCCAGAGAGTGGTGAAATCCCAATCTAGATCAACGAACCTCTGCTGATCTTCTTTGGGTGGGGTGGTCGAAAGATGAGGGGTTCATTAATCGTGATGATCCAAGTCTGATCACCGAACCTTTGGCCGATCACCGAGGCCATTGTGAGAAGAAGCCTAAGATGTGATTGTAGGTGGCATCTCAATCCTAATGACAACAAATTGAGGCAGTACCGACAATTCATGAGGTAGGTCGGACGTAAAAATGGATCGATCAACAATGGTACCCTTGACAAACCGGAACATGTTGCTTTTAATGGTTACCTTTTATCTTTTTTGGTTGAATAAATGTTATTCTCCTTCAGAAAAGACATGTCTCCACTCTAGAGAGCTAAAAGAAAGAGAATGAGTTAGCAGGTCAGGTCATATGGCCATGTAGCACAAGGTCCATGCATTGCAACGGCAAGTGGTGATAGTGGTGACCATGGTTACAGGGATGTGTTCAGGGGAGGTGTATTTTGACCTTGGAAATGAGTTCAAGGATCGTTTCCACTGTAGGATCAGCTGAGAACATGCAAACAATGCAAAGTGTGAGATCAGATAAGTTTAAAAATATATATTTATACAAGAAACTTCAATGTAGCAAGGTTACAACATGTTTGCTGCATTTAAAACATTCATGCAAAAAGTCTACAGTAAGTGGTAGATTGTAATGTCCTCTAAATGTGGACATCCTCAGTGTAGTGGCACCATACACCTCGAGGCTTCACTAGTTGTGGCAGATCACACTGTGTGGTTTAAATATTGCAGTGTTCACTCCAGCTCAAGCTAACACTAACTTCATGCATCTGCTGATAGTGTTTTTTGCCCACTTCTTGGTAAATGCACTGATTGTACATACTGTCCCGAAGGCACAACAAAACAGTTGACAGGAAAGAAAATGTCTTGTGATTCTCCGTAGTTCTGTGTTGAACATAGCTCTTTCTCAACAATCCATGTAACAGAATACCCTTGGTAATGAGTCTTTTGTGCAGAACATGTTTCATAAACCATTTAAGTAAGTGATGCCCTCCTTACCAGCCTATCGTCTATCATGACAAGGGCTGTTAGAGCTGATCTTGCTGTATACAAGCAACTATATCCATGTCCACTGTGAATCAGCTCGCTAAGAAATTCCAGCACCTGATTCACAATTGGTAAAAGAGGATTACGTTCCCATTGGTGACAAAATAACATCCATGTGATAAGACCTTTAGTGTTTTTGTCTTCTTTTTCCCATTAACTTGAAAAACATTATGCATATTACAATGAAACTTAGCATATGCATTGGTCATCAGCCTAACTTGTGCCTTTTGCTATTTTGGGGGCGGTGAGGTAGACTTGTTATTCCCCCATAACGCAGAATGCCTGTGTTCGATTTCCCACATGGGTAAAATGTGTGAGGCCTATTTCTGGTGTCCCCCGCTGTGACATTGCTGGAATATTGCTGAAAACAATGAAAAACTATACTCTCTCAATTTGCTGTTTCGATTTTTTGGTCAAATGCTGGTAGGGTATGTGTCAGGGCTTTACTTGAAAACATTTCAACATTTTTAAGGAAAACTTGGCATATGCATTGTCCATCAGATTAACTGGTGACTTTTGCAACTTTGAATTTTTTCTAATGTATATTTTGTTAATTTCCTTGGCAACAATTTCGACTAAGTCTCAAACAACTCTAGGCTTCATTTACAAGCCAATATTCTGAAACAAATGACTATTTTTGCATGAAACTATACATATGCAATGACCCCATGCTCAATTGTCGCCTTTTCATATTTTTCAATGTTTATTTTTAACTTTCTATTGCATCAATTAGGACTTTAATGAGTATAAAAAAAGTAACGTTTATTTCCTACCAAAACTCTACAGCTAATGAATATTTCTGCATGAAACCATTGTCTTTTCTGACTATTATTTGCTGTTATTGTTTTTTGGGTTTTGCAAACACATTCATAGTATCGGTAACAATTTGAACTGATGTATAAAAAATGGAGGGGGAAACATGTTTTTGAGTAACAACACATTCTAGATGGATGTTGTCACGCCATGATGCGAGTAGTATTGTTGTAACCATTCCAAAGATTCTCTTGAGTGGAAAGATTCCCGGACAATCTGAAGATTATAACTTTGAGTATTCTTGTCAGTGGGTTCTTCTGTTGGTAGATGTTGTAGCTGAGTCCAGTCCAGGAGGATCAGTGTGTAGTCTACTGTGAGTTTGAGAAGTTTGGTGAATCACACTTGGGTTGGCCACAGAGGGGCAATCAATGTTACATTTGCTCTGTCTTCTTGTTTTCCTTCACATCAATGGGATTGTACTATGAGTTTTCCAATTAATACTGAAACAGTCCACTGCTGTGGCACCATGGTCAGGCTTCCACAAGACATAATTGGCAAGTTTGTAATTGACCCGGGATGCACTGAAGTCATGTCGTAAATATGGATACCTCAGTTTAATTGTGAAAAGTTGCTCACATTAGTCTGCAGGTTACACCTCATGGCATGACGTTTCACTCGTAACTGTCATGTCTGCTCCTTTCCCAAATCTGACATCACATAGTAGTAGCATATATTAGGCTTGTCAATATTGTGATTTCCTTCCAATGTTATCAATCTCCACATTTTCTTTTATCAACCTAAAATAACGGGCTACTATCAGAGTCAAACAAAAACTTAAAATGTCAGTCAGTTGTTCATGTGTGTCTGTCTACCCACGCCACTTCTTTCACCATTCCCATCTGTATGACTTCCTAGATGTCATTAATTTCCATTATCAGTTTCTTTTCTGTCAACAAGTGAAGATTTCATTTGTCATACAGTGATCTACAATCTGTAACACAGGTGAGAGGAAGCAAGATTTGCTTGGTTTGCTCAGATATGATATAAGCATGTTGATTCTGTTAGACTTTACTTTTTGCTTTTTCATGCAATCAGTCATTCCTTCCTGCGTCATCCGTATTGATCTTATGGTTGATTCAAACTCAAACTCCATATAAAGTCATCTACATAACTTGCAAGTATTCCACTTTATGATCCATTGGATTCATACCATCAAAACACAGCAGGATCAAACATGAAATCTTCCCTGACTCTTGGCTTCTTTGTTGAAGAGGTTTCTAACACACCTGTGGGTGAGAAACCCATTTGAGATAACTGGTATCAAACATATGTGTGAGATCGAATTCCAGGCCCGTTATTGGCTACTCTATGGGGATGACTCGATGTCTGATTGTGACGGACTACTTTCCTTATCGTAAGTCATTCATAAACAGTTCATGCTTCAGTTGAATGTTCACCAACGTCTGTGTTGTATGTTATGGTTTTAGAGCCTTACCCATTGGATGCCAGTGACATATATGTCTTCTTTTAATCAGCCGTTACTTTAAAGTCGAGTAAAATTCAAAATGCATCACGCACACTAATAGACTTCACACTTTTGAATTCTGTGGGAAATTCCCATTTCTGTGTTATCATCCACTGTCATTTTAGGCAAAGTAAAACTACTGAAAGTGACCTGAAAATTAGGTACATCAGAAATCTTGCCATTTTTGATACATTACTAAATCAATCACTATATGTTTAGAAATCTGAATATCAGAGTTTTACTCGAAGAATTGAATTTAACAAATAGCAAATTTGTGATCATGGTTAGATTTCTATCTGTCTTTCAACAAATCACCATATGATAATTCTGAAATGTTCTCGAAAAGCCTAGAATCATTTAGAATGTTTTGCAAAATACACAAACACAAATGCCGAAGTGTACTTTCCGCCATATTGAATCTAGTGTTTACAAAATCACATCCACGTATGCAGTTTATGAGACACCTATTACATTGCATGTTTTTCAAACTCAGCTGCAATACATACATCCCTGTTTTCCTCATACATATTAGAATCAAGTGACAAATGGTCTTTAATTGTCACCAATACAAATTATCTAGATGAAATCAAGCGAAATATATAAGTATGTGTGGAAACAAACACTGTACTCAGGAAAACTGCACTTGTTTGAAATGTAAACAAGGAAAATTCTGATTTTACATTATGTAGTATTCTCTACTATTTTGAGAGATCCATTCGTCTAATCGTTGCATATATTGGCTCACGTGTTTGAGAATATTCATAGGAAGAGTATCATCATACGAATTATAGAATTAAAAATATATACATTACTATGATCAGGTAAATTCAACAGAAATTGGGAAAGTTTCCATCCAGTGTGACACCATGACTGAAGCAAAATCACACTCAAGAAAGACGGTAGTTCCTGACTAAATCTCTTGGTTAAATTGGAAAACATAAAAACAAATAACAGTCAGCAGCTTGTCAGATTGTTTCTGATTACAGTAAACTACGGTTATAATGAACTTAAAGGGACTGCTAATTTTAGTTTGTTATAACCGTCGTTCGTTATAAGCATATATACAGCATAACTACATCAAATAGTCGGGACAAAAAAGTAAGTTTGTTATATCCGTCAGTTCGTTTTAAGCGTGTTCGTTATAACCGTAGTTTACTGTACTTACATGCTACATTACTTACATATAGGATCCCACGTAATGTACACACCATTTTGTGAAAGTTGGTCACTGGTAGTGGTGTCATATGGAAGTAAACATTGTTGTACATATTTGGTAATTTCTTTGAGGTGAAAATTGATATCTGTGGATTATCAAGTCGATGATGATAATGCATGATAAGATCAATGAACATGCTGGATGCCAAGTTATAGCAGAAACGTTTTTGTGGAAGGTCACATTATTTATGAGTAGTAAGCAGTATATCGGATGACGTCAATGATGACCGTTGTGTTATGTATTAATGTGCCACTGCGATCATGAGAATAGACAAAATGCATTGATTCGATGCTAAGAAGATGCTATTTTAGGGTGTGTAAGAATCAGATGACTGCATTAGAGAGAGACAGAGATTACTATCAGTCTGATACCATTTATTGAACTAGTTGCTTCAAAATGTATGTAACAAGTGAAAGCGAGTTGGATACGCTTTGAAACAACGAGTTGTAAGATAAATTGTATCTGACAGATAGTAATCCCTATCTCTTGATTCACTTGATTATGTTGGCGAGTCTCTTGGGAGGCCTTCATTATTTCTCTCTTCAAAGCCTCTTGTCACCAATCTTGCTTTGGGCACAACAGCACCATCAGTTGCCTTTAATCTCCATATCCATCTAGTTGAAGTCGTTCTTTGTTCTGTATCAACTTCTTCACATTAATCTTTCAGATTTCCATTTCAGCAGCCTTAACTTCTTCACATGATATGTTGTCTGATATAAGAACCTCATCTTTCGAACTTTCTTGCTCTGTTTCCAGAATCAAGTGCTGAAGCTGGCTTCGATCAATAGAAGTCCGGGCTCATATATTCTACATCATGTACATGTTGTAAAAAATGCTCGTTTACCATATCTTTATTGGCATTCATGATGATGGGACCCATCCTCTGCTGGTATCATTAAGTTTGCCAGCGATAGTTTTCACTTCAGACTGTTCTTTGATCTGTTCACCCAGATCTTCCCCAAAGAATAGATCTGTAATGGGGTTTGAATGATCACACTTGTGTTTTAGGTAAAACTAAGATCAGGGTGGAATCTGTCTTTCCTATGGTTTGTCAGTTGTACAAAGGCATAAGTATAAGGGATTTCTATGTTTTTTTAGCCAAACTTTTCAGGCTGAGGTTGTGATTCTTTTCTTTTAATGCAGACATCAATTCATTTGTCAACTCAAACAGTGAGCAAAATGCCTCATACAGAAGCTCTTGAATCTTCTGAAGTTTGATGTCGTTGCAGTGTTTTTGTGGTTGAACTTCATGCCACATTAGTGTATTAACTCAAAGGTCTATCAGACGGGGACAGTTCTCAGGTTCCTGTTCCCGTTGTGCACGCAAGCAACTCAAATGGGTTATGGTGGTATACAAATGTAGTTTGCATATTTTATGCAAATATCTAGCTGATCTGAAGCTCTGGAGAAGTATGAATACATTGATATCTTGTACAGATACCTCCCATTCTTTACCTACTCCCCTACCCCATGGATTACTGGACAATATATCACATGAGCACATCACATATACATGCCCGCACACGCGTCATAGCAATGCTCTATGTTAGCCTTGATACATTCTATGAAATCAAGCTCTCATCAAATGTCATAAAAACATGACGATCAGTTTGCATGCAAACATTAAACAAATTTAACCATGCTTAGGGAAGTGAACAGGATTTGAGTGTGCTATTTCATTAATAAAGAGAACCATAAGCTATATAATTGGATTCCCATCTTTGCTTTACTCAAATAGCTAGATAACTGATGATGCGGCATCAAACAATAATCACTCAATCACTCCAAAGAAATAGATATGTTTTATTTTGTAACATCCTAAACAATACAAATATAAAACATGTTATAATAACTTGTTCTGGGTTTTGCAGTGTATCTAATATACTACATACAGAGGAATAATATACCTGTGATATGGTATGATGTATGTTGTGTTCATTGTCAACTCTACCACCAGCCTACTTTGTTTATTTTCTTTTTTTTCCATAACCTAACATAAAGTTGTCATTTGTTGTAAATTCAAAATGAAATCGGTTATTAACTCAAGATGTCATAGAGAGAGTGACGCAAAGACATTACCATATATATTGTTAGAACGATGAGAATGGAGTGTTAAATTTCTCAAGCATGGTCCACCAGTCAGTATTTGTAAGGTACATATGTTATTTTTGAGATACTGGTAATAGATAATAGGTTCAAAAAGTAATGTGCAATATCAGGAACTCTGATAATTATTTTTACTATGGTAAAGCTTGTGATTTGCACGTCGGTGTGTTAACTAAATCCTTTGTCCATTGTATGATTCTGATTATCTCAAAAGCATGTGTGTATAAATTACTACCAAATAGGGATGGTAACAGGTATTTGCAAACAGGTGAGCATATTCTGCTCCAGCGGTGGAACAAGTCACAAACACATGCAAAGGCAAGTCAATTATTAACCTGAAAGCACAGGAACATATGGTACAAGTCAAAAACTTATAATACCTCACACTATGCACTTCTTCCTTCTTCTTTCAATCCTTGTGTGGAAATGTGCTAAAACAAAGTTTCCAGCTTTTTGCCCGAATACATACCAGAATCACCATAGTCACCACCCAAACAAATGAGTCATGCACAGTAATCCCATTGTGACCTTACACAACTTGATCACCTGACTTCCCTTGCCACATCATTCTCTTTCTTATCGCCATGGTGTGATAAAGTGTTTCAATCATAATTTTCCTTTTATTTTTTTAAGAGTTTCCTCGTACATCAAGATCTACTGCAAAATATGGGAACTGATCACTATATACACCCAGCCTGGAAGAAATGGTCACATAGTTTTTTATCAGCCATTCCACACAATTTTTGTTGTGACTGCCGTGGGCTGTGTAAACCAGATCATCGCTATTCCCAGTTAACAGAGCAAGCCTTTTGTAACTATATACGTAAATAGTAGAAACGCAAGGTTGATCAACGGTCAAAATCTTTAGACGCAGAACATCTACATCATCTAACAAATCCAAGCGTGTGACCAATTCAGCCATTCCCTCTGTTTGTCAAACCACCTCCTGTTTATTCATTGAAGTGAACGTCGTATCTGACATTTTTATCCCCCGCCGGGCCAGCTTGTGAAATCAACTCCTCCTACAGTTTCAAGAGAATATCCCTGACACTCTACACACAAGATGTCGACATGTTGATGATACGCATATCACAGTCCCGTTTCATTTCAACAAATATTGACAGAGTTACTGCCCCTGTTTTACGGAGCTTCATTTGACTCGTTAAAAAAATTCATGTGGGGGATGTTGTGCTCTCAGAGCACTCTTGTTTTATATGACGATGTTCTCGCCCAAGTCAACTGATTCCTGTGTGCCTGTAACCACTGATGATGGCTCAACCTATGACTACAGACATACACACAGTCCTGGCAAGAGACAGCAACATTGCAGTTGTGACTACTACTGTTATCATACCTCCTAGCATTCCCTGAATCTCAACCAAAAATCACCTGTTATCTGCTGCTCCAGGGGATGATCTAATAAGTCGGAGGCCATCCCATCATAGACCACAGTCTCTTCAGATGTCACACCTCCACTAAAGCCTTCTATGGCATTAAGTGGAAGGCCATATTGTCGTGCACGTGTGATCACCACACTGACCACTGATTCTCCCCAACAAGTTGCCGATTACTTACACAGAAGCTTAAAGGTTCAACTCTGGCTACATATCAGAGGCAATTAACTCGAACAATTCCGTGATTGTAGAACTACAGGCTCTCATTCGATCTTACAAGTTAGCTGACCAATCGTCTCGGTTTCATCCTCCTACTTGGGACCTCAGTGGCATCCTGTGCCATCTGACTATCATGGAACTGTTCTAGGTGAACAATACCTTCCAAATGACGTGCTGGTTTTCTTGGGGAATTAGTCAGCAAAGAGCCAGAGTCACAGGAGACTAATCACAATTTTATTTACAAGAACAATTAACAATTTACAATTTATGCTTAGATAATAACTGAGGGTGCCACAGAGAGTCGGTACACACTCTGGGCTGTGGGAGAGAGGTCTGCTTGGTAAGAGAGTCAAACCCCTTCTCTGCTAGAACTTGGCTACAGTATGTATTTAATGAAAGTTTGAACAATAGAAAGGAATTTGATTGGTTGATACACGATTGGTTGTGTCCTATGCTAAATGGATGGCTAGACAGAGGGGAATACTAAATCCTGTTTATCCTGTTGGACTGGCACTAATCTTGTTGACATATTTACTGGATGCTTTGAAAGAGATTAGGGTGTTACTATAGATGAGCTAGTATGGGGGCTAATCCTTAATGCACTATAGACGAGCTTGTATGGGGGCTAATCCTTAATGAGTCTTAATTGAAGTAATGTTATTCTAATATACCCCGGTAGGTGATGACAGATATACTTAAATAAATATCCTTTGTCTGGGAGATGGGATCTTGATACCTTAGGCTAGCAGCCATCTAAAAAGCTATAACTGAAACTACTGATATTTTATATATGCATTTTACCTGATGATAATTATTACTTGCTAAACTATAATTATATGAAATGGTGTATAAATATTACACCATGATAACTCATAAAAGCACTTGATGTAGATCTAATTATTATAAGATAACTTAGTATAAATGTTGTACCATGATAACTTCCCCTCCGTCTGAAAAAGTTTGGACCCCAAACGTGTAAAAATTAAAATAATTATGGCTTAGATGGACAATGTATTAAGTTAAACTGGTAGTATAGTAAATAACAATTATTATAGCGTTTCTTTGATATAAGGAAAAAAAATGCTGTCATCAGGGAATCTGGATGTGGAGCTGGCTTGTCTTGGCACTCTGTACTGGTAGTTTTATGGGTGATGTAGGAGGCCTTGAGTTCCACATCCTGGATTGGGGTTGTAAGATAGTAGGCTGTGTCCATGGAGGTTTTACATGGAAACAAAGAAAAGAGAGTTAGCATGTTCAAATAATATGTCATATATAAATACTTCCTCAGTTTGTTTGTATTAACTAGAAAATAAAACAAATATGATAATTATGATGTAAAAGATCAGTACATAATTATTACTAAACGGTGTCATGGCCAGGAAGAATGTATTGGCGGCAAATTACAAAAGTATATCATGAGAAAAATAGTAATATCCTTCTATTTTTGGATACAATCATTAGACGAATTATATATACTTATATGTGCATGTGCATATAACAAGTGCATCGATTTATTACACTAATACGGTATACAAAAGGTGTTAGAAAGGTGTATATCCTTTTTAGAATTCTTTGTTAGTTTTCGTAACTATTTGGTTTGCCTTTTCTTTGTTTTGGTTCATTTCGGTTGTTAAGTTTGCTTTATCTCAATTTGGTTTGTTTCGCTTTGATTTTCGTTCGGTTCAATGTGATAGGGTTTGGTTTATTTTGCTTCGGTACGGTTTGCTTCGCTTCGGTATGGTTTGGGTTCGATTCGCAGTATGGTTTGCTTCGCTTCGGTATGGTTTGGGTTCGATTCGCAGTATGGTTTGCTTCGCTTCGGTGCGGTTTGGGTTTCGATTCGCAGTACGGTTTGCTTCGCTTCGGTGCGGTTTGGGTTTCGATTCGCAGTATGGTTTGGTTTGTGTCATTTCACTTCGCTTTTGAGATTGGTTGATCAGGTCAATGCTCAAAATTTGCTGTGATACAAATAACTCAGATGATCAGGCTGATGCCATTTGTTCTCAACTGGCAACCCATAGTGAAAAGACTGGACACAAGTAAACATAACAAGATACAGCTAATAGCTGTTTCGTGATTTGCACCGTTTATTCAGGAGATTTTGTATTTTGATCAAGAATATGTTCAATTGGCATTGTTCGGTATGTACGGCGAGTTGATCCTGGTATGGTCCATGGGGACTAATGTCTGTGAGTGAAATACGGTAGTAAAAGGTGTTGATGTTTCCAAAGTCTTCATGTGGAAAAATAACCCTTTTGGATTTATAAATTGGTGCTTCCTCTGGATCATATCGAGGATTATCTTCTAGACAGGACCAATTACGGAGATCCTCCCAGCTATCATCAAGGTAGCGCTGTATGAGGTGGGGAGGAACACTTTCAAAATAGCATGTGAAGTCAGTATCAGGAAATCCTTTATATAAGACCTTGACATAGCAGTCTCCTTGAATAATTTCAATGCCCAGAACTCTTTCTATTTTATGATCTATTTTTCGTAGGTGTTTTGGAAAAAACAGATATGGTTTGACATCTAATTCTATGCATGGTTTGGTGTTGACTTGCTGGACATTCCCTGACATTGAATTACCTGACAGAACATTGACTGATTTATTGTCTTGTGCTGTTTCCTTTTGGTCGAAAAACTTATGATTCTTCAGTGGACGTTTTCGACGTTTTCCTGACATACTTCTTTTGAGGTGAAATTCTCTCCTAATGGAGTCTGGAATGCTGCTGCCATACTCCCATGTGTTTCCTCTTTCCTGATCCTTCCATTTCACTCTGTAGTAGATTTTGCCATTTGCTCTCTTGGAACTAACAATTGAGTGGATGTCCTCTGGATTGAAGACCTGAGGGATATCCTTGGTTTGATTACCTGATGTTGGACTTGGAGGTTGTACCTGGCTGTCGTCGGGTTGTTTTCTGGATTTGGGCTGGTGATGCTTACTATTCACTCCTCTTTTCCCTTTGTTTACCTTTTCATTTACCTTGGTTGGAGCACTATGACCTGGTGTGGCATGATTTTCCTTCATTGTTGCCGTGGGACTGGTAGGTTTTTCTGTTGTACTTGAAGCAGGGTTTTTCTTCTTTGTTGGGGTCTTTTGCTTCGGACTCTTGTTGCTGGAAGTACCTGCCTTTGTTTTGGAATTGACCTTCTTACCTTTCTGTTGTGGAGGTGATTGATCAGTAGCCTGGTAAGTTGAACTTGTTGATGGGGAATTGTTGCTGTCAGGCTGTGAATCACTGACTGGTTCCTCATTGTCATCCATGTCTCCTGAATCTATGTTACTGGTGTCATTGAGGTATGGTTCTGGAGGATACTGTGGACGATCAGCAGGATCAAAATATGGCTTCAGACGGTTGGCATGGACCAGTGGTTTGTGTATTTTGTCGTCAGAACTTCGGCGTAGTTTGTAGGTATAATTTGGACCTGTATGGACGATATAATAGCTACCATACCACTTTTTGGTTAATTTGTTGGAAAGGCCTTTTTCAACTTTTTGACAGTAAAGCCAAACTCTTTGACCTGGGGCGAATTCTGGTTCTTTAGCTTTTCTATTATATTGTTCTGAATACACCTCCTTAGCCCGAGCAGTGTTTTCAGCTGCGATTGTTCTAGTGATTTCAAGCTCCTCAAGCAAATTGGAAAGATAACTTTTGTTATTGTGGCCTAAATTTTCTTTTGGAATTAATGCTACATCTTGTGGAGCTCTCATTTCTCGGCCAAAAAGCATGACATATGGGGATTTTTGTGTTGATGAATTTGGGGCCATCCGATAGGCCATCATGATGCCAGGAATAAAACGGGGCCAATCATTTTGAGACTTGTTACAATAGGCTCTTAGTGATTGATTGATGTAAGAGTTGAGCCTTTCTACACAGCTGTTTGTTTGAGGATGGTATGGGCTGGTATGGGTAAATTTAATTGCCAAAAGTTCACAAATTGCTTTGATAAGTTTTGACATGAAGTTCTGACCTCTGTCTGAAATTAAGGTCCTTGGAGCGCCATACCGACAAAATATTTCTCTGACGAGAACATCTGCTACTTCTTTGGCTTCTTGGGTCTGAAGTGGAAAGGCTTCACACCATCTAGATGATGCATCTGTGATGACCAAAATGTACTTGTACTTATCTGGTGTTGTTGGCAGGGGACCGAGAATGTCAACGTGCCATCGGGTGAAGACCTCTTCTACAGGTAGTGGACGAAGTGGTGCCTTCTTACCATGGTAGTGCCTCTTGGTCTGTTGACATACCTCACATGTCTGGACATAAGTAGCAATCTCGCTGTACATTTTGGGCCAGTAGTACTTAGGTCTCATGGTGTTGTTCATCCTTTCTTTCCCATGGTGGCATCCGCCAAACTCTGAGTCATGATAGGATTGCAGGACTTGATTTCTGAGGGTTCTTGGGACTGCCAGCTGTTTAATGAACTTGTCTGCATGGCCTTTCTGTCTTTGTGGAACGAATCTGTATAGGATGCCTTCATCAATTTCAAAAGTATTGGCTTCGATAAGAATCTTTTGACGATCCTTTTCATTTTGTGGAAGGACATCATCCTCTTTGTAGTCAAAGATTTGGATGAAATCTGGACAAATCCTTTGTAGGTGACGTAAATTTGGATGTTCTTTAATACTTACTTCAACCAATGAGTCTTGGGTAACATCAGCATTTGTATCATGTAATGCTGCGACAACATTAACTGGTACTGACTGATAATCCTCTTCATATTCAAAGGTGACTGACCAATGTGTTGTCTGTGTGTCTGATTCTAAGTGATTGACAATAGGTGTGCAGATATCCTCAGTCTGAGTTGTCTGTGTGACTTGTGTGGATGAATGGGTGTTTGGCAAGATTGTGGTACTGCTAGTTGATTTGCTTTGCTGAGTTGAAGTTACTGAGAAGACTGTTTTCTCAGCATCTTCTTCTGTCTGATCATTACAGTTAATATTTTCCTCATATTCCCTACGTGAGAGAGCATCGGCATTCCCATTGGCTTTGCCGCTGCGGTGAACAATGTCAAAAGTGTAGGTAGAAAGTTCCAAAGACCATCGCCCTAACCTACCTGTGGCATCCTTGATGGATTTCAGCCATTTCAATGCTATATGATCAGTGTAGACTGTGAATTTGGAATTTGCAAGGTATGGACGAAAGGATCTAATGGCTTCAACTAGAGCTAAGCCTTCCTTTTCTGTAATGCTCCAGTTCTTTTCGCTGCCATGAAGAGCTCTACCACCAAAAGCTATTGGATGTTCATTATTTTTCTCGTCTTTTTGACTCAAAACAAAACCTATGCTCATATCACTGGCATCAGTTGCGAGAAGAAATTCTTTGTCAAAATTTGGATAAGCCAGAACAGGTGTATTACTCATAGCATGTTTGAGTGTGTTGAATGCCTGATCACACTCAAGTGACCATTGGAACTTTGGTTTCTTTCCTACTTCTGCCTCTGAATGCTTCTTTAGCAAGGCATTCAGTGGAAGCGCTATGTGAGCATAATTTTTCACATACTTCCTGTAGAAGTTTGTGAGACCTAAGAAGGAGCGGATCTGCTTTTGTGATTTGGGCACTGGAAAGGTTCTAATTGCTTCAATCTTTTTGTCATCAACTTGAACACCTCCACATGATAAAACATGACCCAGAAAAGAAACTTTGTCTGTTGCAAAATTGCATTTGGATGGCTTTAGTGTTAATTTTGCCTGTTTCAGATAGTAAAATACTTGCTCCAAATGTTGGAGATGCTCTTCAAAGCTTTTGCTGTAAATTATCAAATCATCAATGTAAATCAGCGCAACCTTAAAAAGCAATTTTCTTAGCACTTTGCTCATGAGCTGTTGAAAACAAAGTGGAGAATTTGTCAAACCTTGGGGCAAACGTTTGAACTGATAAAGGCCTTGATGTGTGACGAAAGCAGTTTTATGCTTTGAATCTTCATGTAATGGCACTTGGAAGAAGCCATTAGCAAGGTCTAAAGTTGAGAAGATCTTAGCTTGTGCATTGGCTATGTTATCAACAACATCATCAAAAACAGGAAGAGGCCATGACATTGGTAAAGTGACAGAATTCAACTTTCTGTAGTCACAAACAAATCTATATGAGCTATCACGTTTCTTGACTAGGATAATGGGAGCTGAATACATAGAAGTAGACTCCTCGATCAAATCATACTTCAGGAAATCATCTATAAGCTCTTCAGTGACTTTTTGGAGATGAGGGGATTGGCGATATGGTCTACACTTAACGGGTGGGTGGTCGCCAGTGTCAATGATATGCTGGTGCATGTCAGTCTTTCCTAAATCTGCAAGACTCGTTGAAAACATGTCTCTATTTTGTCCCAAGAATCTAAGTAGTCTGTGTCGTTGGTCAGGAGTCAGTTGTGTATTGGTCAAATCAAATCCTAATTTTTGTGCAATTTTAACATAATCCCTGGTGTCATTGTCTCTGTTCTCATTGTCGGTGTTAACGGTACTGATGAATGGTTGGTCAGAGCCGATTTCAAAAACAGAGTCTTGGTCAATGTAACTAAATTTGCCTACAACTGTACCCTTGTCAAGAACTTTTTCTTCTTGGGAGGGATTCATAAGCCTAAATGTAGCAGTTTTGCTTTTCACTTTGGAAAGAGTTCTACCACCTGCTACTTCAGAATGAGCAGTGAGGGAAGCAATGGGTTCAATCAGGATGAGGGAATCCTCTTTGACCTCTGATAGTCTAACCTTGAAATGAATTTCACTCTGAGGGGGGATGTAAATCTGATCTATTGTTTTTGCTAATCCACTAATCTCTTGCACTGAATTGGCTATGAAATTGATATATTGCCTATCTGAGGTGCTGTTGTTAAGTATCAAGGAATGACAGCTATAATCTAAGACTGCATCATTGCCATCAAGGAAGTTCTCACCTAGTATCACTGCTTCTGGTAGTGTAGGCAGAACATAGAATCTTTGAGAAAATTCCTGATCCTCAATGACAAAATCTAACACAACTGAACCTAACACTTTATGCAATTCGCCGCCAACACCTTTAACCTGTGGAAAGGGTGAGTTTCCAAGAGTAAGGTTTTCAAAAGCTGTGCTCAGAAAAGCAGACGAAATACAAGAAATGGATGCCCCTGTATCTACTAAACAATTTGTTGTTTTTGTGCCAAATTTTGCCTGAATTACACTTTTGGCAAGGGGCGTAACTAAAGACACTGTTGGAATTTCACTTTCAAAGTTACTTTCCATACCAGACTCCATATTTGCCATGACACCTATTAGTATGTACCGTACTAAATTAAAGAAAGACAAGTAATCAACAATGTAGTACTTACAATATTTGAAGACTTTTTCTTTCGTTGTTGGTGTCTTTGCAGGAGTTGGTTGTCTTTAATCCAGTGTTGAGGTCAGAGGTAGATGCAGCTTGCTTGTTATTCCATCAGATGATCACGGTTGGACATGTCCTCCAATGGGTTCTTGTAGTTGGTTGTAGTTAGTTCCTGGACTCCGTGGTTCCGAAAACGATGATTCTCCGCCAAATTATCATGGAACTGTTCTAGGTGAACAATACCTTCCAAATGACGTGCTGGTTTTCTTGGGGAATTAGTCAGCAAAGAGCCAGAGTCACAGGAGACTAATCACAATTTTATTTACAAGAACAATTAACAATTTACAATTTATGCTTAGATAATAACTGAGGGTGCCACAGAGAGTCGGTACACACTCTGGGCTGTGGGAGAGAGGTCTGCTTGGTAAGAGAGTCAAACCCCTTCTCTGCTAGAACTTGGCTACAGTATGTATTTAATGAAAGTTTGAACAATAGAAAGGAATTTGATTGGTTGATACACGATTGGTTGTGTCCTATGCTAAATGGATGGCTAGACAGAGGGGAATACTAAATCCTGTTTATCCTGTTGGACTGGCACTAATCTTGTTGACATATTTACTGGATGCTTTGAAAGAGATTAGGGTGTTACTATAGATGAGCTTGTATGGGGGCTAATCCTTAATGCACTATAGACGAGCTTGTATGGGGGCTAATCCTTAATGAGTCTTAATTGAAGTAATGTTATTCTAATATACCCCGGTAGGTGATGACAGATATACTTAAATAAATATCCTTTGTCTGGGAGATGGGATCTTGATACCTTAGGCTAGCAGCCATCTAAAAAGCTATAACTGAAACTACTGATATTTTATATATGCATTTTACCTGATGATAATTATTACTTGCTAAACTATAATTATATGAAATGGTGTATAAATATTACACCATGATAACTCATAAAAGCACTTGATGTAGATCTAATTATTATAAGATAACTTAGTATAAATGTTGTACCATGATATGACTATGAACCCTTGGAAAATATGAGCTTCGAGTGTGTCACCCTATAAACGTTTTTTCTCCTGGACCTTGCAAGAGCTGCTCAAGTTAACGAGATACATGCTCTTGATGTCACCAGAGTCCGGTTTGAAAGGGTACATCATGGGAAGGTCAATCTGGTACTTTGTTGGGACTTCAGTGCAAAGAATCAACTTCCAGGCCAACCAGATTGGCTGTTCACTATCCCCTCTTTAGCATCCATTTTTAACCCAGATGACCATGAAGACATCTCCTTATGCCCAGTGAGAGCGAGCTGCATTTACTTTAGGGCTTCTGATATTCTACACCGCTCCCGGAAGAGGCTCTTAATCCCAATATCAATGACAGCCACCACTGAAGCCTCCCATAACCATGGTCTCAGCGATAATCTTCAGGCATATACGTTCGCTGGATGGCCTCCTCCTAGGACATCCAATCCACACGAGACAAGAGCTTTCACCTCCACAATGGCCCTTGACATCAACTGCACATGATCCGATATTATTGAAGTTTGCTAGTGTAAGTCAAATACTGTCTTCACTTCCCATTATCGACTTGACATCTCAGTCACCGACGTTCAAGCCCTTTACCAGTTTGGTCCATTGGTCCTGGCGCAATAACTGACGACAGCTCATGGCGCAACAACTGCCCACAGCTCATCAGTGCAGATGACGGATACCACATACTCTCTTCAGCAGCACAGTACTCCATATCATGGACATATTGAATAAATATTGGAACATCCTGCCTTTATTAGGGCTCCAAGCCGAAAGGCTGTAGAGCCCTATTGTAATCGTTCGATTTATTATTATTAGGGCTCCAAGCCGAAAGGCTGTAGAGCCCTATTGTAATCGTTCGATTTATTATTATTATTATTATTATTATTTATTATTATTATTTATTATTCCGCCGATTTTTGTACCTGCCCTAGCAAAATAACCACTAGCTCGATTTTGTTCAAATTTTGTGTGTGTTTGTAGACCGTTGGGTACTAGTGCCCGCCAGAAAGCCAAGGCCTTGGGCCCAAAGGCCAAGGGCAGATAACTGAAAAACAAGTATTTTTTGACGATATATTTTGCCCTGTTGCTCTACAACCGTTTGCCCGTTTACTTTCAAACCTTGCATGTATCTACTGCTTGAGGTGCTTGATAATTTTTGTTCTTTGACTTTGGTCATTGGTCACGTGGTTTGGCAGCCATATTGGATTCAAGGTTTTGACAGGGTTTTTGGGGCACCTGTCTTCAAATACTATCTCCTCTGAATCCCCTGCATGAAATGATTTCAAACTTTCTGAGAATTGTCTCCATACAGAACACAACAAATTAGCTTAGCCGTTTTTTTATATCTTTTTTAGTTGCGGCCATATTGGATTTTGATTTTGATAAATTTTTTCACCCAATTACAAATACTGAAGGAAGCGCCTCATAAATCTACTATAAACCCCCATTCACTGGCTTTGCAGATACCCTCGCATTCTCCACAGCCTTGTTCAATATTATGTGTACTACCCTTGACGACCAGAGTTAGAATTGGCCTTTTTCAACAGATGTTTGTCTCAAGAGGCAACTATGCTTGTCACAGGAGGCGACTAATCGGATCGGGTGGTCAGACTCGCTTCAGACTTGATTCTTCATTTCTCAATTGCCAATTGCTATGGTACCTTATTTTTGACAGCGTTGTTAAAAGCAAACCATTTGCAAACCATTTGCGGATTAGAAGATGGAGGTCGGTATTTAGTCCACTCTGGCAAACTGTGGCACACGCCAATTTGGTAGCGGCAATGTCCTGCAAACGAGGACTATCTTTTGATGGAGTTGGTACAAGCAAACCATGTGCGGATTCGAACATGGTCGAAGTCAAACATGGGTTAAGAACACACTGGGACACATGCGATGTCATGCAAGTGGTTCCTTACATTTGATTGTATTGGTACAAACAAACCATTTGAGGATTCGAACATGGTCGAAGTTGGAAATTGGTTAAAACATCCTGGGACACCCAGGTCAATTTAGTAGTGGTGATGTCTCACAAGAGGTTCTTTACATTTGACGGCGTTGGTACAGGTAAACCCTTTGAGGATTCGAATATGAACGAGGTGGGGTACAGGTTTAGCACTTTATCTCAGCAATGCGACAGGAACCCGGGACCCGGACGAACGCAGAACGCTAATCCGTTTGACTGGAGCCCAACTGACAAAGAAGTTACGGCCTGTTAAAGAGTCACCAAGCCGAAAGGCTGAAGAGTGTCAGTGTTAGCGTTTGATTTAATATTATTATTATTCCGACGATTTTTGTACCAGAGCTAGAAAAATAACCACTGTCTCAATTTTGTTCACATTTTGTGTGTGTATGTGGACCGTTGGGTACTAGTGCCCGCCAAAAACCCAAGGCCGTAGGCCCAAAGGCCAAGGGCAGATAACTAAAAGAACAGAATATTTTGAAGATGTATTTCGCCCTATTGCTCAGCAACCGCTTATCCGATTACTTTGAAATCTTGCATGTATCTGATGCTTGAGCTGCTTGACATTTTTTGTTCTTTGACTTTGGTCATTGGTCACGTGGTTTGGCAGCCATTATGGATTCAAGATTTCCGCAGTGTTTATTGGGTACCTGTCTTTAAACGCAAAGAACTCCGAGTCCACTGCATGAAATGCTTTCAAACTTTTTGATAATTGTCTCCATACATAACACAACAAATTAGCATAGCCGTTTTCCGATATCTTTTTTAGTTGCGGCAATATTGGATTTTGATTTTGATCATTTTTTTCACCGAAATTTTACTCTTAAGATCATAGCTTGTAAGGTTCTTAAAAGAAACTATTGAAAGTTTGCATGAAGCTTTGAGACTATATGTAGCTCATTTTGTCCTGGGTTGCATACTGAAAGCAAACTTTAATAGCCGATTTTGGAATTCCTTTTTAGTTACGGGCGTATTGAATTTTGATTTTGATCATTTTTTTCAACGAAATTTTGTAAGGTTCTCCACAGAAACTATTGCAAGTTTACATGAAGTTAGTGTGCAATATGCATCTCATTTATTGTTGTTGGTTGTATGCTAAAAGTAACACCGCTTGGTGGTAATATTTGATTTATATTTGGGACACCCCTGGAACACGCCAATTTCGTAGCGGCGATTTCCGGTGACTATCTTTTGACAGAGTTGGCACAAGCCAACCTTTTATGGATTCGAACATGTTCGAGGTCGGAAATGGTTTTAGAACAGACCTGGACACCCTGGCACACGCCATTTTCCTTGCGACGATACCCTGCAAGTGGTGCCTACATTTGACGGATTGGGTTCAAGGAAACCCTTTGAGGATTCGAACATGGACGTTTGGGCACAGTGTTACTTGGAGCCCGCCATTGCTGCTTGCAGCTTTAATTTATCATTATTATAATTCGGGTTCCCAGATTGAGTACCCATTGGAGACTCCAGTCTTCAAAATCACGGTCGTTTTGTTGGTGTCCCAAGCTCTTACCTACTCACCTCTACCTTGTGCATGTGATGTCTTAGTTTTGGTTTGAAGATCCTGTAATGGATGTTGTCAATCCTACCTCTTCTTGTCTTAGCATGCTTCAACCCTGTGGGCTTCATTAATAGCTTTGACAAAGCATTAAACAAGATGCCAAACGAGCTCACCATAGGAGATAGCGGTGTGGTCTGTCTTGTAGAACTGATTGAGTAGTATAGGTAATAGGGGTTCTGGACCACTTCCACTGGAGCAGGATTCATATACCTATACTGCTACTACAGGGGGAATTTTTTATGCCAAAATGATTATGCGATTCAATGATAGTCATGAGATTGACTCCAGCTCACCAATACCTGGGTCCAATCATTGCTTTAGATGAGTCTAAATGGTAATAAAAATATTCTTCATTATTTTTATCGATAAAGCGATATTCAACATTTTTATTAAGTTCTTCCTTCATTTTACTAGGAGACCAGACTATATAACTACACTCTTTTTGTAAATTGATAAGAAACAATTGATTACCGTATTTGGTTGGTTTGACATCACTGATATAATAAAACCCTTGTGGTAATTCTCTCCATTTAATAGTTTTTTCCATTATTATATATTTATGTAAGCATTTGTCTAAATGTAATCACACGATAGTAAGCAATTTATTTTTAATCTCCAACCAGTTCTTTGGTTTTGGCACGGAATAATTGACGCGCTTGTTGCCTGCCCTGTTCTATGAACATTTTTTTATCGTCTTCGCTAATACCACTGGTCTTACGAGAATTTGATCGAATCTCCTGCTTCATTTCATTGTATTTGGTGAGTTCCAACAGCACTAAACGAAACTCTTCCTCGGATATCTTACAATCGGCCACTGCTGTCGAAATATGATCCTCGATGCTGTTCAACTTTGCATCGGCGAGTATCCGAATACTATCGTGTTTTAATGCTTTCTTTTGCAACCTACGAGAAATGAATTTTATCGCTATTCCTGCCAGTCCCGAGACTCCGGCGGTTATTTCCATGCCGAGCACGATAGGCGCGGCGATTATAGTTGATAGTAAACCGACACCGGCTACACCGAGTCCCATGCCAGCTACTACAAGAGCGGTGTCAACTCCGTCCAGAGCATTCACGACTCTGCGATACTTTTTATACAATCCAAGTCTCAACTCCCTATCCTTTTCTATTCGATGTTTTATGTCGCTTATTTGATGTAATCGAAATCCATCAACAGTTTCCTTCATTTCATCGAGCGCTGGATATAAACTCATAGTGTATATTACGAATATATAATAGTCTTTAATTGGTCTTGCTTAAATGTTTTGAGAGTATACATCAACCTTATCAAATGTATATTATACGGCAAGAATATCTTAGAAAGGGAAATACTACCACTTTTAATAATTTGAACCCCCTCGAGGGATGTAACGGGTGATGCACCGACATGAATAATACTGCAACGTTGACGCTCGTGTTTCTTGAGCCATTTAATCGATAGACCTGGTAATATTTCGAAGGCATCTACCGGTGCATCTCCGAACAAGACTTCAATAATAAGCGTAGAAATATTAGGTATTGCACTCAAGTTCTGTTTAATATCATCGAATTCTGTAACCAAATTTAAACTAACATTTTGGATTGCCGGACGACTATATAACATATGACCTGGTTTTCTGGCAGGGGAGTGACTAACACACTTTTTCGTTTTGACGGGATATAGGCCGCGAGTACGATGCCACTATTTATTATCTTAGTTAAATTATGTCCCTTACCCATCATCGCATAAGGTGGGGTAATGACGATATTCAGTAGCCACTTGATGTTTGCCTCGACCATAGTCCATTTATTCTCACTGTTGTAAATAATATTGTACGGAGTGGTTTTAAGGAGTCTACTAACGTCGACATCGCTTAAATCTTCCAGATTACCCATGAATGTGACTTCTTTCCGCTTGTATACATTATCGTGTAAGTGTAAAGCGTATAACTTACCATTGGTACCGGGTTTACCGAATCCTTCTGTGTCTCCGAGATCGGAAAGCGCAATTGTATTACATTGTCTGAGCGTTCCAGGGCCTGATGCATCAACCATTATTTATAATATGGAGTGTTACACTTAAGTATCCTATATGTACAGGTTGGTGATTTACATCTAATACAGAAATTTTAAGGTCTGAAATAATACCACGCTTCAATTTTTTATATTGTAATAATGAGAAAGATTCCGTTCTACCGCTATTGTATTTTTCATTTTTCACTGGAACACTTCTGAGTAGAGTTGAAGGACTTTCTTGTTGAATATTATCCGTCGTGCTGATTTGATCAAGATGGATGCACAGCTCTTTATAGGGAACTAAATCGGGTAATGTATTTCCCTCATTTGATGAATCGACTATTATAGTATAATTGGTTGCAAATCCAATTGTAATTCTTAAGTTCCTGTAAGGAATTACACCCATTCCTCCAGGGGATAATTTCAGTCTCCCAGTCGCCTCATTTTGTGTTAGACTAGCTCCATAAGGCTTAAAAAATTCATCATTGAGTGAGCATACGCTGTAATACCCATCAGGTATAGTAATAATTCTATCTCTTTCATGTGTTAATATTATCTCATTATTTCCTCTCGCAGCACTTATATTGGTCCACCGCGGGTAATACGTTACATCGCATAGAGCGACTTCGAGTTGTCCATCCGAGTTATCGATAGTACGAAGCAGTTCAATAGACTGACTATTTGTTATTCCCAGGAGTGTAACATACATATCAAATATACAATGATACTATATCATAACTTAAATATGGAATCAACCATTATTTATAATATGGAGTGTTACACTTAAGTATCCTATATGTACAGGTTGGTGATTTACATCTAATACAGAAATTTTGAGGTCTGAAATAATACCACGCTTCAATTTTTTATATTGTAATAATGAGAAAGATTCCGTTCTACCGCTATTGTATTTTTCATTTTTCACTGGAACACTTCTGAGTAGAGTTGAAGGACTTTCTAGTTGAATATTATCCGTTGTACTGATTTGATCAAGATGGATGAACAACTCTTTATAGGGAACTAAATCAGGTAATTTAGATCCCTCATTTTTTGATGAAGAGATTCTTATAATATCATGTCTTGCAAATCCAAGTGTAATTCCTATGTTCCCGATAGGATATGCACCATTTTCTCCAGGGGAAAAGTTTATTTTCCCAGTTGCCTCATTTTGTGTGAGACTAGCTCCATAAGTCTTAAAAAATTCATCATTGAGTGAGCATACGCTGTAATACCCATCAGGTATAACAATAATTCTATGTTTGTCACGAGATAACCCTATCGTATTATTACCTCTCGCAGCATTTATATTGGTCCACAGTGGGTAATACGTTACATCGCATAGAGCTACTTCGAGTTGTCCATCCGAGTTATCGATAGTTTGAAGCAGTTCAATAGACTGGCCATTTGTTATTCCCGGGAGTGTAACATACATATTAAATATACAATGATACTATATCATAACTTAAATATGAAATCAACTTACATTACTAATCAATCGATTATAGTAACTGCCTCTGGTGCTGAATTTTTAGTTAAATTCCCCGATATCTTTGAAAACTACAGGGTCACGGCAACTAGCGATAAAATGGTGCACGATTGGTTTCACAATCCGATGCAATTTTGGCAGAATCAGTTAAACTTTGCCGTATGGTGTGCCACAACGGGATGTGGCGTATCTCTTTACGCTCCAGGATTTGAACTGAATAAGTCTGTTATGTCATTTCATGTGTACTATCAGATTAGACGTATACTTAAAGAAATTAGTGCTCCATTACCGCAGGATCGAGCGTGGAATTCCACAAATAATAATTATGATAGGTCCGCGTATGAGCGTATTTGTCAGGAATTTAATGTTTCTACGAGTAAAGATTGGCGTATTAAAGGAGCAAACCATGGTCTAGGTGTTCCTTACACAGAGGAAAATAAATCCGTCAAAGAAGAAAGCGATTATGTATATAGAGAACTTAATAAACCTCCAGTTAATTTTGGTAAGTTGTATAGTACCAGCAAACTTTACGCAAGAATATATGATCATTGGCATAAAACCGGTGATTGGTATAAAGGCTGGGAACTTTATAGTAACGATTGGAGAGGGGATATTATGAGTTTTAAGAGTGGGTTAATTTATATTGTTAAAAAATTTATACAAATGAACGATACCGCAGACGCTTGGAATGAATTTCTTAATGATAAAACGGAAAATAATTTTACTAACCCAGGATTTGTAAGAGTTAATGAATCGATAAGAACTTATGTATGGGCAATTCTCGGAGCGCAATCTCAAACACGAACGTCCATTATCGGTTCTGGGACGGCGCTCGATGCGCAAAAACAGTTTGTCGCAAACGTGGAGGACGCCATTAATTCGCCAGTTGACATACCATCGTCTATAAAGCGTTTTCAAGATGCATTACAGTACGCTCAATCCAAAGTGGACTTTGTTTATGTGCCGGGACTATACATGTCTCCGAGTAATATGGAACTTAAGATCGGTCAAGTGATCGGTTATAATAATAAAATTGTTATCGCTACCGATCAACAAAAACCAGGTATAAATTCAGATATGAACGTCGAATTAATAACGCAAACGATCACGGGTGAAAAGGGAATAGTCAAGCCACAAACATCTTTTATCACTCAAACATCTACTGATGCACAAGTGTCACCGCATATTGCGGCTAAAAATCAACAACATATAGATGAAAAAACAGCGCTTGTAGTGGGTGGAGTCTCGATTGGCTTACTCATGATTTGGTTAAATAGTCTTTAGCGAATACGTACAACAGCCCTGCAATTGCTACGATCAACCCCCACAAGTTTTGACTAAGCCAAGTGGTGGTCTTAGCTAATAAATTCAATAGCCAGGAAACAACACTCCCTATTATACCGGGAAGTGCGGCCGCGGCTTTCTCAGCTAGCTTTCCCAGTGCTGAACCTAATGCTTTTAAATGCTTTTTTATCCACTCTCTTATACCGTTTTTATCGTTAGGCGGTGATCCGCCTCCACCTGCACCACCTGTTAATGAGAGAGTCAAAGTCGATATAATAAATCCCAACGCGGTTAAAATACTAGCAATTGTTATTCCCTGTTCTCTGAACAATGTTTTAATTTTATCGGCCAGTGTAGTGTCATCGTTGAGGACTTGATCGATAGTTTCTCGAATACGACTGATTTGCGAACGAAGTGCCTTTCTATTACTGGAAGCTGCTTCGAGGCGGGCCAATCTTTCCTCTTCTAGGTTAGGCAATCTTTCAGCAACGCGACGTCTACTGAATTCATCGCCCGCCTGTTCGAGTTTTGTTTTCTCTTGAGCTATATGTTTGTCGATTTCGGATAGCTTGGCTGTATTATTGATGAGTTCTCCCCGCATAGTTTGCATTGCCTTGTCAAGACCTCGTAATTCCCGAATACTGAACTCCGAATGCGTTGAATTATCGTAATAGGTATCTAAGATTTCTCCCAGTCCGTCCGAGGCCACCATCGAGGCTGCTTCCAAATCATCTGTATTAACGAGTTCTTTCCTAATAGTCTGAAGAGCCTTAGTAGTCTTTGCGGAAAGTCGTCGGTAGTCTACAAAACCTAATTCATCACGAACAAAGCCGATGCCTTTTTTAGCGGCTATCGTAGACAAGGCTAGGGGCTTACGAGTACGAGAATGCATAAGATCAATATCCGGAGCGCCACGCAGTCGCAATATTCCTTTACTATCTAGCATAAAGTTTGAATATTCACGACCTATTGGGATAACATAATTTTTATCATCTTTTAATGCATCGTAATAATCATCAACGGCTGATTGTAAAAGTTCATCATTTACGGTTGGGATCATAAAGCTGGTTTCATCAGTACCCTCTTCGATTGGATTCTGGTTATCAAAGTCATCAAAGGTATCAAGATCAAAGTCATTATGTTCAAAATTAGTCATTTTTATATTAAACATAGGGTACATGTTTTCAATATAACAATGTCTTCGCAATACGGACGCAAGTTAAACCCACAACGCAGACTTCGGGATCCATTAGGGGTCAAAGCAATTCGTCAGTCTGTAACTATAACTAATAACCCTAGTACCATCGATCAGAATCAAACGCTTCTGGTTCGCTTTCCTAATCTCGGCGCACACGATGTGTTAGTTCCGGGAACTGTCCGACTAGCATTTACGATTGTTTTGACTTCTGCCGACGTTAACAGGGAGCCGGTTCAGAACTTAGGTCGTGCTATCGTTAAGAAAATCGCGATTAAAATTAGCGGTAATGAGGTTTTGAGTATCGACGATAGCGATGTATACTATTGTTACATGGATCTCTGGAGAACGGATAAAGAGCGGGAAAACTTACAGTACCAAGGTATTTGTAATAAGAACACATTGAGACTGCGCGTAGATGCTGATAATGGTGATGGTACCGTCGTAAAAGATCAGGCCGTTGCCGACGCATTAGGTAACAGATTCTATATTCCCCTAGACTTTGAATTACTAGATTCCCACATGCCATTTTATCAAGCATCCCTCGGCGATAGGTTAGAATACGAACTCACTTTTAACGACTACGGTAGAGTAATCAGATCCGCTAATGTAGATGCTAGCTATTCCATTGACAATATCTCGCTCGAGTACGATATGATAACGGATCCCGAATTAGCCAGACAAATTCGTAACCAGTATTCGGGAAGTTTAGCCATTTTGTACGATCGCGTGCTGCGACACTGAAAGATCACGAAGGACAAAAAAGATACGTTGTGGAATATCAATCTAAACGTCCCCACGAGGTCTTTGAAGGGTATTTTAATGTTGTTCGAGGACCCCTCCGATGCGTTTAAAAGAAATACCGAGAAGTTCTACAATCCCAAGATTACGAAAGTAGAATTGACTATCGAGGGCGTTCCTAATCAACTATATAGCCAAGGAATGCTAGCGTATCAACAATGGGATGAGATTAAAAAACTTCCTTCTATAAAACGTTCCCCGGAAGTTAACGCGGTCGTGAAAGATCTGTCTCTCGGGAGTGTATCGATGGGTGAATACCTCACCTCGAAGTACGCGCTATGGCTTGACATGCGAACAACGGACGATGACCAATTACACGGCAGTGGGAGGAGAATAGAAAATGCTAGCGAGGGTGTCACCATACAGATATCGAAGCTCCTCGAATCAGCTGGTAAATTAAACATATATTTGTACGTGATTATGGATGCGCAACTTAATATACAAAATGGGAGATTCGTGCAAGCGATCTATTGATAATCTTTTACCTAAAGATCCGCACTGCGCTATCATATGCGGGCAAACGGGCTGCGGAAAAACAGCCTTTATTCTAGATATTTTAGAAAGTCATTATCGGGACGTTTTCGATCATATTATTATTCTGTGCCCGACTATAAGCGTTAATAAAACATACTTATCGAGAGATTGGGTAATGAATGACGACGGAATACACAGAATCGATCCGGGCGATTGTTTACAAGACTGTCTCCGAGTATGTCACGAAAAATACAAAGGAGAATCAACCCTTTTCGTAATAGACGATTGCAGCGCGAGTAAAGAATTAACAAAAAAGAAAGATATGCTTTCGTATTTAGCATTCTCCGGACGGCATACTCAACATAGCGTTTGGGTACTTACTCAAAAATACAACTCTGTCCTGAAAGATCTCGGAGAGCAGACCAAATGGGTAGCGCTGTTTCATTGCAAAGACAGAGATTCATTCGAGGAATGTTTACGCGAAAATGACGTCATTTATACCAAGAATGAACGTGACAAAGTCAGAAAAGTGTTAGCAGCAACGAAGCACTGTAAACTCGTATTAAAAACCGATCAACCAGCTGCTTATGCAATTGCTTAGCAAAAATGTAGCAAATTATAGCAAAATTGTAGCAAATATGGCAAAATTATAGCAAAATGTAGCAAAAATGTAGCAAATTGAACATTAGCGGTTAATATTACATAAAATGTGGTTCAAAATCTGCATTCTTTCGCAACAGTTCATTATTACGGGATGTATTGGATACGTCATATTATATTATGTTAGACTTAAATATCTCCTTAGGTATTACATTATGGAATGCGACGAACTCATCGAACAAATTCTCAAAGAATCTGATCCTGATGCAGATAAACATAGAGAAAGACTCGCGGCTTTGGTAGCCGGTGGAAAATGTTCCCAATATTTGGGAGAAAATTATACCATCGAAAAAATTGATAACATGACCGACGAAGAGATTAAAAAACTGTACGCGCGTTACGAGTCTAGACTGGGAGCTACCATGACTAAAACGATAGGGTCGTCTATATTACAACTATATACAGTCGTAGCTAGTACGTTTCTCCCCATCCCGGCAGAACATCGCATGTATTTATGCGAATCTCTAGAGAAAGACCCATTCATCGAACACGCTATAAGCTCAGTGAGCTGTGAGTTTTATCATAGATTCGGAATGTTCTTAGCTCCACTCACCACAGCTTTAATAACGGCTAGGTATTGTCAATTTAAACATACGTGCCCACTAAATAATATAAATGGAGACACAACAGATTGCGGAAACACAACAGATTGCGGAAACGCAACAACAGATTGCGGAAACAGAACCACAAGTGAATGAGGAACCACCAGTGAATGAGAAAACACAAAAACAAGCTAGAGTTACTAAGAACCCCAAAAAAATAGCCGCAGGAAGAAAGGGAGGGCTGGCGCGCAAAGCAAAATTAATAAATAATTCAAATCCGATTAAAACATGGGCACTAGTAGGAGTTGCTGGTATAGCGGCTGTATGGTTCTTTTATAAGACCGGAGAAGAGAAAACGTCACCCCCGCCGCAACAACAAGTTCAATTAGAGGTTAGTCCTCATATAATGCTATAATAAGCATGACTACTCCAGTTACAGACGGTAAAATGTTGGTAAACGCGACGTATCATTCAGCGGTGGTCACCGGCTTGGCCATTGGCTATGCCCGTACGGCTAAAATGCTTACTAAAGCCACACCTCCCAAGCTAGATTTTAATGGATATGACATAGGTATGATGATTCTGGATATTGGATTAGCAATGGCAACGAAGGATATGCTCATCAAACAAGGACTTATCCCGGAAGACATAATGAAGTAATTAAACATTTGAATATTTATATTCATATGGCATCAATTGCGATGATGGTCGGTGGAGCTGTTGTTAATGCTCTAGCTTTTTCGGGGAGTAATTATTTATTTTCCAGTATGAGGGAATCAAACGCTAAAGAAGTTGAAGAGGAGCGTAAACGACATAATAAAGCATTAGAACAATACCAAGCAGCTCAGTTACAATATACGCAGCAGAGAATGAAGAGATTAGACTTTATTCATGAACAACTGATTAAGGAAGGACATTCAATTCAAACGTTTAAGGATGTCGAATCCGCCATGCACGAATACTACCTCGTTTATGGGAAAAAACTCGACCCAATACCTAGACCAACAATGAGTCAGTTTTATACACCGTCAGAGGCTCAGAAAGACCGAGAGGTCGCATTTGTTATTATTGGGTTATCCGCAGTATTGATTTTCAGCTATTCCCTAGTGTAGATGTAATTTGCATTTAGACAAGTGATATGATAGATGTATATACCATGAATAACTGCAAGTTTACACTCATGGGGAAGACGACTCTATGTAACCGCCGCTGTGTTGATGTTTACTGTGGTATACACAATTATTACATCAAGCGTGGACACATAAACTATAAGTGTTCTGAATGCGGGATAGGGGTCAAAGGTCATTATTGTTTATGTAAGAAACACGGTGCTGATAGGGTCAGGAATCAGATTATTTATGCTAGGAAGAGAGATTACATCAATGAGAGGAATAGGTTGGGGAGAATACGTGTTTAGATATATGAAAACAACCAATTAGACAAATGAATCATTTTGCATATACCACAATGGTTTTTGTCAGAGAGTTAAAAGCTATGGCAAAGCAACGTGGTCTACGTGGATATTCTCGAATGAGAAAAGCTGAATTGATTACCTTACTCGGTTTGGAACCACCCCAGACTGTTAGAGAACTCAGAGTTCGAGCGAGAAACAGTGGGCTGAGAGGTTATTCTCGAATGAGAAGAGCTGAATTGATCGCTTTACTAGATAATAATCAACAAGACGAGGATGATATTCAACATAATGATAATGATAATCAACAACAAGAATTAATATTTGTACCCACATCCGCCGGCGTTGGTAAATATCTAAGAGGTTGGAAGATGGATATTAATTCCAACATGGATTTTAACGATATTAAGCCCATCATATCGAGTAAAATTAACGAGGAATTAGATGATTTACAAAGTATAAAATACCAGCTGACGATTAAAATGACATTGAGTAAAAGTAACGCAGACGATAGTACCGAATATACCGAACCATATTTCCGTAGCAATCAAGAAGTTATAACCGAATCCGATACTATAAACGCATCATTAGATACATCAATTCAGAGGATACAGGAAACTTTAGAACGCTGGACTAATAGAGGTTTGGGTTGGGGTGTGGATAGAATCGATAGTTTATATTTAGATATAGCGAATTATATGCCCTTCAAAGGTGGATCTTATATAGATTTACCCCCGTATTATAAGAAGAAAAAAGCTATAATTAACGTAAAAAATAAATCCGATGACTGTTTAAGAATGATGATAAGATCTGCATTGTTCCCCGTAGACAAGCATCCGGATAGACCTTCTAGCTATCCCCAAAACGATGGACTCAACTTCGATGGTATAGACGAACCTACACCAATATCGCAAATTGATAAGGTGGAAAAGCAAAATAATTTAGCTATAAATGTTTTCGGACATTCTAAAGGAATTGTTGTACACAGAATAAGCTCCGCTCCGGAACATATTCCCAGAATCAATTCATTTCTGATCGAAAAAGATGGTAAATATCATTATACGTGCATAAAGAGTTTAAACAGGGTGCTATACGATCAAACTAAATATAAGGGAAAGAAATATTTCTGCGAAAGATGCCTGCATGGGTACAGCAGACAAGATCTATTAGAATCGCATAAAGAAGACTGTAGAGGTGTTGGACAGACAGCTATCAGGATCGATATGCCTAAAGAGGGAAAAAATATATTAAAATTTGAACACTATTGTAATCAAATGCCAGTACCGTACGTAATTTATGCCGACTTCGAAGCGCTTATCAAGTCCATAGAAAATACCAACCAAAGCAATACTGATAGTAGTTTTACGTACAAAACTCAAGAACATATTCCTTGTGGGTTTGGATATATAGTTGTAAGGTATGATGGGAAAACAAACACTCCCGTGATTTACAGAGAATATTTACAAAATGAAGAGAGAATAATCAGGCAAGAATTATCGTGTAAGAAACCCATGCGTATGTCGATAGATGATTGGAGGGCCCACAAGAAGTCAACGAGTTGTCACGTTTGTAATAAACCTCTGGATGGGGATTCCGTAAGAGATCATTGTCACGTCACGGGTAATTATCGGGGAGCCGCTCATAACGAGTGTAACTTGAAACTAAAAATGAATGCTCAAACAATACCCATCCCCGTTGTGTTTCATAACCTTAGGGGATACGATTCACATCTCATTATGCAAGCTATCTCAAAGACCGACGGCGGTTTAACGTGCATTCCTAACAATATGGAAAAATACATATCGTTCTCGTTGACTAAACCTATACATTATAGGGACAAGGATGGGAAATCTAGAATAAAGCAAAGTAATGGGCTTAGATTCATAGACTCCGTACAGTTTCTGTTATCTTCCCTGGACAATTTAGCTAAAGCGAACAATCCCGATGACTTCGCTATAACAAATCAATATACCGATCAGATAACTCGTCATTTGTTGCTGAGAAAAGGCGTATATCCTTACGAATATATGGATGATTGGTCTAGATTCGAAGAAACTGAATTACCACCCCTCGAATCATTCTATAGTAACTTAACAGAATCTAGAATAACAGATGCCGATTATGAACACGCTCTGACGGTCTGGGATAAATTAGGTTGTTAGAATTTAGGCGATTATCACGATCTGTACTTAAAAACCGATGTACTGTTACTCGCCGATATATTCGAGATATTTAGAAAGACGTGTTTAAAACAATACGGCTTGGACCCGGCATGGTACTATTCCAGTCCCGGACTATCGTGGGATGCATTGTTGAAGAAGACCGGCGTAGAACTAAAATTACTCACAGATTACGATATGCACTTGTTTATTGAGAAAGGATTAAGAGGGGGTATATCGATGGCAGCAAAAAGGTATTCTAAGGCTAATAATAAATTAGTGGAAGGATACGATCCGAGTAAACCCGACACGCATATATTATATCTCGACGCTAACAATTTGTACGGATGGGCTATGAGTCAACCTTTACCCACGGGTGGTTTTGAATGGGTCAATGTGAATGATATCAATGTGAATGATGAGAATAAAGGGTACATACTAGAAGTTGACTTGGAATATCCGAGTTCCTTACATAAAGACCATAACAGTTATCCGCTAGCTCCCGAAAGATTAATGGTTAATAAAGACTGGATGTCGGAATATCAACGCTCCTTGATGGGTAATAGTAGGTTAGCTAACGTAGAAAAACTCGTACCAAATTTGATGGATAAGACAAAATATATAGTTCACTACAGAAATCTCCAGTTGTATCTATCGTTAGGTATGAAACTAAAGAAAATACACAGAGTTCTTAAGTTTGATCAAAGCCCTTGGATGGAACCCTATATAAGGCTGAACACAGATTTAAGAAAGATAGCCACCAGCGATTTCGAAAAGAATCTATATAAGCTCATGAATAACTTGGTATTCGGTAAAACTATGGAGAATCTAAGGAAGCGTGTTGATGTTAAATTAGTCAGATCTAATGAGGAAGAAAGACTCAGGAAACTTATAGCCAGTCCGGCTTTTAACAGAAGCAAGATATTCGATAACGACTTAGCCGCGTTGCATATGCAAAAGAGTAATATAAAATTCAACAGACCGGTGTGCGTCGGTATGAGTATTCTCGACTTGTCAAAACACTTAATGTATGACTTTTATTACAACGAACTTAAGAAGCAATACGGCGATAGATGCGAGGTTTTATATACCGACACAGATTCTTTGTTGATGGAAATACAAACCGAGGATGTGTATAAAGATATGGCAGAAAAAATAGATATGTACGACACGAGCGATTACCCTAAAGATAATCCACTGCACAGCGTAGTAAATAAAAAGGTGTTAGGTAAGATGAAGGATGAATGTGCTGGGACTCCTATAGCGGAGTATGTCGGATTAAGACCTAAGATGTATTCTATAAAAAAGTCCGATAATGGAGAGATAAGAAAAGCTAAGGGTGTTAAGAAGTATGTGGTAAAAAAGCATATCAAACACGAACAGTATAAAGAATCATTATTCAATGGTAGAACGTTCAAACACGAGATGAACTCTTTAAGAAGTTATGATCATAGGATATATGGATTAAGAATGAACAAGACATCATTATCCCCCTTAGATACAAAGAGATGGATTGATAATGATGGTGTAACTACCTATGCTTATGGTTATGGTGGTAATACCGTACCGTCGGGAACTATGAACAACTCTTCTCGTACAAATGCCCTACCCGGTCCATCTTGAAGATAATAAAGAATAGGCTCTCCTTCTTTCGTAACCAATCTACTAATGTTATACGTCTTAAGGGACCATATGGGATCGGTTGCACGACGTAGGCCTCCTTCGAGTTCACCTGCCTGGTATAGATATCTTACCCTTACTCTATCCGGAAGTTTTTGTTCTTTGCCTCTCCTCGGTGCTGAAGATTCGGAAGTCACGGATTTCATTTTAATCGCATCGGATGGTTTCTTCCCTATTAATCTCGTTACTTCATTATTCAGCGCTGATACAACGGCTGATAATCGTGTCACCCATTCGGTTGATCTCAATCGCTCGGATTTCATTTCGATCCCATACTGATAGCCAAACAAACGTTCCGCTAGAGTCCGGTTAAATCTTTCGACGATAGCTTGACTGCGGTGGGCCTCTCTTTCACCACGGACGATTTTGACATTGTGCTTTGTTAAAAGTTTAGTTACCGATCCCATAAACTCTCGACCGGGATCTACTTGAAATAGCTTAGGCCATTTTAGCGGTCCGCATTTATATATGCGACTCAGTGCATTAGCTACTTCTGTTGAATCTTTCGAGGTTAATGGCTCAGCCTCTTTGTATCGACTAGCCACATCCACTACTGTTAAAGCGTATTTATACGTTTTGCGTTTTACCTTATCGTGAGGAAGAAACAAGAGGTCAGCCTGATGAACTTCATTCGTCGTAGAAATATCAAACTTCTTCCTCGGTATATAACGCGGTGCCGGTAAATATATTTGCCACAACGCTTGTTTCTTTAACCAATTCTTGGCCACATCTTTAGATACCTTAGCCGCGGTGGCTAATTTTTTTATTGCTCCTACACCTTTCCAATATCCTCGTGGGCTATAGTAAATTTTATTCATTATTAATTAATATTGATGTTTCCTTTAATACAAATCATGACTATCGTTGAATCGCATAATCATTTTGGCATAAAAAATTCCCCCTGTAGTAGCAGTATAGGTATATGAATCCTGCTCCAGTGGAAGTGGTCCAGAACCCCTATTACCTATACTACTGATTGACTGGACACTTCTGGATTGGTTATAAGTCGTGGCTGAATAGATCCCCATTCAATGCTACGTGGTCGTTCATGTAACGATGTCCTACGTGAAAACATGTAACACAAGTTATTCCCAATTTCATGATGTTACATTAGACAAGCATAAAAGGGTTACAGCACCTGTTATGGTGTTTTTACCCACTCAGGATCAATGACACCAGGCAGTGTAATAACTTATTGTTTGTATCTCTGTTTTGCACCAGCTTCCTCGTGTATATCTCACGGTTGTAGTCTAATACAGGCAAGGGTATCTGTGTCCTACCATCCAACCATGGGATAAATGCATAGTGTAAGAAAGGATAAGTTCAAAAATTTGTTAGTTATACATTAAATTGTATATTAATATACTTATCATGCTGTATGCCCTCCCAGCTACTCTAGCCTGTCAGCTCTAAGAAAGAGAATCATGTGGCAGGGGTAGTCAGGTGATTAATTTGTGTAAGGTCACAACACACAGGATTATAGTGTGTGACCCATTTGTTTGGGTGGTGACTATGATGATGCTGGGATGTGTTCAGGAATGTTTGATGTCATGGTACAATCTAACATATAATGCCGTCACAGTAAGATGCATAACGTGTAGGGTGTGCATACCACACATACAAAAATACAGAAATGAGTACTTAGTGGCAGGAACATGTAAAATAATTGTATAAAATAATTCAATTACTTGAGCCCATTTAATGTTTGTGGGGGACACCACAAATGGGTGGCTTTTTTAAGTAGGGTAGTTTTAGCCATCGGCTCGTAAGGTTCTGTTAACGATGCCACAGATAGATTCCACTAGGGGAAGATACGAGGAGTTCTGATATCTTATCGTAGAAAGGATGTCATTAGTCTGTTGAGAATGGGATGGTTTCCGATTGATAATCCGTATAAGGTGAGGTACAGAATGAAGGGCTGATCTGTAACCTTCTATCGTCCCGTGTCAGAATTTGGTGTCCTGATGTAGATGTATTAGAAAATCCGCTTCCATAGGGATTGATATGGCATTAGTAAAAAATCCCTAGACGTCTTCTCCACTGGACAAACTTGTCCCATCTATCATATATAAGGGAGGATGAAGGTCTCCACAATCTTGCTACAGCTTCTGAGGCAAGCTCAAAGTATCTGGATGTCTGCATTTTCTGCATGATAACTTCCAGATGGTTAGATGTAGACTGGGCAGATTGTCATGAAAAATGCTGGACTTCTCGACGAAGTGGTAACTGTATAGGTTCCTCCATTAGTAGCTTTAGTAGTCTGGGGAACCATGCCCTGCTGGGCCATATTTGAGATACCAGTATTATTACACAAGCTGTCTCCTCAACCTTGTGGATGACTTTGTCTAGGAAGGACCATGGTTGGAATGAGTAGGCGAATAGATTCGTCCAATCCATCGAATGAGCATCGATCTGGTGAGCTCTTGGGTCGGGAACTGTGCTGACATAAACTGGAAGTTTGCTGTTCTGGCAAGTGACAAATGGATCTATATGTGGTATGTCCCATAACGGGGTTATCCTGGTGAAGATCTGTAGATGTAATGTCCAATCTGTTGCCACTATTCTCCTCCGACATGAAAGACCAGTATGTTCAGTTTCCCAGGTATATGTCTCACTTCCATTCGGCAACTTCCATTCGGCAACTGAAGGAGTCTGCCAAGGCAAACAATTGTGTAGTCTCTGTCATCAGGGAGATGGATCTGGTTTCTCCTTGTTTCTGGATGTAAGCCACTACTGTGGTATTGTCCGTGGCTATGAGAACGGATGATAGATGAAGATGTATCCTCCATTCAAGGATGGCATAATATACGGCCTTCATTTCCCTGCAGTTGATATGATCCATAATCCCTGTACCGTGAGATCGTCCATATGAGCTCCCCATCCAAATCTGATGTGTCTGTGAACAGATGGTGTTCTCGCATCGGATAAGTCACTTATCACATGTTCTCTGTGATTCCACCAGTTGAGGTCTCGTATTAATCCGGGAGGTAACTGAGTCTGGAACTCTAGGCTGTGAGAGTATAGAGTTGACCCATGTCTGAAGAGAATGTAGCATCAGCGTTCCTCTGAAGGTCATATCCTGTAGAGATGTTTAGTTGCCTAGAAGAGACATCCACCACCTCAGTGACTTGCTGGGTTGACTTGAAAGTAATTGAATCATCTTTATCATCTTGTCGAATAGATCCTCTGGTTGGCATAGATATCCCCTGTCTAGCTGGAATCTTGCTCCGATGTATATAATATCTTAAACCAGAGAAAATCTCTGGCTTGGATGGATTGACTAGGAAGCCTAGGAACTTTGGCGGAGGTACTAGATATCTCTTGTTGAGGGTCTTTAGGTCTATAATCATCCTCATCTTGGTACATGTATTTTTCTTCAGGACTAAAAAGAAAGTGAAAACCCTTGGTGTTGTTGGTTTCTTTTAGTTCCCGAATGGCTCGCTTGTTTAGTAGTTTCCTGACGGCCAAATCTGCAGCTGCTAACTTAGCTCCGACCAAGTGGAATCTTCCGCCCACAGCGTGTGTGTTCAGAATTGGGTGTTTCCTGAAGTAAGCCACGATGTCTACAATCCAGTGGTCGGGCGTAATTTAACTTGCTTCCAATTTTCAGTGTATGACAGAAGACGCCTTCCCACTGTGCCCGGAGGGGCCTTTATGTTGAAAGACGGTAGGCGTAAATCTCAGTCCATAGACAAAACCAGGTCAAAAGGGTCTATAACGTCGGAGGGGGTGGTAAGGAAGTCACAACTGGCGTTCACCTCTGCCTCCTGATCTTCTATGGCGATTATATCCCTGTTTCTTGTAATCTGGGTGGATGATTCATGAGCTTCAGCAGCTTAGTCTATTGTTGAAGTTTGGAAACATTCTGCTGTGTCTTGTTTCAATTTCCTGTTGAATGTTGTGGTCGCTGATATAGGTTGTGACATCATGAACTTCTTGGTTTGGTTTGACATATCTCTGGGCCTAGATTTTCAAAACGATCTTAGCTAAGATAAATCTTAACAACTTACATTCAAAGATAAGATATCTTAAGGTTAAGATAAGATATATTTTCGAAACTATCGTAAACCTGTCGCAGATACCTGTTGTGACTCCGACAGAGAACTCATTTGTGTTACAGATTGAAAAAAGCGGGGTGTTTCCCAGTGATGTCACGGGGATTTCCCAGCTGCTGACAATAACAACAACATAGATAAGTGACACGGAATTCATGATCACATTTTCAGGTCACATTGTTTAACATGCACATATTTGAGTGAAATTCTGTACAATCCTACATATGTCATACATGTACATGTTTTGTTCTTATGATAAAAGATGCCATGACTAACCGAACTCAAAAATGCATTCATGTGCAATGCAATAGCATTTTTCAAAACCAATAAATGTTATACATGTGTAATCAATAAGTGTAGTGTTACCACACTTTAGCTATTAGAATTGAAATAATGTGCCTAAAGATACTTCACTATTTTCCCGTCAAATGGTCCTCTCCTGAGCTCGCAGAACTTTATGATACAAACACATCGCGAACAAAGTCAAGGACGAAAGTAAGGGACATTATTCTAAATGACAATGACGAGACCTTTGATCGAACTGCATATGCGTTCAGCATTTAACATGCGTGTTCAAGTCTGATGTTAAGTGATGTATACTGTATATTTTTGTGTTTATGTCAAAAGTCTAGTTTATATTAGTGTAAACACCAACATTATACGTGGAAACACTCAAAACAAAAAATATTCACGAAGCAGCGCACCACAAGCAAGTTTTTAAGATGATCTAAGCTTGTTAAGTTTGTTTTGTTATTTATGTTTCCAATATATTTCACGAATTAACCAAGGACTTAAATACAATATCAAGCTAGTAGTATTTAGATGATGAAATTATTTTTTTATCTATCTAGATCCATAATTCTTTTCAAAATTTAAAAGTGACACTAATTTTTGTTCGCAAAGGGAGATAATTTAGGAATTGTCAAGTCATGTAGTCTCATGGAACACGCCACAACTTAACGTAAACATACATATAATGTAGTCATTTTCTATCCTTTTAGATTAAGTAGAGCTAATAAACTGATTTGTCTGATTTCATTTAAATCTAGCTGAGGAGCGAAATACTTTGTATGTGTCAAATCTGTTCCAGAACTTAGTTCAGTGATGTTTGGCTTGTCGGACAGAACATTGCCGAGGATAATTTACTAGTACTTGTCGGTTGAACCTAAACGTTACAACGATTTTATTGTCTCAAGTATATCTATATTTTTTTTAAACATAAAACGGGAAGATGTAGACTTGAATATTAAAAAACCAAAATATTTTGAAACCGGTTTATTGAATGCAAAGATTGTTGTGTTGAAAATGTGTATTTTATATTGATCAGTAAATTTCATTCAATAAACTCTTTTTCTGCGAACATATATTGGAAAGTGAATTTTGGACAATGTGCAATCTATGCTACATTTTGACGATAACCTGAGCGAGCATGGGAAGCAATTTTTTATTTGATTTGTTGATACGAAAATCTATGCTTAACTTTTGCTGTCAAAATTTCAGTAAATTGTTATATTTAATGGAATACATCTATATGCCAATAATCACCTGTTTTTAAAGAATGCAATTGTTCAACAGACAGTTTTTAATCACTTTTTATAAAATATTTGTCTTTCAATAGGATACAGATAACATAGGTATTGAATTTAAAACAAATTACAATTACTTTTGCAAGAAAAATATTGAATATTGTATAGAAATATTTGATCACATGTATTTCCTTGTTAAGTCAATAAATACTACACTGTATAGTTAAAATTCAATTATCAAATCCACCTGTCCCACATGATTTTTGATGTAAAAACTTATGTGAAACCTTTATGGTTTTTTTTACATATGTAGATTGATAAAATTTTATAAAATGCGAAAATAAAGACTAAAGCATTGACACACATGTGATGAAAATATAAAGCGGAATATTGAGCAAGGTGTCCCGGGCGAATACAAAGGGAAACCACTCTCAACTAGAGTATGAACTAAGATTAGCTCCCCTGAGTTATCAATAAGGTCACAGCCATTACTGTAGCCTGCCGACACCTTCCATTTTTATCCTTCCCAAATTATCGCAAAGGTACGTTGTTTCATACTTCTTCAGCATGGACTTGGATAGAAATATATTTTAAGCTATCGACTCCACAGTTATGTGGATCGCTGTCGCGATTAAGAACATTTCTGACGTGGAATCATTGATGTGTTCTTCGTGTTTTCGAAGTGTCAGTTTGAATCACAAAGTTTAACAAAATGAAATGTCAATGTTTGAACATAAAGCAGACTTATGGCAAAATATCTATGGCAAAGTATGCCGCCATCGTGGATGAAGATGAAATAACTTTACCACAGGTATGTGGCTATCTTAAATTTATGACAAACTTAAGATATCTCAGGGCTATGATAGTTTCGAAAATAGGCTACAATAGCCTACGATTTCCTTACGATAATTTTACGATAATTTCAGGGCTACGATCATTTCAAAAATCTAGGCGCTGGATCTGATCTGGGCTAAAAGATGTTGATAGTGTAGCTTTAGAAGTTGTGTAGAAGTCCAGACTTGGGAGGAGTGTAAGTCTTCCTGCATCCTGACAATCGAGTCTAGTAGGCTATGGATGAGTCCGACCTGATTGGTCCTAATACATGTAGTCATTTAGGTGTTTCTGGCGAAATTCCTTCATAGGATGGTTGTAAATGTGGGATGTGTCCGCCGATAAACCAATTTATATATAAGCTCTGATATCGATAGAGTATCTGGAGACCGATGTGAAATCCTTGAACCGCAATGCTGATAATGTAACATTCGTTTCGGGATTGCACACCAACTTGTAGAAGTCTTCATCAATATTTGGGAATTCGGGAAGTGTAGCCTTGTGTGTCCAAAATAACTTCCGTTTCATAGGTGGTAAAGGTTGTCATTCATCATGCTTGAGTCTGTGAATGTTATCCATCAACTGGTCAACAACCTTGCCAGCGTAACTGGGCTAAGGTCTGATGAATATGTCGAGACAATGTAGTAGCGTGACATCCCCCGTATTGAGGCATCTGGGGTGGTGAATTTTCTGTCACCTGCGGCTGAAGCACAGGCATAAGATGATAGAGTTCATCAATTAGCTCCTTCGGTGTAATCTTGTTTGGATGAGTTATCAATTGATCCTCAAAAACCTCTGACTCCACCTCCGAGTGGCCTTGGGTATCTCCCATAGGGGGTGGATAATCATAGCACTCCGCGTCTACCTCATAGGGTTCGTCATCCTCTGATGACCATGATTCCGGTATAATCTGTCTCTCTGTCTCCGTGTGGCTTGTGGTCTGTGAGTAATGGTAGCCATGTGGTGGCTGTCCTCTTGGCTGGCTAGCCTGTAGGCTGGACGGCTGGCTGGGTAATCCCCTGTAGACCGTGCAGCTGGCTTGGGAGCCGTTGGTTGATGAAGGTCATACAGTAAACTGTGGTGGTAGGCTGGGTAGCCATTGGTGGCTGTAGTCGGTGGAGCCCATGGAGTCTGTGCGACGGCCATACAGAGTCTTAACGGCTGGCTGGCTGGAAGGCTTATCAGTCGGCCGGGTTGCCATGGAGGGCAGGCCCATGGGGTACAAGTGACCACCATCCGGCGTCTGGCTGGTGTGGCTGGATGGCTTGGTTGCCGTGGATAGCCTGTCCATGGATACCGTGCGGCTCCCGTACGGTATTGTCCCATGATAGGGGTAAAGCCTGCTGGCTTCTACCCGGCTGGTCGGCTGGGTGGTCTGCTGGCTGGCCGACTGACTGCTCGGTTGGCTGACCGTACGCCTCAGCTTGCTGGTCTCTTGTAGATGGGTCCACAGCCGTGGAAGAAGATCGGATAGTCTTTGCCAGAGCTAGCTCTATGATCTTGCCTATCTCCAAGCCCATTGCTGACAGCTTGGTCTCGAGAATGCCCTTCACCATCTCCTGCTGTTCTTTGAACAGTTGGTGGATCAGACTCATGGTGAGTACAGAAGATTGTGGGTGGGCTGGGGAGAGGCGCTGAAGTGGAAACTGATTTCTCAGTTATCTTGATGTTCTCCACTTTCTTCTTGGCAGCCTCACGCCTCTTGGCCTTAGTCACAACCTCTGTCATCTTGGAGATCTTCTCAGATAAGGTATTGCATTGCTCACATCTCTTCTCCTTGCTGCAGGCCGTGCCTCTGCACTTCTTGCAGTTTTTATGAGGATCTCCCAAGACCATGAATCGGCCACATTTATTGCACCCGAGGGTACAGGGAGACAACATGCCAACCTCACAAAATCTCCAAACACCAGCTATACTTACATGCGGTTTTGTCTCTCCAGGAGCATTATTAATTTATACATATATGTTTGTTAATTATTTTCGAAAACTTATTAGAATAATCTTTGGTGAATGTGACTTACTGCCAAGTGCCAGATCGTTACTTCCTTTATAGTAGGTGTTAACACACACAAGAAAAAAGGGATATTGCTGCCGTTGAGACGTCAGGGCATGGGTAGTGATGAGACTACATGGCGGCAACTAATTGTGTGATTGACAGTGAAGAGGATGTCTGTTGAAAACCTGAAAATATTAGTTTGTGTGATTGAGCCAAAATACAAGATTTATGGCAGATATGTAATAGAGGTAGACGTTTTGTAAGAATTGAGCGTTATACAGATATTCATTGCTGATGATTACGTAATGAGTGTAGTCAATGGAAAGTAATTATTTTACAGTGGCATGTGACATGAATGTAGATCTATGTGACCTTGATCAAAGACGGTGATTCAAAATGCATGTGAAAAACGATACAATAATTGTTAGCGTAAATCAATCAAATTACAGTGTATTATTTTATTACTTGATGTTTTACATGTAGATTCTATATATATACTCTGCAAAAAAAGAAACAAAAATGTAGTAAAATCATAAATATCTGACAGTGTTGCCAACATCCATACAGATAACATAAAAAATGAATTTGTAATTTCTGCATGGAATTGGATTGATTTGTGTTGAAAGAATGAAAAGATGGAAAAATCACAAAGACACAACCACATGTGAGCCTGGAGCCAAAACACACCAACATGACATGCAAGTGCAACATCTATTGTTAGGCTATAAAAACATTGGGTTTTCATTTGCATGCCCATAATCTTACAGCAGGTGAACAGTGAAATCATGCCGACTCCATCTGCTGACTGCAAACAGGAGAATCATCTCCAGCTATAGCCAGGTTTTTCCAAGTTGCACCAAGCACCATTACAAGACCATGGAACCATTATCAGGCATATGGAACCTTCCCAAATCTTTCTACTAGAGCACAGGACAGATTCATACGGCTATGTTGCTTATGTGAAAGAACCACGACCACCTCTACAACTATGGCAATACCAGATTGCCTGGAATATCAGTCCAGACAGTGAAGAACCGTTTACGAGCTGAAGGTATTCATGCCAGATGACCAGTTTGATGTGTCATTTTGATGGACCTGAATCGTCGGCTACAACATCAGTGGTGTCAAGGTCACAGAGTATGGCAACAGCTGTGATGGAGACAAGTTTGGCTCAGTGACGCGACATGATTTATGCTTCATAGTGTGGATGAGAGACTTTGTGTTTACAGGCATCGCGGGGAACGAAACTGCATACAAGAAGTTAACAGATTTGGTAGTAGTGTGATAACGTGGGCAGCCATCTTAGTACAAGTTCTGCTGAATTTAACAGCACAAAGTTACAGGGATGAGATTCTTCTGTCACTTGTCCTTCCTATTAAGCAAGGGCTGGTGGGGTAGCATCGTGTTAAAGTGTTGGCTAGTCATGCCAAAGACACGGGTTTTATTCCCGACATGTGTACAATGTGTGAAACCCATTTTCGGGTGTCCCCCACTGTGATATTACTGGAATATTGCTAAAAGCAGTGTAAAACGATACTCACTCCTATCATGCAACAAGCAAACGTGATTTTCCAACACAACGATGCCCATCCTCACATGGCAAGACAGACACAAAAACAACAGATTTTTTCAGGAATCACAACATCCATGACCCTCCAGGTCACCAGATTTAAACCCAATCAAACACTTTGGGGATGGAGTGGATCAGGGACGGTGAACCCATCAGCAGGAACCACAGAATTTCCAACAGTTGGCACAAGCACTGCAGCAAGAGTGGGTGACATTCCCCAGGCCACAATTCAGGATCTGATTCCTTCCATGGGACGATGGTGCCATTCAAGATATTAAGAACATATGGAACCTGGGTCAATGAGAATGATGTGTGCCAATTTTGTATGCCAGTTACTATCTGTTGATTATTTATATGATATATATGTACATCTAAAAACACTTTGGCATTTCTTTTTCGTGCAGAGTATATATATGCGTATGCATCTAACAAACCAATAAGCATAAACTGTAGCATGTTCCGGTCAATAATAGTAGGATTCTTTTTTTTTTGAAATTCTGTAACTCAGATTTCCTAGTTGAAAGTTGTAACAAAGGCTTACAGTCACTGGTGAGTAATTGCAAGTTGTTGCAAAAAGGGAATGGTCTGTCCTTAATTAGTAATTAACTAATAGTACTTTTCTATATATTTTGGCGACAGCAGGTCAGGAATATTTCTGATACTCTTTGTGTATACTCTTTTGACCAGATGCTTAATAGGAATGTGTCAGTCAGGAAAAGCATGGTAGTATTGTTTGAATCCCAACCAGAAATTGACATAAGGGAACATTGTTATTGTTGAGACAAAGAGTTAGGACTCATTGCAGGAGGAGCTAGGAGCTTAAAATAATGATGGGAGCATTTGTTAGTTGTCAGGGAGTAGTCTCCCCGCTGACCAGAAATGTTCTCTCTCTGTATTTTGGAAGTTGGACTCCAAAAAATTAGAATTCATCAACTGATATGAGTTAGTACTGTGCTCTTCAGTGTATCATTTAGATATGTGTTGTGAAAATATCAGTCAGGCAACAGAAATACATCTGAGGACCTATTGTGTGTAATGTTCGTCCTACTTCCATCCTACAATTAATGGAATTGAACACCCAGATTTATGATTTGAACAAGCTCCATCATCCCCAGAACCAAGGTGTGATAAGAATCAATTGCCGAGATAGAAGGGTATCACAATTATGACATCCCCGATAACATCAGTATTCGTATGTAAAGAAACAAAACTGAAGGGAGAAAAAATAATATTAGAACTCCTACCAGGTGAAAGTTGCATGTATAATTTGAAATCAAAATAACAAAGCAGATTTTGGTCAAGTACCAAAGTACCTAAGTACCCTGGAGCCCTGACATCTCTATGCCTTGAAACACTTAATTGCCGTTATTTCTAAGATGCTAACCCAAATTGTTAATCCCCATTGTATTGTACATTGACTGTCTGCCATCATGAACGAGATGTGCAAGTATGTCATTGATGAATAACTGTTTATATTTATGACTTACTGAATGTCAGGTAATCTTGGCTATATAGGCCTTGGTCCAGAGGGAGAAAGAGATGGGGTCCTCCAAGGGCAACACCCTAAACAACTCTCTCATTAAAAAACTAGACTCAATCCAGTATCAGGCTCTAAAACTAATCACACGAACTCAACATGGCACCTCCAGCACATCACTCCAGGCCTTAACAGGAGAAATGCCACTACAACTACGTAGGGAACAACTAACCCTAAACTTCTGGGCCACGTCCCAATCAAACCCTCTAATCCAAAACATAATAAACAACAATATTAGCGCCAGAAACGAAGCCCTAGCCCGGAAACATCCACTACTTACTCCAATATCCCAAAGAATAATCAATTATATAAATGAACACAAAATAAGTAATCTCAAACAACACAGTAAACAATCGAATATAGTAGTATAGATGATGGAGGTTCTGGCTCACTTCCACTAGAGCCAGATTCATATACCTATACCACCAATACAGAGGGAATTTTTTATGTCAAAATGATGATGTGATTTAACAATCGTCATGATTCGTATTAAAAGAATCATCAATATTAATTAATAATGAATAAAATTTACTATAGCCCACAAGGATATTGGAAAGGTATAGGAGCAATAAAAAAATTAGCCACCGCTGCTAAGGTATCTAAAGATGTGGCCATGTGGATTGGTTAAAGAAACAAGCGATGTGGCAAATATTACTTACCAGCACCGCGTTATATACCGAGGAAGAAGTTTGATATTTTTACAACGAATGAAGTTCATCAGGCTGACCTCTTGTTTCTTACCCATGATAGGGTAAGACGCAAAACATATAAATACGCTTTAACCGTAGTGGATGTGGCTAGTCGATACAAAGAGGCTGAGCCATTAACCTCGAAAGAATCAACAGAAGTAGCTAATGCACTGAGTCGCATATATAAATGCGGACCACTAAAATGGCCTAAGCTATTTCAAGTAGATCCCAGTCGCGAGTTTATGGGATCGATAACTAAACTGTTAACAAAGCACGATGTTGAAATCAGGCGTGGTGAAAAAGAGGCCCACCGTAGTCAAGCTATCGTTGAAAGATTTAACCGGACATTAGCAGAACGTTTGTTTGGCTATCAGTATGGGATCGAAATGAAATTGGAACGATTGAGATCAACCGAATGGGTGACATGATTATCAGCTGTTGTATCAGCGCTGAATAATGAAGTAACAAGATTAATCGGGAAGAAACCATCCAATGCGATTAAAATGAAATCTGTGACTTCCGAATCTTGAGCACCGAGGAGAGGCAAAGAACAAAAACTTCCGGATAGAGTAAGCGTAAGATATTTATACCAGCCCGGTGAACTCGAAGGAGGCCTACGTCACGCAACCGATCCGATTTGGTCCCTTAAGACATATAACATAAGTCAATTGGTTATGAAAGAAGGAGAGCCTATTCTTTATTATCTTAAAGATGGACCAGGCAGGGCATTTGTACGAGAAGTGTTGTTCATAGTTCCCAACAATACTGTATTACCACCCTAAATAACCATAACCATAGGTAGTTACACCATCATTATCAATCCATCTCTTTGTATCTAAGGGGGATAATGATGTCTTGTTCATTCTTATTCCATATATCCTATGACTGTAACTTCTTAAAAGAGTTCATCTCGTGTTTGAATGTTCTACCATTGAATAATGCTTCTTTATACTGTTCGTGTTTGATATGCTTTTTTACCACATACTTCTTAACACCCTTAGCTTTTCTTATCTCTCCATTATCTGATTTCTTTATAGAATACATCTTAGGTCTTAATCCGACATACTCCACTATAGGAGTCCCAGCACATTCATCCTTCATCTTACCTAACACCTTTTTATTTACTATGCTGTGCAGTGGATTATCTTTTGGGTAATCACTCGTGTCGTACATATCTATTTTTTCTGCCATATCTTTATACACATCCTCGGTTTGTATTTCCATCAACAAAGAATCTGTGTCGCTATATAACACCTTGCATCTATCACCGTACTGCTTCTTAAGTTCGTTGTAATAAAAGTCATACATTAAGTGTTTTGACAAGTCAAGAATACTCATACCAACATACACCGGTACTGAATTTTATATTACTCTTCTGCATATGCAACGCGGCTAAGTCATTATCAAATATCTTGCTTCTGTTAAAAGCCGGACTGGCTATAAGTTTCCTCAGTCTTTCTTCCTCATTAGACCTAACTAATTTAACAACAACACGCTTCCTCAGATTCTCCATAGTTTTACCAAATACTGAGTTATTCATGAGCTTATACAGATTCTTTTCGAAATCGCTGGTAGCTATCTTTCTTAAATCTGTTTTCAACCTTATATAGGGCTCTATCCAAGGGCTTTGATCAAACTTTAGAACCCTGTGTATTTTCTTTAGTTTCATACCTAACGATAGATATAACTGGAGATTTCTGTAGTGAACTATATATTTTGTCTTATCCATCAAATTTGGTACGAGTTTTTCTACTTTAGCTAACCTAGTATTACCCATCAAGGAGTGTTGATATTCCGACATCCAATCTTTATTCACCATTAATCTTTCGGGAGCTTGCGGATAACTGTTATGATCTTTATGTAATGAATTTGGATATTCCAAGTCAACTTCTAGTATGTACCCTTTATCGGAATCTGAGGGGATATCATCCACATTGATATCATTCACATCGACCCACTCAAAACCACTCGTGGGTAAAGGTTGACTCATAGCCCATCCGTACAAATTGTTGGCGTCGAGATATACTATGTGCGTGTGGGGTTTACTGGGATCATATCCTTCCACTTATTTATTATTAGCCTTAGAATACCTTTTCGCTGCCATCGATATGTCCGAAAACATTTATAGCTAAATTATTTTGCCTTTCCACCTTATCAATTTGTGAGATTGGTGTAGGTTCGTCTATACCATCGAGGTTTAGTCCATCGTTTTGGGGATAGCTAGAAGGTCTATCTGGATTTTTGTCTACGGGGAACAATGCAGATCTTATCATCATTCTGAAACAGTCATCGGATTTATTTTTTACATTAATTATGGCTTTTTTCTTCTTATAATATGGGGGTAAATCTATATAAGATCCACCTTTGAAGGGCATATAATTTGCTATATCTAAATATAAACTATCAATTTTATCCACACCCCAAACCGAACTTCTATTAGTCCAGCGTTCTCAAGTTTCTTGTATCCTCTGAATTGATGTATCTAATGATGCGTTTATAGTATCGGATTCGATTATAACTTCTTGATTGCTTCGGAAATATGGTTCGGTATATTCAGTTCTATCGTCTGTGCTACTTTTACTCAATGACATTTTAACCGTCAGCTGGTATTTTATACTATTTAAATCATCTAACACCTCGTTAATTTTACTCGATACGATGGGCTTAACATCATTAACATCCATGTTGGAATTAATATCCATCTTCCAACCTCTTAGGTATTTACCCACACCGTCTGTAGGTGTTGTATTCCAAACCGAGTAGATCGATCAATTCAGTTTTTCTCATTCGAGAATAACCATGTAGACCACATTGTTTTGCCAAAGCTTTCAACTCTCTGACGAAAACCAATGTGGTATATATACAAAATGAGACATTTATCTAAATGGTTATATTTCCATATATCTTATTCTCCCCAACCTATTCCTCTCGTTGATGTAATCTTTCTTCCTAGCGTAAATAATCTGCTTCCTAATCCTATCAGCGCTGTGTTTCCTACATAAGGCGACATTTTTTTTATTTCTTGGTTTACGGATGCGCCGCTCTTTCAAAGTCGAAATGTTAAAAAAATAAATAATGAAAATTACCCTTTTTTTTATTACCGCCGATCTTTTCGACAAAAAGTTCAAACAAAAAAAGATTTCTTTTCCTCGTCGAGCGTAAAGCAAAGGGAAGTCACTCTGATATTTCTTGCTGGGAACCTTCACCAATACCATCAAAGCTTGTCAACGCAAAGCGCAGTGGTGACCAGTTTAACTATTTCAACACTGTTGGCCGTTCAAAGCCACAAGTCACACCGCACAGTAGACCGTCCAAGCCACGTCAAAATAGTTTATAATTATATTAACCTACTTGTCATATCATTCATTTATTAAATCTATCACATTTCACAATGTCTGAAATACGTATTCCATTTGATTTTATCATTTTTTTATCTATAGATTAAAAATGTATTCACTTGACACTATTTCCCGCAATGTTATTGAAAATATAATTCTCGGACACACTTCGACAACGGGTCCTCATTGAACATGTCAAATGTTCTTTATTTATAAAGTAATAAAATCATCAAAAATATATCTATAAAAGTTGCCAAACAGACATCTTAGTTATTATTTCCAACTTTTCGTGCGATCGCATATCGTAAGTCAAATGACATCTCGGCTTTCATCGCCTCGATTTCTCGGCTTGGACACGATGTCTTAATGCCGAAATATATGCATAAGAAATCTTTGTCATAGGTCGTAACCTATCTCTATGCATCCATAAAGTTCCATATTTTTAATGTAGATTGCGATTTCATGCTAAAATGTTCAGAATAACATGATTTAACCCAAACCTTTCGCCAAAGTCTGAAAATTATCGTTTCTGTAATTTGATTAGCTGCCTTAGGTCACATGCTTAAATTTGACCAATCACGAACCTTGTAGCAGATTTTGTCGGTGAAACAATATAAGTTTTTTTTAATGTATACCGACATGGCAGGACATATGTGTTATTCATACGAAGCTTTGAAAACCGAGGTATTTCCTCATGTTAGTGAGCGGACAGCCACTTTCATCGGGGAATGGGTGATGACAGATGTTATTTGTAATTCTTTTTAAAATAATGTTCCAACAACGTAAACAAATGTAAATTAAAAAGAAATAGGTAAGTGGATTTTATGAATTCTTATATTTGCCAAAAAATAGTTAGAATTGCGCTTCATTTGGACATTATGAATGTTTTAGCTTACATTATTTTTTATTTAAAACGAACTTTATTTAGTTGTTCATGAATTATTTAAATAATGAAATACACATAACTTTCATATTTATAAACAAAAGGATTAATTAGACCTTTCAAATAGTGTATGGCCAAACATGTAGTTTGGTTGGCTGATGTTGAAAGAGTTAAGCGTTGCCCATGCTGCCAAAATAGCAGCGTCTTTCATGCATTTCCACCCATGACATGAATATTGTTATGTAGCCATCCTTGCACAAGCTGAGTGCCAGGGATATAAAAAAAATGTTCTTGAAAAATTGAGTTATTTTACTTTTATTACGCCAGGATATTTTTTTTCATACCTACCTAACTTTTAAGGACAAAATTCAGGTAAAAAAAATGTGGGAGGCTTTTTTTTTAATTGGCCTGCCTCACTTTTGAAATGAGTTCGAAATACGTAAACTAAGAAATAAAAAAAGTGTCGCCTAAACAATAATGACATCTGACACCTATCCCACATACAGAACATGTATTATTTACCTTTCCTTGTCCTATGTAAAAAGCATGAGTACCACAATATACACCAACGCATGGTTTCTGACATTGAATTGGCTTCCCCATGAGTGTATATCTGCACAGATTCATGATTATACACCTATCATATCATCTGTCTAAATGAAAAGCACATATCGAGTCTCTCAACCAGCCAGTTCTATTTATAGCTTGTGCATAATTGTGTAGCTATAAATAGCAACTGCAGACAACCCAAACACTATAAATGCTATCTCATGGTCCTTCTGAGCCTCTGACGGTGTATAAAACTGAGAGAGTGTGTCTTTCCATAAACGAGGAAGTATTCATGCATGGCAGATTCAACATCCTTAAAAGTTTGAATTGAGTGTCCTTGTTTACGCAGTTCATCATTAATAAAATCTAATCTCTCCATTCTGCGCCTGGCCCATTGTGACTGGGCTGCTTCGAGTTGTTGTCCCCCGCCGCGCGAAATATAGTATTCACGACCGTCCGTACGTCCCACCTGTTTGTTGCCGCGATATCTCAAAAACTAAACGTTGGATTGTCTTCATATTTGGAACTATGGTGTATATACAGACTCCGCAGGCACCAGTCGATTTGGGTGACCTTGACCCCATTTTCAAGGTCATAGCAGGCAAATCTGCTTTTGGAAATGGAAAACGGTGTTGCCGCGATATCTCAAGAACTAAACACTGGATTGTTTTCTTATTTGGAACTATGGTGTATATACAGACTCCGCAGACACCAGTCGGTTTTGGTGACCTTGACCCCATTTTCAAGGTCACAGCAGGCAAATCTGCTTTTGGAGTTGGAAAACGGTGTTGCCGCAATATCTCAAGAACAAATCACTGGATTGTCTTCATATTTGGTACTATGGTATATATACAGACGGGGGACATTTCGTCACTTTGTGACAAATACTTGTTCTAATGCTTTATTATGTCGTTTACGCTCCTCTTCAACTTCTTTAGTGTTTGATTCCCTCAGGGTAGAAAATAAATAATTACTCCCGAAAAGCTAGAGCATTAACAATAGCTTTTCGAGGATTCTTAGTCACTCTGACTTGTTGTGGTAATCGCAATCGCTGGTATTTCCTCATTCACTTGATGTGGTATTTCCTCGTTCACTTGTTGTGATACCATCGGGGTTTGTACTTGTTGTTTTTTCATCTCCATTATTATTAAGTGGTCACACATGTTTAAATTGACAATACCTAGCCGTTATTAAAGCTGTGGTGAGTGGAGCTAAGAACATTCTGTATATATGATAAAACACACAGCTTACTGAGCTTATAGCGTGTTCAATGAATGGGTCTTTCTCAAGAGATTCGCATAAATACGGGCGATGTTCTGCCGGGATGGGGAGAAACGTACTAGCTATGACTGTGTATAGTTGTAACATAGCCGACCCTATTGTTTTAGTCATGGTAGCTCCCAGTCTAGACTCGTAACACGCGTACAGTTTTTTAATTTCTTCGTCGGTCATGTTATCAATTTTTTCGATGGTATAATTTTCCCCCAAATATTGGGAACATTTTCCACCGGCTACCAAAGCGGCGAGTCTTTCTCTATGTTTATCTGAAGATTTATCTACATCTTGATCTGGCTCATCTTTGAGCATTTGTTCGATGAGTTCGTCGCATTCCATAATGTAATACCTAAGGAGATATTTAAGTCTAACATAATGGAAAATAACATATCCAATACAGCCAGAAATAATAAACTGTTGAGAAAGAATGAGGATTTCAAACCACATTATTACATAGCAGCCGCTAATGTTCAGTTTACTATATTTTGCTATTTTTGTTATATTTTGCAAAGCAGTTTCTATATTTGCTAAGCAGTTGCTACATTTTGCTAAGCAATTGCATAAGCAGCTGGTTGATTGGTTTTTAATACGAGTTTACAGTGCTTCGTTGAAGCTAACAGTTTTCTGACTTTATCTCTCTCAAGCTTGGTATAAATAACATCATTTTCACGTAAACATTCCTCGAATGAATCTCGGTCTTTGCAATGAAACAGTCCCACCCATTTGGTCTGCTCTCTGAGATCTTTCAGGACAGAGTTGTATTTTTGGGTAAGTACCCAAATGCTATGCAGAGTATGCCGACCGGAGAATGCTAAATATGAAAGCATTTCTTTCTTTTTGGTTAGTTCTTTACTCGCTCTGCAGTCGTCTATTATGAAAAGGGTTGATTCTCCTTTGTATTTCTCGTGACATACTCGTAAATGATCGCCCGGATCAACTCTGTGTACCCCATCTTCAGTCATTACCCAATCTCTCGATAGGTATGTTTTATTAACGCTTATAGTCGGACACAAAATAATAATATGGTCGAAAACATTCCGATAATGACTTTGTAAAATATCTAGAATAAAAGCTGTTTTTCCACAACCATGATGATAGCGCAGTGCAGTTCTTTAGGTAAAAGATTATTAATAGATTGCTTGCACGAATCTTCCATTCTGTATATTAAGTTGTGCGTCCATTATAACATACAAATATATATTTAATTTACCATTGGATTCCTGGAGCTTTGTTATCTGTATAGTGACACCCTCGCTAGCATTTTCTATTCTCCGCCCACTACCGTGTAGTTGGTCATCGTCCGTGGTTCACATGTCGAGCCATAGCGCATACTTAGTGGTGAGGTATTCACCCATCGATACATCCCTGAGAGATAGATCTTTCACATTTCGCGTTAACTTCTGGGCTTCGTTTTATAGAAGGGAGTTTTTTAATCTCATCCAGTTGTTGATACGCTAGCATTCCTTGACTATATAGTTGATTAGGCACGTCCTCGATAGTCAATTCTACTTTTGTAATCTTGGGATTGTAGAACTTCTCGGTATTTCTTTTAAATGCTTCAGAAGGGTCCTCGAACAACATTTAAATACCCTTCAACGATCTCGTGGGGATGTTTAGATTGATATTCCACATCGTATCTTTTTGCTCTTTGTGATCTTTTGGTGTCGCATCACTCGATCGTACAAAATGGCTAAACTTCCGGTATACTGGTTACGAATTTGTCTGGCTAATTCAGTATCTGTTACCATATCATACTCCAGTGAGATATTGTCAATGGAATAGCTAGCATCTTCAGCAGCTCTGATTACTCTACCGTAGTCATTAAAAGTGAGTTCGTATTCTAACCTATCACCTAGGGTCGCTGGATAGAAGGGCATGTGGGAATCTAGTAATTCAAAGTCGAGCGGAATATAGAATCAGCTACCTAATGCATCAGCAACAGCGATATCTTTTACGATGGTATTATCATCATTATCAGCACCCACACACAGTCTCAATGTGTTCCGATTACTAATACCCTGGTACTGTAAGTTTTCCCGCTCTTTATCCGTTCTCCTGAGATATAACAGATATATACATCACTATCGTGGATACTCAAAACCTCATTACCACTAATTTTAATCGAGATTTTCTTAACGATAGCACGACCTATGTTCTGAACAGGCTCCCTGCTAGCATCTGTAGAATTCAAACTAATTGTAAATGCTAGTCGGACAGTTCCCGGAACTAACACATCATGAGGACATGAATCTTAGCGATGAACCTTTACAATCAACCGTTAATGATTATTACTATACCTTTAAAGATGTTAGCCCAATTGGTCATGACTATTCAAAGTTTGAATTAGATGGTAAAGGAACATTGCGACTGCGTGGCGCTCCCGATATTGATCTTATGAATTCTCGTACTCGTAAGCCCCTAGCCTTGTCTACGATAGCCGCTAAACACGGCATCAGCACTGTTCGTGATGAATTAGGTTTTGTAGATTACACACGAGAAAAACTTTCCATGAAGACTACTAAGGTTCTTCAAACTGTGCGTGATGAACTTGGTACTATAGATAATTTGGAAGAAAGCTCGAATGTGGCCTCGGATGGACTCAGAGAAATCTTGGATACCTACTATGATAATTCCACGGTCAGTGTACCTTCCTCGGAGTTCAGTATTAGGGAATTACAAGGTCTTGACAAGGCAATGCAAACAATGCGGGTAGAACTCATCAATAATATAGCCAAGCTATCCGAACTCGACAAGCATATAGGTTATGAGAAAACAAAACTTGAACAGGCGGGTGTTGAATTCAGTAGACGCCGCGTTGCAGAAAGATTACGTAACTTAGAAGACGAAAGATCGGCCCGCCGTGAGGCTGCTTCCAGTAATAGAAAGGCCCTTCGTTCACAAATCAGTCTAATTCGAGAAACTATCGATCAAGTCCTCAACGATGATACTACACTGGCCGATAAAATTAAAACATTGTTCAGAGAACAGGGAATAACCATTGCTAGTATTTTAACCGCATTGGGATTTTATTATATCGACTTTGACTCTCACATTAACCGGTGGTACAGGAGGTGGCACACTGCCTAGTGATTGGGGTGGTGTAAAAAAGTGGATAAAAAGCATTTAAAGGCATTAGGAGAAGCACTGGGAAAGCTCGCTGGGAAAGACACGTCTGCACTTCCAGGTAAAATAGGGAGTATTGTTTCCTGGCTCTTGAATTTAAGACCACCACTTGGCTTAGTCAAAACTTGTGGGCACTGATCGTAGCAATTGCTGGGCTGTTGTACGTATCCACTAAAGACTACTTAACCAAATCAGTTCGCCAAGAACTATTTAACCAAATCATGAGTAAACCAGCCGTGACTCCACCTACTATAAGCGCTGTTTTTTCATCGATATGTTGTTGATTTTTAGCTGCAATATGTGGTGGCACTTGTGGTTGTGCGTTAGTAGATGGTAGTGGTGTCTGTGGCTTGACTATTCCCATTTCGCCTGTGTTTGTTTGCGTTATTAATTCGGTGTTAATATCTGAATTTATACCTGGTTTTTGTTGATCGGTAGCAATAACAATTATATTATTATAACCTTTCACTTGACCGATCTTAGGTTCCATATTACTAGGAGACATGTATAGTCCCGCCGCATAAACATAGTCCACTTTGGATTGAGCGTACTGTAATACATCTTGATAACGCTTTATAGAAGATGGTATGTCAACTGGTGAATTAATAGCATTCTCCACGTTTGCAACAAACTGTTTTTGTGCATCGAGGGCCGTCCCAGGACCGATTATTCCCGTTCGTGTTTGTGATTGTGCACCAAGAATTGCCCATACATAAGTTCTTATTGATTCATTAACTCTTACAACTCCTGGGTTAGTAAATTTATTTTCTGTTTTATCATTTAGAAATTCATTCCAAGCGTTTGCGGTATCGTTCAGTTGTACAAATTTTGTAACAATATAAATTAAACCACTCTTAAAACTCATAATATCTCCTCTCCAATCATTACTTGAAAGTTCCCAGCTGTGATACCAATTATGTGTTTTTAAATAAAGATCATGTATTCTTACATAAAGTTTGTTTGTCTGTAACAACCTAAATGGATTGATTGGTTTTTGGTGAATTTCTTCAACTAAATCATCACTTTCTTCTTTAACAGTTATTTGTCCATTGTACGGAACACCTAGACCATGCTTAAGTCCTTTAATATGCCAATCTTTACTAGTAGAAATACCAAATTCCTGACACATACGCTCATATGCGAACCTATTGTATAGATTATTTGTGGAATTCCATGCTCGGACCTGTGGCAATGGAGCACTAATTTCTTTAAGTACACGTCTAATCTGATAGTACACGTGAAATGATAAAACAGACTTATTTAGTTCAAATCCTGGGGCATAAAGAGATACACCACATCCTGTTGTGGCACACCATATGGCAAAGTTTAACTGGTTCTGCCAAAATTGCATTGGATTGTGAAACCAATCGTGCACCATTATATCTCTAGTTGCCGTGACCTTGTACTTTTCAAAGGTATCAGGGAATTTAACAAAAACATTAGCACCAGAGGGACTTACTAAAATTGACTGATTAGTAATGTAAGTTGAAGTTATGATATACTATCATTGTATATTTAATATGTATGTCACACTCCCGGGAATAACAAATGGTCAGTCTATTCAACTGCTTCATACTATCGATAACTCAGCTGGTCAACTTGAAGTTGCTCTATGTGATGTAACGTATTACCCACAGTGGACTAATATAAGTGTTGTGAGAAGAAATAATGACATACAACTATATGATAATGGTTCCTTCACTAACATTGTTATACCTGATGGGTATGCAAAAGAAAACATGATAATATTCGGATACTCACCGAAGCAAAGTTGAACAGCATTGAGGACCATATTTCAACAGCATTAGCTGATTGTAAGATATCCGAGGATGAGTTTCGTTTAGTGCTGTCAGAACTCACCAAATACAACGCAATGAAGCAGGAGATTTGATCCAATTCTCATAAAACCAGTGGTATTAACGAAGATGAGAAAAAAAAGTTCATAGAACAAGGGAGACAACAAGCGCGTCAATTATTCCGTGCCAAAACCAAAGAACTAGTTGGAGATTAAAAATAGATTGCTTCCTATCGTTGGATCATATTTTAACGAATGCTTACATTAGTAAAAATATTGATGTTTCTTTTAATACGAATCATGATGATTGTTAAATCGCATCATCATTTTGACGTAAAAATTTCCCTCTGTATTGGTGGTATAGGTATATGAATCTGGCTCTAGTGGAAGTGAGCCAGAACCCCATCATCTATACTACTAATATCTTCACCCCCAAAACTTAAAATACCTAAGATAGACACAACACTAAATAAACAGACTGACCCTAATGTAGCGGCCATAAAATTTCCGAGTTCCGTTATGGGATTTGAAACACGGACCTTCTGATATGAGGTCGGACGCCTTGTCCACATGACCAAAGAGGTTAACCCTTTGAGCAAGCTGACAAGGTAAGGATGTCATCTGTAAGATGACTCCATGCCCTGCTACACTAACATCGCTAAAAGCACCACACTAGCATACACACACGAAAATTGGCCAAATTGGTGTCACATATACACAGACGGATCCTCAGATCCGATCTCCAAACACACAGGTTTCGGAGCCCACATCGCACAACCATCAAATCACCCAATCCTACTGACTCCCAAACAACCAATTCATATTCACGGCCGAATTAATGGGCATGGCCTCAGCCCTACACAATCAGCAATCTAAAAAAACCAAACAAAATCCTTATTCTAAACGACTCCCTCAGTGGACTGCAAGCCCTCAAAAATATAAACACAAAAAAATGCCCCAAACTACTAAACCAAATACTCAAAAGCTCAAACGACTTCACTATGGCAGGCAAACAAATAGAATTCATTTTGATCCCAGCCCACGTAGGAATCTCTGGCAATGAAAACGCCGATAAAGCAGCCAAATTATCCCTTAAACTCCCAGAAAAAAGCTTAAACCTACCTATCTCAAAATCAGAAATTAAAAGTGTCACTAAGCAAAAAATCACCAATAAGTGGCAAAATATATACCTAAACTCAAATAGCCAAATCAGAAAAGTCCTTAAAAAACCCTAACTAAACCAAAAATACTACACCCATCCAAAAAAATCGATAGAATAATCACTAAACTACAAACAGGCCACACCAAACTAAATAACCACCTTAAAATAGCTAAACTATACGCAACAGGAACCTGCCCACGCTGCAAACAACAAGAAACACCAAAACACGTACTCATCCACTGCACACACTAACAAACACGCCGAACGACACTACAAACCACCCTAAATCTTAATACTGCACTTACTCTAGAATCAATCCTAAATCCACAAAATAAATTAGAAAAATTCAAAGCCTTAGGCATATACTTAATTAAAACAGGACTAACTAGTTGCATTTAAAACCCAAATAAACTATTAAAACCCAAATCACATAAACTAACAAACCACCCACCACACACAGCTCCCTTAATGCACCCCCTACCCACTCTTGGCATTCATTCCAAATCTCAAAATCTCAAAATGACTATATAAGCAGCCCTTGAACCCCCCTCCTGGGTTGCACCACCACTCTCTTTTCCCCCTTTCGGAAACACATTAAATGGCCGGGCGGGCCTGTGTGCGACATACGCTTGCAGTCGGAAAGCGCACGTTAAATCTCCAATATAAGTAAGTAAGTAAGGGAGAAAGAGAGAGAAAGGTCTTATCCTTAGCCTAGCTTGAGTTAGGCTGGGTGCTCCGGGGCACCAAGACCTGGTACATAGTGTCTTTTGTATGTAAATAGCTGCAAGTATAAAGTGAAATTGTAGCCATCGTCTCCAAGTTGTCACTTCCTACTGGGAACCATACGCCGATCCCTTGCATATACGAGTATGCAAATTATTCATAAGCAACATCATGTGTATCTGAAGAGCATGTGCACCATACTTGGTCGTTAATGACCATACTTTCCTTTGCCATAGGAATTAATATGGACATGTTATGGCTGAGTCATGACAATTGATACAGACACTGAACAATAATTACCACAATCCCAACACCCCCACCCCCTCACCCCCCCCACCCCCCTCACCCCCCATATATTGACCATTCCCTTAATTATGTTCAAATTTTTAAAATAATTATTTAAAAGAAAGGTCAATTTTGACATGCTTCCCCACCCCCCTTATATAGTTGTAAGAGTTGTGATAAAGCTCTTTCACAATGTCATACCAGCTTGTGCCCTGAAATAAGAGACATCACAATGATCAGGTGATCAATAATCCACAGAGCTTGTTTAAGAAGGGAGGTAAGTGGTGTATGTGACTATTTCATCGTCATGGCTACAAGTAAACAAACACATTATTGACAGTTGACACTGTTCTGGTGTACACTGAATAAGGTCAATATCATACACAGTGAACACCGAACAGCTTCAGCCAACGCATATTTTTGTCCTCTTTGATTAATAGACTGTATCATATTGGAGAAGACATTGTTATAAATATATTGCAAGTGTGTTAGTCCCCATCTATGACATAGCAAAGGGTTTACAGAGGTGTATGGTATGTTTTTTCTCTAATTATTTAGTGCGGACTGGTAGAGGCAAGGTGACCTAGCTGTGTATGCAGTGTGGATATGTGACAACACAGTACTTGAATGCTCTGTGACAACCTAACTTAACAACAAAAGACACACTTGGTTGAGCCAAACACAGCTATTCTTTGATAACATGTGTTTGCAGTTGTAGTGTGGTTAAACTGGTATAATGCAAGCTGAGCGAGGGTATTGATCCAACCTGGCTGAGGCACTGGTAGACCATGCAGGACAAGAGTATGTGTATATCTAGCTGAGGGATAAGACAAATTCTGTTTTGAAATCAGCTCAATCAAACAGCAAGACCACTGTGCTGATCCTTGTACATGACAGCCATTAAGAATTGAGGTTTTTAAAAATTCAGTGTCACCAAAATATTTGTGCTCAATTATGAGAAAATCAAGAAGAGACAAACCTGTGAAATTTACAGTGGATAAAAACAAATTTGGAAAAGGATACACTGTCACAGCTGTTCGGCAGAAAACCCCAAAGCCAGCAATAATCACATTTCCAAAGGTTTGTTTTTTTCTTGACATGCTACAGTGTTTTCCCCTCTAAAACAGTAAAACCATTTACTGTTTCAAGGATATTAAACTATGGTCAGAATGCAAAGAATACAATAGAGGTGATTTGAGGAACATATACAACATTGCAAACTCCACTGTTTCTTGTTTAGTATTTGTCTGTCTCAATAATCCTTCTGTCAATAATTTCTTATAAATCTCAGCAAGATTATGGGATCCTACTATTTAATGTCCGGGAATTTTCAAGGAGCTTCCAAATTAGTCTGGGAGGTTTCATCAGACAACCGGAAGTGAAATAATGCAGTGAAGTCAGTAAATAAAACATATCTTTCTCAGTTAGGTTCAATCGTTAGAATATCTACTGTTAATAGCTAACCAATTGGAGATTTTACGTGCGCTATCCGACTTTATGCATATTTCGCACATGGGCCAAGGAGGGTATGTCTAAAAAGTTGAGGCAATCTGGGGGGCGGAAGGGGGTTGTTCTCACTTTGCCAGCAGCTATTGTTCTAGTTTTAAAATCAGTAGCCCGTGATAATCCCTACAACAATGGGGATTAACACTATAGACTGTTTCACTTTCACTGACTGACTATAGCCAGACTACAGCCTGTCTAGGTAGATATAACACAAAGAATGTATGTAGTAGTATAGGTTTGTATTAATTATTAATTAAAAATTACATTTATGTACAGATGTACAAATGTCTCTGTCTAGTTTGTCTTCCAGCTGGCGGTACTTCTTCTTCCTTGGTCTCAGTGTACCACAGTTATGTAACTGTATGATGGTCACTTCTGTAAAATTTTGTTCATTCTTGATCATGTTGATGAACTTGTATACGTTCGGGTGGCCGGCAGCGAGCTTCGACATCTTGGAATGCCACCCCTCGACGTGGTTAGTTGTTCTAGGGCCGATGGGAACATCTTCCCGTTGACAAAAGCATGGATGGAATAAATCTGGTAGTTCAAAAAGGCTTGTGCACATGCTGAAAGTTGCATCGCAGTAATAGATGTCTGATGTAGCAAGGTGACGGATGTTGTCTGCTGTTGAAAAGATCAGGATCTTGTTGTCACCTTCTGCATGGAGGAGGAAGTTCTGGCCTCTGGTGGTCTGTTGGTAGATGTCAGGCAGGTTGACGCTGCATCCAACACCTCCAGTGTTCTTGTCTTGACTCTGAACTTATGTCCACCATAAACTAAACTCTGTCCACTTCGCGAATTAGGGATGAACTTAACGTTTACCTGTGCATTTGCCATTTTGCAATAAATTCTCAAATGGCACCTCCATATATATATATATATATATATACAGTGTACATACCCGTTATTTTAAACTCACTAAATTTGTCTGTTTGGAAAAGTATAGTTATCAGTGATTTATGTTCACATCAAATAATTTAGCCATATTTGTTAAGCTGAACACAGTTCACTTCATTAGTTAAGTTTGGCTCACAGTGGGTCACAGCTAAGTCATCAAGGTGCTCAGATAATCAGAACAGGCTATAGCTGGCAAGTCACTGGACCGTACAAGTTAATCTCCCCAGCCTGCTGGCAAAGTGAGAGTAAACCGCGGAAGGTAGTGTGGGCGGTTAGGTTTAAAATTTCAGAAATTTGGTGCATCGTAAAGCGGATTCAGGAGTGTTTGTAGTGTTAGTTGATTGTTAATACCTAATTTGGTTTGGAGCATTGTTCTGTGTTGTTTGTAGTGGGTGCAGTGTAGTGGTACATGTTCTGGTGTTTCTTATTGGTTGCAATGGGTGCATTTACCTGTTTTATGTAACTTTATTTTGTGTAGGCAGTTGTTTAGTTTTGTGTGACTTGTCTGTAGTTTGATTATTGCCCTGTCATATTGTTTTTATTCATTATGGGTTTTATATATTTTGAGCGGCTTTTGAAGCATAGCTTTAGTTGACAGTTTGAATTTTGGAAATTTGTTTGCCACTTTTGGAAAAAAAATCCTTAGCGATGCTCTTTATCTCAGTTTTTGATATTGGTAAGTTTAGGCTTATTTCTGATAAATTTAGGGCCGCTTTGGCTGCTTGGTCAGCATGTTCCTTTCCAAACTCTCCGACGTGGGCAGGGATCCATAGGAATTCTATTTGTTTTCCAAGTTTACCGATTTATTTTGAGCTTTTAAGCATTTGGTGTATCAGTTTTGGTTGTCTTTTTCTGTTTTTGTATTTAATAGCTTGTAATCCATTTAGTGAGTAAAAATTAGGATGTTTTTATGTTTTTTTATTTGAGGGTTGTATAGGGCTGTAGCCATACCTATTATCTTGGCATTGAAGACTGACTGGTTATTTGGGAGCCTATAGGAATTTGATTCTTTCATTGGTTGGGATATATGGATGCCGAAACCTGTGCATTTTGAGCCCAGGTCAGAGGACCCATTGTTAACGGCAAACATAGAGATTTTGTATGAAAATGTGTGTCCTACTGATAATAAGAAACGAGTGTCAGAATTCTTGTATTTCCTGAGCGAGAGTGTGCGTAATACATGAAAAATCTTACACAAGTTTTGTAAAATTAGTTTGACACACATGGGAGTGTTATCATTTCTTTATTACCAATCATCAATTATCAATTCTTAATCCTTTCGAATTCCCTTTAGAAGAATGCACTGATCATGACCACTGTCTTAGAAGACCACAAATGTTGAATGATGTCCATAATATGGTCACAACCATTGTCTGAATGAACATTTAATTCCAAAGTCTAATTACCCTGGGCCATGACATGTATATGCCTTGGAATAAATTAATTGACGTTATTTATAAGATGCTAATCCCAATTGCTAATCCCTATTGTATTGTATATTGACTGTCTGCCCTTGGTGTTTCTTAATATGTTCTTGGTGTTACTTAATATGTCCTTGGTGTTACTTAATATATCCTTGGTGTTACTTAATATGTTCTTGGTGTTACTTAATATGTTCTTGGTGTTACTTAATACGTCCTTGGTGTTACTTTATGTGGCCTTGGTGTTACTTAATATGTTCTTGGTGTTACTTAATATGTCCTTGGTGTTACTTAATATGTTCTTGATGTTACTTAATATGTCCTTGGTGTTACTTAATATGTCCTTGGTGTTACTTAATATGTTCTTGGTGTTACTTAATATGTCCTTGGTTTGAATTGTTCATTAGGCATTTCTTAGAAGTTGATGGATGACGAAGTAGACACAATTTATGGATAACAAGTTCTTCATTTTACTGTAATGGCGACTTTTCATTATAGATCCTTATACCGTTGTCAATCAAAGCTAAATAATGAAACATGGTACAGAATATATATGGTAGGTACAGGGTTAACAGTGACAACAATTGCATACGTGAGAGATTAACATGAATAGGTTAAATACAAATAACCGAAGGAGATTCCTATAACAACATGATGGACAGTTTTCTTTTAGTGAAGTCATGGAGGTTGTTGGAGAGGATCTGGTCATTATTCCAGTTGATGTTGTGATTAGAGCAGTTGCTTATATGGTCCAAGATGGCTGATTTACTGTCTGATCTGATGGTTGAAGCTTTGTGCTCTTTGATTTTGTTGTGAATGGGGCAGGATGTTTCACCTATATAGGATTGGCCACACTTACAGCCAATTTTATGAACTACACCTTTAGGTTCTTAGAGTTTGGTTGTGTTTCTACCTTTGTCTCTTAGTAGGGTATTGAGGGAGGTGGATCTGGTGAAGTAGGTGTAAATATTGGCTTGCTGATTGAGGAGGTGGCTGATGATGTGGGAAGCTTTTCCTATAAATGGGAGGGTGATGTGGAAGGGTGCTGATTCATGTTTGAGGGTCGTAGATCTGGGTGTGGGATGGAGTATAAAGGAGATGACTTTGTCGACAAGTATGGGTGGATAAATCAGCAGATGATGTCAGTCTTATTTCTGACGTGATGGTTGGAGTTGAAGTGGATGTACTGATCGGTGTGGGTGGCCTTTCGATAGACACTGGTTTGGATTCTGTTGGCTGTGGTTCTGGAGACAAGGACATCTAGGAAAAGTAGTTAAACCCAACTCACTCACTCACTCTGCTCCAAACTCAAGAACATCACCAAACCAGATGAAATCATCAGTTATGATGTAGTTGACCTATTCACCAACATACCCATAGATGACACTCTGTAAATTCTCCGCCGCTGCATCACTGACACGCCTCTTAAAACCAGAGGGGAACAAATACTACCAACAGATACACGGCCTACCCATGGGGTCCCTACTCTCTCCTATCCTAACTGAAATCTTGAGTTTGGAGCAGAGTGAGTGAGTGAGTTGGGTTTAACGCCGCTTTTAACAGTATTCCAGTTACATCATGGCGTGTCAGCTTAATGTGGGAGGAAAGCCCGAAGTGATGCAGGTCTCAGACGTTTACCAGTTCGGTGAAACCCACAAGCACGGGTATGGTGCTGACAAACCTAGAAACATAATCAAGGCGAACCGGGATTCGAACCCACAATCATAGGTTTCTGGTGTGCCCAGGGGATGCAACACTGCACAGCGAATTGCGGCGCCTTAGACGACTGGGCCACCCGTGCCCCTGTTTGGAGCAGAAGTCAGTGGAGTGTGAGATAAAGGAGTCAGCTGATTTTCCTAAGGTAGCAAGAATTCTGGTGAGGTGTTGGGCAAAGTTATAAAAGACAGTATCTCAGGAGCACACAAGTAGACAGGCTTTAGGAGTGGTCCCTTGGATTTTGATGTTGGCTCTGGCAGAGAGTGGTTGAGGGTGGTTGCTGGAGAGTTTGTTGTGAAGTACTTGGCTAATTTCAAAGTTGTTTGAGGAAGGCTTTATGTTGGTGTAGAAGTTTGACAGTTGGGTCCTTCATCAACTTGGAGAAGGTGGTGGGGTCTTGGAGAATGTTGTTGATTAGATCTTGGAAGGGGACGGTGTTCATGATGACTGTGGCCTTGACCTTGTCAGCAGGAGCTTTCTTGATGGTCTTATCATCTCAGAGTTCTTTTGATGGCTTGCTCTCAGCTCTGGTGAGGTTTTTGGTTAGGCTTTTAGCAAAAATGTCACAGATCAGGTGACACAGGTAATCGATCATACCCCCTGGTGCGAGTTGTTGAAGACCTTTCTCGATACTAGTGATGAAGACATCATGGTTTCGTAGTGGACTGGTAGGGATGTACTTCAGGCCTTTGCTGTTTGTCTGATCTGTGGTGAGTTTTATGTTGCTGAGTTTTTGTTCAAACCAGAAACAGCACCCTACCACTTCACCCTTCCATTTATAGGAAAAGTTTCCCACATCATCTGCCAATATTGACACCTACTGTTCTCTCAATACCCTACATAGAGCCAACAGCAGAACTACAACCAAACCCAAAGAACCTAAAGGTGTAGTTTAAAAAATTGATTGTAACTGTGAACAATCCTATGTAGGTGAAAATCCCTACAAGCCATTAATCTACAGAGATCAAGGCTATTTCATCCTATCCACCTACTATGAACTCATAAAGCAATAATCACCCAACCTATGTATACTTAATCCTGTTTAACGTCTTTGATGGGCATTTAGAATTTGGAGTACTAATTAAGGATAAGATATATGGATGAACAGCTTCGCAATTACAATTAGGAGCAACATTTCAGGGTAGGTTCTAAAACTGTGCAATTGTGAACAGGCTTAACTAATATTATTCAGCCTTGTTTGACAATGGTATAAGGATCTATAAAAGTCACCATTACAGTAAAATAAGGAACTTGTTATCCATAAATTGTTTCTACTTTGTTTGTCCTTTGTGTAACTTAGTACGTCCTTGGAATTACTTAATACATCAAAACATTTCCAGAGCACTGGAATTACAACTCTCAACTCTTGTTAACACTTAAATTAGTATCGTTATTAAAACACTATAACATGGGTTAGATGTAGCTAAATGTCTTTGGTGTTACCACAATATTACCTTTCAATGTTAATGGGTATGTTAATGTAGTGGGTAAAGCATGTCATGTGCCATTGTAATTATAACACTTAACTCATAGTAACACCAATTCATTTAGTTAATAAACCCTGAAAGGTTGGCATTTACATTATTCATGTTTCATTTAACTGTTTTTCATGTCATGAATGTAAAGGTGAGACCCTAATAAACATATTCTCTCTCTTTTCCACATCCCTCTGCATGGACAGCTGGAGAGCAGATGGCAGAGCAAACAGCATGGTGGTAACATGCAGCAAGAAGCAGCTGGAGAGGAGGAAGCACTTGCAGCAGGAAACACATCTACATTGGATGCCAGTAATGCTGATGCAGTTCAGAAGATAGTTCAGAAGCATGAGAAAGGACTACTGGCCAATCTAAGTGGCCAGAAAGTCATTGCCAGGGATAAACATGATGGAATGTACTATGAAGGTAAACATTTTAATTAATCACAAATAACTTCATGACAATGGCATGAGTAATAAGGAAAACAGATATGCTTGATGAAAAAAACAATAACTATCACCCTTTGTTACAATCTTTTGGCAGGAGTGTATATTATGTTTATATATTATACAAATAGGAGCTCCAATTCAAAATCACATTTATGTCACAGGTGAAATAACTGAAACTTGCTTACACAAAGAACATAAACTTGATTGTGTTACTAAATTGTTTCACAATGCAGAAATGTATTTTCATATGCTAATTCGACCTTATTATTTGGGCCTAATCTGCCCTTCATTGTCCCATGTGTTCCACACCTTAAAACAAGTTCTCTCCTTTCCATTGACTAAAACAATGGGCGGTGCATGTGTTTGCAAGTAAAGTCTTGTGCTTGGGTAGGGTTGTTTAAAAAATAGACAACAGCATAAAATATATTTTCCAGGTTATATTTCATTCCCATTGTTTTATTCAATCCATACATGATATGTTACAATGAATATATACTATTCAGAGGTGAAAATAGATTGGATCTTGTGGTGAAGCAGAAAATCTTCTCCTGTTTCCTTGAAATAGTCAGGGATGACATGGCCATGTCGATGGGTTGGTCTTACATGGCTGTAGACTGTTGGCATCACTGCTATCAGGCACAGGTGTTGCAGAGAGATAACACTTCATCGTACAAGGCTGGCATCGCCGGCAGGGATGTAGTAGCCTTGAATTTGAGTGACCTTAACTTGCAAGTTTGTAATGAATATCAATTTCCTAGATACATTTAGTCCATTTCTGAGAAAGAACAATTCATAATATATATAAAGAGTATTCAAATGTCCAAATGAAAGTGTTAAAATCTCATACTTTGTAATCAGCTTCCAAAACAAAGATATTTGGAGTCGTGGTCTAAAGGTACTTTTAACTTGCCATCACTGCAGCTGGACACAGTGGGGAAGTAGGTGCCACCTTAATGAAAATCGAGGTGCTTTTCTCTGTTTGGTCTGTTTTGGAGAACTTGAGGCGTGCCTAAAGTCTGCTTTTTTATCCGAAAGTCGTTGATTAAAATAGCTGTATCCAAGGTATCTATGATGAAACGTGCCACCGCTAAACTACAGGCTGCTGTGGAAAGCTTAACCTTGTAGATTTTTGGATCAGAGCATAGTATTGCCACAATTTGTCAAACATTCATTTACTCAATGAGGCATACTGGGCATCCTGAGTCTCCCAATACCGATTTGAGATAGTTTGTCCAACTCCTCTTGCAGCGCCAAGTTCAGCCAAGGTGGTTGATGGCCCTTGACATTGACACACACGTCTCATATCCTAGATGTGTTCTGTAGGAAACAGGTCAGGTTTCCTTGCTGGACACAGCAATCTGTGGATGTTGTGCTGCTGTTGGTGAACAGTCACGATTCGTGTAATGTGAGCAAGGGTGTTGTCATCCTGAATGGGACCAAAAAGTGTGTCAGAATGTTGTCCCAATAGTAGTGACTCTTCCTTTCACATTATGGAGTGAGGTTCGCCCAGTCATAGTGATGCCTCCCCACAATATCACCACTCGGGTTGACATTAGCTTGATGTTCATTTCAACATTTTGGGTTTGTTGATATCTGTTCCATAAGTCTGCTAATCACTGACGGTGAAACATGGATCGTATTGGCCACTGCACCCTGACTTCTGCCAGTTTCAGAATGCCAATATCAATAAGATTGACAGAAATAATAGTCCACACTCCTTCCTTGAAAGTGTCAAAATCAGGAATGATACCCTATGTACATTTGTGGCGCTAATGCGTGAAGCAGGTGCAAACTCTCGGATATGTTTTGGTCTTAAGTTTCGCTGACATTAACACTTGTCATCAACACTTGTCAATCTAATACTTGGTATTAACATGTTTTTGAAGAGTATATATGAAATATCTGAATTATTTTGCCTAACATTTGTAACATCAGGCAAGGATGCACATCAGGTCCCGGAGGGAGAACCTTCCGAGCTCACAACCATGGAACTTGGAACAATAGACAAAGAGACAATACCACAGTTCCAGTCATACGAAAAGAAAAACCTGCCAGAAGAGAGAATCGCCACCACTGACACCCACCCTATACAGCTGGCTATGTCTGTGGACTTAGATTGTTGCCTACCGAAATTCAGCGTTAACCCCAATGCTAGGACCAGTGAGGGACAATTGGTGCCATTTGCCCAAAATTGGATTCACATCACGTCTGTCCCCATTTGATTCTACATGTGGTACTTAAAGTATACAATCTCCACTTCAGCGATGACCAAAATATTGTCTCCCAGATAGTGGAGCACGGGTTTCACTGTCAAGGCTTCTGTTTTCAAGAAAAAAGCCACTGCTATCCGCATGATCATATGTCTGAAAATTCCCAACTTGGAATATCTTTAACAGATGGACAGGACTGGGGATTGTATGAATGCCATCAATGAACGAAGTACAACATCATTACCGGTATTCATGCATATGACAATGATTTTCCAGGGCGTCCTGGTATGAGCTCATTCATGCTCCAACACTTAAGACATGTTGCTGTCAAAGGATTCAACCTTCACATTGAAATCATTGATGGTCTTGAAGAAGCTGTGTGATTCGTTCAACTTTACCCAATGAGAAAGGCAGTTAAGAATTCTCAGGACTAAAATATTACAGTAGTTTGCATCAGCTGTGCAGAGATTACTGACATTTGAACTTTCAGTGGTCTTAACAGCCTCAACATCAATACCTAACCTTGCTCTTGTTATTTGCTAATGGTCTCTGTTTGATGAATGACTGGAGGTGACATCAGGGTTCACGGCATGATGTTCTTTGAGACCATTTGTTATAATGTTTCTAAAGACAGAGAGTATGTGGACTTCCATTGGATGAACACTGCCTGTGGGAATGAGAATTGTGGATTTAATTCATTAACATCCAGCAAATCTTGGGGATTCAGGCATGATAAGTACTGAGATTGTATGAACGCAAGGCATAGTTTAAACAAAATAGTTATATTTTGTTTAATTCAATAGTGACACCATCTCTGTATTTATGGATTTTATGTTTCTCACCTCCCCACTGTCAAATTATGGAGATGGAGATGAATAAAGATGTAACCAAACTTTTAAAAGAAACTTTATCTTTGTCTCACATGTGTATAAAATATTTGTTTAAACATTCCTAACTGTAAATTATTATGCCAAACATGTTTATGTTATTCGGTAACAATCATTACAGGCACCCACATCCTGTCCTGGACTGATTTACCTGCCCAAGAGTGCTTTGGCTACTCACCTGCACCCGCTAGGAGGCAAAGGGCAGGGTGCCAGTCTAGCTCTATCCCACCTATTTCCCTACACAGTATATCGCTGTAATAAGCTGTACCACTGTTGATATATAATTGTCAACAGTATCATATGTAAACTGCTATGATTGTGTCAACTAAATTACCCCATGTTCCTTGAAAAAAATAACA